>NC_137964.1:29201919-29801919 GCF_963924665.1 Micromys minutus
GGTTTCTCCCATCCCACCCCTCAACTGAGCCTAGTGGGGTCTCTGATAGAAGCCATTTCTATCCGGAGCATCACTGATGGCCACCTTTGCTCGGAGACCTTGGTACTGTTTTCTTGGAGACCTGGCAGTCTGAGGATCCCTCTGTCTAGGCTACTTTGTTCCCACCCTCCTGCCTCAGACAAGACTCCTATGTCAGGTCCACAGGCCTCTCCCACCTCCTGCTTCTGCATGCAGCTCTCCTGTTAGCCCTGGGCAGGCAATTTGTTTGGATTATCCTTCTGTCTTTTGCCATCCAAGGAGGCTTGAAAGCTGTCTTTGCAAGCTATGGGTCTTTCAGGGACCCTGGTTCTGACTCTTCCTCTTAAGAGTGTTTATGAGAGTTAAACAGCAAGTGATTAAGAGTTACCCTTTAAGAGACTGGACGAGACATTGACATTTAAACCCACAGCTCTAGTGAATCCCTCCTGAACTTCAAGGTCGTCATCCCTACAGCTGCCTTCATGGCACTGGGCTGCCTCTTAGACCACAGGGATTTTAAGGTTTAAAGGGCAATTTCTTTTCCTCCTGTTATTTCATCAAAAAACTTCCTTCCTGTGATGCTCCTGAGCTAGGCTCTCTGCAGGGGTGTCCAACCGGCAGCCTACAGGCTCCAGCCTATCCTAGACAGCCATGCATGCAGCCAACACAAAATGCAGCACTCCCCCATTTCAACCTGAATGTAGAACGTCTCCCACAGACTCGCGTGCTTTGAACGCTTGGTTACCAGATGATGTTGCTGTTTGAGACAGTTGTGAAGGAAGTGGATCACGGAGGGGTGGGCCTTGAGGTTTGATGGGCTGGTCCTACCTCCTGTTCATATCTGATTCCTGACTTGGGATGCAGCGTTGTCATTAACAGCTGTCTGCTCTTGCTCCTCTAAGCTGACATCGGCCGTTCTCTGACTCAATCCTCCCTGATGATTTTCAACATGGCTTTACTATGCAGTTGTTAAGCATGAACTTTGAAGATGGCAAGGTCTGTCGAAACACCAGTGACTGTCAAGGTAGTCCTACAGCCTGGTTGGTGGTTCAGGACAGCAGTGCAGAAGAAGCCTTTGTGGAGTCCTGGGCCTCACTTCCTCTCCCCTACGTGGTGTCCATCATAATTTCTTCTTCACCAAAGTTTGTTTTGCCTCCATACCCTCACAGCACCTAGGCCTATGCTCATGCCAGAGCGACTTTTCCTAAACAGTAGGAGTCCATCCCCCTGTCCTCAAACCTGGAATCACGTGAGTTGACTTTTCCACTTTTCATCCACACACGAGCGTTGTGGCGTTGATTTCACACGAGCTCATGAGGCAGTGATCTTCCTGTCTCCTTGATCTTCTTGAAGGAAGAGACCTCCTCAGATCCAAAAGATGAGGAGTAACCACTTGGAGAGAGGAGGACACCCTATGGGTGAGCCATTGCTTTGTAGCCTCGGGATACAGAGAAGAGCGGTTCTGTAAACATGAGGAAGATGGATGAAGAATATCCATCCAACTCTGTGTTCTGACAATTAACTAATATTTTAAAAAAATTGTCATCCAGGGACCTGGAGAGACACCTCAGTGCCCCCCAAAGCATTTTGCTCTGGAAGGAAATCTGAGTTTGTTCCTCAGACCCCACAACAGTTCGTTCACAGTCACCCGTGACCCCAGTCTCAGAGCATTAGACATACTTTGCAACCTTGGGCACCTGCACCCACCCAGGGCACAAAAATAATATAAGAAACCATTAAAATTGGCTGTCTAATAATACTATCCACTTGTAAATATGCAACTCATGGAGGAATTCGACCCCCAAAAGTCTGAGTTCTGAAAGGGCTGGAACTTAGTAAATGCCCGACAGTTTGCTACTCCCCACAGCTTCACCTCCAGCAGAAGATGTCTCCTCACAGCCAAAGACATGTAACAGGAACCAGAGAGGATGCTCCTGGCTGGCTGGTTCACTGGCAGGATTCCCTTCCACAGCGTTCTTATACAGTGAGGACCACCCACCAAGGGATGAGGCTGCCTACCCCGGGATAAGCCCTTCTAAATAAATTAACAATCAAGACAACTCACCCCCAACCCACCCCTCCCCCCCGAAGGCTCACAGGCTGGTCTAATAGAGGCAATTCTCCGACTCCTTTCAGGTGGCTGTAGGCTGTGTCAGGTTGACAGCTGAAGCTAAACAGGACACTGGTAAGAATACTCATGCCTAATGCTGTTAAATCTGGAAGCTTCTACACACTTCAGTCGCCATTGTCTTGCAAGCTTCAAACACCGTCCCGCAAAGCCAGGGAAAGCCTTTTGCTTAGTAATCCAATAATCCTTGAGTCCCAAAGAGGGAAAGAGGGTATTCCAAGCCCAGCACACTATGTTTGGAGATGAAATACAAGCCCGTTATTTTTAGGAAAATGGCTCTGGGTGCTGTCTTCCACGTACCTACAACTCCCTATGCCTGGAGGGAGGCGCTACCCAAAGGGTGTTGCCGCATCCTAAGCACAAAGCCCCTTTAAAATTACCCTTGATATATGGTAATAGCGATGCAGACTTCTGCCTCCTACTACCATCCCGATCCTGTTCAGAAAAAAGGAACGCTTCACCCTGGAGGCATAGAAGGGGCTCAGGGATCCTCACACCACCCTCTGAACACAGCACCTTCCTGGGGCGATAGGGACCCTTCACATTTGGGCAAAGTCTTGCTACTCCTAACCCCTTAGAAATTCATCTGCTTTGTCTATCTGAAGGTTGGAGGTTTCAAACACTTAATGCCAACATACAAAGGCCTTCTCCGGAGAAAGTCATTTGAAGGCCATCTTTGTCTTTTTGGCTGGAAGAAATTGAGAAAATTGCTAAGGGGAAAGTGCCCTCTGGGTGAGCGCCGAGAATTCTCTTTCAACTTAGCCTCTGTGATGCATAGTTTCATGTCAACTTGACACAAGCTAGAGTCATCCGAGAAGAGGGAACCTCGGTTGAGAAAAATGCTTCCAAAAGATCGGGTTGTACAGAAGCCTGTGAGGTATTTTTCCTTATGGGATTAGAACAGGACGGCCCAGCCCATTGTGGGTGTGGTCAACCCATTGTGGGTGGGTCCATCCCGTTGTGGGTGGAGCCATCCCTGGGCTGGTGGTCCTGGAGTCTATAAGAAAGCAGTCTCCAGAAGTCATAGAGAGCAAGCCAGTAAGCCACACCTTCCATGGCCTCTGCATCAGCTCCTGCCTCAGGTTCCTGTCCCGTTTAAATTTCTGCTCTAACTTCCTTCAGGGATGGACTATGATGTGCACATGTCAGCCAAATAAACCCCTTCCTCCCTAACTTGCTTTTGGTCCTTCTGTTTCATCCCAGCGGTAGAAGGTGACTAAGCAACTCTGTAGTGAGTACCACACCCATGCTTCCCTGTGAAGCTCAGGAGGTTCCTGCTGTGAAGCTGTTCCTGTGGCAGGGTTACCTCTAGGCTAAATGAGATGAAAAATCCACCCTAACTTTGGGCAGCACCATCCCATTAGCTACGGTCCCGAGAATGAATTTTAAAATAAGAAAGAAAGGGGGGTTTGGATTCTGTTAAAGGCTTTTCCAGCATCTAATGAGATGCTGGTGTATTTTTTTTTCCAGTTTGTTTATGTGGTGGGTTACACTGATGGATTTTCGTATGTTGTAGACAAAGGGGGTGGAGGGAGGGGACTGGGCAGGAGAGGGGTGAAGAGAGGAAGGAGAAGAATCAGATCGGGAGAGATAACTAGATTGGGGGTGCACTTCCAAGGCAAGCAAGAAACCTAGGACAACCAAAAGCCCCAGGAATCGGAAAGTGACCCTAACTAAGATTCCTAGCAATGGGAGAATATGGAGCCTGAATTAACCTGCTCTTGTAACCAGACTTTCAATGGAGGAACTGGGGTACCAACCCAGATACAAACCTTAGACCCACAATTTGTCCTGCCTACAAAATATGCAGACATAAAAGATGGAGTCGAATTTAAGAGAACAGCCAATCAACGGCTGGCCTAGCTGGAGACCCATGCCACGAGAGGCAGCCCACCCCTGATACTCTACTCTGCTTGCAGAGGGAGGCTCCACCCAGCCACTGGCTCGAACCAAAGCAGAGACCCACCACCAGATGTCAGGCGGGGAATCCTATGGAAGAAACGAAGGAAGGCTTGAGGCATCCAGATTGTCAAGGAGCCCACAAGAAAACCTACAGAACCAACTAACCTGTGTTCACATGGACTCAGAAAGAATAGGCTGAAGTTAGAGAACATAGAATGGACCCAGGCTCTCTGCACGTATGTAACAGTTGTGTAGCTGGGTCTTCACGTGGGACCCCTAGGGCAGGAGCAGGGGCTATGTCTGACCACACTACCCTCCTTTGTACCCCGTTCCCCTAACTGGGCCGCCTCTTCTAGCCCCAGTAAGAGAAGATACACCTAGTCTTACTGCAACCTGACATGCAGAGGCGGGTTGATATCCAGTGGAGAACTGTCCTTTTCTGAGGAGGAGGGGAGGAGGGGTGGATGGAGTGTGCCACTGTGAGGGAGGAACTGGGAGGAAAAGAAAGGGGAGAAAGTTGGGATCAGGATGTAAAGTAAGTAATTAAAAAAAAAAAAAAAAAGAACCAGGCAATGTTGAGGACATCATTAAAATAATAACTCAACTACCTAGATGTCCGCCATGACTCAGAACTTCGGGTCATACCTGACGATGCGCATTCATGCTGAGTAAGGGATTTTGTTCTTAGGATTCAGAATCATTCCAACAGGCAAAAATAATAAAATCTCTAAAACGAAAACAAAAATTCGGAAGGAAAGAAAGAGAAATAGAAAGCAAACCAGCTAGCTGATCACAGGCCTTCATCCCTCCATGGTGGCCTTGTGACCAACTGTCTCACCCTATAGGCCTTCATCCCTCCATGGTTGCCTGGTGACCAACTGTCTCATCCTCCTGCCCTGACTTTCTCACTGTGATTGACTCAAAGTATCAGCCAAAATACGTCCTCTGTTTCTTATGATGCTTTCGTCTGGCTTTTGTCACAGCCATGAACAACATCCCGTCTGCCCCATCCAACTGCACGGTGCAGGGAGACAAAGTCAGCATGGGTTTGGATGTAGGCATTCAATGTCAGACAACGTTCTTCAGGCTCAGAGTTATTGTGTGGTAGGACATCCGCCCATCGAGCCAAGCAAAGAAAAATAGCAGGATGCTCCCTGTTTTTCGATGAGGAAACTAAGAACAGAAGCAAAACTCTCCATCACCTCTGCTCCAAGTTCTACAAACAGTATATGAGGCAGGGGTCAGCATACAAAGTTCATAGCACCTGTTCCCAAGAGCATGTCACATGGTGCACACACACATGAAGAGAGGACGGGCTAACATGTTCTGATACATCCAGGCAACGAAATATGTGAGGATCAAAAATAAGTGACACCCACACAACTAGATGTGGGTTTTTGTTTATGGTGTTAATTATGCTTAATTAAAGAAGCCAGGCGTAAAAGCAGATACACCGACTGAATCTATTTTTTTTTTTTTTTTTTATTTCAAGAGCAGGCAGACTAATCGATAGAACATAGAAAGCAAGACAGAGATGATGAGGTCTTTGTGGAAATGTAGCTACAGAAATGGAACAAGGGGACGTTGTGAGGAGCTACACTTTGTTGGTGGAATGATGGGATACATACATACTAGCGTGTGTTGTGGGATATAGTTTTGTATGTTGTGAATGTATAGATGGAACTAAGGAGAGAGGGGGGAAACTAGAAAAAAAGGGGGAAAGATGGAGGAAGGGACTGGAAAGAGAGGAAAAGGATGTAGGAAGAGAGACAAACAGACAGACAGACAAAGACAGAGAGAAAGTCAGAGAGACAGAGACAAAACACAGAAAGATAGAAAGATAGAGAAAGACAGGGAGATAGAAACAGAGAGACAAAGACAGAGACAGAAAGAGAAAGACAGAGAGACAGAGACAGGGAGACAAAGACAGAAACAGAAAGACAGAGAAAGACAGGGAGACAGAGAGACAAAGACAGAAAGATAAAGACAGAGAGACAACGACAGAGAGAGAGATTGAGAGAAGGATAAAGCGACGTTTGTGGAGTCTCATAACTAGGGAGAAGCAGAAATAAAAGCTGACCCCAGAGCTGCCAGGCTTCTGAGAACAGCCATGCCGCCATGGGTTACAGCGTAGGGCTGAGCCAACATCCGGTGATGGATGGATGTCTGTTTATGGAAACATGGCCGCATTATCTCACCAGCGCTCAAGATTTAGATCCCTGTGAATCCTCTGCGACCTCCTGCCACCCTTCTCGGCAGCGCTCGTGGTTCCTGATGGGCAAAATTTAGCTTCGGCAAGGCCGTAATGTGCTCGGGCTGCAGGCTGCAGCTGAGCAGTGGAGCTGGCCTCGCCTTCTTAGGCCGTCACCGAGGGACTGTGGACAGAAGCAGGTATTGATCCTGGCTCATTATTTAAATGCATATGGCGGCAGGCAGCTCTGCTCAATAAAACCCTGACAGAGGTGTCTCAAGCCTGAGTGATGGTCCCAGCTACACCGAAGGGCTTCTTGTGGAGGATGAGACTCAGTTTCTCCAGCTGAAAAAAAAAAAAATTAGGCAAGGCAAAAAGCTCACCGGCCAAACCTCAGGGCTTGAGGGGTTTCCTTAGATCATGATGGCTACATACAACAGATATTTGACAGTTTTGTAATTGTGTAGCGATGAATACCATCTGTAATTCTTTTCCCTACTAAGTTTAAATTTTAAGACGGAGTACCAAACATGTTATGGGTTTTTCAAGCAATATAGAAGTCGGAATCCTGGCCCCAATGATTCGCTTTCTTTAATTTTTTTATTGGTTATTTGAGATGGTCATTGGAGCATCGTGATTCTATTCACAGCCTTTCCTTCAACTTCTCCCAGACCCACCCCCTCCCCTCTCCACCCACCGGCCTTTTGTAAGCAATTATTCCTGTCCATCAAGTTCAGAGCAAGCTCACCATGTGCTCCTGGGTGTGTAACCACAGTCCACTTGCTCGAAGCCACACCCTTACAGTAAAATGACTCTCCCTCCCTCTCCTAGTGCCCATTAGTTGCCAATCACTCCTCAGTTAGGAGGAGAGTGAGATGTCTTCTCCAAGCTGAGATTTTCTGTGCCTTGATTTTGTACAGGTCCTGTATGCGGTGTCATAGTCTCTGTGTGCTAGAAGGCACACTCTCTGAGGAGGGGTCACCATGAATGTCCCCTGCTTGTGAAAACCCTGCAAGCTACAGTGATGACAAGATGTCCCCACTGCTGTTAGAGTGGCAAGAATGTCAAGACGGTAAATAACCACTTTCTGATTTCGTTTAGGGCCTGCACACACACTATCCACACACATTCCATGGACACACAGACACTATGCACATACTATCCACACATACACTACACACACACTACACACATACTATACACACGCATACACTATACACACACATGCACACACACAGGCATGCACACACATGGGCATGCACACACCTACACAACACATCCCATGTACACATAAACTATACACATACTATCCATACACACTACACACATACTATACACTACACACACACACACACACACACACACACACACACCTAGCACACACTATACACATGAAATTTAAAAGGTAACAATAAAGTAGTTAATGCACTGGTTAGATCAGCCTCCTAGAGTCTCGCTAGGGACCGGGCATTAGTGTCTACACTGCATGTGAGCCATTGGGAGCTATACCTCTTACCCTGATGTCTCTGTTTAGCACCAACCAATCAGATAAAAGAAAGACTATCTTTTCAGATTTAAGTAAAATGTCCTTGCAATGACTTTTGACAAATCACCGAACCTATGCAATTTGTCACCCTCGTGCCTAGCAGGTGAACCCTGGGGCTCCAGGGAAAAGCTTCATTGAAAGTCTACCCATAATCCTTATGATGCTGAGCCCGGTGGACAGCATGACCTCAAATATCAAGCTTCACCCATCCATTCATTGCACAGGTACTTAGGTTCTTTCTCAAGCCATACTGGTTCTCATCTGGCAGGGGAGTTCCAGAGGCCCCTGGGGGTCACCGGCATTCTGCACATTCTTGTGGTCTACTCCACAGTACAGAGTCTTGCTTCCTGATCTACTCAGAGCTCAACAACTCACTGTATGACTCCTGGCTTGCTTACTCAGAATCCAGTGTACAAAGGCCACAGTAGGGCTCAGAGTTCAATGGGACACTTGTTGTGGCCTTACATTGTCCCCTACATTGGGTTTGCAGATCTTATACCTAGAGTGGAAGAGAAAGGTCCCAGCAAGTCCTCCAGAAACATCAGGAACTGTAGTGAGCGAGGCCATTCCTCCTTCCCTCCATTGGGCACAGGTATATATGTATTTTTCTTGTTGAGGACACAGTGTCAGACAGTGCATGAGTCCAATGCATACATACCCTAAATCCCCAAAAGTGGGCATGTTTACTAGCATGTTGCAGGAATGCATGTCTGTCATGATCAATGAGTGTCTTCCTGGGATCAAAGAAGAAAAGGATATCCCATGTAAGCAACTGTCCACCAACCTTCTGGCTGGTGTGTACACACAGCACAGAAGGGCTCAGCATCAGTCTCTGAGGCTAGCCCACAACACCCTCATAGGTAGATATAGTATTTAGTAATAGAGCTGCTGGTTAGAAGTGCTTGGTAGTACTGAGGCTAAGTCCTTCCTGTTAGGTTTCTGGGACACTGTACTGGCCGGTTTTGTGTGTCAACTTGATGCAAGCTACAGTGATCATAGGGGAAGGATCCTCAGTTGAAGAAATACCTCCATGAGATCCAGTTGTAAGGCCTTTTCTCAATTACTGATCCATGGAGGAGGGTCCAAACCATAGTAGGTAGTGCCATTCATGGGCTGATGGTCGTGGGTGAAGCTATTCCTGGGCTGGTGGTCCTGGGTTCTATAAGAAAACAGGCTCAGCAAGCTATGAGGAGCAAGCCAGTAAGTAGCATCTTCCATGGTCTCTGCATCAGCTCCTGCTTCCACGTTCCCACCCTGCTTGAGTTCCTGTCCTGACTTTCTTCCATGATGTACAGTGTTGTGCATGTGCATATGTGTGTGTTTGTGTATGCTTTGTGCATGTGCATCCATGTATATGTGTGTATGTATCTGTGTGTATATGCATGCATTAGCACGGGTGCATGCATGTGTGTGCATGTGTGCTGTGTGCATTTGCATGTGTGTTTCTACTCAAGCCATCATATCCTTCACCTACCCCATGAGCTCTGTTCACACGCCTGAATTCAAGCACACCTTGTCTTTGATACTCCAGCCATTTGCTTCCCAAGTCGGTAACCAGGTCATTCCATCATCACGTATTTACCGAGCATCCTCCTGTCTGTCTGCTTGCCTGTCTGTCTGTCTGTCTACCGTATATCACTCAGCCATTCTACCAATCATGTATCAATCCAGCCATCATCTGTCTATCATCTATTTATCTATCTTCTATCGTCTGTCTCTTTTCTACCTGTGCATCCTCGATCACGTATCAATCTCATCTATCTAATATCTATTATCTATCCATCTCCCATGATGACACAAGAACATCACATATGCAACTCTTACCTGTTTCCATAATTGTTATATAACTGTTCCTACTGCATGTTGTTTATCAAAAAAGAGCCTTTTTATTTGGACAAAAAGAAAAGAGGGAAATATAATGGGTTGGTCTGATGCTGTTTGTGTTCTAATGGTAAATACTGTTTTCTCAAGATGTGGTTGCTGCTGGCAAGCAGATCCTTGAGTACTCAAGTGATGCCGTGTGAACCGTCTCCTGAATTTAACTTGTCAATAGAAGGCTAGAGCCTGTGATTGGGTAGTGGAGGGAGAAAGTTGGGACTGGAGGTTCAAGTGAGGGGTTGCAGGTCAAGAGAGGAGAAGGAGACAGAGGTGGAGGAAGGCCATGGACCAGAACTGCATGGACAGGAGAAACGGCAAGTAACAAGAGACTCTAGCTGGGGAATAAGTTAGTGTAGCCCTAGATCTGACCAATCTAGACTTATTATGGCTTATTAAATCTATCATATATGAATCTATGTGTATATCTCAGCTACCTGCCTCCCTCCTTGTTCCATATTTCCCTTCCTCCCACCCAGAACATATCATAGATTTACACACACACCCCAACACCACGACCAGTGGTGATCACAGATCTACACACGTACGTACCCCAACACTGTCACCAGCAGTGATCATAGATTTACACACACACACACACCCACACACACACACACACACCAATGCTGCCACCAGTGGTGAGTATGGCTGTAAAGCTGTACTGTCTAATTTCAGTTCACACTCCCACACCAAAATGGCTTGCCCACAGTGGGCTGAGGGCCACCTCCTTTATCAGGCTGATGATGTTTGCAGCTGGATTCTTCTGAGTTTTCCACCACAGTCATTGGCCTTGTGTCTTGAAGGAGACAGGTAAAACTCATGGGAGGGTCACCTGATGCCTATCATAAGTACATCACTGGCGTCCAAAGCGACACTCCACACCCATCCAATTTAGCAAGAGTATCTGAGCAGCATGTCCCACTGATGGTGGCCAAGAAGATGACACAAGGAATATTTCTGTCCTGGACTCCTAGTTTCACTCCTATGTGGAAAAAAAATCATAGGACTTCCGGAGGTTTCTGGGCAAGCGTGGGAAAGTGTAGTCTGACTCCTCAAGCTCTGGGGGGCTCTAAGAGGCATAGCCAACCCGCATCTCCAAGGCCATATGAATCAACCTCAGGATGGATATGAACATAGCCCAGCACATACATAGATTACAGAGCAATGTCTCAATGTCAAAAAGTTGGATACCCTCGGTCTAGAGACCAGTAGGGACCATCTGTTTAGGTGCCCATGTAAAGGAAATGAAAGTTCATCTTGATTTCTCCAAGAAGGACCCTGGCAAAATCTTAACAGATCAGTGGCTGGGCATTCATACCTTCCTGAGCTCCCTGTGGTATTGGCTCACACATGGTCTAGTTGTCTGTTTGTCCTTAGTCCTGTGCAGAGCCTTTCTTTAGGGTAGAAGTGATGGGCCAACTTCCATGGCTCTCTTATCCCTGTTTCTTTCCTCTCATCTGAACCATGGTGCTCTCAAAGACATTCCCCAATGCAGGGTGTTTTCATGGGTCCCTGACAATGCCAGTGAACCCAAAACGACAGCCACCCAAGGAGAGATTATAGGGTGAGAAGAGAGGACGTTTGTCCGGGTTTCCTTTCTTCTGTCAATGGGACAAAATACCCCAGCAAAAGCAGAATGGAGAAGGAAGGGTTTGTTTGGCTTATACTTCCAGGATCTCACTTCAGTGAGGTCAAGGTAAAAACACAGGCCACTACTCACAGCATACCCACAATCTGTAGGGGAAGAAATATATGCACCTATGCTGTTCACTTGCTTGTTCTAACACTGGGGCAGCCCTTTCCACTACTGTCATCTCAGGACCCAGGCCATACAACGCTGCTCCTCACATTCAGGCTGAGTCTTCCTACCTCAATGAAGACGCTAGATCATCCACCACAGATATGCATGTGGGCTATCCGATCTAGATAATTCCTCAACAAGGCCTCTCCTCTCGGTGAGTTAACATTTTAAACTTAACCACCACAGGGTCCCTGGGTAAGCCTAGAGGTTCCCTAATGTTTAATAGCTTGTAAGAAAAGGACAGGGCTGGGGGTGGGGTGGGGTGGGAAGCAGTACCAGGGAGGTGAGGCATCATGGGAAATCAGTAGAAGATGCTGAGGTTATCCAAGGCACGTAAGGAGAGCCTGTCAGAGAGGAGCTGGGTGACTGCGCCAAGTGCTGCCACGTGGTGGCGTCATACGAGCAGAAGGACGATCTGTTTCGTGGTCTGCTTCAGTTCCTGGTACAACAGACTTGCAGAAAGTCCTCAAGGGTTATCTGGGAACAGATTTGAGTCACAAGGTAGAGGTGTAAGCCAGACTGGGGGAGACTGAGGGTGGGAGGTAAGAAATAGATGGTGAATTGTGAACACTCCAAATGCTGTACAAAGTGACACAAGCAGCCTTTAACAAATGTCATGATTGACAACTTGACAGAAGTTGGAACCTCCTGGGAGACAAACCTCTGGCCATGCCTATGAGGGACTATCTTGATTATATTCTCTGGGGTGGAAAACCACTGTGGAGGGTGCCATTCCCTAGGCAGGAGATCCTGGAATGGGAAGAGTGACCAGTTGCTCTAAGTTCCTGCTGCCTTGACTTCCATTATGGTGGACTAGAATCTGGAATTCGAAGCCAAACCTTTTTCCCTAAAGCAACCCACTTTGGTCAAAGTTTTTCATCACAGAACCAGGAAACAAAACTAAGATGTGTGTTTTGTTTCTGCTGCTCCCTGCATGGTTCTGATGAAAGAAAGTCATTGCCATGAATTTTTCTATTACATCAAGGCTTGGGCCACATTTTCTCAAGGGTTCAAACCCAGTGAGGCCCAGAACTTTGATGAAATAAATCTCAAGTGCACATGCATGTGCATGCACACACACACACACACACACACACTACTCATACACATACATACATACATACCACACACATATATATACCCATACATACACATATACACATGTGTATATACACACATACCACTCAAAGATACATACATGTACACATACACATAACACTCTCTTTTATTCTCCCTTTCTCTCTCTCACACACCAACATACACACACATCACTCATATATATTCATACTTACACACCACATGCATGTACATACATACATATAAATACATGTACATATACACACATATCACTCAAAGATACATACACACACATACACATAACACTCTCTCAACAGACATGCACACATACACGTAAACACATACACATAACTCACTCTCCCTCCCTCTCTCTCTGTCTCTCTCTCACACACACACATTACTCATACACACACATACATATAAACCACACACATACATATACCATACACATGTGTATACATATCACTCAAAGATACATACACAAACATGCACACATACACATAGCACTCTTTCTCCCTCTTCCCCTTCTCTCTCTCTCTCTCTCTCTCTCTCTCTCTCACACACACACACACACACACACACACACTTTAAGAGGCTTATGTTCAAGCCCATAATTCTCCCTGGACATCAGATGGCTCTTTATGGGCTCATGCTGATGACCTAAGTAGCTTGCAAATTAAACAGAAACATAAGGATAAAGTTTCTCTCAAAGCATCAAAGCTTTGAGGGAAAAGTAAGAGGAAAGAAAGAAATGCCTAGATGGTCACGCTGTGGTTTCTCCTTCCCCTCCTGATTCTAAAAACTGCAAATGCACTCAGAGAGTGCCTGCCAAAGCCATGTGACATCAGCCCCCACATCCCACCAACGCCCTACCCTGAAGCCTCTTCCCCACTCTTCAGGCAAGAAGGAAGTGGGTCAACAGATCTGAGTTCTCGTGTGTTAATGAGTAGAAACGGAGCCTCAGACGGGCTGGCTTCTTCAAGCCAGGGCATCAGACACAACAGCCTTTGTTCTAATCTGAGAGCCGCCTGGGTAAGGACAGTACCATCCTGTGCTTCCCTGGTGCATTGGTATTCAGCCACAGTCGTTAGAAAGCTGTGTTTGGAGCCTGGCAGGGTTCCATCCACCCCTTCAGTGGGTTATGTGCCTTGCCCACAGCCCATGTGGTTGAAACCCTTGGTTTCCGAAGTACACGTGGGGGAAACAATCAAATATCTGGTTAGCAATTGGTTCAGAGTTGGAAACATGGCAACTGGCAGCCAATCAAAGATCTGTGTTGTGTGTGTGTATGTGTGTGTCCATCCGTCCATCCATCTGTCACTGTGTGTCAGTCTCTAGGAATCAAACCCAGGTCCTTATGCACACAAAACAAGCATTCTACCAACTAAGCCCTGTCTCTGCCTTCCAGAAGTGCCTTAATTCAATGAACCTCTTTTGCTGGAATTAGTGGGTGGCAGGAAAGGACCTGGAACTACTGAAAACCATCACAAAGGGGACCCATCTGATAATGGAGCCCAACCAAAAGAAGATGAAAGGGTGTCCACGGAGTCTCAGTGGGCAGTGCTTGCTTTTACGTGCATGAGGACCTAAGTCCAGATGCCCAGTCTTTGTGTAAAAGCTGAGTGTGGCATCATATGTCCATGATGCTAGATCCCAGGTGCAGATGGGCAGGCAAATCCCACCGGCTCACTGGCCAACCCATCTTATCCAAATAGCCAGCTCGCCTAGCTGAGCTGGTGGGCTCAACGTTCAGTGAGTGATTCTGTCTCAAAAACACAAGGTGATGTGATGAAGGAAGCCATCTTGACATTAACCTGGTCTCCATACATGCCCACTTGGGAGAGCATTTACACACACACACACACACACACACACACACACACACACACACACCTATGCATGCACATATACACACATACACATACATGCAAACACCCCCACACACATACACACATGTATAATGCACATGTACACACATGCACATACACTACATGTACATATATACACGTGCATGTACACACAAACACACATGTATGCATGCACATATACCCACATGCATGCACACACACATGCATGCACATACACACGCACACAGCCTCCTGTTCACTAAGCTATGTGAACTTTGACTTACCATAGGCTAAACAACTATACTGCTGTAATTACAGTTAGCTGTCATGTGCTATGTGTGATCAGAATAAAGAAATACAAACTGACCCTGGTCCTTGGGGAAAACTGCTCACACAGAACTGTAAAAGTGATCAAACAGAACTCTTCCAGAACCAGCCTGCTTAGATGGAGATGGTCTGTACACTGGGCCTCACGATTGAGAGAAGCTTCCTGGAGAACATATTGGAGGCAAGGCTGACACTGTCATCGGGATGACATCATTTATTCTGAGATCATTTATTGATGTCTGCCATGGGCATAAGATAGGAACCCAGTAGTACAGGTGGTACGTGTGTATCCACATCAAAAAACTAGGGTGTTTTTAAGTTTAAGATGAGTAGTCAAACGGGCTGATTATCTGTCTTAGAGCTATTTGCTGTGGTATAGTATTTGGATTTGCTTTCATAGGTGAAGAAGAGGGACAGGGGTTATAGATTAAAGTATTGTGGTCACTTCAGCCACAGTGCTACACACAGGGCCTCTGACTAGCTCCATTCTATCATGTCATATCACACAAGCCACAGATAAGCTGATGGCAGAGGCTTTGGAACTGTGGGCTCCATCCCTTGTCCTTGACTGAGCCAGCAGATGCTAGCAATTTATTCTGGGTGGCACATTACCTGTGTGTAGGGTCCACGTGTGCACACACACACACACACACACACCTGAGTTTGTGCGCTTGTGTGATTGCATGCAGAAAATAGAGTAGGTTGTATATATGCCAGGCAGACATTACTGATCGGTGCTGGCATGGTTTTCTACTTAGAGCAAAGACAGCTCCCAAATCTTCCTTAACACTTGAACCCAGGCAGGCACCAAATTCAGTCATGGTTGAGATTTTATTGGGCCGTTAGAACACCAAGCCGTCTGTTCTAAGTATCTGCTCCATTACCCCAAAGCCCAGCACCTAGAAATATTCCTTTACTACTCTTATCCCTCAGTAAACTGGGACATGGGTCAGCTGGTCATCCTTACCAGGGGGTTAAGTGATGGTCCAATTACGCTTGAAGCCAATGACCAGAAAGTTCCAGAGCGGCTTCTGTGATGTACCAGGAGACCTTGTGGGGACTCCTGGAGGAATGGACTCAGTTAGATCCACTTCCCCTGCCACTACACTCTCAGACTTTCCAGAGAAGAAAACTGATCCATATAACCCCGCAAGAAGTGTCAGATCCCCTATATCCTATTGGTCAAACAACTCAGAACCTACCAGACAGGACCTCTACCTATCTACAGAAAGTATGTGAGAGAGACTCTGGAGCTACTTCGAACTATTATTCTTCATGTGTTTTCACTGAACCCACCCAGTCTCCCACAGGCTTGAGATGAACTGTGTATTGTTCTAAACCTTCCAACTCCCTCTGTCATGGAAATGAAAATGAAGTTTGCGCCATTAGTGACTGCTTCCAAGTTCCAGGTTCTCTCTTATGGAAGTTTGGGGACATTCTCCAACGTGGCAGCTACTGACCATAAGATCTCAGCCTGGAAATGTGGCCAGGGTAACTGAGAAGTGACTGCCTCTTCCCCTTTGCCCTATTGAGATTGAACCTCACTCTGAATGCCAGGCTGGCCTCAAATCCGTGATCCTCCTGCCTCAGCCTCCCACCCGCTAGAATTACAAGAGCATGCACCCATGAGAGGCATAGACACAATGTTGCTAGTTCAAGGTCATGGCAATCATTGGATGGTCCACCTAGTTATCCTGTGAATTCATGAAAAGAAAATGTTTCTGGAGCTCACAGAAGCGGTCTTTAAAAATCATACCAGCATTAGCCAGGCATAGTGAGGCACACCTTTAATCTCAGTATGTGGGAGTCAAAGGCAGGTGAAGTCAAAACCAGACTCAACTGGTCTGGCCTGTCTGCTTAGTGAGTTGCAGCACATTTCTGGGTAATATAAAGAAACCCCATCTCAAAAAAACAAACAAACAAACAAAAACCCCAACCCTTTAAAATAAAGGGTTCGCTTTCTGTTGTTGTTTGCTTGTTTGGTTTGGTTTTGGTTTCTCAAGACATGGTTTTGTTGGGTAGCCCTGGCTGTCCTGGAACTTGCTTTGTAAAAAACCAGGCTATCCTCAAACTCAGAGATCTGCCTGCGGAGAGACAGCTCAGCCATTGAAGGCTAAGTTCACAACCAAAATGGTTCTGCATTGTACCCTGTTTTCTACTGTGTGCTTATGAACCTTGTGGTGGCTTCCTCACAGTTGCTTGGGGCTAGAATGCTTACGGGTTGCGCACGTGATGCATCATTGAGACAAAATACCTGGCCAAGGCAAGGGTTGGGTTTGTTTCTCTCTTCAGGAAGGACAGTTTATCTTGACTCCTGATTTCTGGGTTCAGTCCATCACAGCGAGGAGGCTGTGTCAGCCAGAGCTTGGGACATCACAGCTTGTCTTGAGTCAGGAAGCAGAGACAGATGAATGCTGGTGTTTAGCTCTTGTCTTATTTAAAGACCTCAGCCCATGCAATGGTGCCACCCATAATGAGAGACAGTCCTCCCTTTGTCTACACACCCAGAGTTGTGTTTCCATGGTGATTCTTGGCCATGGAGAATAATTACAATATCTAGCATAGGCCAGGGACTAGGTTCTGTCCTCAGTGCCATGGAGGAGTTAGAGTAAGAGAGGACCTTACGTGGGGGAGTGCCCCAGCTGGTGGAGGCCTTGCCTTGCAAGCATGAGTTTGATCCCAGAACCAAATTAAAAAAAAAAAAAAATCCCAGATCGAGTAAAGGTGTTCTTTACTCATCCTCTGTGGGCTGCTTTCCTTCCCAGAGGGAACCCCAAGTTTCTCCAGGCACAGAAGTTCACTCCAGTTGACCTCCATTCATCAGTTACTGATTGATCCTTCATCTTGGTCCCAAGCATGGCACTGGAACTCCAGACCCAGATCCTGAGGTGTGTTTGGGCCTGATGCGCCAGATGACCTGTGAGATTCCATGTCTAGAACATGGGTTTCCAGTTCCAAGAAGTGAATGGCTGTATCTGAGGGTAGCTACAACTGACTCCAGAGGGTGTCAACAGGCACCAGGGAAACTGTGGGACCCTTGCCATGGGACCCTGTAAACCCCCACTGGGTGTTCTCTCTTAGGATGTTTTATGGACAGAACGCTCAGTCCAAAGGTTGAATTCAGATGGTGTCCTCTTTGACTGTATGAGAGAAACAAGCTTCCTGGGCCAGCCGAGAGAATTCAGAGTCCCATTTCACACAGAAACCAGGCACTAAAGCAGCAGCCTTCAAAAAGTCCCAACATGTGAACGTGGAACTTAGGGCAGAGAGCTGAGTTCTACCACTCTGCCAAATGTGGTTGTGCTTACGTTCCAACTCATAGAAAGTCTCCTCTCCCAACCACCTTTTAGTTTGAAGTCCAGCTGGGGGTGGGGGATGAGGATCAGGGGTGGGGCAGCGTGTAGGGGTTGTGCATGTAGAAATTGCCAGATCTAATGTTCACTAGCTCTCCTCCTCTCTGACACCATGCAAAGTTCTGTGGTAACCGGCATCCAACCAGACCCTGATGTATGCCTGTGATAGAAACTCAAGCACACATGCATGTGTGTGTGCGCGCCTTCTTCTCTCTGTGTGTGTGTTTAGTATGTAAATAAGCATGCCATTCCAGAATATGACTTTTGAATGGAACGAGGGAGAGATGAGTGGTGGTTGTAAACAGATAAATGAATGGGTAAATAAAAGAATGCACAGATAGGTAGGTGGGTTGAGTGATATGTAGATGGATGGTAGACAGAGGGATACATAAGGGAGATGGATGGATAGATGGATGGATGGATGGATGGATGGATGGATGAATGAATGGATAGATGGATGGGTAAATGGATAGATGGATGTATGGATAGATAGATAAACAGACAAATGGATGAGTAGATGGATGGATGGATGGACAGATGGATGAGTGGATGGATGGATGGATGGATGGATGGATGGATGGATGGATAGACAGATGAATGAGTGGATGAATGGATGGATGGATAAATAGATGGATAGATGAATGGATGGATGGGTAAATGGATAGATGGATGAATGGATGGATATATAGACAGAAAAATGAATGAGTAGATGAATGGATGGATGGACGGACAGATGGGTGATGGGTGGATGAATAGATGGACGGATAGACAGACAAATGGATGAGTGGATGGGTGGATGGATGGATGGATGAATGGACAAGTGGATGAATGGATGGATGGATAGATGGGTAGATGAATGATGGATGAGTAGATAGATGGATAGATGAATATGTGAGTAGGTAAAAGGATACATGGAAGGACATATGGGTAGGCAGGTGGATATGTGCATGGAGTATGAGTTCCACGTATATAAGGGAATTGAGCGAGTGCATGTGTTTGAGCAAGCATGAAGCTAGGAATAAAGGTGAGGGTGGGCATGGTTGTGAATGTGTACATTTGTGTGCCCATGGGTCTTTGTGCACAGGTGCACTTGTGTATAAACCAAGAGCTTAACATGGTGGAATGGTGGTTGTAAATAAAAATACTGTAACAGCCAGGTGTGTGGAAAGGGTGTTCAGGTCTATGGAAATGTATAAGATCACAATCAGAAGGGGGTTGTGTTCTCTCGGCAGGCCATCCACTGTGTGCAGGCTTGCAGGCGCCTCCCCCATCTTCTAGAACCCAGGACAGCTCTGCAAAGTAAATCTTTGGTGTGGGAAGCTCATGTGTAGAGCCAGACAACCTAATATGGGAAAGTCTGCCAACAGTGGTGGTCATGGGGTCTTCAAGGACAAATTTTGTCTGTTTATGTAGGACAGTGAAGACAGGGTACATCTGAGCCAACATCTGTTTTGTATCCTGAGTCTCAGCTGTCAGATAGGCTGATCCCACCCGAGGATGCTGTAGGAAAAGTCCAGCTCTGGCTGTCCTGACACCTGCAGTAAGTAGTAGGTTACAATGTGAGCTGTGAATCCAAACAACCCTTCCTTCCCAAGCTGCTTCTCTGTCCATGTATTTTGTCACAGTAACAGAAAAGCAACTAAGGCAGATTCCGATGGAATTGTCCTCACGTGGCACCCAGGATCCACACACCCAGGGCTGGCGTATGTCTCAATTCTCTGCCGGACCCTCTCCAGGACAAGTGAGCTAAGCTCCATGAAAATATCAGAGAGGGCTGTCCTTTTCTTTCTGAGAGCCCAGGCTATCCCTGAACTTGATAAATAACCTATGATGAACTTGGATTCCGATCCTCCTGCCTCCACTTCCTGCTGGGATGCCAATACTGCTTCACAACCCCTGGTTATTCCATGCTGGGGCTCAGCCCAGGGCTTCCTATATGATCTGGCATTCTACCAACTGAGCCCACTCCTGACCCTGGACAGTATTGTTATCAATTGTTATTACTACAGAAGTAAACTGTCTAATGGAAAACAGTACAGCAAAGACCAAACAGGCAGGACAGGTGTGAAAAATCAACCTGGGCATCAAGGTACCCACAGAAGGCAGAGCCAGACGTGGAGACCTAGGCAGGTGTTTGGCTGGGAAGGGAATAGGGACTGAAAATAAGAGTGGGAGTTTTCAAGTTTAAAATGACCTGGGTTTGTTTGTTTGTTTGTTTTTTCTTTCCACGGTTCAGCTCAGAGATAGAACTGCAGTCTGGTTAATGAAGGGCTGGCAAGTAGAAAATTATTCATTCTGGCAAACTCAACTTGTCTTTTAAATTGATCTGAGACATATATTTTATTTATTTATTTATGGTTCATAAAGCAGCTGGCACTAAGTTGTTTTGAGGCAGCATCTTGCTGTGTAGCCCTGGCTGTTCTGTAACTCACTACATAGACCAGGCTGGCCTTGAACTCCCAGAAGTGCCTACTAAGCGCTGGGACTAAGCATGTGTTATCATCACACCAAGCTAGGTGGCATTAAAGTTGACAATATCTTACTTTACCCAGTATGCCCCATATAATATCATAGCTACAAAATATCAACTACACACACCGATATCAAAACTATTGGTGAGAATCAATTACCTCCAGGCCTGGGAGACCTGTGTCAAACTAGAGTATGTCCAATGGCTGAGGCCCTGAGGCATGCCTTCCAAGGCTGTTCGCTAGTTACTGCACACAACACCTCGAACACTCATGCAGATGTGCACACGTGCAGACTCATTTACATGAATGCACACCGGAGCCTGCATGTCATGCATACCAAGCCTCCACATCTGCAGAGCCAGAGCTGGGGATAGCTGGGTGGGCCTGCCCCTTACCCTATCTCCAGTGGCTCCCCAAAACCACCTGTGAAGAGACAGACGCCTTTGCAATAACACCTTTGTTACCCAGTAGGCACACAGTGGACAAGTAACAGGACACATGTGTTCAAACAAGCAGGCTATAAGCCTCGGGGAGGAAGTTGGACTTCGCAGAGCAAGACGGTTGGGTGGTGGTGAAAACCAGCTACAGGCAATCCTCACTGTCAGCCCAGGATGTGAAAAAGTCTGAACCCCTCACTGTTGCCCCAACAAAGAGAGCGTCTTGTATCTACAAGGCAACTCCAGCCAAACAGGCTGAGTACAGTCCCAGGCAGCAGGTCTGCTCAGTCCTGAGCCCAAACCAGCTCAGCTGGCTTCCAGGACAGGCTGCTTGGAACACAGCCCCACAGAGATGGCTGCAAGCAAGAAGAGAAAGACAGATGCTCTGACTTGGCTTTTCCTCTTTGCTTACCTTGATTGCCAAAGACCTGAACCTTAGGAGTTAGAGGCAGTGTGGATGGGGGTGGGAGGAGAGAGTCTCAGAGAGATCTTTCACAGTATCAAGGCTGGACAGCATTCTTCCTTCAAACTGGTGTTAGTTAGCTCGGCAGGGCTGTGTGGTGTGAAACTCACAAACAAGGCTGACAGGATGGCTTAGTGGGTACCCGAGGACTTGAGTTCAATCCTGGGACCCACGAGAAAGAAGGAGAGAACCGGCTCCTCCACAGTGTCCCATCTGATCGCCAAACGCACGCCGTGGCAACCCCTCTGCCACTCGACCGTTCAATGTAATTTTTAGATTTAAGTTTTGTTATTTGATTTTGTTTTTAACTCATAGCAAGAGTTAATGGCTTCGGTTCCCCGCATGCAAATGCTACCTCTTCAGCAGCGACTTGATACTTCCATATCTCGGTCTCATGTCTCTCCTCCCTAGGATGCTGTCCTAAGAACGGTAGGTTTCTCTCCAACAGACAACTAGAGAGTGCTGTATTTATTTTATTTCTTCCTCCAAGTGCATGCTTACAAATCACACTGAAAAATGCTCCTCCCCGCTAGATGCAGCAGCTCACTCTAATCCCAGCACTTAGGAGGCTGAGGCAAGGGATCCTTGCAGATTTCCCAGACAGCCTGGGAGACTGGGCCAGTTCCCCACCAGCCAGGGTGAAAACTAAAACTGTGATGAACACACCAACTGAAGAACCCTGACTTGAGGCTTGCTTTTTCCCCAGCGTTCCAGCTTTAGCTGAGAAGCTATTTGACCGAGGAGCCAACCACGTGGCCACCCAAACACCTGGTGTCCTTGTCTAGAGGTAGAATCCTAACAGGCCTGCTAAGCGATGGCTCTAGGTTGACAGGGATTCATTATGTGAATGAAATCTTGGATTAGACTAGATAAGATTTTGTTGTGCTAAATGGTGGAAAAGCTAAAACAGAGTTTTCTGTCGTGTTTAAACACGCACTCGTGCGCACGCATGGACTTCGGGATGAGCCCTGAGCTCTCCCGAGTTCTGCGAATGTTCCTGATAGCCATTCACTTCCTGGTTGTTTGCCTCCTCCGCTCTGATTGGCCAGATTCCAGTTCGCTCGGGAGCTGTGTTGTGAAGACCTTGGAGCCTCCAGGAAAAGGGAAACTTTCCTTTTCTTTCTCCCCGAGCTCTGCAGCCAAAACCACCTCTACCCTCTAAGATGCAGACTGTTCCAACCTTGGATGCCGACACATCCATTCTAGAACCATCCTTTGTCCCCCATCATAGCCCCTCGGCACCCAGAGCGTGGCCTCTCCACACTGAGACGCGGGGCCTGCACCCCAGGTTTTGACTCAGACCCCAAGACTCCCCGTTCATCCAGTGCCCCCCTCATTCCACCATCGCATTCATCTGCCAAGTGTCCTCCCCACCTGACCCACAGACACGCAGACTCGCAGATAGACACAGCTTTCTCTCACTCCACCCACGCCGATTCCATTGAGCCAGATCTGGGGGCGGGGTGAGAAGAAAGCCAAATGTCTTCCGACCACAGAGTAGTGACAGTGTTGTCCTTACAACACCAACCAAAGGCCTAATTTTTTTCCCCTTTCCTGAATGCCTAAAAGGAGTTGGAAAACCCGAGGGCACCGTAGACTTGTTTTCTGCTCAATGGAGTCTGGCCAGAATCCACCCACAGCTAAACAAAGCATCCTTTCTTGTCCCAGCAAAGTTCTCAAAATCTGGCCAGCCTGACACCCACCCAGAACAGTCCCTTGACCTGACTCCTGCCTTCCTCCTCCGTGCCTTTTGATGGCATTGTTCGATATTCAAAACCAGACCCGAAGTGCCAGTCCACACCCCTAATCTGAAAGACCAAGAACGGAATTTAAAAAGAGAAAAATAAAATAAAATCTGTGGCCTAACCAGTGGTTGGAGCGCCATCTGCTGGTCATTTTATGGACAGCGCCTCCCTCCCCAACCCACAAGGCTCCAAGTTCCCGTATTTCAAAGACTTTTCTGAGTTTGACTCCCAGAGTATAGCTTCAGGCGTGGGAACTTGTGCTTTTAAGTACGTTAATATCCCATTATTCTATTATGGGAACGCGCATTTAGGAATAAAGGCTCTTTTAAAAAATCTTTTATTCTTTTTCTTTTAAAGCTATTTAAAGTCTCGATCAGACATCTGGGAGAGATGATCTCAGCTTACAACGGCTTTTATTATGGTCACACTTGTTCCTACTATCGTGATAATGATTGTGGCATTGTATTAATCAATAAATCGTAATGAACTCAGTTTTTACACACTCTTAACACTCACACACCCAGATTGGTATGTCCCGATTTGCCGGAGAATTTACGATTCTTGGTGGGAAGGAGGAGACTATAACACAACAAAAACATACATACATGCATACATACATACATACATACATACATACATACATACATACATACATAGAAACGATTGCTTTTAGAAAAGGGGGAAGCTTTTTCTACAAGGGACTCTCGGCTTGAGGAGGTGATTTGGGATTGAGTTAATAAATGTCTCTCTTATCTGCTCAGTCAAAACATCTTATGTCTTTTTAGCTGGGATATTACTTTGTCTTTCATCTCATTAAAAGACAGGAAAAGCACAAGATTTTTCCTCTGTAGATCTTTCACCTGTCCTCTGAGGAGAGAAAACAGAAGATCACTGGTCTCAGTGCCTTCTTTTGAATTCACTTCAGCTAAATCCCTTAGGCAGCCGGGCTGATGAAGGAGAAAGGGGTCTTCTCCCTGGAATGAACACATGCCTCTCTGATTTGGAATATTCCCTCAGCAAGTGTGGCGTTGGGCAGTCACGGGAAGCACATGGCATCCACAACCTGTGTGCCCATGGCTGCCACAGCACAGCTCACCCCAAGGGAGGCTGGGCGAGTCACACAAGCCCTGTGGGATTCTAGAAGCCCTGGCTTTGCTAGGACCCACCCAACACACTTCATTAGACCACCATGGAGAATTTGGTCAACATTCCTCAGTGTTTCCTCGGCACCTTCATCAGATTCCTTCCTTCCTAGTATTTTTAGTTCTTGAACGACAACCTCATTTATTAAGAAAAGCCAGAAGCCTGAGAGAAGAAAAAAAAATCTCGTCGATGAAGCATCCAGCTTGGCTGCCCATCATTTCCTTGAATGGGTTTTATTTTTCCCTTGAAGCTGGGTGCCGGTCCCAAGTGGAGGCAAAAATACAAAACTCAGACATAGCTGGAATTTTATTTCAGCATTTAATATTTAAAATTCTCACTTTAAAAATGCCATAAAAAATAGCCTTTCCCAGAAGACAGATTTTTCTGGAACTAACCTCTTCTGATTCAGAGCTAGGTTGTGTCTGCCACAGGTTCAGCTACCGAAAACCTTAATGAAATCTCTCCGTGGCCTCCTCCTCCTCCAAGGCCACTCCTGGTCTCTAGTCCCCGAGGTGTAAGAAGTTGAGACAGAATCCAAACATTTCGAATGGAAACTGTTTCTTCCCCGAGTCCCCCTACTATCTCCCTCAGAAGTATGAGAAGGTTTGGAGGGGTGGGGGTGTTGTTTTGTTTTGTTTTAATTGTTGTATATTCAAAATACCAGCTGCTAAGTTTTCTGCGCTGTCTGCAGACGGATTTTTGTTTGGATTTTCAGTAGGACTTGGAGAGAGAGAGAGAGAGAGAGAGAGAGAGAGAGAGAGAGAGAGAGAGAGAACAAATAGCCCTGCTTTGAAGTTCCCACATAATTACTGTAAAGATCCCTGAAAGTAGAGAGCCAGGAGCCAGCGCTCTGCTCAAATCTGGAGGCTGCAAAGGCCGGACGCAGTCCAGGAAGACTCTCAGTGCGGTGCTACATCCAGAAAAACGCAGCCAAGGTAGATGGGAGGTGTGTGTTTCCACCCCTGTGTGTTTGCAGGAAACAGTAAGAGGGGGCAGAGCAAGGAGGAGAAACTGGAGAAGGGAGAGAAATTAACAGAAAAGGAAAACACGGCGTGGGGGAGTTGAGGGGGAAAGAGACGCTGGTGATATTTACAAAGATTGGTGCAGAAATTAAACAGTGCATATATGATACGGAAGTTGGGGGCGGGGGCGGCAGGTTCCCGTCTCCATTTCTTTTTAAGAATAAGACTTAGGGACCTCAGAGGAGAAAATGGTTGAAGCCTTGGAGGCTTGTTCTTTCTGACCGATCAGCCCAGCTGTAGCGGCTGGGAAAGTTCTTGATGTCACAGTGCCCCCTGGAGTAGCACCTGGAAGGGACCCCAAGGGCCACCCCTCTACTTCCCATCACCTTTGTGCTCCTTACCCTGGGGGGAGGAGGGGACAGGAGGCTTTCTGAGGGTCTGCCACTAGGCAGGCCAGGGGACTGACAGGAACAGCTTTGAGAAGTAACTTCCGATTTCTTTTCAGCTCCTTTGGGAGAACAGGAAAGGAGGGGGCAAGCAACCTTCCTCTGCAACCCTCCATCTCTATTTTATCCTATTTTAGCTGAGATCTGGCTTGGAAATTTCTAAAAGACTTTAATCCCCCGTCTAACAGGGGGTTGAAGGTGTGCGCACTTCATAGTTAATTGTGAACCTTCCCACTCAGCTTCCACACGGTGAGAACGCTGACCAGTTCACTAAGCGTTGACCGTGAATTGAAACCTTTGACTTTTTTTTTTTTTTTTGCCTTAAATTGTTTGATGTCCCCCGAAAGGGGGAAAAATTGTGCTCAGTCATTAAAATGCATAGGAGGGGGGAAAGACATGAAATTCGCAGGCGGATCCGGCCAGCCCACAGTTGCTGTGAATAGATAGTTATATCCACCCCCCCCCCCAAAGTTCTTAATAAAGCGAATTACAGTTGGGACGAAGGGACGAAGGGAAAGGGGTAGGGGAGGGTGTGAACCATGTAAACCAAAGAAGAGCCGTTTCCATAAATATTTTTCACGCTATAAAAGCTACTTGAGGACAGAGTGTGTTGAGCAGGTCTCAGATTTAGGGCTCCTTGAAACCACTGAGTATTCATCTTTTCTGGTGAAGCATTGCACGGCTGTGTAGCCCTCGTGCGATGTGAAGTGTTCTTTCGGAGGGTCCTGGTGATTAGGCCTTTTCTTTATCTTTTTCCTGCTCTTTCTTCCCCCCCCCCCACCCGGTTTCTCTCGTTAAAGGGTCAGTTTTCCTGTTGTGTGTTTCGAACTTTGTTCTGGTCTGAAATTCCACCCACCCTGTGTATCATCCCCCATCCCCAGTGCCCCCCAAGAAGGATGACAAATCCAGTTGTGTTCTCTCTCTCTCTCTCTCTCTCTCTCTCTCTCTCTCTCTCTCTCTCAACTGCTTTTGATTTCACTGAGCTACGAAACACAGAAATCATTTTTCTGACTTTGAGAACGTTCCACTTTAAATCATGGGGTACGTCAGACATAACTGCTCACATTTAAAACGTTCTGTGATTATAGGAAGAAAGAATAGGGGGGAAATAGCTTTTAAAGAAACAGCGCTGAAAGTAATTGACTTGCGAGCGATGTCTGTCTTCTATAAAGTTCATAATCTTCAGTCAATTCTTTTAAGTTAATAGCATCTTAAACATCAAGAGCATTAAAACCTCCTCTTACTTGCCACCAAGCACGACATACAGAAAGCAAAACATTTTTTCTTTTTCTTAATGCGTTGTTTTGTTTTGTTTTGTTTTTTTAAGACGTCAGAGACGGAAATATTTCTCAGGAAATGTCAAACTCAAATATCTACAATATATCTACATGAAATAATAAATCAAGATCAGTTTTTCCCCAGCTGACCAAAAAAAGAAAAAAAAAACAATAAAATTGGTTTAGAACATTGTTTTATGCTTCCCCGCCACATACACACATACCTTCTTTTTTTAGCTCTCAAAAAAAAATTTAATAGGTAATACTCTGTTGAGAAAGATAACACGTACTTTCTCAAAACTTGGTGGGAAAAGTATTCATTTTCCTCTTGGTAAAGGAAATTAGATATATGTTTTAGGGGGGAAAACATATACTATTTCGGGGTGATACAATCCAACAAAAACCCAGGAAATTCAAAACCATGCTGATGCCAGGCAAAGGCTGCACAGTACTGTCCTTTTGCCGACAACAGATTTAGGCGGATGGAATGCCGGGGCGAACCTCAGGTTTCCTGACTCCCTGTCTAAACACAGAAGTGTTATTTCAACATCAGCCTTACGCCGCAGGCCGGGCCCTGGCTGTACCCGGCCTTTGTCTCCATCCCGTTCTTCCCCATCTGAAACGTACACTTAACCCCAAGGACCTGTGGACCCTGGAGACACCCCTCTGCTCTTTTATAGTAAGAAGGATTTAGTAGGAAAAAAGAGATGTGCTGTAGAATAGAACTGTGCAGGCTTTGGTTTGGTTTTATGGAGGGGGAAAAGGCCCAGGAGAGAATCGGAGAGAAAAGAGTTGGGGAACTGTGGCTCATGGGGGACCAGACGCATTGGTGGAGTGGCCCCGGCTGTGCTCAGGTGTCTGTGGACTGTCATGGGAGTCACACTCTCCTGAAATGTTTCTGTTCCAAAGATCAAAGCACAAGGACCCAGGGCACCACCAGGAGCCCTTCCCAGAAGGGCTTCCAGTTCTGAGGCATTTGTAGATTCCAGATCATTAATTTACTATGGTGTTGCTAATCACCACGGTGTGGTAGAAAACTGAACGTACGGTTTTATGGACACAGCTTCTGTGTGGCTAATCGTCAGGAGCTTGAGGGACTAACCGCTTTCAGTTTCACCACATCCTAAGATTTTAAGAATTTGGGACCTGGTGTGTGTGTGTGGGGGGGGTCGCTCAGTGTGAGCAAATTTTTCCCACAAGTTATGACAGTTAGTAATTTGAAATGAACTCTAAAGCTTTCTCTCCACATACTCTGGATCCTTTAAGGGTCCTAGCCAAAAGGGAAAAAAAAAGGAAGAAAAAGAAAAGAAGGGGAAGGGAGGAAGGAAGGAAAGAAGGAAGGAGAGGAGAGGAGAGGAGAGAAAAAATCTAAAAGACTCTTCTTTAATGTATCTAATTTGGATTCCATTGAATGCTGTTTACCCTGATGTTAAGATATTTGGGTGGCTTTAATTCCCTGACCCCCTCTGTATGAGTGAAAAGAAACTCTTTCTTAAAGAGATTAGAAAGAGGGAAGAAGGAAAAAAATCCTTTTAAAAGGCTTAGGGGGAAGTGGGAGAGAGACTTTCTCAGAAGCTCAGCTGCCAAAGCTGAAGGCCACTCTAGGCCCCGCAGAAACTCATTTACCTGAATCGCTTTGTCACCCCATGGTTCTCAGCCAGTAAAGGGTTCCGTCTACTGCCAAATAAAACCAAATCTAAAACATGTTTGGGATTGGGGTGCCAAGAAATGTCCCCCCAAATATGAAAAGCCAGGTTTCTATGCTGTCTGCTTTGGTTCCTCTGTAGGGGGGTTTCCAGAGAAGGCATCCGGATTCCACGGCCTTTCTGGGTACAGCCACCGCTGTAGGGACCGCAGAGGGCTCTGTTGTACCCGTGAGAAAAACTGTCTCTCTAGTCAGTGTCCAAAGTGAAAGAGAAAGTGACCGTCATGAAGGTCAGCAAACCCCATGGGGTACTTTTCATCTCTGTTCCTCTCACAGAGATGGTTTGAGACCCCAGCTAGTGAAGGGTGGGAAGGAGTCACTCCTGGGACTTGAGGTAGAGCTCCTCTCACACCCAGACAACAGCCCTTGCCTCCTTGGGACAGTAGGGAAGTGTTTGTAACAGATGCTACTCCAGGATGAGTGTCAGCTAACCACAGTAGGTCCCATTCCATTGCTGATTATCCTGAATGGCAGGTGAGTCTTAGCAGGAACAAGCAGCTCTGAAATGCTTTTGTTACATCCTTAAACCGGGAAGGTATGTCCATGTATGGGCCTGTATGTTTTCGTGTGTGTGCTTATACGCTTGTGTGTGTGTCATGTCTTCATTTCTGTATGTGTGTGCGTGTATGTCTCTCTGTGTGTCTGTCTATGTGTGTATTTAAGTGTATGTCTGTGTGTCTCTCTGTGTGTATATGTCTTTGTATTTGTTATGTCTGTGTGTCTGTCTATGTGTGTATGTAAGTGTATGTCTGTGTGTCTCTCATTCTGGGTGTGTCTCTGAGTCTGTATATATCTTTGCATGTATTTCTATGTGTGCATTTATGTCTCTGTGTGTGCATGTATGTGTATGTCTGTATCTGTATGTCTCTGTGTTTGTGTGTCTATGTGTGTGTCTGAATGTCTTTCTGTGTGTATGTATGTGTGCATATCTCTATGTCTCTGTGTATTTGTATGTTTGTCTATGTGTATGTATGTATCTGTATGTCTCTCTTGTGTCTGTATGACTATGTGTGCCTGATGTCTCTGGATTTGTCTGTATGTCAGTGTATGTCTGTGTGGACATCTTAATATCTCTTCCTGTGTACATGTATGTATGTGTGTGTACGCCTGTATCTGTATGTCTCAGTATGTTGTGTGTCTATGTGTGCATTGAATGTCTTGCTGTGTGTATATGTATATGTATGCATGTCTGTATCTGTATGTCTCTGTGTATTCTATGTGTGCATTCGAATGTCTCTCTGTGTGTATGTATGTATATGCTTGTTTGTACCTGTATGTCTCTGTGTGTGCATGCCTATATGTATATGTGAGTATGTGTATCCGTATAACTGTGTGTCAGTAAGTCTGTGTGTGTCTGAATCTCTCCGTACACATACATCCTCGGCTGCTTAACCGTTCCACCCAGTCTCCGACACCACGGTGTCCATGGGGCTGGGAGGCCTCCCTTTCAGTCTCTTTATTTCCAGACAATGAAATGAGCCCAAATGAAAACTGGATGAGCTAAGGCTTTTCAATGCTCTCCCTTCCAAATTGGATTGCTTTCTCAATCTGACTGAGTGCTTAGAAATTAGTCAATAAGGCAACTAATTAATAATTTGACTGGCGGGGGGGGGCAGCTTCTCAGTTAAACATGACACAGGCCCTAGGCCTCTGAAGGTGCCAGGCTTCACCTCTCAACCACAACTCACCATCCTAAGAGCCTGGCACCTGAGGGAGGAAGAGGGCTCTGGCTCACTTTACTAGAGGCTTTTGGGGGACTGGAATTGCCATGTAGGGTCAGGACACACAGCCAGTAAGAATCTGTTAGCATCAAAGGCAACACACTCTGTATGATAATTCTATACGTCACCTCTGTGACCTGCATTCTGTGCTAATAGCACATCAGGACCAGAACCGTGATTAGCAAGTCCGTGACACACGCTGAAGGTCCTGGTAAACAGGTGCTTTAAATATTGACTTAGTCAACCCCACTGTCCGAGATGTGGCGAGGACTATGCCACACCCCACACCCTTTTTTTAAGGTAGGGAAACTGAGGCCCAGAAAGTTCAAGCCACCGGTTGAATAGGATCACACAACACTAAAGACCATACGGGGGACTGAGACCCAGGACCATGACTCCGGACCCTGCCCTCCAATTTGTTCCTCTCTAAGCAAGCAAGGGAACCAAGGAACATATCGGGAATGTTCTCCGTCCCTTGAGAAAATTGTCACACCAGATTGATTCTGTCTTCTAATGTGCCCACATGAAAGGCATGTCTCTCTGAGCCTCAGTTTCCCCTACACAAAGAGAGCCAAGAAGACCCTCTGAAGACATCCCTGTAAAACACCTATATCGTTGAGCACCCAGATTCACGAAGAGAAATGTAATAAGCAACACCAGTCTGGTGATGCTCAGACACCCGAGTCAGACTTGAAAACACCAAAACGGAATGAAAAGATAACGGCACCCAGAAATGCAGAGCCCGAGTCCTCACAGACGCCCGTGAGAAGCAAAGGAGGAAATGTCCCCTCTGTGAGCAGCAGCAAACTGCCACGCAGCAGGCGATCGATCGAGTCAGGATAACAGGACCGGGGTGGGGTCTGTAGAGTGACTGTGATGATGGGGAACATGGTGGTGCTGATGGTGGAGGCCATGATGGAGACGATGAAGGTGCTGATGACAGGGATGGCAGTGATAATGTTGTGATGGTGATGAATGTGGCAAAGGTCAATGGTGCTGAGGATGTGGGGTAGAGATGGTGATGATGTTGGTGGGGGGGACAGTGGTGATGGGGGTCCTTGGGTTGTGGTAGAGATGATGACGGGGTGGTGATAGTGGACATGGTGATGGTGGGGATGGTAGAGGGGATGGTGGTTCTCAGGATGTAGTGTTTATAACAGTGACAGGGTAAAGTGCAGGGGCTGGCTAATATACTCTACAGACTAGAATACAGAGGTCCCATGTAAGTAGCCTGGTTGAGGTGGAAATCTATCTTCCCTTGCTGGCCCAGTGCCTTTTGTCTGCTGCTCCATGCTAAAAATAATCAAAGGGAGAATTGGCAGAAGGAAACGGGGAACAGCAGGTCAGAGCTAAGGACCAGCGACCTCAACCTTCTCCCCCTCCAGCTTACTTCACACAGCCAAACGGCTTGCTTTGTCCTCATCAGACCTCGAGCACTACCTTTTAGGGATGAAGCCACCTTCCTGTGCCCAGCTGAGATGGGGGAGGAGGCTGTAGCAGGCTCCTGTGCAACCGGAAGTAGTTCCCAGACCAGATCTGAAATGGCAGCCAGTCTCGTCTGCTTCTCTGGGGGAAATATTTACTTTTACTGGTTGGATTTGGGAGGAGAAATAATCATGTGAAATTTACTATTTCACTTCCTACGTGGGACAGAGAGGTTTGTGGCCAAGTCTGTGAAAACCAGAGCTGTGGAGGAGGTGGGGATTGAGGCAGGGAGACACGTAGGCTACGTGCCAAATTGTAGGGCCCAAAATGGCGTTAAAGATCTGCCTAGGGGTTGTCCAATTATGAGAGAAATTGACCTTAGGGTCCTAAGGAGCCACATTAGACAGAAGTTGCTTGCAGAACACATGGCTAACATCTAGAGAATGGTGATGCCATTTCCCCTGAAGCATCCATAGCAGACATTACTAATTGATAACGGCACTCTCTACCAAGCCAGTACCTGCCTTTCATAAAGCTCCCAGAAGGCATGAGCAATCTATTTCAGGGATAAAAATTACTTCCCACTAGGTGAGACTCATGACAGCTTGTGCCTAATGGAAGACATCGAAAAGAAGGTTGGGGGAGTTTCAGAGCCTTTAGAGTCCCCAGTTTGGTCACATTCCCAGTTCTTCAGGTGATACCTGGCTCACAGGTTCACTCATTCGTCTGTCTAACCATCCATCATCTATCCACCAATTTCCCAGTTCATCACACCTCAGCCCCTCATCTATGCAGTATAGACTTTCTGAATGCTGAAGAATGCGGATGTAGAGAACCCTGACTAATACAGCACTCAAACTGGGAAAAATCTAAAGATTACAGTAAGTAGGTAAGTAAATAAATCTCAGTAAGGATATGGCTCTGGGTAAGAATACTTGATTAGCATGCACAAGGCCCTAAATTCAGTCCCTAGCTGGAGTGTACACACACACACACACACACACACACACACACGGGGGGGGGCAGGCAGACAGACAGACAGACAGACAGATTTCCCAGCCCCGCTCCTGAATGAGAATCTTGAGCAGGAGATAAGAAACTCGGCCTTGAATGTCTCCTCTGACACTCCAGTGCCAGGGTCGGTGACTGGCACAATGCCGGGCAGAGAAGATGACCTGAGATGTATTGAGGATCAGAGGACTGTGTTCTGAACCCAGCTCGTGGCACTGTAGCCTTAGATGCTAAAAGAGGACCTGAAAGAGAGAGGGAGAGGAAAGAGAGAGGAGACAAGGACGAGAGAGAGTGAGGGATGGAGATGGTATGGAGAGAGGGAGGACAGGAGGGAGGGAGCGAGGGAGGGAGGATAGGCCCTTTCTAAGTATGGGAGAGGCTACATCATAAACCAAGGTTTCCAGTTCTCCAAATCCAGTAGGAAAGCACCCAGCTATCCTAATGTTCCCAGAATTAAATCATTGCGGGGCGCATACATCAGACTCCAGCCCGACTGTGTGAGAGCCCAGCATGGGGAAACAGGACTGTGCAGCTGGTGGAGGGGGGGGCATTGGATGCTCCTAGCCAGAAAGCATTCTTACAGCCTACTAAATCCTGAACACTCTTGGCAAGGCCAACTGGCAGCAAGCTTGGGGTCCCGCACAGACTGACATCAGCTTCACAGTGTGGCCTCACGGGAGGAACATGGGCCAAGCAAACGCCTAGGCCTCAGCCTCCCCATCTGCAAAGTAAGCAGCAGAGCTAAATCACCTCTAATCTCCCCTAACCCCACGTCTTGCTGAAGTTCCCTCCTTGGGGCCTTTATCAGCATACACACTGCTGGAGGCACAGCTGTGAGGCAGGCTTCCCCAGCCCGTCTTTCTGGTCACGTCATACTTTGCTTTGTAGGATCCGATCCAAAGGACTCTGCATAGCACGCAAGGCCTCTTCCTGGATGCCAGTCTTCAGCTTCTCCCCTTTACTTCCCCCATCCCCGTCCCTTCTGATCCAGGAGGTAACTGCCCCAGAACTCTCTCTTCTCCTCTACCCGCCACACCTGGATTTATTTAAAGACTGTTTGTTTGTATATACGTGATAACTATTCTTCATTGTCAACTTGACTACACCTTGAATTAACTACCACCCAAGTGGCTGGATACACCTATGAGAGATTTTTCTTAAGTGATTTATTCAAAGTGGGAAGATCAGCATCTTTTGAGGTAGCAAGATCCACCTCAAATCTGGGTCATGCCTTCTACTAGCAGCCTCTATATAGGACATGGAAGGAGGATGCTTGCTCTCTCTGCCTGCTTGCCCTTGCTCTCACTGGCTAGTTCTCTCCTTCACTGACATTACAGCCCACACAAGACCAGCTGAGACATTCGGCCTTACGGACTAAACACTACTACTGCATTCCACACTTTGGTAGCCATGGTTGGACTCGCTGGACCACAGCTTCCGCCCATGAGGATTTCTAATAAATAATATTTATTATTTACATAATAAATTATATATGTATATGTGTATCTATAATAAACAGATTAATAAGCAATCTTGAGTATATAAGTGATATATTTTTAAACATAAATATATAAATTGTATAAGTATTAAATATAATTCTTTTCTGTTTCTCAAGAGCAGCAAGTCTCACCCTGTGGGTTAAGATCCCTTTGGCAAACCTCTGTCTCCAGAGATATTTACCTTATGATTCATAACAGTAGCAAACTTACAGTTATGAAGTAACAACTAAAATAATCGTATGGGTGGAGGTTGCCACAGCATGAGGAACTGTGCTTAAGGGCCGTACATCATTAGGAAGGTTGAGAACTGTGGGGTGTGTGTGTGTGTGTGTGTGTGTGTGTGTGTGTGTGCATGCGTGCACTCACCTGAGTTATGTATGTGTATCCATGTCTTCAGTACCCATGGGGGCCATAAGAGGGCACTGTATCCCTGTAACTGGAGTTACAGAGGGATATGAGCTGCTATGTGTGCTGGGAATAAAACTGGGTCCTCTGAAGGGCACCCAGTACTCATAATTGTGGGGCCATCACTCCAGCCCCTCCCATCTTTTTAATGTGGGTTCTACAGATCAAACTCAGCCCCTCCTGCTTGGCACCCAACTTACTGAGCCATCACCCCAGCTCTCTTAAGGTTAATTTTATATCAGATAAAACAGAGGCCCAGGGCTGCCTTTCATGGGTGGTCTAATTTCCATGGTTGGTGTCCCAGAAGTAAAACCTCCATCAGGAACTCATAGATAACTGGTTTAGAAAGAGATCCCAAGAAGGAAGAATAAATCAACGAGAATACAGAAATGCCACTTTCTCAACAGGGTGAGTGAGATCACAGGATCTTGGTTTTGTGGGCTCTCCTGAGGACGTACAGTGGAGACCTCAGAATGTCAACCCTGCAGAAGGAAGGCTATAGTGACTTAGTCCAAGAGTCCCATCAGCCATTTGTTAAGTGTCCCTCTTCTAGGTAGACCTTGGGTGAGACAAAAACTGGTCCTGAGGAGAAATGCCTGACTTAGATCATAAAAGAAGTGCAACTTTATTGTCTCTGGGGAGATTCTTTCTCTGGCTCCAGAATCCTTCCCCTCTCTTGGCACCCATACTGACAGATCCCTTCACAGTTCGTAGCCCAGGAAACCCTAGGTGGAATCTCCACACCCTGGGGTGATGAGTTGTCAGCAGACCTACCTGCTCAAAGTCCTGTGGGAAACTTCTAGACCTTCCAGCAAAGGTACAGGCAAGAGGATGCTACCTTTGGTGGAAGTCACTGTGACCACCGACCTTGGTTGTGTGTTTCCAGGTCAGTTAGTTATATGTGCACTGACATCAGCCCAGATGAGTTAGTGGGTGTCCGCTGTCCTCTCTCTTCTGAGGTCACAGGTGAGAAGCTGGGTGAAGAGAGGTGTCACCTGTACCTAAGGGTGTGTCTGTTCCAATTCTCTTTTCCTTCTTATTAGATGTTTCAACATTTTGATTTTGGTTTGGTTTGTCTGGTTTGATCTGGTTTGGTCTGGTTTGATCTGTTTTGGTCTAGTTTGGTCTGGTTTGGTCTGGTTTGGTCTGGTTTGGTCTGGTTTGTCAAAGCAGTCACATCCAGAAGGCTTCCTCCATTCTACCTTCGAAGCAACCAGGTCTAGGCCTTTTCTGAACCTGTCAGAACTAGTATCTGCTCTCAGGAAAGGACAAAGCAGCTATAGCTGTCTTGATGGCCATCATCATTGCTGGTGAACCTACTTGTTCAGAGCAGAACTGCCTAGAGCAATCTTGGCACCCAAGCTGGGGCCAAGCACCCTAATCATTCTGGCCACTCAGTGTGTGCCTGTGAGGCTACACAGATGAGCTCTGTGTGTACACGTGCAGCAATTGATTATTGATGTCTGCCATAGGTACAGGCAAAGAGGGTAGAGTACATTGGCAATATATGTACTTCCAGAGGCTAACTCTGTGACACCTTCCCCGAGTGCTATACTAAAATTCATCATGAATCTCCATAATGTACATCTGAGGGATGTGTGGAATGTAATAAAGTGTGTGCTTTCTTTTTGTAGAACTTTGGAAGCTTTACTGGAAGCCCACACTTTGGAAGGAACCTGAATATAGTATTCTCCACCCAGAACATTCCCACACACTCCTGCCTACTTTCTCAGGTTCACTAATTAAGAAAATGACCTACAGGCTTGCCTTTTATGGAGGCATTTTTCTCAACTGAGGGTCCCTCCTTTCGAATGACTTTAGCTTATGGGGTAAAACTAGCATATCTTTCCTCTCCCTTTGATCCTGACAGTGCTAAGAAACTCAGAGTTACAACACACACACATGCGCACACACACACACACACACACACACACACACACACACACACGCATACACACTCCAAAAACAACACCCCTTCACATGGAGAAACTGGGACACTAAAGAATAAGTGGATTAATGACTTTTTAACTTTTTATTTTAAATTTGTTATTGTGTGTCTATATGAGGGGGTTTATGCATGTCAGTGCAGTGCCCACACATGCCACAAGAGGGCACTGTATTACATAGAGCTGTACAAGTTGGGGTGTCCTTAACTGCTGATCCATGATTCCAACCAGAGTCCCACCTTTAAGTGCTTTGGTACAGGATCCAGCTCAGAATAGCAGGGGCTGGCAGGGTCCAGCCTTGTCCACATCTTTGTGTTGTTTCATGGAGCCAAGGATCTAGCAGTGTATGCAGGAAGAACAAGGGGCCCAAAGGCATCCAATGCCTGGAACTGATGAGGCCACAGGAAGCTGTCAGCCCAATGGAAGCCAGCTGGCAGCAGGTGAGCCGCTACCTCACCCATCAGCACCTCTGGAAGCAGGCGCTAGCCCCGAGCTCCCACACCCTCAAGACCAGGGGCCCAGCCCCAGGAGTTCCTGCTGGCCATTGAAGCCATGAATTCCTGCTAGGTCGTGAGCCCCCTCCTTCATGTCCTGGAGCCCCTCGGGAGAGATGGTTCCCTGGGTTAATATCCCGTGCTAATGAGGGGTAGCCAGTGGGAAAGGTAAGGTCTACTTGATCTGGGTCTTGGAAGGAAGCCAGGGTCTCTCTGGCCGTTGATTCTCTTTCCAGGTTTGTGTGCAGTGCGGGGAGATTAAGATGTATAGTCTGCAAATGGGCTTACCCTTCCCGGGCTTTTAACGAGCCTTCCTATACTATAGCCGTTTCTCTTTCTTGTGTGTGTGCGTGCTCACACGTGCGTGCATACACTCCCTAATGAAGCCCATGTGGAAATGCATACCTGCCACACACTAGTCTTCAAGAAGAACCTTCATAACAGGAAAGATGTATTTCTCCCTCCGAATTTAAATCTGCAGTTTGCCTACATGCATTTCCAGTAAGCCCAGAAAATGGATTCAGAGAACAAGCCAGGATCCCTCATAGAACATGCCAGAAGATTACCAACAGTCCCAGGCCCTGTGGGAGCCCCCTCATAAGCCAAGAGTTCCCAGAATTCCTAGCGTATCTATTTCAGCCTTCCCTGTAGATAAACTGAGGTGAACATACATGGACCCTGGGGGGGGGGGCGAAGGGCCTTCATCCACTGAGTCCCTGGAACATTGGCCTCTAGAGAGAACATTTTAGTGTCTGACAACACCAGTTCCTTCCCTGGTGCAACATCCGGAGGGGTGGGAGCAGATTCTGAAGTTCTCTAACCTACAACCCCTCCACATGCCCACAACCCCTCCACACACACACCCACGAACCCCCCACACCAACCCATGACCCCTTCACACACACACACACACACACACACACACACACATAACCCCTCCACACACACACACCCACAAACCCTCCACACACGCCCATTACCCCTCCACACACCCATTCTAGTCTTCATTGGGGCTGCCAGCAGCAGTTTCTACAGGCACTGGCCACCTCGCCTCCATCCCAGCTTCAGGAACTGTTAGGGCCGAATTTGTGCCTCTGTAGCAGGAGGAAAGAGAAGGGAATGAGGAGGGATGATCGAGATTAAGCCATGAAAGACACCAGATGATGGAAAGCCCTGGTGACCCTTCCCCACCTGGGCTAAATTTGAGAAAGGGGAGCCTTTCACAAGCCAGAAGACACGGGCAGAAGGTGCGTGCTGTGTATGTGAGTTATAAAAACCCCTGAGCCTGAGGGTCCACACCATCTTCCCCAGCTCAGAAGCCCACTTTGGCTTTCAGGGATACTCTTCTCCCAACAGACCACCTGTTTCTATCGTCCAACCACATGCCAGGTGTCTCCCAGACTCTCACCCACACTTACCGAAGTACCTTGGCTGAAATACTGAACCAAACAACATTAAGGGGGCAGATTTTACTCAAAGTTGTCAGGGGCTCAGTGTAGTGGAACACGGAAGTGTTCACAGAAGTGGGCGGCTGTGATTTCTCCATTACCACAGACAAGCAAGCAGGGGAGGGTGCAACGCTCATCCAGCCTGGCCTCTTACTTCTTCCAACATGGCCTCTTAAAGGCTCCCTCTGATGCCTTTAAAATGGCATTGCCAGCTAGGGACCAAACCCTGACAACAGGAGCCTCTGGGGAACACTTCAGGGTCAAAGGTTAACAAGGCCCTTCTGATGGTAAGTTTCCCAGCATCTCACGCTAGTCTGAGACGCAGGAGATTTGGGACTCTGGGGTCTCAAACAGTGATCAGTTGCTAAGAAACAGAATTCTCTGGCCTAACGCAAGGCCTAGTGGGAATCCTGAGAATTAGTGACCACCAGCAAGATAGCAATAGCAGGAAGGCTACGTGTGTGGAGAATTCAAAAAGGAAGCAACCAAAGATGCAATCAGAAGCAGAGTCCTAGTACTTCAAGTAAAAGACAGGAATAAAGAACCAGGGAGCTATTGAGAGGAAGGCGGCAAAAATGCAAAAGAAGAGACCATAGATTTTTAAATTTACCATTCGAAGGAGACAGAGGAGTCCCAGGAAGAGAAAGGAGTATGATACTCATGGTTTGGGGGAAGGCACGTGGGTGGAACTGACACTAAAATGGGAAAAATTCAACGGAGCTTAAACCCTAGAGTAAGACATGTTCTAGGGCCAGAAAAAACAAGGTTGCCATATTAAGACTGTTCTCGCTGGTTCTCTATGAGAAATGATGGGTAAGAAACAAGTGGAGGAAACACAAACGCGAGTAGATGGCATGAACAGGAGTCAGGAGAGAGGGAGGGGGGAGGGGAGCACACAGAAAGCAACACCTTGATGCCCTAGGATACAAGCAAAGCAATCAAATTGAAGATGGGGTGCTCTTGCTAAATTCCTGTCGGTTGCTTCTTTTCTGTTCATGTGACACTTGGAGCTGTTAGTGCCGTGAGTAGCTCCATCCAATGAGAAAATAAGAACCCTAAAGAGGTTAGAGCCAGGTCAGTTTCTAAGTCCCTTTGGGAGAACCCTTTAGAAATACCTTAGGTGGCTGTCTAACAGATTGCCTTCTGTGAAGGGATCCCTGATATTGTAAGTACATAGGAGGTGGTGCCTGGCTCTGTGGAAGGCTTCACCACACAAGGAGTTAATTTAAAGGCAGGAAAAAAAAAAGGTAAGACAGAGTCTGGGGGTGGAGCCCTGAGATATCCCTAGAAGGGGAGGGGAGAGGAGAAGATGGGAGAAATTGAGCCTAAGACATAGTAACTGGCCCTGCAATGTCCTTCACAGGGACTGTCCTGCCTGCAGAAGTCAGGCCTAATGAACACTTCTGACCATGAATCTGGACTGTATTTATTTTTTAAGTTTTGTTCTTAAGATCACTTGCTTTTCTTTCATGTACTTGGGTACTTAGTCTGCATTTCTGTCTGTGCATCACGTGTGCCTGGTCCTGATTCCCCTAGAACCGAAGTTAAAGATGGTCGTGAGCCACCCTGTGGGTGCTGAGAACCAAGCCCGGGTTTTTGCAAGACCAGCTGGTGCTGTTGCTGACTAGGGGGAGTCATGTCTACCCAATGCCTGCTGTTTAAGATGTTTAAGATACCCAGCCCTTGTTCTTCACTGTGACAGATGGAGCAGACTAAGGCAGAGGGTATGTCCAATAAAAAAATAAATAAAAATCCAGCTATAAAACTGTCCGTCAGTCAGGAGACCCGTGCCATGAAATCACTTCCAGTGCAAAATAGTCCAGGGTGTGTGTGACAGAGAGCACACACATCCACGGAGAAAAAGAAGTGAAATGTCCTAGAGCCGAGTCCTCACAGCAGTGGGGGTGGAGGGTGTCTGGAGGAGATGGCTGTGCCCTGCTATCCCTTCCACCTGGTACAACATCTTCATAACTCTGAAAGATGGAGTGAAGGCTCTGCCAACTCACCCACAACGGCGGCCAACCCTGTGCCGGCAGCCTCATGCCTTGTCTGTAAGACTTACTCAGTCCCCACAACCACCCAGTACATAGGAACCGTCACCTCTCTTTTCCAGAAGAAGAAATGGAGGCACAGAGGGGAGTAGGGGACGTTCACCGGTATATCCAAGAGTCACCAAGCAAATGGTGGCCCAGCCAGGTGTTTGGAGCAAAAAATGGGCTTTTCTGGCCCTAACCTTAGACTCCCTGGCCCTGTGCAGGACCTTTGATTTAGTGTGAGGTTTTTACAGGCATGCATGAATCCAGATGTAGACAGACAGACAGACAGACACATGTGTGCACGTGCGCATGCACATACACACACATACACACACACACACACACACACACACACACACACACATAGATGGTTCTTCATGGTGAGCTAAGTACTGCTGTTTTCACCTGTGATGTACAATTTAATTGGACCAAAGACTCCATCCCTAGCAGGGTGACCCCCAGATCTTATTAAATACTCAGAGACAAATCTCAAATTCTCCACTCCCCTGTGCCCTGGGAACTGACCCCTATGCTGTTGGATGAGGGCAGGGTAAGCGTCCCATTCATATTTTATAAGTTTGTTTAATGGAGCCTGATTTTTTTTGGGTTATGTATTTTTAAAGACCGCATGGCTTAGATTGATGAAGCTGCTACTTCTGACAAACCAGGGAGCTGGAGGCAACCCAGCCCTTCTGGGGTCAAGAGGGACAACGGGAAGGAGACACAGATGGACAGAGCTACCTAAATGCCTACAGAGCGGAGCTGGCGCAATGAATTATGTCTACCCCTATAATGGACCAACTCAGCCACTGGGGACGAGATACAGTGGCAGGTTCTATCCGGGATGGGAAGTCATGAGGTACGTACCCTTAAAGGAGAAAGAGGCTCAGACCAAGTGAGCAGAGTGTCCTGTGGGGACAGAAGTGCACGTGCTTGTGTGTACATCAGTGACTAGGATTTCATACTGGGGAAACTAGAATCCACATGTTCATAAAGCATCAGAGAGTGACCTTGGGTTTTCTGGACCCCTCCGAGCCCTAGCTGCCTCATCTGTACTGGAAGGGGGCAAAGGGTCAAGCCAGGTGCATGTCCCTCCTTGTGCCACATGATGACACACTTAAGAGGTGTGACTGCAGCTGGGGAGGCATCCTGGTGGTTAAAAGAATGTGAAAGATTCAAGTTTGGTTCCTGACAGTTCTGACAGGCAGCTCACAACCACCTCTAACCCCAGCTCCAGAGGGTCCCAGAGTCTCCTCTGTCCTGCACACACATTCTCTCTCTCTCTCTCTCTCTCTCTCTCTCTCTCTCTCTCTCTCACACACACACACACACACACACACACACACATTCATTTACACACATACATACATACACATACTCACAGACACACACTCACACACTCTCTCACACACACTCATAGATACACACACTCATAGGCACACACACACATACACACTCACACACATATACACACACACTCACAGACACACACACACACACACACTCACAGATAGACACACACACACTGATGCATACATAAATTTAAAATAAACCTTTTTTAAACATGTGTGTGTGGGGTACACCACTGAGAGAGCACTTGAGGTGCATGCAGCTTGGTGTTCAGAGAAAGGTCCCTGAGAACATGTGGCAATCTCTCCATCCTGGCACTTCTGGAGAATAACCATGAAGGAGAGATCTTCACGAGTCACATTCCTATGCACCTGACAGTGGCCTTGAACTTCTGATCTTCCTGTCTCCACCTCCTTAAGCTAACACCACCACCTCTGGCCTATGATACTGAGGACTAAACCTAGGGCTTCCTGCTTGCTAAGCAAGCGCTCTGGTACAGCAACTAGACACATTCCATTTCCCGACTCTCCAATAACACCATAAAGGACAGGCTTCCCGAAGGAAGCATAGGATGCTGGTATTTCTAACAGCCAGGGGTACTGAGAGTTAGTGAGATACAGACAGGCAGGCAGGTAGACACAGACACACACACATGCACACAGACACAGAGACAGACACACACACATGCACACAGACACAGAAACAGACACACACACATGCACACAGACACAGAGACAGACTCACACACATGCACACAGACACAGACAGACACACACACATACACACAGACACAGACAGACACACACATACACACAGACACAGAGACAGATACACACACATGCACACAGACACACACACATAAACACAGATACAGAGACAGACACACATGCACACAGAGACAGACACATACATGACACATTCACACAGACACAGAGACAGACACACAGACATGCACACAGACACAAAGACAGAACACACACACATGCACACAGACACAGACACACACACACACACATGCACACAGATACAGAGACAGACACATACACTCACACATCCACACAGACACAGAGAGACAGACACACAGACACTGAGACAGACACACTCACATGCACACAGACACTCTCACATGCACACAGACACATAGACAGACACACAGACACACACACACCACAGTCGACATTCTCCAGGGTGAGTGACTGTCCCTGAGTCCTGTAGGTGGGCCCCCGCACAGACTCGGCCTTACTGCCATCACACAGGGGTTGGCAGTGAGGCTCCCCCTGAGTCCAGTCCTGCATATCCTGAAAGAGTCCCACACTGGGTGAGACTACAAATCTCATCCTCTCTCTCACGGAAATCCTTACAGTGAGTAGAGATCAATCCCCTTCGATACAGGCTGTAGCCTGGGCTCAGAGACTTTAAGGTATTTCCTCAACGGCTCCCAGCTCCCAGCAAAGCCAGAACTCAACCCCAGTGTGTCTGTCTGCAGTTCCGTCTTCTGTGGGTGAACAGCAGCCATAGGAGAAGCAGGTAAATCCTCCCAAAGGAGGGCAAAGGACACAGGCAGCTCCTGCTGCCTGAACACCCAAGGATAGTCCACACCCTTTCATGTTTGGGAACTCCCTTCCTTGAAATCTTCTGGAACACTGACTGCCTGCTTAGGTTTGCGGTGGTGTTCATCAAGTAACCTGTAATAAAATGCTTCCGAGGTGTTAAATCAATTTTCTTAGAGCCTTTAATATGCTGAGTGGACTTTGGCCCTAAACATCTGACTGTGAGATCCTTTTCTTAGGAAGCTTATCCTAGCACCAAATTCTCCTTGACAAATGCTCACCCCAAACAGCCTTTCCTGTTTGCTATTGCTTTAAATTGCTTTCTAAGTGTAAAAACTTAAATATACTTAAAATTAAGACTAAAGAAAGAAAACGTTTCCAAATATCCCCCAAACCATCTTTTTAATCTTCAGAAAAAACCCACAAAGTTGCATACAGTTGCAGACAAAATGGCACCCAGCATAATCTCAGACCCTGAGAATGAGCAGGGTGTCTCAGAGGGTACAATTGTTTGTCACTTGAGCCTGACAACCTGAGTTAGATTCCAAGACCCATAGGGGAACCTATGTTGGCTACACACACACACACACACACACACACACACACACACACACACGGAAAGGCAGTTCAATCCCGTCTTTCATGGCACTGTGTTTCAGCCATTTTTAACCCTGCCTTGGTGACAGTCACCTGAATGTGCATACATCAGGGGCGGGCCCCTAATTGTGATTTGCCATTGATGGTGTGAGCATTGAGGAGCTTGCTTGCCTGGCACAGAGCATGGCTTCTCAGCTCCATGCCCTGCTATGAATCTCTTGAACTTTGTCAAGGATGTGCGAGAAACTTCCAGAATTGCTTTCTTACTGACACTATTCGCAAGAATAGACTTTAGGGAGAACCATGGACCACCATGGACCACACGGTTAACCGGGCAGAGGGTAGGAACTAAACACGGTTCGTTTCCAGCCAGATCCTCCAGTTGGGAGCCACTTCCGCTGCGCAGATGCTCCTGGCTGCCCAGCCTATAATGGTGCAGGTTTGCACTGAATCTCAGGACACAACCAGGGCCCCATAGTTTGCACAGTTTGGGCCTCTGTCCGCACAGGGCCGGGGAAAGTAGAAGGCAAGAAAGGAGAATTATTGACTCCAGGGAAACACTCGATTGCAGCCTCATGAGTAAATGGGTCATTTATCCCCCGGTCGCTAGCTGTTTGAAAAGGTGACCGTCCATCAATCCTGCTCCAGCCGCCCCCCCCCCCATGAGCTGTTTTGCCAATGGGCTAATTTAGCTGATTACAGAGGAATCCGAGAGGAATGGGGCCGCCAGAGCCTGGGTCCCCGCCAGCAATGCATTAACTCTGGGTGTCTCCATCGCCCTCCGCCTCGGCCGATAGGACCATCCGATTCCTGAAAACAGGTCCAGCAGAAGAGCTTATCAGGTGAGAGGTGGAACAACTCCCGCCACAGGCCAGGCTCCGTCTGTCCGTCCTCAGTGTCCTTGCTAAGGGAGGAGGACCTGGGGTCCAGCGCCAGGCTATTCTAGGCTCCCGGTGCCCAGACAGGGTCCCATAACGGAGCACTGTTGCCCTTTTTCTCCTCAGGCAGTCTAAGAAGCCCCTCCAAAGAATGGGGCTAAAGACAGCGCCATAGGACACATGATCAGCCTTCAGCTTCTGTCTCCCCGCAAAGAGAGTGGCTTCAAAACTTTCCACCGCCCGGAACAGTTTCATTTCTCCTCCGTCTTGGCACAAGGGTGCTTTTTTTCAACTAAACGTGCCCCCGGTTCCCACCCTTTAGTGTGAATTAGTCCGTCTGCCCACTCTAACAGTTAGGAAAGGCAGCAGAAGTCTAGCCGGAGGAGACGCCGGTGTAGCTTTGGAGAGCATCAAGGGACACAGGAGCTTCTTCTGTGGAGGAAATGGTGTAACACGGTGTGTGTTACATTTGCCTGGCATTAGTTACTTAGTTTCCATGACTGTGACAAAACCCTGGAGACCATCAACCCGATGAAAGCAAAGGTTTGGTTTTGTGCCCAATCCCAGAGACTGTTGGCCTTGCTTCAGGCCAGTGGTGGGGTATATCGTGGTGACAGATGGAGTGGGTGAGGACATGTTGGGGGCAGGGGTGTCAGTGTAACTCCCACGCTTGGAAGCACTTGGAGGGAGAGGAGAGGTTAAGTCTCAATAGCCCCTTCCAGGACACCTCTCCAACGATAGAGCTTCCTCCCTCTAGACCCTACACCACCCCAGTGGAGCCACACATTGGTCTCAAAGTCTTTAGTAGATGGGCCTCTGTGGGGACAGTCATCAGCAGCAGGTGCCGGGAATCATGGGTCTTCCGGCCCCGCCACCATATAAAGGGATACCAGGGAAGCCGTGTGAGCTGCTATAAGGTGGGTTTGGGTGTGACTTGAGTCTGTTGGGTAACCTTTGAAAGCATCAGGCTCCTGCTGGTGACATTTCCCCCAAGGGACTTGCTTGATTGTCTCCATAACTTCAATCCCAAACCTATTTGGACTAAAAAGCCAAAGCTGTCAAATGTGACCTGGGCAAAAGGGGGGGCGGGACATGCTGGGTTTCAGGCACAGCTGGATCCAGGAGTCCCGAAAATGCTTCTCACTGTCTGTCTACCTGTCTCTCCCTCCCCAGATACCTACACTTGCCCCAGCAGCTACCAGGAATGACAAACCCCCACTCTGCTGGCCTGGAAACTCAGTAGAGCAAGGACATATGTCTCAGCTGTGATTCTCAGTGGGCTATCCATTTGGTCAGCATGGTGCCTCCTGTGGGGTCCTACCCCTCCCTGCTGTCTTCCAGCCCTGCTGTCACACACCTGCCTCTCCTTCACTAGGTTAAAGTGCACCAACCACTGAGCCTCATGGAAACTGTATGTGACCCCGGAGCTGGGGGAGATGACTTCCCTTTGCTTCTCGGAGAGTAATCCTGGACAAGCTAGAAAAAACCCCTGACCCCCTCATTCATTTGCGTTTACAGAACAACCCAGGGTAGTGAATGGGAATTGTTGGAATGGATGTTCTCCTGGGCAGCCCTGTGTGACCTGGGGCTAGTGACCTACCCTCTCTGAGCCTGTTTTCTCATTCATAAAATAGAGTTGGGTAACTCAGACACTTAACACTAATTGAGTGTCTACTCTCTGCCAGGGCCAGGGCCAGGCACTGGGAAATACACAAGGTAACAAAAATGAATCTCTAGATCAGGACTATACAGTCTAGTGAAATACAAGACCACAGAAATGAAGGAAAAGGGTATCTCTGAGTGTTGAAAACTAGGCGTGTGGGTGTGTGTAGAACACGGTAGAAGAAATTATAGAAGAGTAATACAAAAGAGAGAGCCTCAAGACTAAGCAGGATGGCCAGAGTGACTCTGGAAGAGGTGAATGGATGCAGGGAAGCGTGTCCCAGTGTTCAGATGGAACAGCCAGTGCAAAGGTCCTGAGGCAGGAATGTGGCTAGTGCAGTCAGGCCCTGCAAGAAAGCCACCGTTAGCTGGAGAGAAGTGAGAGTCCTGTCCCCTGTGTGGTCATAGATGACCTGGCTCTTACAAGACCCAGCTCTTACAAGGTCTGACTCATAGAAGACTGGATCCAGAGCCTTGTGACATTGAGATGTTGAAAACTCTCCTGCTGGAAATGTGCCAGCCAGCATTCCAACGGAGGCAGCATCCGACCCCCACTCCCACCATCACCCACACCTCCACACTGTCACGAGCAATCTGCGCTTTGAACCCATGCTAACAAAATGGCCCTGAAAACACAGGGTGTTCCCTGCCTTTGCAAGACTTTATCAGGCTTATGCCACCATTGTCACCAAGGGGTCACTAGGTGGCACCCATTAGTGGGGCCCGACACTTGTCCTGCTCTCAGCTTCCTCCTGATAGATTGCCCTCCATCTGCCCCAGGCTGTGGCTATACTCCCATGGCTCTGTGCATAGACCAGGAAGGACCGCAGCTTGGGTAAGAGACAGACATGTGGATCCCTGGCTTCTGGATAGCGTCAACACCAGCTGCCAAGCTTCTGGGCTATCGGTATGGGCATCCGCAAAGCAGCCACCTGCCTCTTCTCTCCTGGCAGCTACTGGACGGCCATGGCCCTCACTGGGAGCTACTGCAGCTCTGTGTCTCCAGAGAGGATTTCCTCAGGGCTGAAGAAGTTTGGAGATATCTCTCTTCACCTTTGAACTCACTGAATGGGCTTTTTATGTGGTTCAGAAGCCACTGTGGGGTGTGGGGGTGGGAGGGCGGGGAAGGCTGAGACTGCCAGACTATTCAACAGCTCTCTAAGAGTGTCATGTTTTTAATCCCATATGGCTTGGCTCCTTCTAATGCCCAACGCTTTGGCTCCTGCCGGTCCCCTCTGCCTCCAGCCAGGCTGAGAACAAGGGAACATGGTAGGCCCCCAGCACATCACTGTGTTGGCCAATTTTATGTCACTTGACACAGGCTAAAGCCATCTAAGGACAGGGAAGCCTAATTGAGAAAATGTCTCCACAAGACCAGGCTGTAGGCAAGTCTGTAGGGCATTTTCTTAATTAGTGATTGATGGGGGGGGGTGGCTCCAGTCTATTGTGGGTGGAGCCATCCATAGGCTGGTGGTCCTGGATTCTATAAAATGCAGGCTGAGCAAGCCATGGGGAACAAGGCAGTAAGTAACACCCTTCAATGGCCTCTGCATCAGCTTTTGTCTCCAGGTTCCTGCTCTGTGTGAGTTCCTACCCTGACTTCCTTCTGTGATGAACAGTGATGTGGAAGTGTAAACTAATTTTCCAAGTTGCTTTTGGTTTTTTATCACAGCAATAGCTACGTTAAGACAGTCACCTATTGTGTCTCCATATACCTGTCTCATTCACTAGACGTGGTCCCTTCAACTACCTCATGCCTCCATCCCAAGTGAAGAGGTCCATTCATAGCTTACTAGTTTTGACCAGACACATCAAGGTTTGGGGGGGGGGTAGTCAGACACATCAGGGTTGTTTTGGGGAGGTTGGTGGGAGTTTGTTGTTGTTGTTTGGGATTTGTGGGTTTGTTTGTTCCTTTGTTTTGTATATGGGTACATTCTAGCTGTCTTCAGACACACCATAAGAGGGCATCAAATTCCATTTTAGATGGTTGTGAGCCACCATGTGGTTGCTGGGAATTGAACTCAGGGCCTCTAGAAGAACAGTCAATTCTCTTAACCGCTGCCATTTCTTCAGCCCCCAGACAGAGCAGTTTAACAGTGGATCCTCTGCTGTTACTGTATCAAGATACAAGAGGCTTGTTAATTTGTAAAAAGAAAAATTCTTTGGTTCACAGATCCATCTAAAGGTTGGTCTCTGCACTTGCATGGCAAATGGAGACAGCACCGTGCTGGAGAGAGCAGCTGACCTTCATGTCCCCTGACCCTTAAAACAAAAGCAGCTCACACCAGACTGGTTCAGTGAAACTCAGTTCATATCCCTCATGTTATCTCTTACAGGCAATACCTTTGAGGAACTCAACCTTCTCAGAGGGATTTTCCTAAGCACCACACACTGCAGCCTCGGTGAAGATTAAATAAAATGTTCAAGCGAATGTCTGTGGATGTGTCCATCAGTACACATGCATGCCCTCACCTACACAACTAGGGATTCCTGCCTATTGGTGCTGTGATGATCCCAAGTACTGCAGGGAACCACCTCAATCTTGACATGTGATTATTGAGGACCAACCTATAGGCTTGGTCCTACTGGGCTGAGAGTAAAGTTCACGGCACCCCATAAACTTCAGTTTCAGCCTCCTGGTTCCTGAGATGCTAACTTGACAAGGTGTGAGCAAGACCCAGAAAGCTGCACTTCCATCAGCCCCCATGGTTCCTGGGTCCCCCGTGCACACTAGACCCTGACACCGGATGCCCCACACCTTGCCCCCCCCCCCAGCTCTCCTTTTCCATTGGCAACCATCAAATAGTTCTCTCGGCCTCAGGCACAGTAATGACCAGTGTTCACAGGCTGACATTGCTCCTGCAGTTTCCAGCCAAGGCTTTTAAGTGAATACTTGGTAATAGAACAATCAAGTTAAAAGATCAGCGTGACACAGGACATGAGCGAGGGACGTATCGTGGCCAATTGATTTGGATTTCATTTATGGGTTTTTGAAATGAATTTCATCTTCCAAGGCTGCTTATAAATCTCTGCCTCTCCTGGAGATTAATAAGGGAAACGGGCTTGATTAAGAATGCAGAGCTCAGGGTCTGTTGCAGATTTATAGACCCAGAGGGCCAGCCACAGGGATCCTGAGATGTCCCACCTGCTAGCCATCACTTAGGAGGATTGCTCCTCCTGCTGCCTTGGGAGTAGATTCCGGGACATACACTCTTCTGGGCATCCTTATGCAGGGCTGGAATCAGTTGGTATCATTTGTAGGTTTTGTTTCCCCGGTCTCTGGGCAGGCAGGGACTCTAATTTGAAAGCCTCTCATCATCCCCTACAAAAGTGGAGCAAAGCTGAAGGTTGCTCGAGATGATACAATACAGTTCTGGGAAGATAGCCTAGCAGGTAAGGATGCTTGCTGAGCTAGCATGAGGACCTGAGTTCAAATCCCCAGCCCACATGTAAAAAGCCAAGTATGGCCCCACATGCCTGTAACCCCAGGTCTGAGTAAAAACGGAGACATGGGGATGGCTGAGACTTACTGACCACCACTCTAGCTCCAGGTTCAGAAAGAGATCTTATCTCAAGGGAATAAGGAGATATATATATATATATGCACATGGAAACACACACACACACACACACACCCTTTTTAAGATTATAAAATAAAAACCAGACCAGTAAGAAGTAGGGTGTTTATTAGAATCGGCTAAGTATGGCAGCCCTCTGTGCTCTCTGATGTACATACACCCTGCACGAGGAAAAGGGGCCTCAGGCTTCTAGAAGTATCTTTAGTGTTCATCTGCCAATGGTAACAGTCTATGAAGGAGCCAGAACCAGAGCGAGCTGCAAGGCGGGTTCCAGGAGAGGGCCAGACACTGTTCTCCACCCTGCCCCTGCAGAACTGCCCGGCATGCTGTGCGTCTGGCATTCACAGGGACAGCCCTTTGAATTAGGGGTCCTGATGTGTCCGCATCCCTTCTAGTATCGAACTGGCATGCTGGCTTTAACTCTGGTGGGATGGGCACATGGGAGACTTGTCTTTTATACAGATACATTCTGTCTGGGAGATTTCATCGAGCCCTGTAGCTAAGGTTTTCACTTTGTTGTTAGGAATAGAAAATCAGCACCCACCATCTGGATACAGGGTCTCTGTAAGCACCTACTAACTTTGGCACTTAAGGACGGGGCACCAGAAAGTAAAAATAAATAAATAAATAAATAAATAAATAAATAAATAAATAAAATCCACAGAAAACCTCAGGTGGGGGTTACATTTCCAGTCATTTAACTGTGTTCTGACTCACGCACGTGTGTGTGTGTGTGTGTGTGTGTGTGTGTGTGTGTGTGTGTGTGTGTTTGTGTGTGTGTGTGCGTGTGCACACGCATCAGATTTATTTTGCATTTTTCGGTAATGTATACAGGCAATTTCCTGGGAGCCCAGAAGGGGGTGTCAGATCTTCTGCAGCTGGAGTTAAAGGCAGTTGAAAGACATTCAATGTGGGTGCTGGGAATTGAACCCGGATCCTCTAGAAGAGCATCCAGTTCTCTTAACCACCGAGCCATCTCCCCAGTCCAAGCTTAGGGTTTTTTTAAAAAAACCAACTAAAGCAAGAGGTAAAAAGTTGCCGAGAGGGAAATTATGTTGATTGCAGAGCAAGAATACAGTCAGGTGAGCAAGCAGGAGAGGCTGACATCCATGAATTCCTGAGCACAGAGGGGTTACTTTGATGTGACAGCTAGCCTCAAAGAAATAAAGCCCCTTTACCAGGAAGCCCTCAGGACCCCATTTACCTTGAACTCTCTAGCCCAAGGAAACCTAAGTTTCTTAAATCCAAGTCCAGAGACTGAATCATGTTGCCTCTCAGTTCACATCCCAAAGGCCTCCAGCCAGGATAAGTACATCTGGACCAAGAGCCTATCCAAGTGGAGTTATAGTTAAATGGGGTCCCTTGTGAGCCCATAGAACAGTCACCCACATGCACTAAAAGAAAACCGATCTGAAGGTACAGTGAGAGGCAAGGGCTTTGCTGTAAGACAACCCTGTTGGTTGTCTTAAATGCCTGGCCTCTAACCCTGTATAGGAACAATTTCTGTTGCTCTAACCACCCAGTTTGTGCTGTTTTTGATAGCATCTCACACAAACTCATCCTGTGGCTTCAGGTTATGTCTCCCAGCAGAGACTCTGCTGACCCTGTTGGGCCACAAAGATCTCTATGGGAACTGCTTGTACCGAGTAAGAACACCATCAGCAAGGTAGCAGGCACTCCTAGATCCTGCTAGATCTAAGAGACCAAAACAGGGGTCAGAGAGAAGGCTTTGCAGTTAAGGATGTTTCCTGCTCTTCCAGGGGACCTGAACTCAGTTCCCAGCATCCACGTGGAGGCTAAGAGTCACCCTCAAACCCAGCTCCAAGGTATTCCATACTCTTTTCTGGCCCCAGTAGTTATGGGTACTCATGTGTGCGTGTGTGCATGTGTGTGTGTGTGCGCACACACACACACACTCATAAATAAAAACAAAATAAAATAAAAAAATAAAAATACAAAAAAAATAAAAATAAAAAAACAAAGAGATCCAAAAGCATTATTGGACACCATCCCCCTGTGAGGTTGCCTAGCCCACATCCCTTCTAGGTGATTCAGCCCAATTAACATGTATGGAACATCAATCATGGACCCAGGAAATAGCATGTGCTGCTATTTGTACATATTACCTGCATACCTTTCATCTGCATACAACTTTCATTTGCAAATATATTTGCATACCAAGTCCCCCCTATCAGTTGCTCTTCCTACCGAGAGGGAGACCAGGTCCTCTCTGGGACAGAACAGGTCACAAAATAGTTGCTGTGACCAACACTGGCTGCTGAAGCAAGATCCTGACAATCACTCAGCCGAGGCCTGGAGCTGTCACCGGAGCACAAACTCGGTATGCATGAGTGTTCCTTAAGCTTATGTCTCCAGAAACAGCAGCAGCATCACCAGAGAACTTAGGACCCCAGCCCCGCCCTGCAGAGACGATGCTAGACCACAGTGTGTGGCTGTAGAAAACACCTTACACCTTTTGGAACAGATAGCAGACTCAAAGTAAAAACATAAATACATATGGACCCCAAATGCAATCTAAGAACGCTTCATCTTCCTCTACCTCCCCATCTTTGATCCCACCTGGCTTTGCTGGCAACCTTGGAGAAATGCAATGGCCATGCCCGTGACAAGAACAAGGTACAAAGCATTGATGTAGATCCTGAAGGCGCCGGCGGGTCAGGAAGCCTCGTGAGAGAGTGGATGGGGAAATGTCTGCTAGTGCTGTATGATGAGCTTGTCCCAAGAATCAGAGTCAAATAAGGTCAGAGTCCCCCCAAGGAAAACCACGACCAACTAGCCGGTACTGACTCATATCTGTGTGTTTTAATGGGGAGCAGAAGAGAGTGTTCTGTTTTAAGCTCTTGGAATGTTCCAGAACAAGGAGCAATTACCAGCACTGGTCGCTCAGTGTTCAGGGTCTCCAGACGTTCTGGCCATGGGTCTGTTTTCCCTGAGGATACGGATCATGTGCCCCTCTGATCAATGTTCCCTTTGATGGGAAGGAGACCCTGGGACATTGGCTGGCCACAGTGGGTCATTTGTGCAAGGGATCAGGGTTGCCTAACTGAGAAAGGCGCACGGTCTATTGGAACGGCTGTGGCATCCCAGGGTCAAGTTAAACTGCACCGACAAGGGCGTAATGTATAATTCAGGAGCCCAAACGGAGCAGAAGCATCGGAGCAAAAATGCACACATGCAAGATGGGTTCGGTCGCCCGCCACTTTCTGGAAAATGACGGTGAAGCAATTTGCACGAGAAGGAAAAATGCTTCCAAGAATCAATGAAGGACAGTGTCCAGAGAGGTCCAGAGCCGGCGCGAGGATGGTCCGGGAAGAGGCCAAGTGTCTACTCTGCAGACAGCTCACCAGTGTGCTGACGGCGTGATCAATGGCTCAGGTAATATGCTAACAGCAGCATCCTCAATCTGAGACAGGCACGCTCTGAACCTCCTGTGGCACACTGGGAGGGAGGGCCTCTCAGACATTCAGAGTCTGTCTGTCCTATCACCCAGTTCCTCCCCCCATGTTGTGTTGGGTTGACACTGTCTCAGGAGTGGGAAACTGAGTCCCAAGTACACACAGAGGCTCAACTGAGGGTCAAGCTCAGGAGTCAGCAACCATTTTCCATTAAGAGCCAGATGGTAAATATTTCAGATGTCAACAAATGCTAGTCTCTGTTGCAACCACTCAGGTCCATCTTTTAGCCTAAAAACAACCACAGACCATATGCATACAAATTATCAGGGGTGGTCCAAATAAAACTTTATTGACAAAAGCAAGCAGTGGGCCACATTTGGCCCATCAGCAAGTCTATAAACGTCTGGTTGAGAACAATGTCATCCTGTTTTCTCATCTCACAGATGGCAAAGCAAAAGCTCGAGTGGGAAATAACTCGTCCAGCATCATCTACCTTGGACAAAGACCCCAACTGAAAGCAAAAGATGTTGGCTGTGTTCTCATGCTGCCTAACATACCACATCAGAGGCCCACCCTGTCCTGTCTTGCCTCCCTTCCCCCTGCATCTGGTTTACACCAGGGATACTATACACAAACACTCACAGTCCCAGTGTCCATCAAGCTTCCGGTCTAAGGGTAGACAAAGAAATCATGTTTCAAGTGAGTTTACACAAAGAGCCAATGTGGATACAATGAATCATGCTCTTCAGAGGGACTACAATTAAATACACTGTAAAAACCTAAAAAACCTGTTAGTTCCTTATTTAAAGCCACCCACATCTACAATTGGGTATATTTTTCTTTTATTTTTTAAAAAGATATGTATTTAATTTTTAAGTTGTGTGTGGGGGGGGGTTTATATATGAATGAGAGTTGCCCATTGAGACAGGGCATCAGATCCCCTGGAGCTGTAGTTACTGGAGGTTGTAAGCCACCCTACATGGGTGCTGAGAACTGCACTCTAGTCTTCTGCAAGAGGGAGGGTTGCATGATAATAGCCACTGGGCTATCTCTCCAGCTTTGTATTTTTGTTTGTTTGTTTTTAAGAGGTTCAGGGGATGAAACAGGGTTTCACTGTGTAGCCCAGGCTAGCTCTAAACTCACATTCCCCCTGCCTCAGCCTACTGAGTACTGAGATTATAGATATGCAGAAACACACCCAGCTTTCTTTTAATTACCCACCTACCTTTACTTAGGCATAAAACACGTGTATGGAGTGATGTGCATCAGGGTATGGTCCATGTTTTGAGAAAGGCAAAACAAAAATGTGAGCCAAATCCCTTGGTGCCAAATTAAGGCTGTTTCTGTAGCAAAGTACGTGTTCCTCCCCATTAGCCAACTCATAATACACCTCCAGAACAAGTCTGTTCACAAGGTGGCCTGTGTCTGCATTTCTCAGGAAGCTACGGGGAGGGAGATGGTATGGTGGTGGCAGTGGTGGCCGGGATGAAGGAGGAATAACTTCCAAGTATTTTTGATGTTATCCCTCCGGAGGAGATATGAAGGTGATGCTTAATCTTCCTTCATGTTTAATTCTGCTGCAGGACTTGCTTAATGCTCTCCCTCTTTAGGATGACTTTGATGATCCAGAAATAAGTGTGCCCCCATTAGCCCCAAGGTGTTTCAAGGCTAGGAGCTTCCAAAGGCAGACAGACCACCACCGCAAGCAAACAAACAGCTGCCATGAGCGCGCTTTTACCACCAACCACGACTTTTACCTTTTCTGACTCTGGTTTGTGAATCTGAGAAGCAGGGCAAACATATGGCCTCCTTAGGCTGGGTCACCTGCGGTTGTGAGGGCTAAAGCTCCTAGGATGCAGTGCAGTGGCTTAGTCAGCAGTGTTTGCAATATGAGAGCCTGAGTTTGATCCCCAGGGGCCACTTTTTGTTTTAAGCCACCTGTCACAGTGTGTGCTCCTGATTCTAGTGAAGAAGAGGCAGAGGGCATCCCCAGGGATCATTGGTCAGGGTAGTGATGTATATATGCTTGGCCCAGAGAGTGGCACTATTAGGAGGTGTGGCTTTGTTGGAATAGGTGTAGATTTATTGGAGGAAGTGTGTCACTGTCAGGTTGGGCTTTGAGACTCTCCTAGCTGCCTAGAGACAGTCTTCTGTTTTCCTTTGGATGGAGATGTAGAATTCTCAGCTCCTCAAGCACCATGTCTGCCTGGATGCTGCCATGCTCCCACCTTGATGATAATGGACTGAACCTCTGAACCTGTAAGCCAGCCCCAATTAAATGTTATTTTTTATAAGAGTTGCCTTGGTCATGGTGTCTCTTCATGACAATGAGAACTCTAACTAAGACAGTCAGACAAGCCAGCCAAATCAGAGAGTTCTGGGTACAGTGAGAGACCATGCCTCAAAAAAATAAAATAAAAATAAAAAAATAAATAAGGTGAGAGTGATTAGGAAAGACACCGGACTGACCTCTGGCTTCTACAGGCATGTACACACATGTGTATGTACCTACATAAAAACACACACAAACATGCACAGAAATAAAATAAAATGAGACCTCATGACTTCTTCAGTGGTGCCTGATGTCCTAAAGATCACCATAGATCACCCATACCCAGCCTAGCTCAGAGAGTATTACTTGCTGAAAATATCAAAGGGAGGCCTTGATGCTCTGTATAAAATCTATCCATCCATCCATCCATCTACCAACCATCCACTCACCCATCCACCTACCTACACATCCATTTATCCATCCACCTATTCACCCACCCATTCATATATCCACCCATACACTCACCCACCCATTCTCCCATCCATCCATCCATCTATCCATCCATCCATACATACATCCATCCACCCATATGTTCATGCATTCATCCATCTTTCATGAGCTCTGACAGGATTCCATCAGGAGCTTCCCAATCATAAACACCAGGTACCACCTTTATATCTCCTAAGCAAACCAAGTCCTTCTTAGAAGACACCAGGTATCCTATAAACTCCAAAGAATATGCTCAAAGAATATAGGAAGTGGAGTGTTCTGGCCAGAGATTAGGGACAAATGGAGATATCCTTCAAGATATGGTTTCTGGGATGTATTAGATCCAGCCTAGTCTGGTCTCCACTGTTCTCTCTTTTCCACTCCTCTCAAATCTCAGGGACATGCAGTTGATGTCCTGACTTCTTGATCTCCACCATTGACTAGGGGCAACCCCTCTCTTAAACACTGCTGTGATGTTATAGGAAATACAACGAAAAATGCAATTCACTTCTGTTCACCACAGGCATTGTGAAGAGGCCTGAAGCTAAAGTGGGTTATCGGTTGACTACTCTGAATCAGACAGACACGCGGTAGGATGCTAAGGGTGCTGGTGATGAAAAGAAGTCACATTTCTTTGCTTCCTTTATAGCTAGGTGTCATAGCATAATTAAGTTCTGAATTCCACTCAAAGAAATGTAAGAAAACGTGGCTAATTTGCTTGTTTACGTGTCTCGTTTGTTGGCTAAAGTAACACTGATTTTCTGACCTGAAGCTGCTATTCTGGGACATGAGGGTAGTGGATGGATGGGTGGGTGGATAGATGGACAGACGGATAGAGAAGAGTAGGGTCTCCCTTTTGAAGGTAGAGGCTACAAATGGCATCAATCTTAATCTTGAGTGTTCATTTCCAGACCTTTGAGAGCAAAATAAATAACTAGTTTGTTTATGTAAGCAGGACTGTAGGGCTTTCTATAAAGCTCCACCTAGCTCTAAATAGCACCAGGGTATACACAGAGCCCAGGACTGTAGAAATTCAAAGAGAGAAGATGGGAAACCTGGGAAGGTGCAGGAAAGGTATGGCAGTCCAGGAATAATGGGACAGGAAATGGACAGAAATGAGGCATGGGTCCCTCGGCCTAGCCAATGAGATGGTTTGAGGTCATAATGTGGGATAGAAGAAAGGTTTTCAAGTCAAAAAACCTACAGAGACAACATGGCAGAGAAGTTAAGTGAGGATATAGAGGGCTTTGAACCCCAAGAGAAAGAGCGGAGCCCGTATCCCACAGGCCTTGGTGACGAGTGGAACCCATGGTGGCTTTCAGGAGCACCTCTCTGATTCCTGACTGGGCGGAGTGATTTCTCACTTATCAGTGGCCATGAGTGTGCTCACTGATCAATGTGCTCAACACGGCCCACTGGAGCTCTGACCTCATGATTGCTGACAATGGCAAGTGATTGTCAGAACCTGCCATCTTCCCGTTAGTCCACTCACCTGTCCCACCACATGGCCAGCATCTTCCTACCTACATAGGGAGGCTGGATGGAACTTCCTTAACAAAGTCCTGCAAATGAGTCACTCAAGCAGGGTCTTGGGCTTGTCCTACAGCTCAGAAGACTGGAAATCATCTAGCTGAATGGATGTACTCCTACAGAGGCCCTGTCCCCGCCCCCCTAAAAAAAATGGTGGAAAGCAATTGAGAAACATGCCGTGAGTCATGGACCTATGATCTAGAAAGTTGTATATGTGCATACTTTCTGTCTCTCTGTCTCTTGTCCCTCCTTTCTGTCCCTCCTTTCCCTCTCTATCTCCATCTCTCTCTGTCCCTGTCTCTTTACTTCTCTGTTTCTCTCTGTGTATCTCTCTCTCTCTCTCTCTCTCTCTCTCTCTCTCTCTCTCTCTTCCTCCATCCCTCTCTCCATGCTCAGTTGCCTCCATAAAATAGAGTTATTTTTGGTTCCCCGCTTTAAGCACACCTGGAAAGTTACTATATATAGCAAATTCCAAGGACCAATGGTTCTTCCACACCCATGTGAATCTTTCTGTCCTTCATCCTGTGTCCTCAAGGTCACCCTCTGCACTGTCCCCTCATCCCTTTCTGTTATCTAGCTGGTTTTGGTCACTTTTTTTTTCCCACCAAACTGCAATTTCATGCGGTTTGGGAAGAGATACCACTCCAGAGACTTCCACCCCACGGCTCTCTGGAGATTTCTTAGTGATAGAAACCGCAGTTTGGCTCCGCCTGGAACCTGTTTGAACATTTGCTTTGCGCACACTTCAAAACCCCAGGCACTTGGACGGCTCACCCTTCCACTCTTGGCAGAGGGCAGCTTCCTGCTTCTGCAACACTGAGCTTTCAAGCCGAGGGAAAGGGGCCTTTTTGGACAACAAACGGCCCTTTAAGAACAATATTTTGATGAGTTGAGTGTAAATGAATCAGAAACACATGGATTAAGCCCCTCTTGATGTGCACATGGGTTTAATAATTACTGTGGGCAGAGGAGAGGGGAAATGGGGCTGGGAAAGCCGTGTCTTGGGTTTTATCAAATCTAAGATGTTTGAGGAGAAATCCAAGACATTCCACACACCCTCAAACCCGGCCAAATTTTTCCGAACCCACTTCCAAGGAGCCACACGGATCTTTCTAGTAACGACAGGGTTGCTCTAAAGACTCAGGGTTTTCTGGCTTCTGATTGGCTGCATGAGATGCCCTAATTTACGAGGCCATTCAAAGATTTATATATGGCCATTGTAACAAGCTCCTTCCGAACTGTGCGGCACCCTAACACAGCCATATAAATATCCCTCCTGTTAGAAGCCTCTTTTCTATTCACAAACTTCCCCCTTCTTCTCCTAACCCCAGCCTCCCCCCTTTAAGCCACAGATCCCCCCCTCAACAAGGTCCCAGACCAGTTTGGAATGAGGGAATTAATTTCCCCATGGCTGGAACGTGTTTCACTTTGGATGGAGTTTTAAATGACTTGGGTCCATATAAGCTTCGGGTCAAGAGAAGGTTACAGCTAAAGGGCTCATAAGTTAGGAGAAGGGTGGAATTTTATAAATGCTTATTACTTTCATAAAAAGAAAAGCAAAGTTGTGTTCGTGCCTAATGCAGTCAAACACTCCATACATCAAGGCAGACTGTTTCCTAGAGGAAATGTCCCACACCGCTTTGGCGGGCTTCTGTCTTCCTCTGCTTAGATGACGACATCAGTGTTGGATGTCTGGTTAGGATAAGTAACTTTGCCCACATGTCACCATCCCTTGGTCTTTCCCTAAGTGAATGTGGGGTCTGTCAAAGCTCAGAGGTCCCTTTAATCACCTCGTCTAACAGGCAGCAGACGGGTGGGGTGTGACGCAGCATAGAGAAAGACCTTGCCTCTTAAACCATCGCTCCGTGCGTCTCTCTTCCAAGCCCCATCCACACAGGCTACGGGAGTTGCCTGGAAAAGACAGACAGGAAGACGTCTGCGTGAGGTTTGTGAGTAGACACTTCTGGCAAGTTCAAATGGGAGCGTCCACTGTCTCGGCAAACACAAAGGAACTGGTTCATCAGCAGTGTGTGTTTAAGAACTATGGCCCAGGCAATGCATGCCATCCTTACTAGTCAGCTAGGTTGCAGTAAGGCTGTGTAACAAAACATATTCTCATACTCACAGGCCTGTGAGCGGATTGCAGCTTCTCACCCTGGTCCCCAGGTTATAAACAAGGTCTGAGTCTGCTCTGTGCTTTTCTCCGTCTCCTGGAACTGTACCCGCTCCCTGGATGGGAAGCTCTTGCTGACCATACAGCTTTTGCTCTCATAAAGGTATGGCTTACGAACTGGAATGCAGACCTGAAAGGGCGAATTGGTGGTCAGGAGCTGCTGCTGCTGCTCTTCCAGGGGACCAGAGTTAGGGTCTCAGGATCCACAAGGTAATTTAAAACTGCTGTCTGTAACTCTGGTTTGTGGGTAGCCAGCAGCCCCTTTGGACCTCCCCGAGCACTGTGTGCAAGGCCACACGTGCACACATGGGCTGGGGTTGGGAGGTAGAACATGACAAAGCCTTCTATACTGTGACTCCCAGGAGGAATGTTCTCCCATGAGCTCCTCTGTTTGACCCATAGGCTCCCAGAGGGTGGCACTGTTTGGCTATGGAACCTCTGAGATGTAAGGCATGTCTTCTGGGGCTGCGTCTTTGGGGATGGACCTTTGAGAGTCAGAGCCTGTTTCCTGTATCCCAGTCTCTGCTTCTTGCCTGCTGAACTGTGATGCCCATCTCAAGCTCCCACTGCAGAAACTAGAACCCTCACATGAATTCTGCCCACCTTGGACTGAAAGTCCTGAAATCAAGAGCTAATGTAAAGCCCTCCTCCTGTGAGTGTCCTCTGTCGGGAATTCTGTCACAGTGGTGAAGGAAGCTGCTGACACGCCTGGCTGCACACTATCTTTAAGTTGTCTTCCCAGGGTCATCTCAGGACACATCCTTTGAGTCCTGGCCGTGGATGCCAGCTGTTCCTCTCTAAATGGCAAGGTGTGTGTGTGTGTGTGTGTGTGTGTGTGTGTGTGTGTGTGTGTGTGTTTGCATGTGTGTATGTGTGTGTATACATGGGTGTGTGTGCCTATAAGTGTGTATGGGTATATGTGTGCATGTGTGTTTTCGTGCATGAGTGCATGTATGTATGTGTGTATATACATGGGGTGTGTGCTTATGAGTGTGTGTGTTTATGTGTGTGTCTCTGTGTGTGTGTGTACATTGTGCATGGGCATGTATGCCTGTGTGTATGTGTGTGTGCATTGTGCATGGGTGTATATGCCTGGGTGTATGTATGTGTACCTAGGTGTATATGTGCATATGTATGCATTTGTGCATGCATGGGTGTTAAGTGTGTGTGTGCATTCGGATGTATATGCATTTGTGCATGAGTGTGTATGTGCGTGCATATGTGTGCAAGCACACATGTGTGTACATACATGTGTGCATATGCATGCATGGATGTATGTATGCATTTGCGCATGTATGGGTGTTATGTGTGTGTGTGTGCATCTGTGTGTGACTGTGTGTGTGTTCATGCAGGTGTGTGTATGTAAGAGTGCATATGTATATCAAGGCCAGAGGTCAGTGCCAGACTCTCTTCTATCACTCCTCCATCTCATTTTAGACAGGGTCTCACACTAAACCTTGGGCTCAGGGACTAGCTAAGGCCAGCTGGCCAGTGAGCTGCGGGGATCCTCCTGCCTCTGCCTCTCCCAGCACTGGGATTACAGATGTGCTCTCATGCTGTCTCCAGGCATTTTACATGGATGCTGGGGGTCCAAACTCGGCTCCTCCTGCTTGTGCAGCAGGCGCTGTCCCAGCTGAGCAGTCTCCCTGGCTCACCACTCTGGACTTAGCTGCAACTTTTCTAATCTTGCCTAACCGCTGTGATCCCATAGTAGAGAAAAAAAAAAATGTTAGCAATGAAAAAAAAATCACTCAGGGCTGTGCCCCTGACCTGAAAGGACTCAGACTTTGTGGATGAACAAGACAGAGACCCACCCTGCTTGTCACTTCTATTGTATCCAGCTCTGGCTCCATGCCGGCTTCTCTTCAGGAAAGAAAAGGTTATGCTGCCCTCCCTTTGCTGATCAAAGCAGGTGGAAGGACCCTCTTGGCTAAACTGTCACCTGTCACACACCTTCACTGCCAAACACCATTCAGCATCCATGAACACAGACGGAATGGCAGAGACACGGAGTTTGTGTTGGACAGGAAGGGACAGAGCAAAGGGCTGCATGCTGCTTCCGGAGGCAGCAAGGACAGGGACATAGGGACACAAAGTACCCAGCAGTCTGTCCCCTGTGAATGGGCGAGTGAGCATGAGTCACCAGCTCACCCACACCACCAGGAGATGAAATGACAACCTGCTTAAGCTCCACAAGGAAGAGAAAGCAATCGTGGCTTCTGTTGTGATTATTGAGTGAGGTTCCTGAAGCGGGCACAGTACTCATAGAAAACAGGTTTAAAAGCCAAGACTCGGGGGCTGGGGCCATGGCTCAGTCAGAGGCCTTACGTGCTGGGTTCAATCCCCCAGCAAACAAGACATGGGCATGTACACCTATAATCCCAGCACTTTTGTGGTTGAGGCAGGAAGACCAGATGCTTAAGGTCATCCCTGGCTGTGTAGAGAGTTTGAAGCCAGCCTGGGATACATGAAACCCTATCTCAGAAAAGAAACAAAGGCCCGGAAGTCTTCATTAACTTGCCTACACAGTCACTAATGAAAGGGTCTTGAGCTTCCAACTCAGGTCTCGCTGATTTTAACAGAAGCCTCATAAGGCCTCAGAGAAGCCGGAAAGCCAGAAAGGTGACGCTACAGGAGAAAAGCTCATGTGAGTTTGTAGGGTGGGCTCACAGAATTGCCCCATCACCCTCTTCCATATAATCAATTTCTCTTGAGCTGACAAATCTTACCTGTAGGCTCAAACCCTCTTCCCTGTCTTAACTCGGGTCCCCATACATCTCATGCTTGGCTGCCCTCAAGTGTTATGTCATCTTAAGGCTTGCCCCTGAAGCCTTGAAGGTGACTATAACAGCTTCATCACTGGACAGGATGTAGACACAGGGAGGATCCAGGAGCAGGCAGGACATCCCAGTGCAAGGCACTAATGGCTGTGCCGGGCTGTCTGCTGATAAGGCAGGATAGCCGAGTCTGAATGTCACCTCTTCTCTTTGGGAATTTATAAAACTGTGTCTGATACGAAGTCAATACTGAGCAAAGAGAAAACAGCCATGGGGCCCAGATTTCTAATGGTTTAAAAAAAAAAAAAAAAAAAAAAAAACTAGGGCTCCTCAGAGACAACATGACAACATGACACAATGTGCCATTTTCCACATCAGTTAGCTGTGCGGGCGTTGGCTCTGGTGCCATTGAGAGCCAGGTCTCTGCTCCAGGCTTTGGCTGTGGCTAAGCAGAGAGAAACAGAGTTGAATCATGTCTCCCACCCAGTTGTTGACCTGGGACCTTGGAACAAGATGGGGATCTTCTCCAGGTTAGGGCAGGGTTTGCATCCAATGGTGGCCATCTTTGAGGCTGTGTGTGTGGGGGAGGGACTCAGTCAGCAGGGTGCTTGCCCAGCATAAACAAAGCGTGGGGATTGGTCTCCAAAGCCACACAAGTACGGTAGTTATACACCTGCAATCTCAGCACCCAGGAGGTAGAGGCAGGGGGATCAAGGGTTCGAGGTCATGTTCAGCAAGTTTGAGGCCAACACACGCTACACGAGGGAAGAAATAAATGATGGCCGTTGTTCTAAGGGATACAAAGAGAAGGCACCGGGAGACTCGGGAGAAAGCGGCCTTTGACGATGGCAGTAGAGGCTGAGAGATGCTACTTGTGATTTAAGTGTCCTACCACAGGCTCAGCTTGTTTGAACACGTTTATCTACAGTTGGTGGCACTATTTTGGGGGAACCTCCAAAAGATAGACTTTTCTGGAAAACATGAGCTGCCTTGTGGGGAGGGGCTGTTGAGGGTTAAGGCCCTCCTGGCTTCTGCTCCAGCTGTGTTTCCTGCTGCACTCAGGGGTGAGAAGACTATGCCATACACACACACTCCTTTCTGCCGCCCTGCCTCCCCCACTGGGACAGACTGGAGTTTTCTAAAGCCAGGAGCCAAAACTCAACCCTCCCTCCAGTGAGTGGCTTCTACTGAGTGTTTCGTCAGAGTGACTAACACCATACCAAGGCGTGCCAGAAGCTACCCGAGGCTGGCAGAATCATGAAGGATCCGTCCTGGGACCTGAGCCTGCAGCACCTTGACTTCAGAGATTTAGCCTTCACAGGTATAGGATAAAGCATCCGCTGTTTGGGGGCACCAAGTTTTGTAGCCCTGGAAATCGACACAAGCAAGTAAGTCACTTCCCTACAGACCTCAGACTCGTTGTAGAAGACGCTCTGCTTTCTCCTCTCCCTCAAAGAACCCGTCTACAGAGGCTCTCCTCAGCATCCTCTGTACACCTCCGAAAGAGTATTCGTAACTGTGGGAAGTGAGGGAGTGGGGCACCCTGGGAACACAGAAGACATCAAGAGCCATGGAACGGCGTGCACCTCACAAGTGACCTCACACTTCTGCTGGAACACGGGCCTCCCAAGCCTGTGCTCCTGGAGGCCAAGAAGGAAAAGCCAGGTCCCTCTTGTGAGTTCATTCAGCCTACCCTCCTTCCCCATAATATTTCCCGACTATCCCTGTACATCAAACGTCAAGCTGTCCTTGGCTCTGAAGAAACAAAGGGAGAGACAGAGTCCCTCCCACTGTGTCCTATTAGCTAATTTACTGTACAGAAAAATACATTCTCTCAAACCATAAACAAGTACATGGAAGGGAAGTTCCCTGGGACGATGACTTTAGAAAGGTATTAAAATGGGACTCAGAGAAAGGAACAGCCAGGAAGGCCATCTTGGGTTATAGCTGAAGAACATGGGTAGACATTGAGCAAACCCCAAGATCAGCGAGGAGAGGTACCAAGCAGTGGGAACGGCTCATGGAAAGACCCTGGGACTGATTGGGGTAGGGATAGGGGGGCTTCTGGTCAGGAAGGAATGATAAGACAAAGGGGTAACAAAGCATCTTCTACACCATGGGGAAAGGCAAACTGTTTCTAACAAGAATTAGGTGAGCATGGGATATGAGGCTGACTCTCTGGGTAGCATCGGTTTACAAGATGGAAGGGGCGTGTTCAGGCTTAGGCTCAGGAAGCAAGAGTTTTCTCTGCAGCCGTAGCTGAACTTGGATTCCAGTCTTGTTACTTTCCTCATCCCTGTGACAAAACATCCAACAAGCATCATCTTAAGAGATGGTTTGCTCTGACTACAATTTAGAACATCTACTCTACCCCGGCGAGGATGTTTGGCAGCAGCGGCAGCAGAAGCGGCAGCCGACAGCTCTTCACTGTTCATCTACAGTCTGAAAACAGTCAACGGGAAACGAGGACCTGCAAGTCCCGCCCACAAGGACTCACTTCCTGCACACAGGCACTACTTCCGGAAGAATCTACAGCCTTCCTCAACAGCGCCACCTGCTGCAGATCAGGTGTCTAAACACATGCACCTATGGAGGACGGTTCACATTCAAACCAGGTCTGCGTTGTCTCTCTGTATAAGAAAGGGGGAGTTAGAGGGAGTTTGGAGGAAGAGGATCAGAATAAGAGGCAGGGCCTCACCTGCATGACCCAGGACACACACTATTACTTTACATACGAATAGCACAGTCCTGTATGTGGCTCTCCCTTCAACCTACAGGGTATATTTATGACCTCATCCCCACCTTGGTTGTCTTAAGAGGAGAAACTGAGGCAAGAAAAAGGCTAATGAGTGGCTAAGCTCTGAAGCACAGAGCCCCTAAGTTCTAAACTCCCAAGCCAGGATGTAAGTGCCCCCTTCTGCCCCTTCCATCAGCATCCCTTGCTTACCACCCTGTCTCCTCCCAGGCACTGCAGTACATGAAGACTGTCCCCACAAACTCAGACGTCCAAGTCACAAGAGGGATCTTTGAAAGAGCTGCCTCTGCACCCTCAAGTGCCAAAGGCAAAAGCACACATGGTTGGTGCACGGTTGTTTTGTGTTGCACTTGATGTTTTTCTGGGGCGGAGGTGTGCACGCAGAAGTCTGAAAACAGCTGTGGAAGCCCATTTTCTCACCCAGCCACTTGATTCCTAGGGATCACACTCGGGGACTTAATTCAACACGCATGGCTGCAAGCTCCTCTACCCTCAAAACCATCTTGCTGGTCCCATTCAGTGTTGGAGGTAATTTCAGGCCTGTTTGTTATTCTCACATTTTTTTGAGGTCTATGACCTCAGTTGGGGATATGTGTGTGTGGGGGGGGGGGTGTTTCCTCACTCACTTTCTGGCCTTATTTTTTTTAACACAGTCTCTGTCACTGAACATGGAACCCACCAGTTCAGCTAAACTGACTTAGCCGTAGACCCCAGGAACCCTCTTGTCTTCTCCCCAGGACTGGCATCACAGGCACACGCCTGGCTGTGGGTGCCGGGGAACTAAACTTATGCCTCCATGCTAATGAAGCAAGCACTTTCACCTCCCCAGTCCCTTAGTCAATATTATCTGCACTTATTGAGCCTGAGGTCCTTGTTTCCCTGAGAGGGACAATAGAGCATCTGCTCTGGGTTCCTAATGCAAGCCGCACACTTGGGTGCCGTTCCCACACCAACAGGGCACAGCCCATGTTCCTACAGTCCGTATAAGCCACGGCTCATCCTATTATTAGCAGGAACACTTCAGACCTGGCTGGGCAGTGACCCTGTGCTTCCAGATGATGAATGAGCTGTCTGCAGCATCTTCCCCCATAAATAAAATTTAAAAAAGGAGCCAAATGAGGTCACAAGACAAGGCTTTGAGCCATGTTGGAAATGCTTCCACACACATGCTTTCAGAACAACAACAAATAAATTAACTGCTCAACCGTTGGCCAACGTGGGGGTGAGCAGTGAAATCGGGCTGTAAAGCAGCAGACAACCAGGTCTCCCCTGAAGTTGTCTGTGTCTCCCTCAACCTGATGGCACATTCCATGGGGGCACTTCAGTCCCCACACTGTGAAAAGTTAAGTCCGTGGCTATGTTTCCTTGAACGCACAACTGTATCAGATACGCGCTGATGTCTGCCTCCTTATGTGAACCTTGTACCAGATAGGCAGTATGGAGGCGAACTCTAAGGTTACCTCCGATACCCACATTTTACAGAGAACAATGGGGTTTGCTGAGGCATCTCCCTGACTGTCGAGTGGGGGCTATAAGACCCCACACTCTTGGACCACTTTGCTCAGTGGCCCTGTTGAGTGTCAACATCCTTGCCAGCTCTCAGGCCTGCCTACACCGTTCTCACACTTGACCTCACCCTTTGCCCTGCATCCGAGAAGTCTCCCATGGGTCAGTGTTGGCAGCCCAGAGCACAGACCCCTGGTGACAGGCAAGGCACAGTTAAGCCAAGGACGACAGGTTTCACAGCCATGAATCCTGTGACACTAACATGCCTCGTCAAGGTTTGTCTTCAGAAGACACCATCCAGGATCAGCCAGGAGGACTGAAGGCTCTTGAAGCGGCTACAGTTCCTTCCTGACATACACACCGGGCAATACCAACAGCCCACTCGCCCATGCTCTGCAGAACGGCCTAACCCAGATACAGGACCCAGGAGTGTCATCATACATACATCCTCTGTCATCTGTCCCCAGCATACTCATCCTTGCCCGGTCCCCTCCTGGCAGTTGCCCTTTGGCTGTTGGTCCCCCTCTGATTTGTTTCAGATGTGAGCCTGTGTTCTCAAAGCTCCGATTTCAAAGCCTCACGCATCAGCCCTTGGCCTTTTGGACCTCGGGCTCTATACCAAGTGGCCTTTCCCAGGGACAGGTCCCCATCTCAGGTCCCTGCACCGTTACCATCTTCCCCTGGGGCTTTTATCTTCCTGACAGGAGGGTATCACAATCCGAGATTCTAGAGAGAAGGGGGGGGAGAGAGGGAGAGAGAGAGAGAGAGAGAGAGAGAGAGAGAGAGCAAACTTCTGGTGAGGATGGATTCATACTGAGGTGAGGGAAACCCCAGTGAACTCTCTTTAAGAGACACTTGCTCAGATACAGCAGCTGGGGTCAGCACAGGACACCCGCATATGGTCATTATTTCCAGAGGCTCCTGATTCTGGCTCAGACTGGAGTTAGGACTTACTGGGCAGAGTTGATGGATACAGCTATTTTTCTCCAAATTGGAAAAACCAAAGAACAAAAACAAAACCCTATTCTTCAAGAACAGTGGTCCTTAGCCTTCCTAACGCTGTGCCCTTTTAATGCAGCTCTTCATGCCATGGTGACCCCCGGCCATAAAACTATTATTCACTACTTCATAACTGTAATTTTGCTAGTGCTAAGACTTGTGATTATCTGCTAGGCAGCCCTCAAAGGGGTCATGAGACACAGCTTGAGAACCCTTGGGGGTCAACAAGACTTGGGATTGGGCAGTTTTACAAGACACAAGAAGTCCCCCCAATTCACAAGGCCTCCCATCGAGTTAGTAGAAACAGTTTTGGGGTTTTGACGTTTGTTTAATGTTGGGGAGAGGGGACTGTCCTCATGGACAGGTCTGCAGCTTCTGCAAGGAGTTCAAGGAACATGGCTTCCGTGAGTCCCTGCTCATGTTGGAGTGGGTGGCTCAGTGACTGGATCCTGAGGGCTCTGACCTCACCAATGAATCTCTGCAGGAGTTGTAAAATCATGGCATCACTGATCTGGTTATATATGTATATATATATATGTGTGGGTGTGTGTGTGTGTGTGTGTGTGTGTGTGTGTGTGTGGTGTGTGTGTGTGTGGTGTGTGTGTGGGTGTGTGTGTGTGTGTGTATGTGTGTGGTGTGTGTGTGTGTGTGTGTGTGTGTGGTGTGTGTGTGGGTGTGTGTGGTGTGTGTATGTGTGTGTGTATGTGTGTGTGGTGTGTGTGTGTATGGTGTGTGTGTGTGTGTGGTGTGTGTGTGTGTATGTATGTGTGTGTGTATGTGTGTGGTGTGTGTGTGTGTGTGTGTGTGTGTGGTGTGTGTGTGGGTGTGTGTGTGTGTGTGTGTGGGTGTGTGTGTGTGTATGTGTGTGTGTGTGTGTGTGTGTGTGTGTGGTGTGTGTGGTGTGTGTGTGTGTGTGTGTGTGTGTGTGTGTTGCTGAGATAGAGATTGGGTTGGGATAGATGCAAAGGCGCATCTGCGCCCCTCCCCCACCACAGACCCTTCATGATCAGCTCATTGGCCACCACAAAGGAAACACTCAGGAGCAACGAACCAAAACTTCTGGGATCAAAATTCAACATAACTTCCTCCTCCTTTTCAACTGTTCCTAGGGCTGACAAGATGGCTTAGTGGTGCTTGCTGCCGAGACTGGTGATCAGAGTTCGAGCCCCATAAGCTACTAAGTCAAGGGAGAAAACGGATTCCTCTTCATTGTCCTCTGACCTCCCACTGCATTCTACCTCCCCACACCCCCACTCACACAGGAAGAGGGAGAAGGAGAGAGAATCAATTTGTAAGTAGGCAAATAAATGTGATTAAATTGTTTTAGCCAGATAGTTCTCAGAGTACTGATGGATGATGATGATGGTGATGATGATGGTGGTGGTGGTGGTGCTGATGATGGTGGTGCTGATGGTGATGTATGGATAGAAACCACCTGGAGATTATTCAAAGGAATATAAACTGTGTACAATACCCTGCCACTTTCTACAGCAGAGTTGTGGACCCATGGATCTCAGTGAGGTCTTGTGAATACAGAGGACTAGCTGTAATTAGCCACACGGGCCTGAATCAGATAGGAAACCTTTAGCCATGGGTCTTTAGACAGTTACACACATGCCCTGCTGGAAAGACCAAACCACTCTCTCAGCCCCCTTGATGGGGACAGCCTGCGCCATCTGGCCAGAGCCTAAAGGCCCCTGACACCTCCCAACGCCGAGGTTCCTTCTGTATTAATCCCTGGAATTAGCTTCTGGCCCCACTGGCTCCGTCCCCTGAATTACTGGAGTGCAAAGGTCAATGCACTAAGCAGGGCAGAGCAATACTAGGCTGTAAATCCCCCAGGCACCATGGAAGCCTCAGTGATATTTCACGCGGAATCACCCGGCCACCAATGACCCCCATATTCGGGCTGGTGCGTGTGTGTGTGTGTGTGTGTGTGGGTGGGTGGGTGGGTGGGTGTGTGTGTGTGGGTGTCCTGGACTGTGTTTACGAGCCTGGTCAAGCCCTCCTGGGCAGCGCCCCCACACGCTGCCCTTTGATCAGGGAAACACAATACCCGAGGCCTGTGTTTTATGGACAAGCGAGTCTAGATTAAGAAAATTAACCACAGCGGTCACAACTCATAAAAGGAGGCCTGGACCTCACCGCAGCATGGCCTAGGGGGATGAGAAAAGGGCAGAGGGGGAGCAAGATGGGTCCCAGGGTCCAATCCGTGGCAACTGTCCTGCATCTCTCCAGAGCCACAGTGGGCACTGAGGACAAGCGTGAGCATGTGCAACCCACACGGGAGTCAGGAGCTTGGACCTCAGTGATGTCAGTGTCTGTTCCCTGCTTACACCAGGCTCCCGGTCCTCCATTCCGTCTGTCCCTCCATTCTGTCTGTCCCTCCATTCTGTCGCCACTGCCCTCCCCGAGTCTGTCCAATAACCCCACCAATCCCTGCATTGGGCACAGCTGAGAGTTGGTGTACCTCCCCAAAGGGAATGTTTGAGTCCCAGGCCCTGGTACCTGGAGACATTACCTTATGTGCAGATAAGGTCATTAAAAAGGTCACAAAGACTCCAGGGCATGTGGCTGGGTTTAGAGGTGTCCCCTAAGTTCAGTGACTTACCACAGACGTTGACTAGAGAGACACAAACACAAGCTGAAAGTCTGCCCAGCCGTGCTTGGAGGCAAAGGGTGGCTCCCGTCACCTCACGGAAAGGACACACCCAACCACCCCTTTAGGTCTGTGCTAAATAATAAACACTCTGAGGCTTTATACAAGGAACTCCTGGCTGCCTCCATTATGAGACGAGAAGAGTGTTTTAGTTGTTTCTATTTTTGTTGTATGTGTGCTCCTGTGTGCAGAGGTACGCCTGTATATACGCACATGTGTGGGCGTATATGGGTGCAGAGTCCAGACGACAGTCTCCCCTCAGGAGCAGTCTGCCATTTTTGTTCTCATGTAAAAAAAAAAAAAAAAACAAATAAGCAGATGTTTTTCTTTTTAATAATGTAACTGGGCATGGTGGCGCACATCTTTAATCTAGAACTTGGGAGGCAGGCAGAGCTCTGTGAGTTCAAGACCAGCCTGGTCGCCATGGTGAGTTCTAGGCTAGTCAGGGCTACATAGGAGGATCCTATACAGTTTCAGAGGCTTAATGAATTATCATGGCAGGACATGTGGCAGCCTGTAGGCAGACATGATGCTGGAGGAGTTGAGAGCTCCTCATTCAGATCCACAGTACCAGGAAGAAAGAGACACTGGGCCCAGCTTGGGCTTTTGAAACCCAAGTGACACACTTCCTCCAATGAGGCCACACCCCCTAACCCCTCTCAAACAGTGCCACTCCTAATGACTGAGCATTAAGATATATGAGCCTATGGGAGCCATTTCTCACCACCATCACCACATGCACACGCGCGCACACACACTCACTGTTCCCATCTGCTCATCTTACCTCTGGCCCACAAGACTAAACTTGAGAGACACGGAGACCCTAATGCACACAATCGCAAGATCTCAGAACAGGAAATCGCCTTACTCAGCTTTAACCCCTCACTCACTTGGCCTCTTCCTTCACCTCCCTCCACTTGCTCACGTCTCTTCCCACTTCTGCAATGCCACAGTAGTGCTGTGTGTGTGTGTGTGGCCATGCAAGTAGGTTTTCACAGAGGCCAGATGTTGGTTATCCTGGGGCTGGAGTGACCAACCAGGGGATATGAGTACTGTATGGTGCTAGGAACCAAACTGTGGTCCTCTGGAGGCTGAGCAGTTTCTCCGGCCCCAACAGCTGGCCTTGATGTAAACTCCCAATGCTTTTTCTCCAAGTCCCACAATGGCCTTGTGGATGGTAAATTGCCTGTGTCTTCCTGACTGTACTGTAGGAGCCAAACACTTGGTCAGACACTAGATGGCACTCTGAAAGGGTTTTCCTAGCTGAGGCTCACATCACATGTCACCAACAGACTTGAGCCAGATGAAAGGTTCAAGAGTCAAAGTCCTCAAGAAAAAGGAACTTTACTGCCTCCAAGTAGCCTCTGGGATTCCACTTCATTAGCCATTGTGGCCTGGGCTCAGCCTGCCCTCAGATGAGTGTCTTGCAAGTCTACAAAGCTTTGTTCCAAGAGGAAATTATTTCTCTGTCACATCTTGGCCTTCTGGCTAAGGATGAGTGAGAAATGTTTACCCATGGACAATCATGTGTGATAGATAAAACTCAGGAGCCTTTGCCATTTTTAATTAAGTTTCGTAGGACCTGGAGAGATGGCTCAGAGATTAAGAGCGCTGGCTGCTCTTCCAAAGGACGCAAGTTTGAGTCTCAGAACCTACATGGTAGCTCACAATTATAACTCCAGTTCTGACACGTTCTTTACATGTTCTTCTGGTTTCTGAGCATAACAGGAATGCATGTGATGTACAAACATATGTCCAAGACAAAACACGGACACACATAAAACAGAACTAAATTTTTAAAATATCATCAACACAGCTGTTCTATGTATATCGGGGGCCTATGTGACATTCCACTGTGTGTGTCTAAGAACACGCAATGACCGTATTCCCAAGACAGGCAGGGTCTCGTGTGAGGCATTAACTTGTACCACAGCATGGAGGGTGCTGTATTTCAAATTGCACTGCCCAGGCTTCATTGATATACCCATCTAATTCAGTGGTTTTAGCCTTCCCAATGCTGCAGCCCTTTAATACAGAGCTCACGTTGTGGGGACCCCCCAACCATATAATTATTCCACTGCTACTTCATAACTAATTTTGCTGCTATTACGAATCATAATGTAAACATCTGGCATGCTGGATGTCTGATGTCGAACCCTGTGATAGGGTCATTTGAGTCCCAAAGGTGTCACGGTGCACAGGTTGAGAGCAAGTGTTCTCACCATTGCTGTTAATGGAAGTTCTTCCTCCCATCCTGCCCCTGAACCCAGCATCAACTGCCTTCTCCTACCCCATCCTCCCTCCCCCCTTCTCCTTCCCCATTCTTCTTCCTCCCCCATCCTCTCTCCCCCTTCTTCTCCCTCTCCCTTCTCCCTCCTCCATCTTCTCCTTCCCCCCTCTTCTCCCTCTCCCTCCCCTTCTTCTCCCTCCCCCCTCTTCTTCCTCCCCCATCCTCCCTCCCCCTGTTCTCCCTCCTCCATCCTCTCTCCCCCTTCTTCCTCCTCCTGTTCTCCCTCCCCCATCCTTCCTCCCCCTTCTTTCTCCTCCTGTTCTCCCTCCCCCATCCTCCCTCCCCCTTCTTCCTCCTCCTGTTCTCCCTCCCCCATCCTCCCTCCCCCTTCTTCTCCCTCTCCCTTCTCCCTCCCCTTCTTCTCCCTCTCTCTCTCCCCTCTTCTCCCTCCCCCCTTCTCCCTCCCCCTCTTCTTCCTCCCCCATCCTCTCTCACCCTTCTTCCTCCCCCTGTTCTCCCTCCCCCATCCTCCCTCCCCCTTCTTCTCCCTTCTCCCTCACCCATCTTCTCCCTCCCCCCTCTTCTCCCTCCCTCATGCTCATCCCTCTTTGCTCTTCTCTATCACTACAATCAGCCCTCACCTTCAGTTTGCAGGTGAGATTTTACAATGTCAGCCTCAGCCAGACATGGTGGTACTTAGCTATAATCCCAGCACTTGGGAGTTGAAGCCGAAGGATGAACAACCTAAGGTACACTGTAAGACCCTGACTCAAAAGCAACAAGTAGTTACTTGGCAGAGAGTTTTCCCATCTTGGCAGAGGTTACTTCCCGAAGAATTTCTTGGCAATCAAGCGTTCCTCTGACTTCATCCGTGGACCAGGGGTTTCCAGTAGCCAGAGGGGTTGGGGGGATTAGATGTAAGTTTGTCTTTGCTTTGAGTTTAGTGTCCTATGGGACCCTTCTGCCTCGGAGCCCCATCTTGGCGGATGGTGGCTCTTTCTCTCAGGATACCTATCCACAGCTGTTACTTCAGTCTCCTTGAGTCCCTCTGTCCTACGTGTGTTGGGCAAGCTGGTGTTGAGTGGAGAGACACCATTGATTCGGGCTGAGTTTATTATTAGTGAGACTTTGTCAAGATGTTGCGGTGAATCTCCGAGCAGTAAGAAGCTAGTTCATCTCACTGTGAGGTTCACATTTCAAATGTATTGGCCCTGGTTATAACCAGGACTGTTGTCATTCACCAGACGCCAAGAACTGAACCAAGAGGTAATTTTCAAAGAAATACAACATTGTGAAAGAAAATTTTCCTCTTTCATGCAAGAGTTAAAGGGTCCTTTTGGCTTCAACTTTCCTGAAAAATAAATAAATAAAAATAAACCTTTCCCAAACACACCTGTGTAGGTTGATGGGGAAAGGTAATTTTTTTTTTTTTTTTTTTTTTTTTTTGCAAAAACAAAAAATAATTAGAAGAGTTGAGTACCTGGTGCACTCTAATCAGAGGTCCCCAAGCATGTTACATCTTAACTTAGTTCCCCGCTGCTTCCAGGGTTCCCAAACTTTAGACGGGATGTTTAGAACTGTGCTCCAACATAAGAAAGGTCCTGGAGGTCGCTCAGCCTAAACCAAAGAGAATGCATTTACACCTAATTCCCTCCCTTTTTGTGGCCACTGGAAAGGCTCCAGGCTGTGCATGAAGTCAGAGGACACTGGTTGCCAAGGGACACTGGAAGAAGTCACCTCAGCCAAGACAGAAGAGGAAACTCCATGCCAAAGCTCAGATCCCCTTTCATGTTCCTGTCACCTCCTGCTTTCAATTTCCTCACTCTGCTGCATCTCTGATTTTTCCAATGTCAAAGCAGAAGGTTTGGCATTATCCACAGCATCCCAGATCCCTGTCGCCACCCTTCTGGCTGGCCGGCACGCTGTTCACGTCCATCTGTGTCACCAAGAACATCATACTTCATGGGCAATGGGTCTTTAAAAAAAAAAAAAAAAAAAGAACGAGATTTCTCCATGCTAACAAGGTCTCTAGAGGCCCTAAGGGTTTAGCCAATAAGCTTCCCTTCCCAGACATTCCTCCCTGCAAAAGCTATTTCATCTCTGGTCCACCCTGAGATATGCATCCACTTTCCACAATGGACAATCAATGGTATGGATAAACACAGACTGTCTCTTCCATCAAAACCACCATAGGGAACATGGAGGAAGCCTTCACTTACAGGGCCGAGTCACAGCCTAAGTCTCCCATAGAAGGCCTCTCTTTGATTCCAGATAACTGCTGCTACCTTTGCTGATGAGCCAAGGTGGAGTTCCCATTTCCCCCCATCCTCCAATTCATTGTCATCCTCAGCCCATGGCCCCCAGCCTTGTTGCAGGCCCATGGATCCCTGATCCTTTATTCCCAAGTCTTCTATGTGACCCCCCAGCAGTGACTGGGTGCTCAAAAGTCAGAGAATCCCAACTTCAACATCCCATATCTTAGACTGTGTGTGTCTTCCCACCTCCTGAGTGGTCTCTCGTCACTTCCCTGAAGCCCAGCCCCCACCCTCGGACAGCAATGGTGGTACATGGAGACACAACTCCCTGTGGTTCGCCTCCCCAGTGGTTGAGAAAAAAAAAAAAAAAAAAAAAAAAAAACTGTTGTTTTGACTATTAGTTGACATAGGAAGACCCAGCCCATTGTGGGCAGACCCTTGGTGGGGGTCCTGACCCAAAGAAGAGTGGAGAAAGCCAGCTAACGGTGATCACAGATGCTGGGAATGTTCTTGCTCTAGTCTCTGGATGGGGCTCCCTTCAGTTCCTGCCTTAACTCCTCAAAAATTCTGGGTTCTACCTGGAACTGTAACCCTGATAAGCCTGTCTTCCCAAGATGCTTTTCGGTAGGATTGGATGGGATTCTCAACAGCAGGGATGCAATCAGGACGTTCACTCAGGAACCCATCACAGCCCAGTTCCAACCCACATCCCATCTCCCCATCTCCCTGTTGCCCTGTCTCCCCTCCCCTCACCTCACAACCACCCAGATCTCAAGTCTGTCAGCTCTGCTTGTGTTTTCCCCCATGGGCTCTTTATGTTAAATCCAGCTCCTTGGGTTACAAAGGGACTGCTATGTGTTGTCCAGCTTCGAAGGGTCTTGTTTGTTCTGGATAAAGTCTTGCTGTGTAGCCTAGGCTAGCTCTGAGCTTATATCCCTTCTGACTCAGCCTCCCAAGGGCTAGGATTACAAATCTGTGTCACCACATTCTATCTCTTGGGGTTTTTTTAATCTAATCTGATATCAGGGGTTAGTTTGGATTGTTCCAGCTTCTGTCGTAAGATAGAGTCCTGTGTCAAGAGTTTTCTTGAGGCAGTAGATGCATTAAACAAGAAGAAAAGAATGGCAGATAAAAGGCACATTACATGGTGGAAAGGTTAATGTGGACTGTCAACTTGACAGGATCTAAGGTTGCTAGGAGACAAGTCTCTGGGCGTGTCAGTGAGGGGTCGCCTAGAATTACTGAGGTGAGAAGATCCACCCTCACTAGGTTTCACCAAGCCATGGGCTGAGCTCCTGAACTAAATAACAAGGATCACATGCGCTGAGCACCAGCATCCATCACTCTCTGCTTCCTGACTGTGGGTGCCATGTGAACAGCCACCCCACGCTCCTGCTGCCTCGCCTTCTTCACCATGATGAAGTGTATCCCCTCAGACTGAGAGCCAGAATAAGACTTTTCCCCATGAACTGTATCCCTTCAGACTGTGAGCCAGTATAAGACTCTCCCCGCTTAAGTTGCTTTTCCCAGATATTTTGTCACAGCGATAAGATTAATTAAGTCACTACTATAGTCATTACATGTGGGATGCAGCAACCTCAGGATGCCAGCTTCTTACCAGAAGAATGGAATGTTCCAGAACCATAAAGATATAGTGAGTGCTTGCTGGGCACTGCAAACATACCAAACACCAATGAATTGCATATTTTAGAGAGTTATTTTGTGGTATGTGAACTTTGTTAATGTTTTAATAGAAAGTTTTCAAACCACACACCACTGTGGACAGTCAGAGTGTCGTGTATTCAGGGTGAGGCAGCGATACTGCCTACATTGATCTGTGATGTCTACCCAGCAGGGAGAGACCTCTACGCTCACAATATGGCTTCTGCAATTTGAAAGTTGAGACCTGTTCTGAAGGGGGTGAATTCTGAGTGCTTCCAACCTGCCATGGAAGGGATGGAATGAGCACTAAGGCTGTAACTGGGGACAGTCATCACAGAGGTGCCACACACCAGAACCATGAAGGCCGCCATGATGTCTTTCTCATCCTTCAGTTACTGACTGCTGAGTTTGTGCAAAATAACTGGAAAACCTGGCATAGAACAGGAAAGGTTAGGTCTCTACAGTGACAAGTGTTCACTAGTGTGCACAAAGACCAGGGCTCCATGCCCAGCATTTCAGAAACTGGGCATGGGGGTGCAGGTCCAGGCCGTCTTCTACCACATAACGAGTTTAAGGCTAGCCTGAGCTACATGAGACTGTCTGAGCATAAAGAAGAAAGGAATAAATGAATGAATGAATGAATGAATGAATTAAAGAAAGAAAGAAAGAAAGAATATAGAGGGTGAGAGAGATGCAAAGAAGGGAAGGAAGGAAGGAAAGAAAGAAGGAATGAAGTTACTCTCTTTGTCAATGGGAGGTGGGTACTGCAGAGCTTCCTCACAATATCTTAGGAGTTGATTTTTCTGCCCATTAAGAGATGAAAAACCTGAGAATTGTTTTGGATGCCTCCACAGGACAAAAAGAAAATCCAGTCAGGTGACTGGTATTAATTTGCCCCTAATTTCTGAGCCCCCTGGTCCTGGAGCCATATTCTGTAACAGTTCTCCTGAGCCTCAGTCATCTGATGAAACTGGGTGAGCAGGGGTTTGCCCTTCATGTGTCTGAACAGACGGAAGGCAGGTCTACAGCCTTTCTGACCCGTGTACTCACAGTACAACTTACTGGCAATGTCTCACATTGTGGGTCAGCAAGCAAACCTGGTGTTTTCCTGACAGAGCCCAGGAAACTCTACAGGTCTCTTCACCCAGCTCCGGAATGCATGTGTCTTCCTGAAGGTGGGTGCCATTCAACCCCTGGCTGGCAACAGGATTCTGGTTCCCCTCCACATTCACTGTGTCACCTCAAACAACCCACTCAAGCTCCTGGTGCTTCTATTTTGGCATCTAGAAAACGCAACCAGACACGAACGGCTTCTGGTGGGATGGCTGCATGTGGACTTCTATAACTGTTAACCCTTTCAGAGCCTGGAACAGCCCAGCCCTGGCCAGGTTTCAGCCCACACCTTTCCATCTACTCTCATTTCGGCTGTAGCAAATCCTGGATCCCACGGTTCTTGCACCCCTACAGGGAAGAGGGTCTGGCCTATTGTCTCGCTCTTCACCCCTGCACCAGTGACCTTCTCCCAGGATGTATCTGACTGTAAGTCTTCAAAGGACTGCAACTAACAGAAAACATGGGAATGCCTGTCAGACACTGGGCATGGTAGTAAGGGACAGAGAACAAGCAGAGACACCTGTTTCCAGGAACCTGTATCCACCTCCTGAGCTGGGGTACCCGGCAGCTGCCAGCCATCAAGCCACCTCAGAGCATCAATTCCTTAGGAGTCATGATAAAGAAAGCTATGACTGATTCCATTGCCTGTCTTGTGGGTTCCTGTTCTTCCCAGAGGCTCCTGCCTTATATGTGGGCCCCGCTCCTAGAGGTACCAACAGGGAAAACGGGTTGTAAACTCTGTGTTTCACAGAAAGCCATGAGCCCTGGATTCCCATGGCCTGGACCTCCAGGTCGCTGCTCTCAGTTTGGCCGAGGTGGGAGATGCCCTGAGGTTTTGTCTCTGCAAAATTGAACTCCTTTGAATTGGAGTCAAAGGAGGCTGAGCAGAGGTTTCCTGGTCATGGCCCAGGCCAGAGCCACAAATGGCCAAGACACTATGTCTCCTACCGGAGAACGTCATGTTCTTTCTTCCCTCAGGGCCCGTGCAGGGATACCTTCCCTTATTCTGGAGTGCCTGCTCCCCAGATACCTCACCATCACCACGACCCTTGGCCTACATAACATGGCTCAGTCAGAGCTCTCTAACACCCCCGCCTGCCAGCTGAGCTGGCTTCCACTCACATACCTCCAACCATGCCCTCCTCTGCTGGTCATGGCTACAGTTCAGCTCCCACGTCAAGGGTGGCTCAGCTTCCAGATGCTTTTGCTGTGTCCAACATTACTGCGTTGGGTGGAACAGGGAAGAGTCTTGACCTCAGATGCGTTGAACGACCTCAAAGGTAAATTCTCGCAGCCTTCACTCCTCACCAAGAACGGAAATATATCACAGAGGAGTGGGTTGAATGAGTGGATCACCGCTTGAAAGAATGAACGGGTACGTGGGTAAGCAGATGCAGAGATGAGCAGGTGAGCAAATGCGTGAATGAAAGCATGGATTCGTGGGTGCATGGCTGCATGGGTGGGCGGAGGAGCGCAGGGGCGGAAGTGTGCATGGATGGACACACAGATGGCTGGGTGGAAGAATGCATGGGCAGATGTGTGCATGGATGAACACATGAGCAGATGTGTGCACGGAGAAGCACATGGGAGGATGTGTGTGTCCAGACACATGGGCTGGTGTGTGTGGGGGTGGACACACAGATGGGTGGGCGGATGCATGTATGAATGAATGAGTGAATGGACGTCTGAGAAGAGACAAGGCACTGAATGAGTGTTACATCACTGATGCTCTCTAGAGCACGGGGCTGCTGTTACGCCTCCTTCTGTCTCCCACTCCGTCTGCAGTGGGGGAAGACGTAGAGGGCTAGGTGTGAGCAGGACTCCAACCAAAGGCATGGGGGAAAGGAGGGCATTTCTTGAAGGGGCACCTGGAGAGACTGTTTCAGGCAGAAGCTGACCCCTTAAGGGCAGCTGTGTCCCTGACCTGTCACCTTCCCCGGTTCTGATCTTTATGGGCCGGCATCTTTTAGCATCAAAGGAGACAGCAGCCCCGCGATTCGTCCTGCAACAGCTCTATAAAAATGTAATTACCCAGTAACCCGCTGTCTGCAAAACAAGCCATCTTCCTGTTTCTTCTCCCATAAAGAGCATTTGACAGATCTGTTCTATCAGCTTGTAAAACCCGGAGAGAGCAGGCTCAGCCTTCCCTGAAATGAAAACCTGCCTAGAGAGAGTGCCAAAAGAAGGGAGGGGGGCACATCTTGTACCCTCCAAACTGCTGATTGCATGGCAGCTGCAGATTTTCAGAGAAAGTAGGAGAGAGGCTTGTCTTGGAGATGTGGGGCTCGAAGACAGAAACGGAGCTAGAGAGGGGTAGGGACCCAACCTGGTGGGGCATCCTCAGAGCTCCCAGAAAGCTAGCCCTTCACTCATTCACTAAAGAAACATTTATCAGGCGTCTCCTGCATGAGACAGGAGGCTGGGTCCTCAGTGTTCAACTCGAGCATAGTGGGTGTTGGCCCTTTGCGTCGAGATGAGAAATCTGGCCTGCAAGCTCAGATGTTTGAACATGTTGATCCCAGATGGAGGCGCTATTCTGGGAACCCATGGAAGCTTTGGGAGGTGGGGCCTAAATGGTAGTCCGGTTCTCAGTTCCCAGCTCACTCTGCTTCCTGGCCCATAGTGATATAAACAGCCTCTGCCTTTGCCAGTGTGAAGGATGGAAAGCCACCGGAGACTGTAAGCCAAAATACACATCCCCTCCCTTTATTATCTCTGTCAGGCATACTGGTCACAGTGGCACAAAGGTAACCAAGGCACCCTTCACGAAACTCACACCTAAGCTTATGCATGCATCAGTGAGACTGGTAGACACTTGGATCTGAACATACATCCAGATGATGAGGCGGGTATCAAACCCTAAGTACAGGAGGGACCTATCGAGACCAATCTTAGAGCTTGTCTTAGAGCTTTTCATGTGTGTGCATTTGTGTGTGTGCATGTGTGTGGGTACTTGCACACGGGCATGCATGTGTGAAGGCGAGAGGTTAACCTCAGGGGTCTCCCCGCACTCCTGCCTGCCTTCATTTTGAGACAGTCTCTCACCAAGCTCACTGATTCAGCCGGGCCAGCTAGCCAGTGAGTGAGCTCTGGGGATCCTCCTAGCTCTGCTGCCTCCCCCCAGGATGTTAGACATACCCCAATGCATTCAGCTTTCTTAGACAGGTGCCAGGAATCAAACTCAGGTCCCCGTCTCTAGCATCCGAGGACATGATTTTGTTTGGGGACTTTGAAGATGTGTTCAAATACAGGGTCCAGTTGAAAGCATCATGGGTCGGGGCATATCCAGTAGGTGAGTTATACAAGACCAGTAGATACCGGACCCTTGATCCTATATCCAGTAGAGCAGTATCATGGAGAAGGAAGAGAGATCTGATTTGATGAACATGGGAGGTATGAAGAAGGTGGGGAGTGGAGGGACACAGTCTCAGCCCAAGACTCACTCACCAGGACTTTACATCAAGATGCTTCTACACAACAAAATTGAGTTAGGGGCTGGAGAGATGGCTCAGTGGTTGAGAGCACTGACTGCTTTTCCAGAGGTCCTGAGTTCAAATCCCAGCAACCACATGGTGGCTCATAACCATCTGTAATGGGATTCGATGCCCTCTTCTGGTGTGTGTGTCTGAAGACAGCTACAGTGTACTCAGTACTCACCTACACACACACACACACACACACACACACACACACATACACACACACACACACAAATTCTTTAAAAATTTGAGTTAAAATGGGTTTGGCTCGGAAGCATAAAAAAGTTATATGAAAACCATCTTTGTTGGGGAAAGTCCGGCTGCATTCACCACGGGAGACTGGTAACTTGTTGGGGAAGAAAGATTGGAGCACTTCTTTGTGAGTCTGTCTGTCCCTGCTCATCCTTCTGCTGGGCCTGATGTCCCTGTCCCTGAGGAACTGTGGGGCCACAACATAGGATCTGGATTATGCGAGGCTCGGAGCTCTGACCATGGCTTCCGTGGGTCTGACCATGGCTTCTGTGGGTGTGCTGTCCCAGTCTGCCTGCCTGAGGGCAGCCCTCACCCACAATCACAAATCACTGTTCAGCACGGCCTGGGGTTTCAACGCTGAAGCCAGAACAGCAGTGCACAAGTCCCCAGGGCGGGGTTTCAGCCCCAGTACCCCCTGGTGTACCCCCATCACCCAGAGTTCGGGCAGGATCCGTGACAGCCCCGCCCTTCTCCTGAGGGTACGTGAATGAGGCACAGAGCCGATGGGGGCGGGGCAGTACGTGGTTTCTGAACGGAAACCGTGCTGTACACTTAGAGACGAGGGTGAACTATGAGAGACTGAACAGGACGCTCTTGCCTCGGCCTTGTAACCTTTTAAATGGGTACAGCGCTATCTTCTGACACAGGAAGAGAGGATGTGATCACAGGAATGGTGTCTGGTTCTGGAAAACACCCATAACCATCAGGACTGTTTGCCTCTGAAGGAAAGGCCTGGGGACGTGCGTGTGTCCCTTAACGTCCTCGGTTTCCAGAGCTTTGGCTTCCTAGCTTCCCTTTCTTTTTCAAAAGGGGAATTTTGACCAAGGTCGCGCTGAGGCTCACCAGCTTGCGTACGTTCTTGACCAACATTTTAGGAAAGCGTCTGCCGCAGCTCCAGCCATAGCTGCCTCCTTTTCCACAAGAACACAGTTCCCCAGAATCTCCTGAGGCTCTAAAGACAGGCCGGAGGCATACAGCCAGGATCCACCCTGGTTCTGCAGAGGCTGAGCACAAACTGCCAATCTCGTTTGTTAGGAAGAACCAGTGGGTCCAAGCGGGGCACGCGCCGGTTTCTGCGACACTTAACTACAGATGTGCACAGTTCCACTGTAAAGATGGCATCACCAGTGGCAGAAGAGGTCCAGAAACATCTTGACCAGTCTGGGGCTGTCTATCCACACTTAATGTCCAGTCTGAGCTTCATGTCAGGCTAAAGAAACCACACTTTAGCCTCCCTCCCCAGGGATTTCTCCTCACCTCACCCTTTCTACCTGCAAAATGGGTATGCTGCTTCAGCCCAAGCCCCCCCAAGGTAGCCTGTCTTGGCTCTTTAAAAACAGTCAGTGGCATGACGCTGGAGCAGGTGAGACTGGAGAATAAGCAAACCAGTTACAAACGCGAGGCTCTAAATAATGGACAGCTCGCGTGCCTCTGCCTGGAGAACTCATCTTCTGACTTGGCGTTGTGAGGCCACCAAGCGGCCAATGACTGCGGATCTCCATCCCTGGTGCACGGATGTATCCACACTGTTGCTTTCAAGGGCACTGGGAGATGTTTTGCCTGCCTTTCGGTGGAGCTGAAAAGTGTAAGCTCCTTATGAGCTGCGCAGGTCTGTGATGTATGACAAGGCAAGCCTGTACCGGAAAGGTCCTATAAGTGAGGTCAGAGCAGACAAACGTTCGGTTCTATCTCGGAACCCTGATTCCTGGATGATCTTGAGATAATAGAGTCCACCCTGACTCCTGGATGATCTTGATGAACCTCAGTTTACCCACCTATAAAATGGGCTCAAGAGGGGTCCTCCATTAGATACTAAAAAGAGACTCGGTGGATGCTTAGCCCAGTGCTTATGTCAAGGAGGTGGGGACAGGCCTTCCTCCCAGAGCTGCCAATGGAGGGTGGGGTGACAGTGTGAATCAAACCTGAGCCTCAATGCCTATGAGGCAATTAGTGATAAAAATGGCAGGCTGTGGGGGCTCGTGGGGACTAGGAGTGCCCTATGTTCTCTGCCCCCATCTGCCATACAGTAAACAGAGGACACCCTTCACCAGGACACCCTGCCCAAAGGTGGGTGCCCCAGAGACCATAGGTTCAACCCTTAGAAACCAGGACCCCAAAGAAGCCTTTCCTCAATTGTAATTCTCTCTGGTGCTTTTGCCACAGCCACGTGTGAAGTAACGGAGCTGTCTGTGTGTGTCAGTGGGTCAGATTAATTACTCTTTATGGGTCAGAGTCTTCGCTGGGAGGAGACAGTCTCAAACCACGAGTGCATGTGAGGGAGAGGCAGGGATGGAACAGCCCACAGAGCCAGTGCAGCCTGGGCTCTTCCCACTCTGGGACCTGAGGGCACAGGATAGAGCCCATCCTGAAGGTGCAGTCTGTAAGGGCTACACGGCAGGGCTCTGATCTTCAGCTGAGGAAAGCATGCTCTCCTCCCTGTATGCAGGCTCCACCCTTCCCCTCTTCACCCGCCAGGAAGCCAGCAGGGGGCAGGGTTTGTCCACGCAGTGACAGATCGCATCCCAGGGCAGGGTGCGGGATGGACAAACGTAAGCACTGGATTTGCAGGGACACATGGAAGACACGGCCTTACTACTTAGACCTGGTGGATGGTGTCAGCTGCTTGGGAGTCGGGGGTAGCCTGGCTTCTGTCTCACCCCAAGAGCATGCTCACGGGTGACAATGTGAAGAGCCGTGTAGAAGAACACCAAGCAGCCCCTGATGTATACCTGTGCCACCCAGACTCTGAGCAGGATGGCACACAGGTCCCGTCTACCCAGGTCACTGGAAGCATAGAGAACACAGACAGAAGCCATGTCCAGTTCTTCATAACAAAGACTCACAAGGGCCGCAATCTTGGGTGGGGAGGAAGCTGAGATAGGAAGAAAGACAAGACATTTAGAGATCCGGGGGCAGAGAAGACGGGGTGGGGAGAGTCTGGGGGTGTTGGCTGGGGGTGGGAGGGTGATGGATCAGTCAGGAGAGCACTCTTGCCTTGCAAGAAAGAAGGCCTGCACTCAGATCCTCAGAGCTCACATAAAAAGCTGGGGTTAGAGGGACCCATATATGTTTGTCATCCCATTGATGGGGAGATGGGAAGGCAGAGCTAATCTGGGAAACACAAGGATGGTCCTGGCTAATGAGAGACCCTATTCCAGATGAAAGGTAGAAGGCTGTCCTCTGAGCTCCACATGCAGAAATGCATGTGGACTTGTACTCACAGCTGCACACACACACACACACACACACACTCACATAGAACAAGCATACCCTCCTCTCTCTGAAAGGAACGCTCAAGTGTGCGATGATGGTGCTGGGAAGGGAGAAGCTAGGTCAGGCCACACAGGGCCTCCTTGACCATAGATACACAAACTTGGACAAGAGCCCAGGAGCCAGAGTAAACTGAGGAAGTGTGTAGGCAGGTGAGTGGCATGGTCTCCCAGGGAGGAGTGTCTGGAGAGCCCGGTTATGACTGCCTGCTGGGGAGAGAGCCAGAGAAGCACCAGAGGGCCCAGTGTGTGGGCTGGCGGGGGGAGGGGAACTAGCTTGGTCTGGAACCCGGGAGGAACTGCAGAGCACTTTGCTATCTGATTCCTGCTGGCATGAGTCTCTTCAGAAGCACATGTGTGCCCTGGCCCCGGGGGGAGGTCAGAATGACCCATGAACAGCTGAACGAACATTCCTGCTTGCTCTGTTTCCAACTCAGAGATGGTTTCCAGGCTGGGAAAAGTCCCTCCCTCTAGAAATCCACATCCCCCCACCCACCATCACCCCCTCACTACCTCCATCACCCCCCTCAGCACCCCCATCTTACCTCCCCTTACCCCACTAAGAGCTCAACCCAGCTGCCAAAATGCAAGCCACCAGGGTTCCATGGGAACAAAACATGTCAGGCCTCCAAAGAAGACACACTGCAGCTTAGAGGACAGAAACGTGATCGGCCTTCCCAGGGCCAGCGGAACGGAAGGCGGGACGGACGAGCTGCCAGGTACAATTAGCCTAAGCCCCAGCACCAGGCTCTCTGCCTCATTCTTGTCAGCACCTTCCCTGGGCATCTGGCCTTGGTGCCTAGGCAGCATGGTTCCTCCAGCTACTGACCTGGAAGAGCCTCTGAGAAGAGGAGCCTGCCGATCCACCCACAGATGGTCACTGGCATTGCCTCTGGGAACCTAACCAAACACAGAGCCAGTACTGGGTTACTGACATCCTTAAAGCTGGCATTATTGCTCCGCAAGGACAGGAGTAACTGTGTTACAATTTTAACCTCCTGGGGGCACACTTTGCAACAAACCGCTACTCCATATGGAATTCAGCAAAGCATATTCACCTACTTTATACCCCCAGGGGTATAGTGGCACAGACCCTCCTTTTCCAGATCCTGCTGGGGACAAAGGTGGAAACAAAAATTCTATTCTGTGACTTGAGAGGAGACCCTTCAGTGCTGTGGGCTACGGATCTGCCCTTCCCGCAGATACAGCCATTCCAGGTGCTAAGGATTCAGAGACCCGGGTTCTGACCCACACTCTCACACCTTCATCTACAAGTATGACGTCATTCTTGCATTCATGATGGGAAGAATAACAAGAATAAAACCCTGACTGTGGAGGGCACTAAAGGCATTCTGGGAAAATATCGGCACCAGAAGGTCCTGGCCTGTCTTTTGATGTGTTTCTTCAAGTCCACCTTTGACAACACTCAGACTACAGAGATTCCACAGAGCCTCCCGCTGGACACAGGATACTGAGGTTGCTGCCATGGTCAGGCCAGCCTCCATAGGAAGCACTTTCTCTCTGGCCCTCCATGGCCAAAGGCCCAGAGCTCCCCGCCCTCAACCAGAAGTTTTCTGAATACACTCTGAGCTTGCAGAAACTGAGACTGAAAAAGAAAAACAAAAAACAAAATACAAAACTACTACCTTAGGGAAACTGAGGCAACAGAACATACAGGGTTTATTCCATAGTCCTAGAACCCATGAGGCACTGAAGGAGGAATTCTTACCCCAACCAGCATAAACATTATGACCTGCCTGTAACCAGGGGAGACTGGTTTCTGCTCTGGTTAGTTTTGGTTATTGCTGTTTGTTTTCTGTCTCTTTCTTTGGGGGCTTTTGAGAGGGTGGATTGTTTTTTTTTTTTTTTTTTTTTTTTTTTTTTGTTTTGTTTTGTTTTGTTTTTTTTTTTTTTTTTTGGTTGGTTTTATTTGTTTTTTAGAGATGTAGTCCTTCAACACAGCTGGTCTCAAACTCATAGAGATCCACCTGCTTCAGCCTCCCAAAGGTTGGGCTTAAAGGCATGATAGGCCACCACACCGAGCCTGGGAGAAACTGTTTCATGCAGATGTGGCTTCAAACATCCTGGGCATCTGGCTTATCCTTGGAGGGATCCCTTCCAGCCCCATGTGAGACTCAGAGAGCTAAGGACACTCACCAGTTTCCCAGCCTAACAGTAGAGCTGGGATATGAACCTGGGCTAACATGGGCTCTGTGCTGAGAGATGTCTGTCTAGCAAGGCACTTCATGAAGCCCAGAGTCAAGGGTAAAGACACCAGTGAATAGCATTTGTTTTCCAGCTGCCCAGACAGGCCAAACTGGTATTCCGGTGAAGGTGAGTCATCAGGTTTTATAGCTGATGTGGAATGAAAGGGAGAAGATGGTTGGTCATTTCCATGGAGAAACCCATCCCTGTTTTATGGAGGTGGAAACACACACGGGTGGGACATGTCCCTACTGTATGTAACTGAAGATTTCCGCATTCTCCCAGTCTCTAAGCAACGAAAACAACAAAAGGGACGGCCGGCATTTAATGAGCAGCCGCTATGCACCAAACTCTAAGTTAGGTATTGTGCAAGTATCATCCGCCTGTTTATGCAGTGCGAGATCTTCACGGTCTGAGACTCAGAGAGGTCCAAACAGCAGCCTAAATCACACAGCCAGGAAATAGCAGAGATAAGAGTTTAAAGATTATCCTGGCTCCAGTATTTTAACCCATAATGGCTAGTTTGTGCTTCCTCCACAAGACTAAATTCAGTCAACCAACGTGGCTTAATCAAAAGGCCATGACTCCCTGAGGTCTGCCCACCTAGGCGCACAAAGCACAGGAAGAAGAGGACGAAGGCCTTTGGAGATGATTTGATGCTGCGTGGAAGAGTGGTAGGGAAGGATGCCCACAACTGCAGCGAGGCGTGGAGGAACTTTCCAGAGCCTGAGGTGTGAGGGAAACAATTGGGGAAGAGAAAGACTGCAGCACAGGAATGAGGAGTGTAGCTACCGGCCTGGAGCGGAAGCAGGAAGCAGGCTGGAGCAAATGAGGACACACCAAAATGCCTGTGGGTGGGTGATGGAGTCTGAAGTCATGGTGCCACCCAATCACGGATCGGTACTTGGCCATGGTTTGGAGTATCTACCCTAGGAGCTCATGCATTTGGGGTTGGCTATGGTTGGGGGGGTATCCCCTGGGAGCTCCTGGAGTTGGAGTTGGCCACGGTTGGCAGACTTCCCTGGGAGTGGGGGTGTCATGGTTGCATGGAGACTGAGCAGGAAAAGATGTGATTTATCTTCTCTGGGGTTCCAGTCCTTTGAGTGACAAGACTGAAGGCTAGCCAGTTCACTCCAAGGTTCACTCCAGGGAACCAGTGCGCTTACTGGAGATGCTTCAGAGATGTGGTGAAGGTTATTGACAGGAGCGAGGATGCTGAAGTAGCTGTGCCAGAGGCATGCATGCACCCAGCATGGATGATTCTCCCCCCGGCTGTGTAGATGGATCCAAGCTCTTCCAGTTTCCCTAGCCTATAGGCTCTAGCCACAAGCTGGGCCCCAAGGCCACGTGAAGTTAGGGCAGAGTTAGACACCATCAGCTACGTGAATGGCTGGTTACTGCAGTGAGGGTCCTATGACCCTTCCCACACACTCCTGCTATTTGGGAATGTCAACCAGGCCAGCTGTTAGGCCCTTTGGCAAGCAGGCACAGGTGAACCGAAGACGGTGGCAGTTTGGTTCTGAGGGCAGTCCTGTATGACAGCAAGTGCTTCCAGGTGCGTGGGTGTCAGGCTAGAGGGCAGGGCAGGGCAGTGGTGCTGCTCATCGAACATGCGCAAAGACCCAGGTTCGAATCCCAGACCTGTAGTCAAGTAATTAATTAAATCAGTAAATAAAGGTGTGCTGCAAGAGGTTCGGTAGAACTCAGAACACCCCTGAGCCCAAGGGAGTCCTCACTTAGCCCGCTTCCCACCAAAAATCTACTTAAAATCTACTTAAGACCAAGCTTGAGTCACTGAGGGACATTCAGGAAAACAAATAGGTAACATTTTCTGCAACATAAACAATGTGGTTCAGGTGGCTCCAGCCTATATTTAAATATCAAATTCAAATTCCACGGTTTATTCCCAAATAGAATTATATTTTAAATGTTTATCGACAGTTCCAGTAACCATGGTCCCAATGGAGCTGGAGATGTCCAGATTGAAATTAATTCGTTTTACACTATGAATATCTCGGGGCTGAGGAGATGGCTCCGTGCCTGTAAGTGTACCACTGGGGAGTCAGAGACAGGCAGGTCTCTGGAGCTCACTGGCCTGACAGCCTCCCCTAGTCAGTGAGCCCCAGATCAGTGAGAGACTTCTGTTGCCCTCTGGCTTCCATGGGTACCAGACAACGCGTGTGCACCAGGACATGCACACACAGGCACACACATCCATACACTTGATTTTTAAAGTTTAGGTTTTTTTTTTGTTTTTTTGTTTTTTTTTTTTTGTTTTGTTTTTTTTTTTTTTTTTTTACTTTTTAAATCCGGGCACAGTGGCATGAACCTGGGATGCTTCCCTGGGAGGAAGGGTTCCGAGGATCCTGGGGGTGGCTGGCCATCCATTCTAACTGAATCAGTGTGCTCTAGATTCTGTGGGAGATCCTGCCTTAAAACACCGGGGTGGGTACACAGAGATAGTCCCACCACATGGGCGGCTGAGAGAGGAGAAACAGGAATGTAAGGACACCACTGGCAACAGAAGGAGGCACCCACGTCGCCCTGCGGCCTCCACATACAGAGGTGTACATGTGTCATACGGGCATGTGCACGAAATCAAATGATTAAATGAGAAGATTCCATTCTTTGAGGACCCAGGTTTTCTGTTTGGCTTGAAGCATCACTTCCAGTGACATGAATAGCAAGTGGTGGCCAGGGCAGCTAGGACAGGTGACTGGACATTGATTGTCCCTTCAGTGTGTTCCCACAATGCCCTGCCTTGTTCCCACCCGAGAATCCTCCATTCCTCTCAACCTTCCCATTCGTGCTTGACCAGCAGCTGTGTACACTTCCTCCAGGCAGCTGCCTTGTTTTGCTGTTTCTTCCAAGAAACAACAACCTGCCCCTCTCTGCATTTTAACACTCAGCCTTGGGGGCGTGGCTTGGATGTTAGCCTGGCAGGGGTTAACTGTATTTGTGTTTAGACAGTAAGCTTTGCGGGCATGGAAACTTCATCTGCATGCCCAGAAGCCAGCACAGAGTGTTGAAGAGGCATGGATAAAAGATAGTGTCTTCATTAGGATTTCTGTGATTGCTATACAACACTATGGTGGAAAATCAACTATGGGAGGAAAAGGTTTATTCAGCTCACACTTCCATATCCTCGCTTGTCACCAAAGGAAATCGGGACAGGAACTCAAGCAGGACAGGAACCTGGAGGCAGGAGCTGATGCAAAGGCCATGGAGGGGTGCTGCTTACTGGCTTGCTCTCCATGCCTTGCTCAGCCTGCTTTCTTACAGAACCCAGGACAGCAGCCCAGGGATGGCTCCGCCCACAGTGGGCGGGGCCCCTCCCATCAATCACTAGTTGAGAAAATGCCTCTTAAAAGGGTTTTCCCTCCCAGGACCTGCCATATTATGGGTCTTCACACAATTGTACCATAGAAGAGACAAAGGGATTCCCTGCCTCCCCCATAACAAAGATGGCAGCATTTCTCACTAACTCCTGGACTCAACCTCGGAGCCCTTACCACAGGCTTCTCAATCACACAGTCAGACAGGATGGGATGAAGAGCCATGACCCTAAAGATGTCTGTCCCAAGAGAGGCATGTTCTCAGGTTCCAGGGCACAGGTAGACAGCCCCCTCTACCTTCCTGTGCCTCAGTTTCCCCATATAAAAAGAACTGGCAAGCCCTGGGGCTGTTGTGAAGACAGGCTGAGAGGTAAGAACTGGGATCATCTTGTACCCTCTACAGACAAATTATATGATTATTGTGGCCAGGGTCATCAACGTCACCACATCTCTGCCCTTCTGTGCAATTACTCCTGCTAATGGAGCCCTGTTTCTCTTCAGAGAGTGGAGAGCCGCCTCTGCCCCCAAGCATCCCCAGCTTGGTATCTCAGCAGCCCACAGACCTTGCCTCCCTTGAACTCGAATGAAGCCCGAGTTTCAAGAGAGCAGTTACGGGTCCATTTCCTTCGGTTATCTGCAAAAGGTTAAGTGCCTTGGCCCTCAGCCCCAGATGCCACCCGGCCCAGCCCATTGGTCTCCATTATGAAGGAGGCAGGAGCTGGATCTGTGGGTGCGTTCTCTGGCCCTGGCCTTCCAGCTAATAGGACAAAAAAAAATAAAAATAAAAAAATAAAGCTCTCTCCAGGCAGAACCAACCAATTTAAATGGCACTTATGGCTCCTGCCCCTGAAACATGGGCTTCTGGGTATTGTAAAGAGTTGAGGCAATAAAATCTATTAGACTCCCTTTGTCCTGTCTTGTCATGAACTTCTAAGAAAAAGGGCTCTAAGAGGATCAGTGCCCAGAAACCCTTCGTAATTGTGGCTTCTGCGAGGAGAATGGGCACCATTACCAAGGCAACCAGCCCATCCTTCTGGTTAAGAACAGAAGGAGTTTAGTCAAAAGGAGGCTGTTGTGAGCCTGCATTGCGCAGTAATCAGAGTCACCAACATTTTAAAAGGCTCTTGTGTAAAAACAGGAGGATGGCAGGGGAGGGTCGGAGAAGAGGAGGGAAAAAATAATTTCCTCTCATTTCCTGCCTGAGGCATTGATTGCGGCCTGGAGGTAAGAGGGTGGGTCGGCCCCTTGCACCTGGGGCCACACAGGGGCAGCTCAGTGGGTGCTGTGCCCCAGTGCTGCTGATTTTGGTTCCCCTCCAAGCCCACATCGGTAGGACGGGTCTCCGGAAAGAGTGGAAAAGGTCTCGGTAAGAGTCAAAGTCTTGTAGGTCAGCTCGGAGCCTCTTCCATAGCCTGTTCACTGACTATTACAGCACAACCTTCCTTAAGGAGTGCTCACCCTCCCTCAAATGGCTGGGCCTCCTTACTGACTTTGTGACCAAAGACATTTGGCTCATCAGAGACCCCTGTGCTGGCTGGTTTTGTGTCAACTTGACACAGGCTAGGATTGTCAATAAGGAGGGAGCCTCAGTTGAGAAAATGCCTCCTTAAAAACCAGCTGCGGGCAAGCCTGTAGACCAGCAGTTCACTAGCACTTCCTAGCACTGAGACTCTTTAATATAGTTCATGCTGTGGTGACCTCCAACCATAAAATGATTCCATTGCTACTCCATAACTGCAATTTTGCTACTGTTATGAACCTTAAAGTAAATATTGGTTATGCAACCCCTGTGAGAAAGGATGGTTGCCCCCTCACACACACACACCTGCATGTGCATGCAAAGAGCTCTCAACCCACAGGTTGAGAAACGTGGCTATAGATAACTTTTCTTAACTAGCTATCAATGGGGGAGGACCCCGCCCATTGTGGGTGGAGCCATCCCTGGGCTGGTGGTCCTGGATTCTGTAAGAAAGCAGGCTGAGCAAGCCATGGGAAGCAAGCCAGTATGCAGCACCCCTCCATGGCCTCTGCATCAGCTCCTGCCTCTGGGTTCCTGCCCTGCTTGAGTTCCTGTCCTGACTTTCTTCAGTGATGAACAGCAATGTGGAAATATAAGTCAGATAAACCCTTTGCTCGGGCTGGGGTGGGAGACAGCTCGATGGGAAGACCCAAGTTCTGCCACCCAAAGTAGCAAAAAGCAAGAAAAAAAAGTGCTAGTTATGGTGGTGCATGCCTTTAGTCCTAGCACTCTGGAGGCAGGGGCAGGTGGATCTCTTTGAGTTAATGGTCCTGCCCCCGCCCCACCCCCACACACAAAGAAGCACAGTACACACCTGTAATGCCAGCTCTGAGGAGGAAGAATTCTTGGGGGACACCACACACATGCACACAAGCACACATTAACCAATTAGTTTATAAACTAACGGGAGGCATTGGCTACGAGTAAGAAACTGTCAGCAATACACAGTAAATAAATAAACCAGGAGGGCTTGAGCTTTTCTTCTGCCCTGCACTGTAGGCTGCCTTATTTCAATATCCGGTGGAGAGGTTGTTAACTTGACACCTGACTGTGCACATACAGGGCAGATGTCATAAATGGGTGGGAGAGCCCAAGTACCTGCCCCCTGGCACCTCTCCCTGCCGGATGGTCATGCAGCTCAGATGCACCCTCCCCTAATAAACTCAACCCAGAGTTCCCCAGAAGACGCCATTCCAAGGGCTTGCACTTTCATGACAGAATTTGCCACTGAGCGTCATCGGGATCTGGGTTTGCTCAGGAAATTGGTTCTTTGGAGGATAGCACTGACCTCCAGAGGACTCAGCTCTTTGCCTGCCCATGTTTTCTTGTAATTCTGCATGTATGTTTGCAAAGGCATGAAGAGAGGCAGGGGGAAAACTCAGTTATCACAACGTTCACATGTGCAAAGCCTGAGGCTGTGGCTGTGATGAGACAGTATGAGCAAAGCATTGTCTGGAGGAAAGGGTTAATTTCACTCACACTTCCATATCACTGTTCATCAGCAAAGGAAGTCAGGGCAGGAACTCACACAGGGCAGGAACCCGGAGGCAGGAGCTGATGCAGAGGCCATGGAGGGGTGCTGCTTGCTGGCTTGCTCCCATGGCTTGATCAGCTTGCTTGCTTATAGAACCTAGGAGCACCAGCCCAAGAATGACTCCACCCACAATGGGCTAGCCCTACCCACAGTAGGCTGGGCTCTCCCCATCAATCACCAATCAAGAATATGCCCTACAGGCTTGGCTTGCCTACAGCCTAATATAGAGGCATTTTCTCAAAGTTACCTCCTCTCCGATGATTTTAGCTTGTGTCAAGTTGACAGAAAACTATCCAGCACCCAGGATCCCATAGACTGGTGTGGTACACGGGCCCAACCTCCCACCATGTGACAGGTTGAGGTAGGAGAAATAGAAGCTGAAGGTCATCCTCATCTACACAGTGATCTCAGGGCTAGCCTGGGCTATATGCGATCTGCATTGAGAGGGACAAAGAAGGAGAAGGGAAATGGAGGGAGAATTAAAAACAGAAGGAAGACAGCAGATCTGATGAAGGGGGATGGAAATTCTGTTACTGAGACCCTCTAAGGACAACAGCATCCTGTGATTCCTTACACATCAGGCCTGTAGGCAAAAGCGGTTGTCGTTTAAAGCCACTATCTTATTAACAGAAAAAATGGAAATGAACCACTTGGTGCTGGGAAGATGGCTCCGTGGATGGACTTTGTCAGAGGAGCATGAGGACCTGAGTTCTGATCCCCAGAACCTACATAAACCAGATTGAGTCTCTCCTCTGTAACCCCAGTGCTCCTGTGGCCAGATGGAAAAAGCCCAAGAGTCCTCCAAAGCTCCCAGGCCAGCAGCCAACAAAGACCTGGTCTCCAACAAGGTGGAAGGCTTTGTGCTTGCTAGACAAGACTTTGCCAACTGAGTGCTCTCCCTTATCCACTAGAGACATTTATTATTATCATCATCATCATAAATGAGGGAAACCCACTAGAGACATTTATTATTATTATTATTATTATTATTATTATTATTATTATTATTATTATTATCATAAATGAGGGAAATACACTAGAGACATTTTATTTTTATATTATTATTATTATTATTATTATTATCATAAATGAGGGAAATACACTAGAGACATTTTATTTTTATATTATTGTTATTATTATTATTATTATTATTATTATTATTATTATTATTATTATTATTATTATTATTATAAACAAAGGAGATGCTGTTAGGATCTAACAAATAGAGACCAGAAATGTTGCTTGCTATTGTCTAAAACACACAGCACGGTGTCCACAGGGATTCGGCAGCCAACCTTCTTGCTAACCCAGACTCCTCCAGCCTCATCAGAGGCCAGGGTGTCCCCCTAAACTGTAGAGTCTTCAGAGTCCACTACACCCCACCCTTCTTGCTGGTCAGGTTTGGAAATGGGCAATCCTGATCCTTTGTTGACACCCACAGTTCACAAGAGGGGAAAAAAGAAATCAAAACAAAACCATCCAAGTCAAGTGCCAGGAGACATAATAATAATCATAATAATAATGATAATAATAATAATGATAATAATAATAATAATAAAAGCGTCCTTCTGATGTTTTTCTAAGCTTTTCATCCCCTTTTCAAAAAAGGCAGGGAAGAGGGTCAAGTGGCTACCGAGGAAATGAAAGCAGACATTCAGAAGGGCAGAGGCCCGAATCCACGGGAAATCAAAACAAGCTCTCAGCGCGTGGAATTACAGCTGCAATCGAGTAATGAAAGAGTTATTAGCTTAATGTGATTCCATCAAGTACCGAAAAGCGGGAAGGGACGGGAGAGAGAAAATGGCCATGAGGGGGGAGGAGGGGCATGTGTTGGGGGGAAACATGAAAGAAGAAGAGAGAGAGGGATGGCAAAATTAAGATGCATCTTTAATTGTGTTTGCTGTGGGGGTGGTGAGGTGAAGGTCGGCCTTCCTCGGTGGGTGTTTTGGACCCAGTGGCCTGACCTTCACGGGTCCTTGAACAGCCAGCAAGCAACAGAATCGTTGCCTTACACTTTTCATGTCTAGGTAAGGGAGGACAGACTTGAAATGAGATGAATAGTCAAGCACGTGGTGTATTATATGGACAAAGATAAAGCCAGGAGGAGAACTAGAAGGGTTAGGGACAGGATGGCGTGGGCGTGGCAAGGGGACGTGTTATACGACAGTTTGATCGAGGACCAGGAGGGGCTGTCGTGAGCACCTGGGGAGGTGCCTTTCAAACCGAAGTGGTCCACAGGTCCTGTGCCTCAAGGTATTCCTGAGAGACCAGTGAGGAGACTGAGGCTGGGCAGGGGAGATGGTGAGACAGACCCTGTGGGGACTCAAAAGGATCAGAAGGGGCTTCAAGTGAGAGGGGAATCTTAGGAGAGCTGTGGACAGAGAAGCAAGGCAGGGTGGGGCTGGTTGATGGGTGGACAAGAGAGGGGCTTGAAGCTTTGAGTAGGGTGAGACAGGAGGGCAAGGTATGTCAAAATCTAAACCAAGGGAGCTCCCCAGTGCCTGAGAACTGCAGCCTACGCACTGTCCAGACCCAGAGTGGCCAGATGCCTTCCCCCGGTGGAGGCTGGATTTTGTTATGTCTTAGTGCTTTCTATTTTTTATTTTGAGACAGGATCTCACGTAACCCAAGATGATCTTCAACTTCCTATCCTCCTGCCTCTACTTTCTGGTGGTGAGGTGTTATGGTTTGTATATGCTCAGCCCAGGGAGTGGCACTATTAGGAGGTGTGGCCCTATTGAAGTAGGTGTGTCACTGTGGGCGTGATATTTAAGACCCTCATCCTAGCTACCTGAAAGCCAGTCTTCCACTAGCAGCCTTCAGATGACAATGTAGAACTCTCAGCTCCTCCTGTATCATATCTTCTGGATGCTGCAGTGTTCCTGCCTTGATGATAATGGACTGAACCTGTGAGCCAGCCCCAAGTAAACGTTGTCCTTATAAGAGTTGTCTTGGTCATGGTGTCTGTTCACAGCAGTAACCCCTAACTAAGACATGGGGTGTACACTACTAAGCCTGCTTTACGCTCAGCTGGACCGAGCCCACAGCTTCCCTCACTCGATCCCTTGATAAACCCATTATGTCCCCAACCCCAAATGTAAGTTTTGCTGTTCAGAGTTGGCAAGGCCAGTAGGTCATGGCAGTGCCATTAAGATGACAGGGGGTTACACACAGTGCCCAATGAAGGAAGCCTGCTTACCCACAGAGCCACACCTAGAAGCCTCAGGCTGGCTGGAGGCAGAGGAAGACATACCCAAGTGCCCAGCAAAGGTGAACAAGGCTGCAGCTGGTTTGCTTGTTCACTTTGCAGGCCTGGGGGAGTTGTGCATTGGGTTTCACACACTGTGGAAACATTCTCTCAGTAAACTCTGTCCCCTGGACAACCTTTGGCTTTTTGCTTTACGACAGGGCCTCACTAAGTTGCCCAGCCAGGCCTTGAATTTGTGTCCCTCCTTCCTCAGCCTCTCCGGGAGCCAGGATAACAGGCCTGGGCCACGTTGCCAGGTGGAGGATGTCTATTTTAAATGGCTGTCGCAGGAGCACGGGTGGTCACCCAGTCCCAGTGGTTGAGGGTGGGGATGGTGGCTGAGGCTTCAGCTCTGGTTGTTTTGCATAGGAAAATGCCCCAGAACTCACCTCCTTTACTATCTCTGGAAATCCATGGCCTCTGAAGACGCCCCTTACCCATTCATTAATGGAAACGTCCCAGATGTCAACTCTCAAAAATCTGAAAGTGCAGTTGATCCCCAAGACCCAGACTCAAAGACCAGTTTATGCAGAACAGGAGACCAGACCCCCACTCTCCAGCCATCATGGGGCAGCTGCACGGAGCTGTCCAGCCCCATGCCCCCACTGGGCTGACACCGGGCCTCCATCGAAGCCTAGCTTTTTCCCTTCCCGGTCTCCTGAGCATAGCTCAGCTCTCCATATAAACACCCTGCCAAGCAAGCTCCAGAGCTGGCCTCTTCCAGGAAACCAGGCGAGGTAACCTGGAGAGAGGTGTGAGCCTTAACCCACACAGAAGAGACAAAGAGGGGACCCCAGCCTTAACCTGCCTCCGGGGGCTCCTCCCTGGCTACAGAGCTGGATCTCTTTCTCTCCCTCCATCTTGTCTCTTGTGAAATATAATGTAAGCAGGAAAAAAAAAAAAAAAAGAACAAATCACCATGTTTTGGACACTAAACTTTGGCATGGCAAATAGCCAGGACAAGAAAGGGCATAGACAACTCCCCAGCGTGCCCCACCCCAGGGCTCTGAACACCCGGGAACTGTTGCTTTTAGCTAGCATTTTATCTGAATTGCAACCCTGACTTAGTTTGGCCTGTTTCTGGATTTTACATACATTTTCTCTAAACTATACATAATATCTGCCTTATCTTAAGCATTAAATATGACAAGGAGGGAGTGTATGTTATGTACATGTGAGATTTATCCAAGTTGTAACTATAGAAAGTTCATTTTTCATTGCTGTATTGTATTCCACAACATTCCACATTTCAATGGATGATTTGAGTCAACAGACATCCTACAGTGGATGTCTCTAAAGGGGCAACAAGTGCTTGAAACCATGCCCACTGGCATGGTTACAATGAAAACACCAAACAGCACACTAATTGGTAAAATTGGGCACAAATGTGTTTCTCGATCACAGGGCTCAGCAGGAACCAGTAACTAGGGGCAGCATCAATGGTGTTCACCCAAACCAAAGGAAGCCCGGGGCAGTGGCCATTGTACGGGGGACACCAGGCCAGTTGCTCTAACCCACCTCTGGCTCCAGCACCTTGTCCTGCTCGACTTTCTCGGCTAAATCACTGAAGCCATGTGCAGTTGCCCAGCGTCTTCCAGGCTGCTGAGCACGAACTCGGGGTCTGTAGGAGGGTATGCTCTCTGCACCAGGGCTTCCCTTCAGATCCTGAGACCCAGCAGGCTTGGAGCACCCCACCTCTTTAACGGATTGCCCAAGTCAAGGTTTGCTCTATCTACTGGTTTTGATGGACGCTGAGTGGCTTTCAAATGATGAAAACAGCGAAGCTGCTCCAAGAAAGACACCAAACCCATGTGCTGAAACCTTCTGGACTCCAACCTATGGTCAAGGTGTCTCTAGATTGTTTCTTCTTCTCCTCCTGCTCCTTCTGCTCCTCTTCCTCCTCCTCCATCATCTCCTCCACCTCCTCCTCCCCCTCCATTTCCCTCTCCTTCCTACCCCTTACCTCCTTCCCTCTCCGCCTCCCCTCCTCCTTCTTTCTCCTTCCTCCTCCTCCAAGTCAAGGCAGCCCAGACGGGCACGAATTCACTCCCACACTATCTCTTCTGTACTTTTCTTTGTCTGAGATGGTTGGACAGGACTCCTTCAGCCACTGTTGGTATCTTTCAGCCAGCAACATCGGGATCCTTGCAGTTAAAGGCTCCCGGGGTCTGCTGTGCTCTCTGTTGCTCTTGGGAGAAAATGTTCACAGCACCTGGTCCTCTGCCAGCAGCTGCCACATGTAATGGGAGACCCCCAGCTTCTCCGCTCAGATCATCAAAGATGATGTGGCCCTGCGCTGAGCTGACCTGACCCTACCACACCACCTCCCACCCCACCCCCCAGACACTTGTGTTTCTGAGTGGTTTGAATGCTTTTCCGGCACACCTTCTTTCTTCCCCCCCTCAAACAAAGTTGAAATAAAGCTGCCAAAGGGGGTCCTGGGAAAGATCATTGTCTCTTGGTTCTCAGAAGAACTCAGCACCTTTTCCGAAACATATGCATGGTGCCAGGCAGATGCTAGGAGACAGCTGTGTAGACTATGCTTACAGGCAGAAGTGTTTGGAGAAACCAAGGCTAGCTCCTGGTGAGTTTTGTTTTCTTCTCCCCCCTCCCACCTTTTTTAGGTTTTTTTTTTTTTTTTTTTAATTAAATTTTAGACTTACTTATTTGCGGGCAGGAGGAATGTGGAGGATGTGCGAGGACCCTTGTGGAAGTCAGTTCTCTCCTTCCATCGTGTGGGCCCCAGGGATGAACACAGGTCCTCAGGCTTGGCACCAAGCACCTTGGCCTGCAGTGCCATCTCGCCAGCCCCTTCTTTGGAATTTCCGGTTCCCCGTGATAAATAGATCTAACTCTGTCATCAGAAAAACAAACTGAAGGGCATCTTGTTATTCCTCAACCTCACCCTAGAAGCCTCTGTCCAGTTTCTGGATCTCCATAAGAGCTTGCTGGAGGCTTTGCGAGGCCAGGCGCTGTTTGTGGCAACAAACTGTATGAAGGAGGGGCTGGAGAGGAGCTGAGCTCAGACCTCAAGAGTAGGGGTGTGGCTCTGCCCAACTCCCAGGAACCCCTGCAGCTCAGCTCCCTAACCCGAGTGTCTGGTAGTCCCAGGACTTGGAAGGAGAACAGATACAGACCCACTAGAATGGGTTAAATTGGAAATCTAACAAGTGTCGACAAGAACACAGAACAACTAAAACTCTCCTCCACCGTTGGTGGGTAAAGAAAGGAGCATCCGCTTGGAGAATTTCGGGCTGTTCCAAATGACTGCCGCAGGGCACCACAGCACTCCACTCAGGATGGTGTCCTGTCCACAGCCACTGAACAATTTGTGCCACTTGGCCAAAAGGCACAGATGAAGTCCTTCTTGCCCTAGCAAAGGTTAAGTTCCAGGGGCATCACAAGGACACAAAGCTACAGCTGTACCAAGAAGTCCCTGTTGAATGAGCTGGAGTTTTCTCTGGGAAACAAACACCATGGCTAGGAATCGTCCTAAATGCCTCACGCCACCAGGCCAGCTGTGTGGACTATCAGACTGGAAGGGGAACCCGGAAGAGAGGCCAAAGCAGCCACAGAGCGTCTGCCAGTGGGCACACCAGAGCTTCCTTCTGCTTGTCTCCCAACAGAACGGCCAAACATTGTTCAGCTCAGGAGACTGGATGTCTCAGCTGTCCCAATCCACTGATGGGAGGAAAGACTCCTGAGCTGCTGCTCTTCCATCTCTGAGAGAATCCTGAAGAAGCAGGTTCTAGCACCAGTGAGGGACCAACTCACCAGCAAGGGTGAGGGCAAGCAGGCAGAGAGCAAAAGCCTCCTTCTTCCAAATCCTTTTACAGGAGCTGTCACCAGAAGGTGCCTTCCCACCTCAAATGATCTGATCAAGAAAATCCTTCACAGGCAAGCCCAGAGGCTGGGGTTTTAATTGATTCCGGATGTTGTTGAGTTGATGATCAAGCCAGGCACACATGGGTGGGGGGGAAGACAGCTTGTGTCTCTTTTTCCATCATGTGGGTCTGGGGTCATCAGTCTTGGCCACAAGTACCTTTACCTGCTGATCCATCTCTCTGGACCACTGTTGTCTGGTTTTGAGCATTGTGTATGCCTGATGGTGCGGTACAGGACCTTTTGTATATAGCTCCTCTCACCCAGCACTGACTTTCGGACGTGTCTGTTTTACGGGTCAGGTAACTTGCTCTCTGCAGCTGAGTAGTGTCAGGACATCACACACAGCCACCTCTTCATCCTTTGTTGCTGAAAACTTGAATTGTGTCTGGTTCGTAGTTCTTACTGGGAATAAAAACCGAGGCTAAAATCCTTGTAGGCGGTTTAATCGTGACTGCATGTCATTCCTCTTGGGTCAGAGCTGCAATGGAAATGGGTGGCCATGAAGTTGAAGGTCTCCCTGTGCTTTTCAGTACTGAGCATGCTCCTTTACTCCGGTAAGAGAGCAGAGGTCTAGCTGCCTATACTTGCCAGCATTTGATGCTAGATTCGTCAATTTACCTGCTCCAGTGGCTGTAAAATGTTGCCTCCCAGTGAGCTTTGCTGTTGACGGTGGTGGTGGTGGTGGTGGTGTGTGTGTGTGTGTGTGTGTGTGTGTGCGTGCGTGCATGTGCACACGTACTCTCATGTGTGTATGTGGGTAGGTGCATAGACCAGAGGCCACATCAAGTGTCTTTCTCAAACACTATCCATCTTACCTTTTGAGGCAATGCCTCTCACTAAACCTAGAGCCCACATATGCAGCTAAGCTGACAGATCAGTGAGCCCCAGGGCTTCATTTGTCTCCATTATCCCCAGCATTGAGATTACAGGCATATCTTATCACACTTACTTTTAAACATGGGTTCTAGGGTTCAAATTCAGGTCCTCAGACTTGTATAACAAACCCTTTACCCACTAATCTGTCCTCCAACCCTCAGTCTGGCTGTAATTTGTATTTCCTTGTGGCTATCCAGGGTAAGCGCCTTTCCACAAACTTACAGATCACTCATGGAACTTTCTTTTTAAAAAAAATATTGACTTGTGAATGCTTTTTATATATTATGGCTACAACTCAAGGCATACAGGCATTGAGAGTTCTTCTCATCTCTGGGCCATGTTTTTCTTTTCTTGAAGAAGTCTTTGGGGGGAACAGACACCTTTAATCTTGATGAAGTTGGGTCTACTTCATTTTGGGATGCTGTGTGTATTTTAAGCAGGCTGTTTTCATTGTTCTAGGTTGTTCACAAGAACTAGATGGTAAGACCATTGTTTGTAGGTGCCATACACTGTGATCTCCAGACACAGAGAAATCAAGCTGGTTCTGGGCTGGAAATGTTTCTCCCAAAGATGGATAGTTTTATAGTGCTGGAAGGTGCTGTCCAGGCTGCTGAGGAGAAATGCTAGCATCAATCTTTACCCCGTGAGCTACAGCAATGACAGTGCTTACATGATATGGCCACTGGAATAACGTCATGAATGTTTTGGGAATAACCACCCACTTTCTGATGGGATTTTAGGTTCGCTCCATAGGACAGAACTCATGTCTGGTACTGTAAACCCAGCCCAAGAGCCTGTGTCTAGCAGGGCCATTGTCAGTATTAGTTATTTTGCTACTGCTGTGATGACCATGGCCAAGGTAACTTACAGAAGGTTTATCTGGGCTCTTGGTACCTGGGGAATGAACATCCGTCACCCTTACGGGAAAGTAACAATGTGAGAGTTCGCATCCGGAACCACAGGCATGAAGCAGAGAGAGAGGGGGAAAGTTTAAATGTTTAATCTTTAAGACCTTGAAGCCCATTTGCCACAAGGACACAAACCCTGGGCTACACCCCACCCCACCCCCAAAAAAAAACAGTGCCACCAACTTAGAACTGAGCGTTCAAATGCCAGGACCGTGGATGAGTATCTCATTTGAACCTGCACACAGGTCCTAGCATGGAACCTGTGATGATTATTTTGTTTAATGGGTACAGTATCGAGGTAGCTTCTGAACACCAATCTTCAGAAGCGCAGTGTTTAACACTCGTCAAAGAAATTTCTTTTTGTAGAAGACGCAATCAGCCACAACTGGCCGCAGAGACCCACAACTGGCCAGAGTTCTGAGGAGGAGCTATGGCGGTCATCCATTGGTGAGGCCTGCGTTGCGCAACCCCTCCCCACATGGCTCAGTGCCGAGGAAAGAGGGGACAGAAGGATTGTGATGAGCCGGAGGCTGGGGATACAAGACAGTGAAATACTATTTTCTAGATGTTCCAGAGCGGTTGTCGCACTGGTGAGCTCACAGCAATTGTGGCTGCCAGCACAGAATTTCCTGGAAGATCAGGCTGGAACATCCCAGCTCACTGGGGAGGAGCTCGTGGGGCCCCACTCCCTAGCAGAGGACCTCTGGCTTCAGGGAGGTGGTGGAAAAAACATCAGTTTTCTTCAGGGAAGTGGTCCCAGGTAGGTTGCCCCTGCTGGTGACCCCACCTCCACTGGACAGAGTGAGCTATGAAAAGAGGAGATCAAGTTGCTGGGAGGGGACATGGCAGGAAGCAGGAGGTGTTTGAGGTGGCTGTGGTGACAGGCATAATCAAAATACAATGCCCACATGCCCGCATCTCTTACAAACGAGCAACTATATACAGTAAAGAAAGAAAGAATATCTGTGTGAGAAACATCTGATCTGTTGTCAACAAACAAGTCTCCTTACACTTAAGTTTTCCATGATACCCTCCAGCAGTTTTTTCTACAAGCTGCGTGGTGTAGGTTTGTGGTCCCACTCAGGATCTCTCCTGTAAGGCGGGGTGGAGTGGTCGTATGGTCAGACACTGGGTCACTTAGTGCCGTGGGCTGAGAGGACCTCCCCTCCCACGGAGGACGCCAGGCTTGTTGACTGCACATGGGTGAGTCTATTTCCAGACTCTGGATCCTGTTCCGTGGATCCGTTTCCTCTGAAGATCATATTCTTGCTTACTTCTCCTTTCCCTGTTGCTTGCATTCCCCTCACATGCCCCCTTGAGGAGCAGCCCCAGCTGAGCTCTGTCTTCAGAGACACAGAACAGAGATGGCACAGAATGGAACTGTAGGTTCAAGGAGTGAGGCTCATTGTGAGGAAGGACAGAGAGGAGGGGAAGAGGGGACAGTGGGGGCACGTGATTAAAGTCCATTGTACATGCTATAAAATGGTGAAGATAAAAAAAGTTCTAACTTTGACCAGAGTGAGAGCAAACTAGCAAACTGAGGATACTAACTAGCAAACTGGAGATACTAACTAGTAAACTGGGATACTAACTAGCAAACTGAGGATACTAACTAGCAAACTGGAGATACTAACTAGTAAACTGGGATACTAACTAGCAAACTGAGGATACTAACTAGCAAACTGGAGATACTAACTAGTAAACTGGGATACTAACTAGCAAACTGAGGATACTAACTAGCAAACTGGAGATACTAACTAGCAAACTGAGGATACTAACTAGCAAACCGGGATAATAACTAGTAAACTGGGATACTAACTAGCAAACTGAGGATACTAACTAGCAAACTGGGATACTAACTAGCAAACTGGGAGTGCTAACTAGTTCAGAGCTGTCTTATTAGGGTTACTACTGATGAGATGAAACACCCTGACCAAAGCAATCTTGGGAAGAGATGGGTTTCCAGCTTAAGCTTCCACATCACCATGTTCATCACTGAAGGGAGTCAGGACAGGAACTCAAGCAGGGAGGAACCTAGAAGCAGGAGCTGATGCAGATGCCATGGAGGGATGTTGCTTACTGGCTTGCTCCCCATTGCTTGCTCTTATAGATCTCATTCTGCTTTCTTATAGAACCTAGGACCAGGGATGGCACCACCCACAGTGGCTGGGCCCTCTCCCATCAATCACTAATTAAGAAAATGCCCTATAACTGGATCTTATGGAGACATTTTCTCAAGTGAGGTTCCCTTCTCTCAGATGACTTTAGCTTGTGTCAAGTTGACATAAAACACTGAACACAGAAACCTCCATAATCTTGGTTGTGAATTTGACTAGCGTCACCTCTTGAAGGTAAGCCACCACTTTCCTCACTGGGTTATCTGAGGCAGAAAGAGTCCCACTGTGAACAGCTTCGCCTTTTGCCTGCTCACTCTCCTCATCTTACCAGCCAGTTCATCTAACCTTCCACAGCTGCTGCATTCCTTCACTGATGTCAGGACCCAGTTCTTCAGCTTCCAACAAGAAGGCAGCAGCTCACCGGGAATGCTCCAGAGTGGGACAGCCGAGACATCGACCTCCTGGACAGAACGGCTAGAGGGTCTCTGTCCCTTCAGGGTGAGGGCAGCCACGGTTCAACTACCTGGACTGCGTTACATACATGGTTTGTGCAATGGTTTGCGTTAGAAAGGTCCCGGAGGTGCATATATTTGAGTGCTTTGTTATCATGGAGTAATGTTACTTGAGAGGGATTAGAAGGTGTGGCTTTGCTGGAGGAAGTGTGTCACTGGGACTAGCTTCGGACTTTCAGATGTTCAAGCCATCCCCAGTGTCTCTCTTTCCCGGCTGCCTGTGGATTAGAATGGAGAACTCTCAGCTTCATCTCCAACACCATGTCTGCCTGCTCCCTGCCATGAAAGGGACTAGACTCTGAAACCATAAGCCAGGCTCAATTAAATGCTTTCTTTTCTTTAAGAGTTGCTGAGAATACCAACTAAGACACACTCTAGAACATCCATCCTTTTAAGAAACTTGCTCTGTGGTTTCTGTCCCTCTGGTGAGCTCTGAACTATTCAACCTCATCAGAATGAAGGTGAACTCTCTCCTCAGAGAAGAACCATCCCCAGGGTGGGCAGGAACAAAGGGTGGCACTTTTATTTTATTGAAATGCAGAAACCCACATTTGTTTTGCAGAATGACTAAACCCTTGCCTGGGGGGTCTGATGGGTGGCAGTGGACAGTCTGCCATTATCCAGCTCTGCCTGGCCAGACGTGGTGCTGCATATCTACAACCCAGCACTCAGGATGTAACCTGAGCTAAAGGCTAGCCTGGGCTACACCAAGACTCTGTCTCAAAACAAATAGATAATTATGTAAACAAAACAAAACACTTTTTCCTTAATGTGTGGGTTGGGGGACCAAGGAACTCACTGATTTCCAGTGTTGACTTTTCCAGGCAAAGCTAGGAGAATTCAGGATTCAAATCTATCATCTCTAGCTACCCTCTGCTGTCTCCTTGTAAGGCCTCTAAGAACAGTGTGCTTAAATTAGTAGTGATTTCTCAAATTAATCTATTACAAAAATACTGAGACCAGCTAGTACTACAATCTCAGGGCCAAGGAGATAGAGGAAGGAGAAGAAGAAGTTGAAATACAGCCTTGGTTATATAGAGAATCGGAGGCTAGCCTGGGCTAAAGGGGTGGTGGAAGAAGAGGAGAGAGATGAGAAGGGGGAATGAATGGAAGAGAGGAGAAGGGAGAAACAAAAACAGAAAGAACATGCCAGGACTCTAACAGCCTTTGGAGTCGCTATATGGAGCAGACACTACGAGGCTCACTTCACCAAGGAAGGAAACCGAGGCTCACACTAGTTAAATGACTTTGACCGGGGACACACAGCACTGAGGAGCAAAGCGACACTTGAAGCCTGGCTTGGCCGCCCAGCCATGCCCACTCCCAAGGAGCCTGGCACTTGCCCAGCTGGGTCCTCACACCGTGTGGATTCTCAGTTCCCATTTCCACTCCCAAGGGCCTCTGCGGTGGTTCTTCCCTCTGGTGAGGGGAGCCGAGCTGGAGCACAGCGCTGGGGCTGACAGTGGGGATGCCTGGGCTGTGTTGCAGTTTGAGCAGCTTCCAGCAAACAGTCCCAGGCTGCTAGTGTGAAATCCATCATCCTCGAAAAATACAGAGAAGTGACTAAGGTTGTCAGCGCCCTTCAAATCGAAGCAGGGTCAGGCCTTCCAGGGCCTGAACCCAGTTCTTCTATGGCCACGGTCCCTGTTTAGCCAGGAGATGAGGCAGGGGCGGCACGGTCCATCTCTCAGAGAGAAGACCACCATGGAAGCACCCAGTTGGAGGAGAGAGCAGCAATAGAGGCATCCTTGCCACTAGCTGGATCTCCCCGGCAACCCAGACCCATACCGTGGAAAGAATGCACACTCTCCAGCCGTGGAGTCCAGGAGTACGGACAAGAGAGAGCCAGGTGGCCAGACTCCCTTCAAAGATGCCAAGTCTCCATGGGGCAGCAGCAGGGAACATTAGAGTGCCCCATGGTACCCACAGGCGTTGGCCCTCCACATAGTACAGGTCCAAGTCTATTACCATCCAAATGGAACCTGCATGTGGCTTTCTGAGTTCTTAACTCCCGTCCGTGGCTGCCGCAACGGAGAGGAACATGGTCTGTGTACAGTGTGCTCGAAGATTTTTTTTCCCATTAATTAATTTATTCACTTTACATCACAGTATCAGCCCCCTCCTCCTCTAAGCCCCCTCTTCACAGAGCTCCTCCCCCTTACTCCCTCCCCTCCTCCTCCTCTGAGAAAGGGGAGAGCCCCCCCAGGTATCCCCCCACCCTGGCACACCAAGTCACTGCAAGACTAGGTACATCCTCTCCCACTGAGGTAAGACAAGGCTAGGGGAATGGGAGCCACAGGCAGGTAAGAGATTCAGGAACAGCCCCCATTCCAGTTGCTGGAAGGCCTGCAAGGAGACCACCAAGCTGCACATCTACGTGGCGGGGGGAGGGGGGCCTCTAGGTCCAGCCCACACTTGCTCTTTGGTTGGAGGTTCAGTCTCTGGGGGGCCTGCAAGGATCCCGATTAGTTGACTCTGTTGGTTTTCCTGTGGAGTTCTTATTCTCTCTATATACTCAGTCCTTCCCCCAGCTCTTCCACAAGGCTCCCCGGACTCCATCTAATGCTTGTTTGCCTGTGGGTCTCTGCACCCGTCAGGGGACAGCTATGCTGGGCTCCTGTCTGCAAGCATACCAGTATCATTAATAGTGCCAGGGATTAGTTCTTGCCTGTGGGATGGGTCTCCATGGGGGCTAGCCAGTAGTAGTTTTTAACTTTCTATTTCTAACCCACAGTTCTTGCACCTACAGACACAGAAACCATAAATGCAGAGGACTGGCGCTCCAACCCCTTACTGCAATGGTTACTGTCCACGCCAGCCCTAGCTGTGGAGTTAATAGCGAGCAAATGGGCATTCGTTCCCTCAGAAGCTGGTGTGGGACACAGCCAGGGCTGGGTGCAGGGTTGACGACTCCCGTGGGTGGTAAATAACAGGTGACATTAGTGGCAATGGGCATACACAGGTGTCAGGCTGTCCCGAGAGATCTCATGTGTCCCCACACCTATGCGAGAGAGGCGCAGCTGCCCAGAAGCCTCGGGAGCTCCAGGGAGTGTGCAAGTTTCTGACGTTTACTATTCGGCCTTTGTTTCCCCATCTGCAAAAGTGAAGCCAGGCCAAGTCTGACACCTACATAGTTAGATCGCAGGTGATGTTTTCCTTCTAGAAGAATCTGTGGATCTGGGGCTCCCTGGGGCAACATCTTCCAGATAGTGATGTCATTCCACGACCTCCGCCATCTCCTTCAGGATGTTTCTGTAGTCGGTACCTTCCTGGACAGTAACTCCAGTTCCAGCAGATCTGATGCCCTTCTCTGATGTCCTAGGACACCAGGTTACACACACGAAACCCAGAAACACATTCCAGCAGAATGTTTCGACATGTAAAATGAGAGAAATATGAATCTCTGAATAAATAATAAAATACATCTGCGTGCAGTCTGAATTAAGAATGAATTACGGAGCCAGTTCTGTCACTGCTAGAATACTAGGAACTCGGTGTCACAGGGCAGAGCAACACAGCAAGAACCTGTCCCACAGGAAGCCCGCTGCTGACCCAATATCCCATGCAAGGCACAGCTGTGTTTTTGAAGACAAGTCCCATTTACACACACACACACACACACACACACACACACATACACACACACATACACACACACATACACACACATACACACACACACATACATACACACATACATACACACACACACACACACACACACACACACACACACGCGCGCGCTCGCGCGCGCGCGGTATTGAAAAGAAGCCAGGGAGTGTGCAGCATGAATTAGCTAGTGAGTATCCAGAAGGTGGGAGGCCATAAAAGGTGAGCCCAACCAGAGGTCCCCTGGGTGCTCAGAGACACACAGCATCTCCCCGTGCAAGCACAGGACACTGGGAGAAGGAATGGGAATGACGCAGGAGTCCAGACCTGAACGGAGACGGTTTGCGGAGGGTGAGAGAGAGAAAGAGGGTCTGCCTTCCAGAAACAAGACTAGTTACGGACCCTCCCTCCACAGCCTCGGTTTACAAAGTCCCCAGGGGACAGTGACGGACTGAGACTGGTAAAGCACTGCCCACAGGCAGCCTTGGCGCTAGCAAGGAAACACTATCAGGGCTTGTGTCTCCACAAGCAGATACAGCTGTGAGCTGTCAATCAAAACTAGTAATACAGTCAGAACAGCGTCATCCTATTACTTGGGACAGAGGCAGGAGGATCTACAGAGGTTTTAGGCCAACCTGAGCTCCAGAGTAGGTTCCAGGCTAACCAGGACTATCAGTGAGACCCTGTCTCTAAAGTAATTGAACAAACAGTAATACAAACCCAGACTGTGTTCGGCCTTGGCTTGGTCACAGTCAGACAGTGTGACCCTGGTAAAGTTTCGTTCCCTCTCATGGCATCAGCTCCTCCACCCTGCCTCTTGCTTGCTGAGTGTTATGTGGCCTCTCTGATCCTCTCAAAAGTCATTTCTGTAGCAGGTCCTTGGGGACGCATACCAGGGTCCTTACAACACCAATAAAGCAGAGGAGGGCCTTGCACACCACACTGGCCCCAGTTGGTCTCACCTGGGCTGCCTCAGCCTGCCCCTCTCATCACCATCCCGAGCTCCAGCTGCCCAGGTGACACCAGAGCTCCTCACCAGAATACGGCGCTACCCGGTCTATAGTGACATCTGCTGGCCATATGTGGAAGGGCATGAGCTAGGAGTCCGGGGTGGGACTCACAGACTTCAGGTTGCATTGCCCCTAAGAATTCCGGGTTATTGTGCAGGCACATAGGAGCTAAGAGCCCAGAATCAGAAGGAAGAAGGATATTCACAAGGAAATAAGCTGAGAAACTGGAGGACAGTGGACACCTACGGAGAGACTAGAAGAGAAAGATGCCTTCCGTGGTGACTGCTACCATGGAAACTGGCTCAGAGGGAGTGGGATCCGCACCCCCTCTTCAGCTCCAGTGAGGTGCTGAAAAATCTAGAAGTTACAGAGCCCATTTAGTGCCTGGTGCCTGCCATTAGTGTCCAAGAATCCATTATTTAGTAAAAACCATGCTGGGCCTGTGACCCTGTGACCCATGTTAGCAAGAGACAAAGTGCTGGGGTGCTCTGATCCTTTGATGCGGATCCGAGAAGGTCCTTCTCCCTAGAGTTCAGACTCACATCACTGCCTAAGACCTACACAGAGGGATGAGTCTCCTAATGGGGGAAATTTGGGACCAGCACAGGAAGTAACCAAACATTGCAAAGCAGAAAAATGGAAGTTCAGCCCTGACTCAGGAAGGTCAAGTTGGGGGGGAGGGAATGGGTCACTCAGAGTTGATTAGAGATGAGGATAGGGAGAGACACTGGAGAGGAGAGGGAAGGGGAGAAGAGGGAACGGAAGGGAGGAAGAGAGGTAGGGGCCAGAGAAGGGTATGAAAGGAGGAAAAGACAGTTTCTTGTAGCCCAGGCTAGCCTGGGACTCTCCTATGGTTTGTATATGCTCAGCCTAGAGAGTGGTACTCTTAGAAGGTGTGGCCCTGTTGAAGTGGGTGTGGCCTGTTGGAGTAGGTATGGCCTTGTTAAAGTAAGCATGACCCTGTTGGAGTGGGTGTGTCACTGTGGGTTTGGGCTTTAAGACCCTCCTCCTAGCTGCCTGGAAGCCAATTTTCCACTAGCAGCCTTCAGATGAGGATGTAGAACTCTCAGCTCCTCCTGCACCATGCCTGCCTGGATGCTGCTATGTTTTCACCTTGATGATAATGGACTCTGAACCTGTAAACCAGCCCCAATCAAATGTTGTTCTTATAAGAGCTGCCTTGGTCATGGTGTCTGCTCACAGTAGTAAAACCCTAAGACAGACTGCAAACTTGCAATGTAGTAGAGAATGGCCTTAAATGTCTGACCTTGAGTCACACAGGCCTTCACCAGTGAGCATGTGACAGTATCTCGGGGTTTGCTGTGTGTGGCCTCAGTGGGAGCTGCCGGGTGGACGATGGCAGACCCACTTCTTGTGAGATGTGTTAGGATTTATGTCACCGGGGAGATACGCAGATTATATGGGGATGGGTACACACCTGTCAGAACCCCACAGATGTTGGTAAGGTTGTGGAGCCACGGAGATACTTGACCATTTCGGGTAGTTTCTAAATGGCACAGCCTCTTTGAGAGACGCCTGGGTGGTTTCTGTAAAGCTCAGCGAAGCCCTCCCATACAGCCTGCCATGTACTACCTCTGCTATTTGACCAGATTAAATACTTCCCAGGACTCAGCTAGTACAGGCTTGCCCAGCACTGGAGGCAGAGGCAAGAGTGGGAGGATTTCACGGTCACCCTTGCATATCTATACGGGGAGCTGGAGACGAGCCTGGGAGACACGAGATTCTGTGTCATAAACAAGCAAGTAGCTCCACGTTTAAATTTATACTGGGGGGGGGGACACATGCTTCTGCACTCATGTGGGGGGTCAGAGGGCAACTTTTGGAACTCAGCTCCTTCCTTCCTTTATATGGGTTCCTGGATCAAACTCATGTCGTCAGGCTTAAATGCAATCGCCCTTGCTCTGGGCCGTTTTGCCAGCCCGTAAATATAGAAGAGCTTATATTTGTGTCCACTGCATTAAAAGCCTTCATGTGGATGCTTATAACAGCTTTATTCATAACTGGCAAACGCCTAAAACAAAGTGTTCTCTAGGAAGTAAGCCTTCCAATAAGCAGGACAATCTAGCAGGGGCTGTCGTCACTCAGGACTAAGAAGAAAGGAGCTGCTGGGGTCTGAAAAGCTGCGCACAAGCATGTGAAGCCACTGAGGAAGGCTGTACCGCCACACAGTTCCAACTCTTGAATGTTCTAGAACAGGCAGATGCATGAAAAGGAAAGACCCCTGCGTGGTGGTCTTGGTTGTGAACGGGATCTCGGCTCACACAGAGACACGTGGCTGGGCGCACCCGTGAGGGAGTTTTTAACTTAGATAAACTGAGGAAGGAAAAACTACCCTAAGTGGACAGCATCGTCCCTGAGGATGGGGCCCTGAACGGGATAGGAAAGGAAAAGCGAGCGGCGCACAGGTGTCCCTCTCTCTGCTTCCTGACAGTGGATGCCCAGCGACCCGCCGTCTCACACTCTTGTTACCCTGGCTTCTCCCCCATGATGAGCTGTTCCCTCAAACTGTGAGCCAACACAAGCCTTTCCCACAGCGGGAAGGCCCGGTGTGTGGACTTGTCAGGAAGGGCTTGTCACTGGTGACCGACCCCAGGTCAGTGGCTAGTGTCGGCAGAGGCACGGTGTTGGTGGGAAATCTCTCATTTTCTTATGAACCTTCAAGTTCTGTTTTTAAAAATCCAAAACCACACACACACACACACACACACACAAATAGGTGATGGGCTAGATTTGGTCCCATAGAGATATGACTTACTCTCCCCCCCACACACACAACACACACACATGTGCGCATGCCTGCATGTGCCGTGTGGGTTCTGATTGCCTCACAAACATACTGGGCTCCATGGTTCAATCTTCTGATTCTCAGAGCATCCTCGTGCTGATGGGCAGGAAACTCTCAGCCCTGACACCCATCAGCCTATCCCCAAATCAGGTTGACAGCCCATGGGGAGGCTCTCTGGATCTAAGCATGACCTTTTGCCCCCACTCCTTGTCTCTGTTCACCACTGGCTGCTTAGCCCAAGGAAAACAATGCCACCCATCTGCCGGTTTAATGGGTTCCAGCCGAGGCTGAGACCTGGGCCACACCCACTCACGTTAGGTCCACCAATTGATAGGAAAGGCAAAGAACTTGGGAGTAGAGAGTCCAGGGGTGGAGAACCGCCTGGCAGCCATGTTCCCAGAATCCTCTGCTCTTTATTCGGCCCTCAGCAGTCAGTGCCTTGGTAACGGGTGAGGCTGACTGTGCAGCCCCAGGGCTGTGATTATATTTTCCGAGTCCTGAGAAGGCCCCGGTTGTCTCTAATTGTGGCTTCTCGGCATGTCCATTAGATCTCGGCTGTTAATTATCTGTCCCCATCTTTCTCTTTTCTTCGTTACTTTTTCAGTGTGTTTCAGCTCTCAATTACCCAGAGAGGCATGTTAAAATACCCCACTGTAATTGTGGGTTTGGGTATGTGTTAAGTGCATACAAGTTTAAAATTATTCTAGCTCCCCTGTGAATTGAATCTTTTAACATTGTGGTATGCGCCTCTTTCTTTCTAAAAGTACCATTTGCTTTAAAGTCTCTCTCCCACCCCATCCCCACCCCACCCCATAATAATATAGTCATCTGTACTTTTAGTTTTTGCCTGGAGTGGGGGGGGGCTGTGTTCGAGGGTGCACGCATGATCTTGTGTGAATGTATTCCTGTGTGTGTGTGCTCATACCTATGGTGTGTGTATGAGAGCTCGTGTGAAAATGTGTTCCTGTGTGTGTGTGTGTGTGTGTGTGTGCACATGCGTGTGCATGTCACATGTTACACTGTCATGTGGGTTCTGTAGTCACTTGTTTCTCTGAGGACCGATGTACATCTCAAGCCCAAAGATTCATATCTTTCATTAACTACAAAAAAATACCCTGCTTAGTGTCTCCAACCAAGGACCTAGCCCATTCCTGATAAAATGCCTACTGTGCGCCTGCTGTCCCTCCCAAAGCTCTCTTAGCCTTTCTGCATGTCTCCTGTCTCCTGGGTAGCATTCTGGGACCTTCTCACATCTGCCTTGTAGTTCAACACCTCTGGCTATCTTGGTCACTCCAAAGTCACAGTTGTTACCACATTTACTACTAACTCTTGTTTTATGTCTGAATGGTCTATTACATTTATTATCACGTGTGTGCTGGGGTTATATGTGCCATGATGCCATTGTGAGGTCAGAGGACAACCTCCAGGAACTGGCTCTCTTCTTCTACCAAGCAAACTCCAGGAACCGGATGTGGCCAAATGCAACAGAGGAGCCCGTGTGGGTTGGGGGTTGGGTGGAGATTATCAGCCAAAGAGAAAACTTATGGCAGCTTTAAACACTGCTCAGTGTGTTTCTGGTTATTACATCCACGAAAGTAAAGCTCATCGTGGTGCCTACGGCCGATGCTTTTTCACCCAGTGGCTTGGTCACATCCTCCCATACCTATTTATCCAGAGACCCTTCTTCCACTCTATCCACTGCGTGCTGATGAACTTCTCAGAGCGCATTTCAAGCACATCGCAGCCCTTTGATTTATAGACAGGATACCTGGGAGTTAATTGGGAATCGCCTCCTGGGTGGACCCACACTAAGTGATTGACAGTTGGTTGGGTGAGGCCACTCCACCAGTACATCCCAGATAGGTTTAGCAACAAATTGTCCCTCCTACTGATGACATTGCAAAAACGGTCCCTGCTAGCTCCAGGCTTCAATCCCCTAAACATGCTAGAACATTCCTTTTGTTTCTCTTGGCTGTAGCAGCTGTTAACAGTTTTGACTTTTATTATCCTTCCGGTCTGTATTGGACACTGCAACAGACTGAATGGGATCCACCCAGATGTCTAAGAAATAAAAAGGATGGTGATGAGGGGCAGAGGGATAGCAGAGCCTGCCTCTGGTCCACATGTGGATGCTTACAGAGTGTGCAGAAAATGTCCACCATGGCTTTCTTCCCTATGTCTACAGACTGAAGCCTGCTCCCCTACAAGGACTGCTCCTACCTAGATTAGCTAAGCCTGATTCCTGATTCAGCTGTCTGCAATAACCCCGCCCCCTTGTTCAGCTGTACGCAATGACTCCGCCTCCCTGTTCAATTCCATATGATAAAAACCCGGCTCTCCCACAGTGCTGCAACTTTTTTCTCGGTCCTTTCTTTATTTCCCTCACCACCCTGAGTCAGGTCCATCACCGGAGCCACATAGGACACCACAACCCTTCAATACAAAATTCCTTGTAGGGGGCCAGGGCCTCTAAGTGAGTGCCCAGGACTCTGTCCCTGTAGTATATATCCCGGGATTGATATCTGGAAAGTGGGTCTGCTACAATGATCAGCTAGTTTAGCTAGTGTCTTACCTGCACCCCCCTTTACTACGAAAGGACATCAGCAGAAGCAACCTCGAGACCTTGACCGGAGCAGCAACACCACCATCTTCTCCCAGCGTCGCACGTGGTTTCGGTGTCTTAGGGGACAGACCAAGGGCGCAGGCAAGAGGAATAACCAGAAGCAGCAGTTGAAAGGAACCGAGTCCGTTTTCTCCATGACCGAGATGAGCAAAGAAAGCTCAGGGTCTGGCCAGTGGTCACATGCCTGGGACAGTCGTGTGCTGAGCAGTGGCATTTACAAAGCTTCCCGAGGAGAGCTCACACCCTAACAGGGAGAGAACCATCTTGTGACGTGTCTCTCTCTTTATTGTGGGCAGCAGCACAATACAGCACACTTGTGGCTGGTAAAGGACAACTTGCAGGAGTCTCTTCTCTCCTTCCCCCACAGGGCTCCCAGGGATGGAACGCAGCTCATCGGGCTTGGCTGCAAGGACTTTATCCACTGAGCCATCTCGCCAGCCTAGGAGAGGGTCATTTCCACTTGTGCCCACAAGTGTCTAGACTTCAACACAGGGAAGCTGCTTTCTTGTTTGCAAACTGTATTTTATCCTCACAGCAAATTAGTGATGTCCCCTTTAAATATGGGGGACCTGGTCTGCTTCAGAGAAACACAGCGGTGAACACTGTTAACTACGTGCAGCCTGTGTCCCCCAAAGCATCCACATTCTGGGACCACATATACTTACTGCTCCTGACACACTACTTGGTTCCCAGCGCTATGACTGACTTCTGAGACAGCAGGGAAGGTCTTTGTAGGCAGAAACTAAATTACTTATGAGTCCCCAGATGGCACTGCCACACACGTGGAGGGTGTACACATGACAAGATTAATAAACTCATGAATAAGAGTACGGGGGCAGAGCAAGGCATGGTGGCACACGCCTTTAATCTCAGTACTCAGGAGGCAGAGGCAGGAGGATCTCTGTGAGTTTCAGATCAGCCTGGTCTACAGAGTGAGTCCAGGTCAGCCAGGTCTCTGTTACACAGAGAAACCCTGTCTCAAAACAAACAATACACAATAAAGTAAGTACCAGGGCAGATGCCAACTATAACATGAAAGGTTGAAATAGGTTTGTTTCAATTAGACTTTTTAATGTTAATGTATCTAAAAATGGGACAGGAAGCTTACACAAAACCCACACATCTGAAATTCAAGCTCCTGGGGCATTCTGGGTATTTGTTCCCTGCACCTGGCAACCTGAGGGAGAGGCTTCCATGGAATAGACAAGAAGTGTGTGTGAGGAGACAGAGAGGCAGACAACAGCCCAGAGAGTGGTCTGCTGAGGAGATGGGCTGGAAAGGTGGGATCTTGCCTGTGGTCCTGAAGGGTCTGATGCAGAAGACTCAATGAAGGTTAACCCCTCTGTCACTGACCTCATGAAAGAGAGCCAGGAAGAACAATATGAAAGTGAGGCTTGGGGAGCGAGGAGAAAGAGGGGAGAGGGAAGGACGGCATCTGTGCCAGCACATACTGGCACACGCCTGCAATCATACACAGGCACACGATACATACACTTCCAGAAATCATTAAGATGGTAAGCCTCACATGCTGTGTGCTTTTACCAGAAGCAAAAGCGAGCTTTAGGACACTGGAGAGATGACTCGGTCCATAAGGTACCTGCCACACAAACATGGGGACCTCAGTGTGATTACTGGGCTGTGGTTTTACCCGCATAACCCCAGAATTAGGGGAGCAGAGAAAAGCAGAATTCTGAGTTTATCAGTCAGCTAGCCTCGCTTACTTAAGTGAGCTTCAGGCCAAAATGAGAGACTGTCTCCTAAAACAAGCTGATGACCTCTAGGATGACCCTGAGGTTGACTCTGGACCCGTGTGTACCCACACATACACACATAATTGAAATTTTGAAGCATGTTCACTTTCAATGTGGAGTTCCCTGTGCTTTGATACATACAGCCCAGTGCCAACCAGACAGGAGGATTATCTGTGTGTCCCCTCATACTCACTTGTGTGGACGCAATTTTAACAGTGCCTGAATTACACTTCAGTCAAACAGAGAGCCTACTCTCTCTGCCTAGTTCAGCCCAAGCCTGCAATTTCTATGACCACCAAGTATTGCTGGCACTCCTTCTTACTGCGTGCCTTAGCACAGGCCTTTTCCAAGGCAGCTAGTGGTAGGTGGCAGGTCACCACAGGAAGGATTTCTGTTTCTGCTTCCTAAATTCTGAGCAGACTGCCAGGTATTAAAACAGCAGTAGAAACCTTCAACCCCCCCCCCCACCACACATACGTACAGCCCCCCTCACCCTCCACCTCTACACCACCAGCCTGCTTACTAAGTCTACTGTAGGCCATAGACTTACCAAGCCAGGTTGCTCTTCCAAGCTACCCATTCAGGAGTCTGTCCCTCTGTCCATCCAAGCCAGAGCTCCCCTGGTGGCTTTCTGCCAGTCTTAGTTTCCAAGACTTTACCCATGAAGATTTGGTGGTGAAGGCTGCCATCTGGTGGACAGTCTGGGGAAGTGCCTGCTTTCTCCAGGTAGATTCTATTCATTTCGAAGTATACGGGAAGAAAGTCAATCGGGGAGGGAGAAGGGGGGTGTGGGAAGATGGAGGGGAGGGTCAGAAAACGCCATCTTAACCAACAGATCAAGGTGACTGTCACCCACGGCAATTCAGGTACACCATCCACCACGCTGGCACTTCGAGAACGGTCACGCCATTTTTGCACAAGATTTGCTCTGAAATGCAGTCTAACCACAAGAAAACATCAGGCAGCCAACGCAAATGGAGGGAACAAATCACACACAACTGGCTGGGACTAAGGACAAGAAACAAAGATAAGGCTGAGAAAGGAGACAAGAGTGTGGGTCACATGGTGTTCTGAACTGGATCCGGGTCATAGGAAACGCCAGGAGCTTTGGGGAACTCCAAGCAATGTAAAAGATGGGTTAGCCCCTGAGCAGGGTTAACACTGGGGTAGGGTGAGAACATGTTACTTGTGTGGCTTTTCTGTAAATCTACAACTCTTTTAGAAGAAATAAGGTTTTTAAATACTTGCATGCTTTCTCCCACCATTGTGAACGCCGGGGACACAGCTGCCACCCCTACAGGTCTGAGTTCCAGGTGAGGGCACACAGACCAAGCCAAGAAGCTGCATCTGCACTGGGTGAAGTGGCTGTGACGTAGAATTAGGGGGAGACATGAATAGGGAGGCTGAAGAATCACAGCCCCGAAGCAGAGATAAAGATGCACCCGGACTCAAGGAGAGAGACAAGAATATGTGTCTGGGCCCAGGGATGGCTCAGTGGTTAGGAGACGATTCTGCTCTTACGGAGGACAAGAGTTCAGTTCCCAGCTCCCATGTGGGCAGTTCATATCGGCTGTAACTCCAGCGCCAAGGCATTCGATGCCTCAGTGGGTAGCAAGCAGGATGGAAAGGTGGACTGGCAGCTTGGGAAGGGCTCTGGCTCCTCCAGCCCTGTTCTCTTTTCTGATGACCCCACCTCCCCCTCTTCACAGGTGAGAAGGGCCACAACTCTGGTGATCAGTGCCAGGATGGGCCAGGGGTCCACTCCTAGAGAATCCAGACAGAAGGGTGCCACCTAATGTCACCTGTGCTCTCCAGAGGCCCGGAAGGTCAAGGTTTGACTTTAGTCCAAGATGTTCAAGCAGGAAGAACTTTCTAGATGTGAGCCAACTTCAAGATGGAGGAGTTAGGTGCTCCCTAGACACAAGAGGGGCAGGTCCAAGAGCCTCCACGGATTGTCTCTCCTCCACCTGGTCAGGAACGTGACAGTTGCTGTCCATGGAGACCTCTGGGACAGGTCACATGGGTGCAGGTGCCACACAGAGGCCCAAGGAGGATAAGCAAAAGCAGAATCATACCCAGAAGACAACTGACCATCAGGGCTCCGCGGCCAGGAACCTGAAACCTCAAGAGGCAATAGGGAAGGAGAAGCCATTACAAGATTTAGGGAGTGGGAGGGAGCCAGGGCAGTGTCCTGATGCCTGGAGGAACACCTTGCTGTCTAGGAGACCCACTACCTTGAGGTTCAAAAGGCCTAGTTGCAGCCAGTTTGTGGGAAGCTGAGGCTATCCCCAGAGCAAGGTAAGAGGTCAGGGAATGGCAGCTGCTGGGCTTGTTGCTGAAGTCTTGAGTACTGAATACATGTCCTCCTGCAGGGTCTAGCCTTCTCCCATTACAGGCATACCAACAATAGGAAAGATCAAGCCTCTTCTCTCCAAAGCCTGCCAGTCCCGCAGAAATGCTTGCCAGTGAGGTTACCTCCATGGACTCCAGGGTACAGAAACCAAGTTGCAAGTTCCTGCAGGGGCTGCATGACCATACCAGAGTCCCAGGACAGGGACTTTGCAGGCCCAGGTAGATCCAGAAGGATCCAGGTTCAAGACAGAGGCAAGATCTTGGGACACTTCAGAAGAGCCACAAGTCAAAGCTGCAACATTGCGCCTGTAACCTGCTTCCTGCTTCCCACAGCATCTTACAAGCCCTGGGGACAGGAACCTACTGTGCAGAAGCTTCTCTTGGGAGCAAGGCTAAGGATGGACCAGCTAACTCAGAGCCAAGGGATCTGCAGGTGTTCTCTCACACTGGGGTGGGACAGAGGACCTGTCAGGGTCTTTCCATTCACCCCCCTCCTCGAAGCCAGTCTCCTCATGGTGCAGATTGGTGCCATCGGCCATTCACCATCCTGGGTCCTTACCCCATCCATATCAAGGGAGCTGCTCTCCTCTGCCCCGAGTACTTGTGGGCAATTCCTTCACATGACAATGGAGCCATCAGCCAGAGCTCTGGTCCTCTTCTCCCGGGGTCGTTCCTTTCTCATGCTCACCCACTCCCTAATCTGATCTGCTCAAGACCTTCCTTAATCACACTGAAGAGCCAGGCCACCCAGCTTCTCGTGCCCTTGTCTTCTGGCAACCTGCCGTCTGTGGTTCCACCCACTCTGGGGCTTAGCCTCTGTGCCCACCCTGTCCTCTGAAGCCAAAGCTCAGCCAGCACCAACATTTCCTTGTCTCTAGCCACATACATCTTCGACACCTGTACCCAACCAGCTGAGTCCATCTCTACACTGTTGGTGCCACCATGGTGGCCCTAAGGCTTGCCCTGCCTGGCCTGCAATGTGCTGGAGCTTCTCCAATGGAACCCTCCTCTCATCATTTTTCTCCCAGAGTCACACACTTGGGAAGCTTGTCCCTTGCTTACACAAACCACTTGCTCCTTCAGCTCCATCCCACCTTACTGGCCATCTGAACTGGATATTGGTAGCCCCTTCTGGCCTCCATGTGCTGTGCTCCTGACCTAGAAGGGACCCTGCACCCCACTTCTGACAACTGCTTACTAAGGTTCTGCAGATGTGAAAACCTCACACCAACAGAAGGCTTTTTCCATATGGTGTGCCAGCCACATCTGCTGTTACAATGGGACTACATGATCTCACCTCCTAAACTCTCAGGGCTGAAGCCACATTAGGCTTAGGGTAGGGTGTGGCTATTTCTGCAACATCCCAGTGGCTGGCCAGAGGCCCAATGATCTTCTGAATGTAGCAGGATATGGGGATGAGGAAGGTGACAGGGGGCTGAGCTTCAGATACCACACTTGCAGAGTATGGACAAGGTTTGAAGGGAAGGTGGGCTCAGGGCTGTCTGGACCTACTGCAGGACTCTGGCAGGAACTGTTCTTAGATAGTGCAGCTACAGACCTGGGAGTCCCTGGGAGGATGCATCCCGGGGTGAAGACATGTCCCTCCACCCTCCCCAGTTCACGTGACCATGGAGATTTTATGTGGTAGGGTCCCTGTACTGCCCACCTACCTAAAGAGTTCTAGAAGTTTCTCAAGGTGGGAGTCACCTGTGGGGAGACGAGAGAGGGGATGAGCATTTACTACAGATTCTCAGGCCTCCCCCCACTGTTTGAGTGCAAGTCTGGGGGGGTAGTCTCTGTGACCCCCCTGTGGTCAGCCCCAGGAGATCAAGGAGTGACTTTGCCAGGGGCGCGGAGTGAAGGATGACTGACAGATGAGAAGCTTCAGGAGATGGGAAGAGGTGAGTGGGTAAGGCCAGATAGATAGGGACACCACCCAATTAGACTGCTGGTCACAGCGAGTCCCTGCCTCAAGGGTGGGGTCAGAACAGGAACTGGCATATGAACTGGGTGAGAAGAAATGCCTGCAACTGGCATGGAGTCTCCACGTGACACCTCCTTTCTGCCTTCCTTTGGGGCGGCCTGCAAGCCAGTGTAGGTCCAAGGAAAAGGGTAATGGCAGAGCCCAGCCCTCACTAGCACATCCCTAGGCACAACAGTGTTTGAGCTCCCACCCATTAGATCCCAGGGTTGGGGAACAGAGCTTGGACCAGCGGAGGAACATGGATTTTTTTCAGAATGCTCACACAGGAAGGGAAGCCGGCAGGCACACATATTGATGAACCAAATGAGCACGGCCATAACAATCCTGTTCAACAGAAGCATTAAAAAATAAAATCCAGGGATGGAGAGATGGCTCAGTGGTTAGGAGCACTGACTGCTCTTCCAGAGGTCCTGAGTTCAATTCCCAGCAACCACATGGTGGCTCACAACCATCTGTAATGGGATCCAATGCCCTCTTCTGGTGTGTCTGGAGACGGCGATAGTGCACTCCTGTGCATAAAACAGATGCATAAATAAAGCTAAAATCCAGTGAGCTGCACAGTGCAACACATGAGACAACACAGAGCCCAGAGGCCGTATATAGAGTTGTCACAGCAGAATGTCGTGTCTTCTAAGTCAAGGCTGAGAGGGCCCACAGTCACCAAGGCATTCTGCAGAACAAAGGGCCCTTGTGCAGTTATAACGGACAGACACATCATTAAACCTGCACGCACCAATAAGCAAGCGCAAAGAAGGCGGCAGAGATGGGGTCACAGTGGGAGATGCCTCCTACCGTCAGCTGCCTGAGGGAGCTGGATGTCTACGGCTCTGCCCCAGGACGCACTGGCCCAGAGTGGGTATTGAGTCTTTTGAAATGGGCATACAACCAACGACTACTTAGTTATACTTTAAATTAAAAAAAGAAAAACAATATAACATGTGTGTCATCTCCCACTCCCAGCCCCAACTGACCCAAATCGGCAGCCATACCTAAGATGGTTAAGGGGGCAGAGCCCTTTGACTGCAAAAGGAAGAATCCTAGTAAAATGTTGCTGAGCTTTTCACTGACTCCATGTTGGAAGAGAAAAACGTCTGGCTTCACTGGGTAAAATAAAAAATATATTGTTAAATGGAACAAGTCCTCAACTATTCCTCTACTTTTTAAAGGTGGCTTCTTGAAACTGTAGAGTCGTATGGGACATGCATCACATCTCTTCTGACAACTGTCCCCAAATAAGGACATGGCAAGCCTGAGAGAGAATGCTTGTAAAAACCCAGGGTGGTGAGAGGACACCCCAGCGGGACAGGCTTTCTGGTTTAAAGCTGAAGAGAACTTTCTGTAGTAAAGGTTATCAAATGAGGAGCCTGACTGGCAAGATCAACTCAAACAAGGGTCTAATTTTCACCTCTTACTTTTAACACCTCTGGGGATCCAACTCAAAGAAGGTCATGTGCAGGGTCTCCTGGAAAGCTCACAGTACTGAATTTAGTTGGAAGAGCCCTCCCTGAAGCCTAGGGCTACAGATTCCTGTATATCAAGTTCGGCAATAAATTAAGCACGAAATTAAGATTCAAGACCCGAGAGACAAAACTCTCAAGGATGAAGCTGGGGAGGAAAGCAGGACAGAAGCCGAGACAGTGTAGAGAAGCCATGTGTCTCAGCACTGAAGAACCCATTGTATCAGACAATGAACTGCTAGAAGAAAAAAAAAAAAATCAACGATAAAGGGAAAATTCATGTCAGATTAAGTGTGGGTAAGTGTGCCCTCCACCAAAAGGAGCAGGCTCAAAAAGACACAGGACAAACCCACCCCCTCATAAATCCTAAGTAAAACCGACGAAACAGAAAACACACAAAGAAATCTCCTTTTCCCAGTCACTGCTAATCTGAGGTGCTATGAGGTCTATGTTGTTCCCAATGCTCAAATATTTGGTGGCACTTAAATCTCAGCTCAGTTTGGTCCAGGCCCAGGGAAAAGGCAGCCTCTCCTGTCATGGCCGGACAGTCACAAGTTGCTGCTGCAGGCAAGGAACCTGTCTCTCTATACTTGATGAGATGCAAGGATCATGACGTGGCAGGCCAGATACAGTGTACCTATCTGTCTCAAACACGTGGACACCACCTCCACAGTCAGGCCTTGTACCCAAGAGGGCCAGACAGAACATTAATACAGTCAATGCACCAAAGAGCCCTGGGTGAACAAAGTCAGGGGACTTGGAATAAGGAAACTAGACGCTTTTACATCAAACTGTTACCATGCCTTTGCCCAGGTGGCCAGAGCAGGCCTGTACTCTTCTAGTCTTAGTGTGGTGTGGCTAATGTTCCCGAGTGTCATCTGGGTTCTTGGAACAGCTATATCAATGGTAGGGCCAGGAGGGCATAAAAGCAGCGTGGTAGCCAATCAGCTGAGAGACTGGTCACTTTAGATGCTCAGAAGCTCACGTTGGTATTGGTTCTAAAGCAGGAAAAGTTAGCCAATCACAAGGACCTAGTGTGCTTTTCTCTTTCCTTTTATCTAAGGATATGAGGCCATTGAGGGTATCTGGGATTCCTGTTACCTAGTAACCGCAGGTGTCTGCATCTGGAACCCAATCCCTGAGTAATGTACAAACCATCAGGTAGTTCTCCTTCTCCTCCTCTAGCACTCCTTATGTCTGACTTTGTAGCCAGCCGCTGAGTATGCATCTCTATCATTAGTATAATTAGTAACAAGAAATAGTAACTAGTAGTGACTTTCTGTAGAGTAGGTGTAAACGATCCTCACAACACCAGGAGCACAAGGTGACATTGGAAATCACACCTTGGTAGGACTCCAGTGTGGAGAATCAAGCTACTTCTCACAGTGACTAGTGTCATGGCTGCAGTAGGCTGAGCTCAGTACGCAGCTTGTTTCGGTAGCTGGTCTTCTGAGCCATTTCAATCCTTTTACTGAGGAGAAGCAGTTCCCGGTGGGGGGGGGGGGGTCATACTTTTTGATACCAAATGGCATGAAATCCCTTTTGTGATGTCCTGAAGGAGGGAACATAAAACCATTCAGCCTCACAGGAGGAGTGGAAAGGCTCTGGGGATCAGAAACTGGCTGGAGAAGGCTGGCTCCCCGTGTCAATGCCTTCAACAAACCCTTCCACCGCCTGGGGTTGAGCCAGGAGCTACATGAAGTCCTGTTTCCCATAGGAGTAAGGTGGGCAGTGATGGAATCCCGTGGGTACTGGTTGAATGTGTGAGCTGAGGAAGGTGTACATGAATGCCTGAGAACCCACCCAGTTCTGTTTAGCGTGCTGGTAGTGGAGTTCAGAGATGGGGAGGAGCTGGTACCACAGAAACACGACAGCAACCACGCTGAGCAGAACTCTGGCCGTGATTCCCTCTGCCTGCCTTTTAGGCACAGCAGCGTTCTGCTCTGCAGAGCTCCTCTCGTGGGCCAACCCAGCAAATGTATGTCTAAATTCAGAGACACTGAGAGTAGAGTTCGAAGCTAAGGGAGGGCAATGAAAGAGCAAATCCCTTCAAATTATCCTGATTTTTACTGTAAAAGTTCCCAAGTCTCAAGGCGTGCCCATTTTGAGTAAAGTTTCAAATGGGACAGGAGAGTGAACCAAAGACTCTTCAGAGTGAGCGGGTTCTCTACTGGAGAAAAACAAAAGTCATCACAGTGGTTGGTGTGCTCAGCAGGACTTGCTTGTGTGTGGCGTGACAGATGGCAAGCTATTGTCACTGGCCTGTATGTCAGGAGAGCAAGAGGGAGAATGCAGGTCACATCTACCCTGTTCCAGAAAGCTAAGGACCCAAACACTAGAGCATCTGGGTCGGTCTCAGCTGGTGGCATCTGGAACCTGATCTGGGAACAAGGTACCACTGGTTAGGGACAGCTGCTGGGGTGGTGGGTAATACAGCCCCAAGTGCACTTCATCGGCCAGCTCTTCAGTCTATGACACAGGCGCATACACCAGAGCAGTGTGATCTTAGTACCAAGACAGGGTGGGAGGGAAAAAAGCCACTCAAGGTTTCAGTAATTCAATAATTTATTCCTCTAAAAAAGTGTGTAAAAGTATATAGCTCTCATCCACAAGGTATATATGAATGACATTTAAAATGGAGGCCTTTGTCATTGTTCTCTTTATCAAAGTCTTTAGTGTACTGAACCAGCACTGTGCTGTAGTTCTTATATGGACGTCACAGAGTTTCATATTCTCTCCAATTGTCTGCTCTATATAAAAGAAGCTCACTGCAAAATGCTTGAAGGAAAAAGGAAACAAAAAAAGAAAATCAGAACATCCCAGAAATGTACAGCTTTCCATTTAAAAAGGCTCTGAGAGACACACACAGGCATGCCGGACAAGCCCTCCCGCCTCCCCTCCCTCCGCCCTTTTCAAACCATGGTAGGAGTTCTGATTTCTGCAGAGTTTTCAAAATTAAAAATAAAAAAAAAAAATAAAATAACTTCTCACTCTGTAGCAAATCCAGGGCTTGTACATTTCAGATTAATTCTGTAAAAAACTCACAAGTAAAATAATGCATATTTAAGGGAAATATTATACAGATTTTTTCACACAGAAGTACATAAGATTTTTTAAATCTATTGCCATTCATTTATTTTTGCACAAAAACGTATAAATATGTCACCAGCTTTTCTTAACTTAAAAAACTTAAATAAAAGACACCAGATGAAAACTACCCTTTGCTGCCTTCTTTTAAAACTTTTTATAGCTTTTTTTTTTTTTTTGTGGTTTTTTTTTTTTTTTTGTGTGTGTGTTTTTTTTTTTTCCTTTTTTCTTTTTCTGCGTAGAGATGGGTTTCTAGGGAAGAAAAGCCCCTGCAGTAAAAACAGCCTGCTTATAAAAGAGAGAGAGAGAGAGAGAGAGAGAGAGAGAGAGAGAGAGAGAGAGAGATATGGATCTTGATTCAAAGTTCTGGTGAACTGAGAAGAAGCAATCCCAAGTGGTAAAGATTGCAAATGTCTAGTTTACAGCCCGTCCTCCGGGGTGACTTTATACAAGTTTACATCTCCATCATCTTACGTTCTTCAAAAGGCCTTGAGGGTTTCCTCTCTGATAAGAAAAAATAGCACTGCGATATTTTAGGTCAACTTTACACTGTACACGTTAGATACAAATGGTTTGATATATCAGGTTTTCTTAAGCTATACATTGGAAAGCCTCCCCCCCGTTGGTGAGACAGAGAAGAATCCCCATTTACAAGTTATTTCTCTGCTTTCACATTCCCACCACATGTTAATACAATGTTTTAAACGTTAGATTATCTCAAGAAAAATACTTTTACAAAATCATATCAATTATTACACTTTTCCTTCTCTTTGTTAATAACCAGGACATGGAAGTCTCTCGGAAGAACTTAGTTTGCAGGACTCTCCCACGGGAGCCAGGCTCAGTGCCGGGCCTGTCAGGAGGCTCCGGGAAGTCAGTCCACACCCACCACCCACAGAAACATACAACATAAGGGCTACAAACAGGGTTTCAAAGTCAACCCTAAGGTCTGGGACAGGGAGTCAAAAATACTTGAATCAGCTGTTAATGCTTTAAAAAGGTTTGTTTGTTTGTTAAAGTCCCACACAGAGGCTCAGCTTCAAGTACTGATTTAACGGTTGAGTTGTATTATTTCTTTGAAACAATATTCCTATGGTCCAGAAAAAATTCACTGTGTTTGTAACTGGTTTTGTGAGCAAACACTTAGGGTTGTGATATGTACTCGAGTCCCTTTTGATCTAATAAAAGGAGAGACCTGGCTTTCTGTAAGAATTCTCTAGAAAAGGTATTTCCATGTGACTGTATAGAGAAGTAATTAAGGTCCTTGCCTCCAGCTCGGGGCTGAGCCTGACCACCTTTGTATACACTGTGACCCACACGAGATGTGGCCACACACACTGTTTCCCAGAGTCCACTGCTGAGTGGTTATTACTGTATTACTTTTCAGGCATGCTCTCCCCATTTGTTCTCACTCCTTTTCTGGCTTCTAGGACAGAGGTATGTACTCAGAGAATCCTATGGTGGGTCTCAGTGGGTTTCAGCTACTGTACCTGGTCCTCAAGATTAGAAAAAACAAAGTCGCAAAAAACTTAAAACAAAACTAAAAATAAATAAAAAGAATGCAGCTGTCTCCAGACCTCCTGTGTCTACACAGGGGTGCCATCAACCAAAGCCGTCCTGACAGGCTGGGGAGGCGGAGGCCCCAGCACTAGATCCTGCACTGCAGCTGGCTCCTAGTTGTGACACATCCCAGGTTATGAAGTACGGTGACCCACAGGCATCCACCATTGGCTAGAGAATTACATCCAGAGGGCTGGACAGCCTGGTACTAAACAGAGGCTGAGAGCGGGCTCTTGTGCAAAAGGATGGTGTCTCTTCTCTTTCCTTCTTAGGCCACCAACAGCCGCCACTTCCTGGGGACAGCAGGCTGCACACATCACACATTGCTCAAGTCACTCTTATGGAAATTTGCAGGTCCTCATGAGACACGTCAAGGAGTCACTGTGGCAATGAACACTTCAGAATGAGCATGTGCCTGCTCAGAAGGCTTCACAGTGCAGGGCTGTAGGGAGTGCTCTGAAAAGGGCCTGGCATTTGCAGAGTGGAGCAGGATCCCCGGCCAAGGCTGCAGGAGGAGCTGAGGCAGAGGGACAAGCGCTTCCCGGTTAGAGCATGTTCATGACGGCATTGTACAACTGCGTGAGCACCACAAAGTGGACGGGAAGGCAGGAAGTGCGGTCCTGGGTGGCCGGATTGCACGTGAGCCAGGACAGGGCGTTGTACTGCTCCAGCACAAACCTGCCAGGGAGAGCACAGAGGTCAGCTTCTGGGCCACAGGCTTGGGGTGTGAGGTCATGCAGCCCGCCTTGCACCTCTTCACACCAGCACGCCCACCTCAAGGCCCCCAGGATCATGAACCCACTGAGTGGAAACTATTTCATGTTGGTCAGATGCCAAAATGAATACTGACCATACTGAGTTGTTCAGAATGCACCAAATATTTTACCAACACTTGGCCTTCCAAGTTTTTCAGTGTCGCTCTGTTGTGGTCACTGGAGAACAATGGGTGAACAGGGCCATGCTACCCGTCCCAGGTTAGCCTGAAACTCTCGACCACAGCCTTAGCTGCTTGCCTAGGCACCGAGGTGCTGGGTGTGCACTTGCTGTGCTTAAGTTGCTACAGGCCTTTGTTCTGTGTCCCATCAGATGTTGATGAGGCATCTGTACAGCTCCCATTTCCAAAGCAGTACATCAGAGACTACTCAGAAAAGCTTATTTCTTAAGGCATCTGACAGTTTTTGTTTGCTTGTTGTTTTGTTTTTAAGATCCATTTTTGGATCCAGGGAGATGGCTTAATCAGTGACACAAAGGTTGAGTGTGTGCCCCAGAGCCCATGTAAAGCACTGTGCAGTAGTGCACAACTACAATCCACTGCCAGGGTGGAGGGAAGGGGAGAGGAGGTGGGCACAGGTCCATCTCAGGAGCTCACTGGACAGACTGCCCATCCAGCTGCTGAGTGAAAGACCCTGTCTCAGCGAGCGAGTGAGGGAGACACTGACTGACCTCTGGCATGCACACACATACACACCCACAGGCACACACATACACACCCACAGGCACATACATGCACATCCACAGGCACACACATGCACACCCACAGGCACATACATGCACATCCACAGGCACACACATGCACACCCACAGGCACATACATGCCCATCCACAGACAGCATCTCCTGAGCTCAGGCAGGATTCTGAACTTGAACTCAGTAAGTAGCTAAGGGTGACTTTGAACTCCTGGTTCTTTTGCCTTCTCTTTCAAGTTCTGGGATTATAGGCATGCACCATTATACCAGACCAAGAGGACAAAATTGTATGCTCTCCTGAAAACAGTGAGAGAAAATCCATGCTTTGGGATGCATAACAGAATTTATACTGATGCTAATCACATATACCTATCTGAGGCAGGGGAAGGTTAAAATCTGTTTTCAATGCAGAGCCATTCCCAGGCACTATTCTCTAACCATCCTTCCGCCAAGGGTTGACACCTGCATCACCTCTTTGGAATAGGAAATGAACTGTCCCTGCACTTACTGCCTAGTGAACTAGTACACACGCCGCACATCCCAGCAAAAGTGGGAGGAGTGGACGCCACTGCTCTGCACAAGCAGCAGTGTGTGTGAGCACCACCCTGTACCAGCACTTTACTCCACAGGGCAAGGAGGAAGGAGCATCACTCAGGAAGGACAGCAGTGTTGCCTTGATGAGAAACTACCTTAGAACGTCAGATGTGGTCTTGGAGTCCAGAGGGTGTGGAGCCCGCTGAGAGTTCCTGGTGGGAAGGAGCTCGTCTGTCTGTGCTACAGAGATGTGGTGGTGGAGTGAAGCCTGGGGAAAACACAGAGTTTTTGTTTCCAGCTGCAAAGCAATGAGCGAGGCTCCAGCTCCTCCGCTGTGCAGAGCCAGGCTGCTGTGTGCCCACATTTCAAATGCTCAGTCACCTCCTGGGACATGGTACCATGTCCTAGAGTTAAGCTCAAAGCCAGATTCAGGGGCCTCTTTCTGGTCTAACCCACTTCATTTAGCTTCCTGAGAAACAGAATTCACTGGTGTGTGCACACTGAACAGCACACATGTGAGGGTCCCTGACCTCCTGGGCCATCTCACCAGCACATCTTACTTCTTTAACGCAAAAGTCAAGCACACAGAACAGCTATTCCTATGTAACACTGTGTGCCCTGACACCAAAGCTGGGACAGTGGCCACTATCTGTCACTCTGTTTTTAGTATTTCAACCTTTGGAATATGTTAAAACAAACCAAATACCATAGCATCTGCCTTGTAAATTTAGGACGTAACGATTACAGATGAGAACCTTAGGAACAGAGTCACACACTGAAAATGTGTGATTCCTTTGTATCAACTAATCAACTATGGCCAAGCTTCACTGATGATCTCAAAACTTTTCTTCCTTCCTCCACGTACATGCCAAGCTGGTGTGAAGGTCACAGAGGACTGAGTGTCAGGGCTCTGTGGTCTGGATGTGGCTGCTTTGTACTGTGGGGCTTCTCAACCCTTCTTTCTCCCCTTCAGATTCTCACAAACTGCTTGATCCAGAGGTTCAATTACAGGTGCACCTCCAGGGTGGGCAGGCAAGCATTCCACACAAAGGCAGGGCACATCAGTCAGAGCAGAGCAGAAGGCCCTGGTGGTTAAAAGACCCTAACCCCTGCGAGAGGGACATTCATTTCCTTTATGCTCAGTCACAGGGGAGCTCAGGGCTTTTATCACTCAGTTCGCTCCCTTACCAAGAGTCCTTCCCACGGCTCTGCCACCATGGTGCACTGTCAAACTTGTGTCTCTGCTATCCGAGGATCCTTTACACTCTGCATATGTGGGCCTTGTTTAATGCCTTAAGATCTGATGGCTAGAAGCCATGCAAGAAGGAAAACACATACATGTGAAAGGCTTGATGACCCGTCTCTGTGGAGGACAGTGCCAGGCGCAGCCAGGCAGGACTGCTGTAGCTTACTACCAGCCGCCTGTACTGAGCGGGGCAGTCAGCTGAGCCACAGGAACTCCCCACTTACATCAGGACCCTGATGGCCTCCCAAGGTTAATGTGGACTCGCTTAACAGCAAGTTTGGGTCCCTCTTCTGAACTCCACTCTCCTGTAACTAAAACCTCCTCAGACTATAAGTGAGAAAGGAATAAAAAGAGCCTGTGGCAGCTAACAGGAGATTTCTAGCTCTGACCAAATGAAAACACAAGACAGTGTTAAACTCTGGAGCACATCAAACCAACCTTCAAGAAGAGTGGGCACTGGTTCCGGGCCTGGGGGCATGATGACCAAAACCACTGGGGGAGGTTCTCAGCTTTGGCAGTTGATACAAAATACCCAAGGGCCAATGGCTGCTGCTTGAGCTCCTCTGGAGCCTCCCGAGACAGAAGCCGTTCTCCCTGGCTCTGAAAAACAAGGCCCAAAGCACAGTGAGCATCACCAGGAGCTACCCGCAGCTTTCATCCTGACCATGCATACTTCTTAGCGTTTTCTCTTTCTGAAGTGTTTACCTCTAGTTACATCATTACACAGCGCCACGCAGTCAATGTGGCAGCAAAGGCTTTCTCTTTGTTTTACAGCAGGCCTCAAGTCGGCTGGCCTTCAGGTCTGATCCTTCTACCTTAACCTCCTTACCTCCTGAGTGTGAGGGTTGTGGTATACATATATTTGTGTACATGGTCTACTGTGTCCTAACTTTGCTTTTGTCCTTTGGCCAGAATAATTTCACTTTTTCCCCCTCTGTCCAGAATCAGAGTTGATAGGATTTGATGTAGTAAATTAATAAGGATCACTTTCTTGTTCTAAAAAGGAGGCATTAAAAACCTGATTACTTACTATTACTTGTACTAAAGGCACGTTGTCCCTCCAGCTGCTCCATAAGTAGAATGGCTTACTCTAACCCTTCCTTCTCCTCATCACCCTAAGTGACAGCCGCACTGGCAGCCGTCCCCTCCACAAGTCAGTGCACTCAGGGCGGATGACACTTGCTCAGGGTGAGACACCACACAGCAACTCCTCAGTGATTTATCCCTTTCCAGAATCTTAATCACAGGTACAATATAGCTGTGAGGCCTGAGTCACTGGCTGGGACAAAGCTGACATGAGTTATAGGGCAGCCTTTGTCTTTAACCCTTCCATTAATCCAAGGCATTTAAAGACAGGGCTGGCACTGGGCTCTGGCTCCTTCAATGGCCTGTAGCAGTGACCCGGACGCATCTGAAAACTGCACCTGGTGGCTCTTGATACCCCTGCAGGCTGACATCGGCATGATCAGCATTGTAAATGAGAGTGTGTGAACACAGGCTGAAGACCAGCCACACAAAGCAGGAACTTCCTCAGCACCAGCCACTGCACATGTGAGCCATAGGTCTCCCCCACATCCCACCAGCCTCACAATTAAAAGTCGCCATCTGGGAAAATGTCTAAGAAAAAGACTAAGAAAAAAAATGTCTTAGCATTTTAGCTCAGGGGGGGGGGGAAAGCCTTCAAATCCTCTGGGGAGGCCAGGATGAGGAGCATGCCCCTGCAGCTTCTCAACCCTCTAACCTCCCCTGCCTTCCAACACAAAGCAGCAGGCAGGAGCACCACCAAAAGCCTTGCACACAGGAGGACTAACTTCCTAATAAATGGAGCACTAGGAATGCCTGAATGTTTCTTTCCAAATCCCTGCTCTCCAAGATAGGTTGGAGAGCAGTTCCCGAGACCTAGACCTCTAGGGAGAGAGTCTCGTGCAGTCAAAGTATGGTTGGCGGGGAGGACGGTTTTCCTTTGGGTTGTGGTTGTTCTCAGCAACCTCCTCCCAACAGTCCTTACCCGACTGTGCTGGAAGTGAGAGCCCACACCAATTCCAGAGGGAGAGCCCGGGGAGGGAACTGGAGAGGAGTTGGGAGAGGAATGGAGGTTCCCGGTCATGAGGATGCCAATGTCATTGTCCATGTCGTCTGGGAATGGAAGGTCTACAAACATGTCATCTAGAGGGAAGCACAGCAAAGTTAAAAAGTAATCACGCTCCACATTGTCATCCCATGTACTGTTAAGCTTCAACTGCCATAGGCATGCTGTGGGTACCTAACAGGTGCCTACTATACGCAAGTGCTAAAAACTGCCATCGGTTTTCTCTCCAGTGACCTTGTAACCAAGTAAACATACAGTGGAGAAATGGCAGTAATGAAAGAAAGCCCCAGATTCCTGTCACCTCCAAAGGCAGAGAAAAAGGTGAGCGGCAGCTCAGCTGTTACAAGGCCAGTGCTGCACTGTCCAGCAGCAGACCGGGCCACACCGTCGGTCCCGACAGGGCTGGAAGGCTGATGTCGGGAACAGGGAGAAGTCTGCCCTGCGTGGGAGAAGCCCACTTCATAGCAGATCAAAAGCAATGCTCCCTTTCACACTGCAGAAGGGCAGACTCGCAGGAAATTTGGAAAGAAAAACTGTGAAGGTAAAGCTATCAAAAACCCAGTTAGCATGTACAGTAGCCACAAGCTCATCTGTCCCCACATGACTGGAACTGTAGTAGGGCTGTGCCACAGGCACATTCTGGAATTCTTTCCCCTCCTCGCGTGGTAGGCGTAAAGACTGGTAGATGTTAAAAGTTCAACAACAGCACACACAAATGCATTTTATGGTCTATGACTCTTTCTGCAATCCTATAAAATTATTTAAACAATTCCATTAAGAATAATCAGATATGGAACTGCTCTCCAGCAAACTGCATTGAGCCAGTAGGTGGCATCTTCCCATGACCACACCACTGAGGTCAACACAGGGCAGGTGGAGGATATCAGCAAACAGCTGCTGTCCTGTCTCTGATAGACAGTGGGCTACATTAATTGCCCATGTTTAACTGCCAACTTAACCGAGTTAGTAAGCAACAGAGTGGAGCAGGCTGGTGTGTGTCCAGTGAGCATTAGTAAAAGCTTACTGAGGGAGGTCTACCCTGCAAACAGCTGTGCCAGCTGTGGGCAGAGGCCAAGGTGCAGACGGTGGGAAAGGAGAATGCACAGCTCGGGCGCCCTGCTCCCCGAAGCCTCATAGGCTACCGAGCACTGCCACAGATCCTTTGATGTAGTCTGAAGCCAGAGGTGACAATGCAGCTCCTTCCTCCCCATGGTTCCTATGATACTGCTAAGAGACATACACAAACCACACACACACACACACACACACACACACACACACACACACACACACACACGACCACCACCCCACACTCCATTCTACCTCCTATCCTGCCTTCCACTCACCGTTGTTGGGACTAAACCCATCTTCATTGGGGTAGTTGGCTGGAGCCACTTGAATGGTTGATGACGTCGGGAACACCAAGATGTGGGTGCAGGAGGCGTCCTGAGGCGTGTTCAGTTGGGAAGACTGCATGTTCAATGCGGTGCTTCGGCCAAACACAGAGCCCATTGTGACAGCATCTAAAAAAGCAGAGCTTCGTCAAGAGGCCTCTGTGCTGTTGGCTCCAGTAGGTGTCACATGATATAAACACCTCAAGGGGCCGGGCCCAGCTGCTTAAATGTCTTTAAAGAACCCAACCGAGAGCACCAGTGACAATTGCCTGACCCTTACTTCACATTGCAACTGTGAAGATAAACCTGGACAAAGTCAGCACACTTTCTGTAAGTGGCTTACCCACTAAGTGACCTAGAACCCCCTTACACCTCATGTTTTCCATCTGTGCTCATGATTTATAAACAATCTACTCTGAGTGACAGCAGCCCATGCTCTACTTAACCCTACTCAGTGCTTGTCAGATGCTGTCCTGTGCTAAGCTCCAGGCTCGAACCTCACAGGCTCAGCACACCCACCCTGAGGTAGCAGCAAGTGTCTCTACTTTACAAATGAGGGTAGAAGCCTCTAAAAGGCGTGCTGGCAATCAAGGTGATCTGAGGTCTAAGGAGCAGATAGTGCAGCACTGTCCTTCCTGCTCTGAAGCCTGTCCTTACACACTCTCCTGACTTCACACAGGAAGGGAATCGACAGGGTTCAAAACCACATTGTATTTGAAATGTGAACAGATCCTAACAGTAGAGCAGCTTAGTAGCAGTCAGAGTGGCCCTGCTGCAGCTTCTGCAGTCACAAAGCTTCTGCAGCCCAAGTCCCAACAGCCCCCAGAGCTCACTCATGTCTGGTTCTATGCTAAATGCTCTTCTCTTTGCTCCACTTCTCAACAACAGCAGAGACCAAAACCCTTCCCGAGGTGCCACACTGGTATCTAGAGGTTTTCTGGAGGGTGAGCTCCTATGACAATGAGAGACTAGGGTTAGACACATGGCAGCCATGGCTTTCTTAGCATTCACCTGTACCCAGGACTTCATCTTCCTCCCAGGCTGTGGTCAACAAAGACAGTTAAATCCTCCCCTGGGAAGATATCAGATGGTCTCTTTTTCTAGGTCAAAACATAAGCTTCTGTAGAAACACAATACTTACATCTTGTATTTATCCATGGATGGAAGTTTGAATGTACTGGGCTTATAAAATACCTAATTAATGTAACTGACAAGAGACAATTTACCTGGCATCACTACAAAGGACCCCTGGGGCTCCATGGCAACCAGGCAGGCACTAAGGATAGAAGGAGAGTCTGCAGCAGAGATCCCACACATGCGGCACACATCCTTGAGCTGTTTGCTGATTGTCTGCAGTGAACATTCTCCAAGGAGGATACTCCAATCTAAAGTCAGACATCACAAACAGTGTTACAAGTTTACACGGTGCCTCACACATCTGTCAGTTTTGCTTGGAAATGTAACTGTTGTGACCCAGTCCTAAAGGAAATAGAGTTTTCTGTTTAGCCCCTGCTATATATCCTATATCTCACTGCATTGACACAGAAACAAAAGCCTGCTCTTCCGGAGGCGGCCATCCTGCCTACAGTACCTGCAACAGACCCTGGCAGATCCAGGTTCTAGAATCCTTTCAGTGCTGAGGTCTGTCTTGGCTGGGCTACCCTGGGCTAGCTATTTTCCCCAGGGTCTAATTTTTCACTTCCCTCTGACACTGTTCACTGTGTCTAAGAGAAGCACTGGATTTAAGCAATACTGATGGGTCAGTGGCACTGTGTCTAAGTGTCAAGTCCTAGTATAAGCTTGTCCTCTGATGTCACATCACACCTACCAAGCACACAGTGCTCAGCTGCAGGCTTTCCTAGTCACACAGTTCTTCCCAGGGCAAGGACAGGGCAGTGTACTTATATTTCTAATGGTAGTCATTGTAGAATGGGAGAGGAAAAAGTGGCTGAGAACAGGAAGAAAACATCTTCAAATGGCAGAAGACAGGTGTGAGCACCATAGCAGTAACAAGGCCAAGCTCGTCCAGGCAAACAGTGGCAGCTAATCAGCAGACAGGAGGGCTGCCCAGAAGCTGGGGGCCTCTCCATGACCTCACTCAGCCCATGGCTCCACAGGAGCCCCAGGTCAGCTGGAAGGTGCACACGTGCTTCCGCCGTCTGTTTGGTTCCTTCAGCCAGTCAGGCTTTCTCTCCCCTTAAGGGGCAAGAAAAGAGAGTTCACCCCTTCCCACAATCTTACAAGGAGGAGGCCTTAATCATTTTCTAAAGTGCCAAGTGACAGACAACACGTTCACCGTGCTTCTTGTCTATTATTCCCCCACTGTCCCAAGGGTTATTTATGAATAGCTGAAAGCCTTTAAGAGGGAAGACTGACTGAAACGCAGAGTGAGGAGGAAGAGAGCCAATCTGACAGAAGTGATGGGAGGAACCCTGACGTGTCAGCCTCCAGGCTACTGATAAAGACTCATTATTAGTGCAGTGCTGTTTAAAACATAAAAGGTCCCATTTTCTCCCAGTCCACATCAGGTGTGACTAGAAGAAATGCCCTCTGTCTGGCAAACACTGCAGTGTGCACACATGGCTCTAAGTCTGAAACTCGAGTACAGATCTGTCCTACCAGTAGCAGCTTGCATGTGGGCTCTGCCTCTCTCAATGGTTTAATTCCAGGGATTCCAGTGCCCGGCTTGCACTTCCTGTAGTCAAACAGCACACTCACTCTAACACAGGCGCCAGAATGAACTACAGTCTGCTGCCTGTGTCAGTCACACAGACACAACCATTCATTAGTTCTTCTGCTTGTTCTGACTTCACACGGGAAGAACTCAACAAGTTCAAACTGAGCAACTGCTCTGTAAGAGAAAACTGTACTCTCGGGCCTCAGCAAGGACACTGTCCACTCTGTGATGTATGCCTTCTTTCTCGTTAATGCTTCTATTGAACTTATAATATTTGATTATCCCCCCAACCCTTCCACATACATCTCCTTACTGTCTTTCACTCAGTCTTTTTCCTCTTAGTTGCTCCATGCGCCTGTGTACACTATGTACATATGTAATCCTAAATCCAATGTGCTCGGTCTAGATGTTACGCATGTGTTACTCAAGTGTAGTGGACAGTCAATTGCTACACTCTTATCCCTTAGTCGCCTGTGGTCCTGTGCACGTGGATGTTAACATGTCTACTGCCCAAGCCATGTCCAGGCAGTCATGGTGGTGAGACTGTAACCTATATGACGATTCCTGCACCTAAGGTTCAGGGAACCCTGTGAACCCTGTGGAAGGTAGGTAGGAAGACTGCAGGAGCCGGAGGATCAGCGGGTGTGCTGTGAGACCTCAGGGAACCTGCTGAAGATCTGACCCAGGCCGTCATGCTTACACAGCAAGCACTTACACACCCAGCCATCTCTCCAGCCTTGGATGCTGTTCTTCCATAGGACTTTGACAATCACAATCTCTGATAGATGTTGTCTTAATCCTAACTTTTTTACTGCCTTAATATGTAACGTTATAAAATCTAACTATCACTTTATACTAATGAAACATGCTTTCCATTTTCCATTTACAATTGTTTGTTTAAGTGACTGGGGAAGGGTGGAACCACAGAGTTTTTAAACTTCTGGTTTATCCCCTCACATGTATGACAGTCACGGTCCTGAGTTTTGGCCTTCAGGGCAACTTTCGAGTCCTTGCTCCGCTCAGTCTCCTCTGCTCCTACGTCTGCTCACCTTTCAGCTCCCCGTGGCCGAGCCGCCCCAAGCGGCCAATGACGACTCTCCAGGGCAGAGATGTCATCTGGACAATCCCCAGGCACCATTCCCATAGCTTCTGAAGCCCAATCTTACGTGCAGACACTTTGCTCTTCCGTGACCTGACAGAGAGAGGAACAGAAAGAGTCCTACCCAAGTCAGTGGTCACATGGCAGGGCACACATTTCTAAGCCCAAATTTAACAGAAGCCAACCCAATCAGCAAGGGATCTCACCTGCTTGGTAAAGCAATGTTTACAACACAGGTCTCCAGTAACTCCCCATGCAGGTCAGTGCAGGATGCCAAGAGCCAGCGCTGGTCATGAGACAGACAATAGCCCACAAAGAGCACATTGTATTTCTGGCTCGCCTCACCAAAGGTCTCTCCGGGCTCTGTCTGCTTGTCTTTGATTGGGGCCAATATAAAGGGAGGGGAATAAAGCTGGATTGGACAGGGCCGCTGAAATAAGAATCAAGTTTATTATCAGCACAAGGCCAACTGAAACAGCATTACAATAACCCAGAGCAGCAGCAAGGGAAGAAAACGGGGAGTGATGACAACAGACTGTCTCACCACCTCCTCTCCAAGACTAAACACTCAGCTAGCAATGAAGACACAGTGAAGTAGGCTTTAAAATGCATCAACTATGGGGCCCTGTGGCTTAGTTGTTTAAAACACCTGTCTAGTAAATGATATAAGCCATCAATGTTTGATTAAAAGAAACTACTGTATTAGAAAGTAAAAAAGAACAGAAACCGAGGCCACAATAATGTCCATTATGTGCAGCCTCAGGAGGATCTGGAGTCACAGGCAGCAAACTTGAGACTGGCAAGGTACAGAGACATAGCTTTAGGATGACAGGCAGGAGAGGTGCCCTGGTTTACACTGTGGCAGAAAATGACTCTCTTTCCAAAACTCACCTCTGGGTTCTTGAGGGTCATCTCAATGCTGGCTGCGGGCCCAAAGCCCGTGAGGGATTTGATGTGGATCTGTGTAGGCAGAGGCCGCCTGCACTGGCAGTACACTGAAAACGCCATGGACTTCAAGTATTGAATATAGAAAACATGTTCATCCTTCATTGTCTGCAGCATGTACTGGCAAGGCACAATCTACAAGACACAAGTGGAAGTCAGCTCAAAACCTTACAAGCCAGACAGCTGGAAAATGAGAAGGCACGGGCTTACGGCTACAGTGGAAAGAAGGAACCTTAACTCCATAATGTAAGTGTCAAATATGACTACACCCTAATTTCTCTCAGTGACATAAAAGCTGTTTGTCAAATGTCCATGAGAAGAGTAGTACAGGCATGTCAGTCTCCTTGAGGACGGGACAATCCCATCCCACGGGCCTCCTACTTTAAAGCTTGCATCTTAGGGCATGCCCATTTGTACATTTGACACAGCACGCTACAGTTCACTGTAACTTCAATCCTTCACTCTACAGCACAGCTCTCAATAAAGCGATGAGGAGCCATCACCACTGTACGGAACAGTTAACTGTACTTCATTTTAAATCTAGTGCAAGTGCAGGGGAATAGGTGTGATCACACCCTGCTCAGGAAGCAACGGTGAGCATTTTGGAAAATGACATTTCCATGTCTACATTTGAGAATCCACTTTTAAAGATTGGACTGAAGAACAATGCACCAGTATGCTAGGCTTCTTTTACACCAGTGGGAAAAGTGAGCACACACCAAATGTAGACCTGCATGAGCATGGCCAACATATAATGTCCACTGTGCTATCTGGAGCAGGCCCAGTCTCAGCACTGCAGAGGTTGGGCCATCAGAAGCTGGAGGCCAGCCTCAGTACCACAGTGGGACCCTCAGGACAACAGAGCCTTCTTATGACAAGTCGCCCAGGAAAAATGTTCCCATGTTAACCAGAAAATGAGAACCCTGACCTTGCAAAGAGACAAGTGTAGAAATGCACTAGGATGGAAATGATGGCTGGATCTGAACTAGAGCCCTGAAGGAGACTGCTCTATGCAGGCTCACAGATCTGCAGCTCAAAGGACTCAGAAGCCCATCTCACAGAAGCAGAAAGCAGCAGAAAGTAAAGCAAGCTAGTCAACAGCAACCTGGAGAATGAACGAGCTTCTCATGTGCTCGGGTAAGTGATCCAGCATCTCCGTGTAGCAGCGCATCAAGCTCAACAGCCAGAAGTTTCCAGAGCTGGAGTCCTCCTCTGCAGTGTATGTGAAGGGGTCCACCATGTAAATGACAACGGCTGGAGGGTAGGCATGACTGTCTGCAGAGTCGGGCTCCGTGGGGATTCCTATTCTCTCCCTCTCTGTGACACTGGAGAGAGAATCAGGTGTGAGGCTCTCACGGCAAAGACAAACTCTATGGAACAAATCAATCACAGAGCCCGCTGAGCCCCCAGGCAATGACCCAGTGCATCAGCACATGCCACACACCAGGACCAACGTTTAAAGATGAGACAGGAAACAGACAGCAGTACAGAAGCCAAAAGCTGCTATGTGATACCCACAACTCTGGGGTCTCGGATTTCAAACTGTCAGGTGAAGGACTCTGGCTAGTAGGGCCTATGCATATATCCCCAAGTTCCAAACTCTGCAAACATGTCTAGTCCTGAGTGTGTTAGAACAGGACACTCGTATCCATGTTAGTCTGAACCATATTTTTCTGATCTCTTTATTCTCTGTTAACAGTGCACACAAAGGTTTTAAACACTACTACTTAATGAACCCAGTAATGAGCATGCTGACTACTGGTTCCATCTCTAGTGCACGCTTAGAGCAGCACTTGTCAGTTCGTATTGGCAAGAATGGAAGAAGCGTTCGACTAGGCTCTGAGAGAAAGTGTGTGTGTGAGGTGGGGTGAAGGGTTGCGACCAAGATGAAAGTTCACTTGGTTGTAAGACACAAACACACCTGTCTTGTCCATCCTGTGAGGGCTGGGTGCAGCTCTGCCCAGGCTCAGTGTCTCCGCAAGCCACATTCCCTGGGGTTCGATCAGTGGAGCTGCCCCCAGCACTGGCGTTCTGCCCTCCAACACCACCACTGAATCCTGAAGAAGAGGTAGTGTTCATCTGAGTGATGCCTGGGGCAGAGGCAGCTGAGGAGCCTGGCGGCCCAGAGGAGGCAGATGAACTACTTGCTGCAGGGTTTGCAGAGCTGCTGGAGGTCGGGTTGAATGCACTGCCAGCCAGAGGTGCTCCTGAGCCTGAATTTGAAGGTAAAGTCCCAGCATTCCCAGGCGTGGTTTGTCCCTGTGCTTCTGCTGGTGGGCTCTGGTGCTTAGGTGGCATCAGCAGGCCACTGTCGAGCTGCAGAGTGGCTAAATAAGGTGCTGAAGAAAGACAAAAATGACCTTAGTGTCGCTAGCAGTCATCTTGGATACTGCCATCACATATGAATATAAACTCCTATGCAAATGGCTGAATGCACACAAAACAATTTGTCGATTCTACACTTGGTTTTACAGCCAGAGACAGAAAAGAAATTGTTCCTAACAAGTCTCCTTTTCTGATGTCACTGAGAAATGGACCCTTTAGCTGTGTATATGCAGCTTTGCAAGCTCTCAAAGTTTTCTTCAAGCTTAAGCAGCTAATGTCAAGAAACGCTGCTGTTTTCAAAATGGCTGTCAGCACATATAATTCCAATGAGCAAACTTGTAAGAACATACATCACATAAAAATCAGGATTTAGCCAGGCATGGTGGTAGACACCTCAGTGCCAACACTTAGAAAGCAGAGGCAGGTCTACCCACATAGTAAGTTCCAGGTCAGCTACAATAAAAATAAATAAATAAATAAAATAAAAGGAGGAGGAGAAAGAAAGAGGTAGGAGGAAGAAGGAGAGAGAAGGGAGGAGAAGGAAGAGGAGGAAGAAAAGAGCAGGAGGAAAAGGAGGAGGAAGGGAGGAAGAGTAGAAGAAAGAGGAAGAAGAGGAGGAGGAAAAAGAGGAAGAGGAACCCTCCCAGAATACAAACAGCAAAGGTGGGAGACAAAGAACCGTAATGCTGCAACTGCCAGGGAGGGAAAAGACTTTGCCACTGTACTTCACCAACTCTCCAATCCCATCATTTTCCCGGTTACCTAGGTGATGGCGGCAAACTTGAGCATAAAGTTTGAGTCTGGAATGATTGTCACTCTCCTCATTGCTCCATGGCTGGTTAAACCACTCGCTCACAAGCTCCTCAGTCAGCTTCTGCGCCACACTCTTGCCCACACGCATGATCCCGTCACGGAGCACTTTGCAGATGGGCTTGTGCTGTCCCAGCCGACACATCTGACAACACATGAGAGGGTCACTGACAGCAGCCACCCTCCACAGAAGCATGCAAGCACACTGGCATCAGCAACTGGCCTTCCCTGGCAGACACTGAGTCCCTGAAACTGCTCTGTCCTTCCAACCCTGGGTGTGGTCCTCTAAAGAGGCAGTGTGCTGACCACTCTCTAAGAGTCAGAAGCTACTAGCATACTCACAGGAGAGTGGGCAGAGAGTTCATGAAATCAGCTCTAACAAGGGGACTTTCTGCCTGGCCAGGAAGGGACTATATTCCCCTTACTGTAGCTGCAGAGGGGGCAGCTCCCTGTGTTGCTTAACTTTGGTCAACCTGACACAAACCTAGACTAATCTGGTAAGTGGGGATCTCAATAAAGGAATACCTCCATCAGATTGGCCTGAGGGGCATTTTCCAGATTAATGATGGATGCATGAGGGCACAACCCACTTCAGGGAATGCATAAAAAGACAACTGAACAAGACAGAGAAAGCAAGCCAGCAAGCAGTGTTCTCCCATGGCCTCTGCTTCAGTTCTTGCTTCCAGCTTCCTGTCCGACTTCCCTCCACCATGGGCTGTAACCTGTAAGCTGAAACCTTTCCTCTTCTTCATAGTGTTGTTCTTTACCAGTGTGTCTTACCACAGCCACAGAAAACCCAATACTCCCAGGGGACAGTCATGAGCAGGAGACTACTGCCTGCAGCTCCTTCAGAGCAGGGATGGTATACCTAAACAGACCCAGCAAGCCACAAAACCTTAGATCAGGCCAGTGGTTCATTCAGAAGGGAGACAAGTTGTCTTTGATAGCTAATTGTGACTTAACAGTGTCTTGTACCCACAGAGCAGACAATGGTCAGAAGTGACAGCATCCAAAGGTTCACTTTGTGCTGAACACATGCCACTCACTGTCAGCATCCCCTCACCTCCTTCTTCAGCCAGAGGGTGAGCTCTGTCCTAGAGGACAGTTGATACGCCGCTAGGTCTTATTTTCAAACGCTTCTGCGGCACTCACAGGAGCTAGCCAGCATCCGAAATGCTTTAGCAAATACCCGTTTTGTTTCATGCTGTCAGCACTCTGGTACTAATTTACACGAGCCAGGCCTTGGCACTTCAGCACAAGACATCAAGGAGTCAGGCCTGTCACAACTGAAGGGGCTTATTCACTAAAGATGCAAAACCACCTTCCTGCTTTTCATATCAGTATGGCTACCAGATTTCTAATCTACCAGATTTTAGTATTAAGATGAACTTAGTGTTATGTTAAAGCACAACAGAGCATAACCCATTAAATTTATCCTCCAATTCTGACATTTTCAAGGTAAATGTTTCTAGTACACTTTCTGGATCTCTTATAGTCAAAATGGAAACACGAAGTTCATGTGCCTCCTAGGTCTACAGGCCCATGATTCATCCTTATTTACAACAAATTCTCTTTCAGATGGAGCTCCAGGTTCGTTCCTCCAGTTACAGTCAGATGCAGGCCCCATGGAGCAGAAGGAGCCGCACAACATGCTCACCTCATACACAGCACTCAAGTCCCTGAAGAAAGTTTTGGCTCCTTCGAGCAAGGCCTCATTTTCTGGACACACCACAATATAAGCAACATCACGGTGGCCCCCATAGGGCTCCAAGAGCAGCCTCTCCCAGAAGGGCAAGGAGAAGGGTGAGATGGTCAAGAACTCCTTGTCGTAGCCCACCAGCAGAGTAGGGATGGGCAGGGGCTCAGGAGACTCTTCTGAACCTGGAAGACAGTGCTGTTTAGGAAGGAACATGAGTCTCTTCCCATGCTGGACAGCTTGGCAGCCCCTGACCCAGTGTCTGAGCCATGGGAGCCTCGTACATGTTCTAAGGGCCTCCTGCTATCAGCTCACTGAAGGCAGAAGGCAGCAAGCCAGGTTTAGTTAACAGGCACACTGCTTCAGTGTGCTTGAATACAACAGAGATCCTGGCCATGGAGCAGGAGGCCAAGCAAACCCAGAAGCCGGATGACAGGCACCATGGGCTGAGGCAGAGGCCCCCCATGACCAGGGAGGCCAGACCTTGCAGCACCCAGAGCATGGAAGCATAAAGAAAGTTCAGAAACACCCAGGCTCACTCACCGTACGTCCCACGCCCTGCCATCTTATGGAACTGCTGCCAAGTGAGCGGCCCCTGCACGTGCTGGATGTTCTCCCAGGTCCTGCCTGTGCGCTTCTTCTGGATAGCATCCTGTAGGAAGGGCTGCAGGGAAAGCAGCATGCGCACCACATCTTGGGATGAGAGCATGCTCGTGTCCAGCACTGTGAGAGGAGAAAAGAGCAGAGGGCAAGGACGTCAGGGATGTGTGTCCCCTGCTAGATGCCATCCTGGGTCTGCATTCTAGGAGATAGGTAATCTGGGAATCAAGAGAAAAGCTCTTCCAAACTAAAGAAAAGAACAGGCCACTTGCTAACAGGAGTTCAGAGAGAAGTAGTTACTCTACTTGGAAGCATTAAATTGAAAACACTGTGTAAAAGAAGTAAAGAGATCTTATTTTTTTCCTATCATATAAACCTGTTTCCAAGATTTTTCAGAAGACAGAGGAGCACAAAGCTTCCTTAGTTTCCACATTCCTTTCATTTACACATCACTGTTGGGGACAAGGGGACATAAAGGAAGAGACCTAGAAAACCTTGCAAAATATCCTTGGAAATCCTGACTGCTTTATAGAGAAAGAGGCCTATTCTACTTTCCAGACAGCTCTGAAATGTACCTACTTCTTTCCACCCTACAGCAAGCTAGTATTTATCTTCGCTATGTAACGATTCCTTTTATTAAGACTGTAAATTGGGGCTGGAGAGATGGCTCAGCAGTCAAGAGCACTTGCTCCTGCAGAGGACTGGGGTTCAAGTACCTGCACTGACAGGGTGGCTCACAGCCACTTGTAGTTACAGCTCTGCAGGATCCTCTGACCTCTGCCGACCTCTGCAGGAACCAGGCATGCACACGGTGCACAGACATATATGCAGGCAAAGCATTCATACACAAAAATCTAAATAAAAAGTTTTATCACACAGGAGTGTATGTGCCCACAGAGGCCAGATGAGGTCATCAAATCCCCTGTTTTGTGGGTACTTTGATGTGGATGCTGCGGACTTAACTCGGGTCCTTTACTTGGGAGTACAGGCACTTTTTTGTCCTGAGGCAAAGTCCCCAGATCTGTCCTTGGTACTTCCTCTCCTCATCCTACAGTCTGGAGAGAATGCAGACTTCTGTCTGTCCTTCATTTACCTTCATAAATGTGATGTTGCTATCATTTTAAAATGCCTCCCATGACTGATGACTTTCCTGTTCTTTGGATGAAGCCTCTGTCCCACAGTGGCCCTTATTTCTCAGCCCTCTCTGTTCTCTGTGGGAACCTGAGCACCACAGAGCTCAGTGCCACTGTGCAACCTCAGTGTAATTGCTGCTGCCTGCTCAGGGGCAGCCCTGACCTCCCAAGGGGAGGGGGAAGGGATGGGGGAAGGGGAGGGGTCCCCTGCCTCGTGTTTCCCTCACTCACAACTTGCTTCCACATGATTCCTGTGTGCTTATTTAATATGTAATAGTCCCTCTCCCAAACAGACTTTGTCCCTTTGCCACCATTTATGCCCATATGTATCCTAGAGCAGCAGGGGAGCTGCCTACTCAGCATTTGTAACGTCCAATTCCAAACATGGGTGTCAGCTGGAGGTAGGTTTCCCCTTCTCCCCACAGTGCTAGGCACTGAACCATGGGCTTTGAACACGCAAACCATGAGCTCTATTACTAAACTAGACTGTGGCTGATTGGCAATTTTAAATAGCACACACCCCTGGGATGTGCCCCTGTAGCCACAGCAAAGTCATATGTGGTCACTGATCTGCAGCATACTGAGAAACCAGAAGGAGAAAATACTCGGGACATGTGTGGTTGGTTTCAGGAAGAAACATCATGGCAACTGCATACTGCAGGATGGCTGGATCCCCATAGGTAGGAATGTTAACCATCAGTTTTACACACTTGGCCACAAGCTGCCAGGATGCACCACCTGTCTGTAGTGTAATGGAATGGTTAAGTCTCCAAAAGCTTTAGCAGAAGGCAGCCCACCCTCTATGCAGAGGACACAGCCCAGCCCTCACTTCCAGTCCTTTGGTTATCATGTACAGCAAGATAATGGAAGTCTGATGGAAGTCTGCCCTCTGGGACACCTACCGTTGCTGTGCGGCCAACAGTGTATGGTGGCACTTCTCACCAGAGCCTCGTCCACTTTCCCGCCTGTGGGATTATCCACGTACTGCCTCCCCTGTTCCAGTGCGTTGACACACTCTGTCCAGTAGTCGTTGTTGTCTGCCTGCACTCGGTCATAAGTCCAGCTCACACAGGGGAGAGCATGGCGACTGCTGGAGGAGATGTAATCCAGGAAACTGAGAGAAGCGAAGGGCTGTGTGTGCTGATTCTGAAGGAGGAGGAGGAGGCTTATGGGGGGTTCTGGGGCTTTCCGGGAGCCCTCCACCTGAGGAAGCAAGGTGGACTGGCAGGAGGACTGGCACATCATCAGGCGTCTCTCTGCAGCTTGGCCAATGTCAGAATTCTTCCCAAAAATATCTAGCTCATCTTCGAGGAAGAGCCCCGAGTTGTAACCCAGTCTCCGGTTCACGATCGCACTGAACCCACAGGTGCAACGATACTGGTCCTCCTTGGAGGAGTCGGGGATGTACAGCCCGACATCTGCCCCTTTGACGTTCATGTTGCAGGCGCAAATGCAGCAGCTGTCAAAGTTCCTGTCCTTGAAGACATTCATCACGGAATCTGACAGAATCAGGGTGACATAGAGACTGTGGGCCTCAGGAATTGGCTGCATGGTGGCAGGCTCCACAGAGTTAAGGGGCCTTGTGGTAGAGGGTGTGGAAGCTGGTGACCCCTGATCCGTGCTGTCGTATTTCACAGACCCCTGGCCACTAGCAGTGCCCCCGCCTCTGGGAGTTCTTGGAGTCCTGGGGGTTCGTGGTGTGGGGACAGAGAATCGAGGGGTAGCTGGAGATGGGAGAACTCCGGCTCCACTGTTGCTGGCAGGGGCAGCACTGTTGAGCGTCACAGGCGTGTTCATCTGTGGTGTGTTCAGATAGTCTGGGTCTGCGAGGCTCCCGACACTAGGCACATTACTGCAATAGACACGAGGTAGCAGTGAGGGAGGTGCACAGGCAGAAGCCACCCCACACACCCCACACCACAGCCTTGCACTGAGCATCTGTAATTTTCTCTTCGAAAACAAAAGAAAAAAGGAGGGAGAGAGGGAAGGAAGGGGAGAAGGGCAGAGCACGAGAAAACACACACACACACACACACACACACACACACACACACACATCTTTCCACACAATCCACACTACACAGTCCTCACCTGACCTGCTGGGAAGCATGCGTGGCAGTGGCATGGAGAAAGCTGTGGGGGTTTTATAAGGACTAATGCTGCAGGGCTGGGCTTGCAGCTGCTCTGCAGCTATGTCTCTGCGGGCTTTGGAACTGAGAGCCTGCCTATGCACTTTATGGAGGCTGTAATTCTGTAATGGTATGGAAGTAGCTGTAAGCAAGTACACATTCAAATGTGGTGCTTTCCTAATTTAGAGGGCAGCCCTGGTAAGGATTTCGTGCCCCCACACTGTATGACTGCTGTGCCCATCTGTCTGTCTGCCCAGTACGGAGTTTAGTGTCACCCAGCAGTCTGGACCAAGGTCCTCTTTCGCTCAGTCCCCTTCATCCTTCAATGTCATATATTACACACAATCACATGCATTCCAGAGTTGGACATCCTTGGGAAGAGTAGCCAGGCAGGAAAGGAGACCACCTATGCAGTGTTTGCATGTTCCACCACTAGAAACACATGCTCAACACACTCCCACAGGCCTGGAGATAGTGCACACAGAGGCTTACTCACCGTGCACTCGCAAGGCCTCAGGCACAGCAAGTATTTCAGTCCTAATGACTTGACACATGAAGCCCCTGCTCCTCAGTGAGCTACACGTCAATTTGCTTCCACAGTCTGTGCCCTTCAGAGCCTGGGTCATGGGCCCAGGTATCTAAATCAGGTGGTATTCATATAAACCCTGACATAAAATGACATACATGACATTTCTTAGGTTCTGACAAAAGCTGATAGAGAAACTGAATGGTGCAATAAATAACTATCTGCACACTTATCACGTTCCTTTAAAATTTCTCGGTCAAAAAATTCTAAAATGATTCTGCAGTTTGAATCAAAACAGAGCCATGATTGCTAACTGAAATCTAAACATGTTGCTTGTTCCCTGAGTAGAAAGCACTTCATCTTACTTAGCAGCCTCATTCTTCCCTGTTCATTAAGGATGAACTGAAGACCAATCCTGTGTGAAAAGTGGGGTGGTCAGCAGAGAGACAGAAGTTGACATGACCTGCAGCAGACCTGAAGCAGGCACCAGCAAGTGTGGCAAGTGTGACAGGTGACCCCAGCATGGTGGGCACTGGAGAGCACATCAGGACCCTGACAGTGCAGAGCTGTGCTGCTTGGTAAAACAGCCCCTGGACCCCAGAGCACATCAGATAATGTGGACAGAAGCACCTTCCTGTCCCACAGGCTCCGCAGCGCTACCAGTCTAATCTCTGCTGCAGAGGGCACAGGGTGAGGATAATGGGTGGGAGTGACAACTCAGAGTGTGAAGACTATCAGAACCTGTCCAGAGAGTCTGGGGTTGAGGCTTCAGGATCTCACTCAGCAGCTAGAGCCCACATGGAGCTTGGCAGCAGCTAGGCCAAGTACTCACAGGGCAGCTGGCCGCGCAGCCCTCTCCCCTCCCCACTGCAGTCTGTAGCCATTGGCTGCTGGAGTCTTCCCAAAGTTATAATCCCACTATAAGAAGCAGAAGATCCAGGCCCAGGGTCCCTCAAGCCCACAGTCTTTTCAGAAGGCAGAACTGTCACATGGCATGGGCTTCCAAGTCTGGGGTTTTTCTGTCACCTTTCTGCCCACCCCCTCATCCTAACACTGACCATGTAAACTGCTGGTGTCTATCACAGACGTGACCAGAAAACTGTTTTACTTGCTCCTAAGGCTTATCATTCAGTTAGCTGCTAATGTTTTAATGTCTGACAACAGTCCCTGAGAAGGGGCATGTGCCAGAGCCCACTCATCTCCACAGTTCCTGCAGCGAGCCTGGGTAAAGCACAGGCCTCTTACTCAGCTGCACTTACTTGTTTATCCATCCACACATGCATGTGGCCCCACACACATTTGCATTTGTAAATTTTTGCTTTATTTAGTAAAAAGATCTCTTTCAAAGAAAGCAGAGTCAACACTGCTGATACAAGTACTGTTTCTCCAGGCAGTATGGGATGTCCAAGTCACCAGCCATTTCTCCCTTTCCCTACCATACCTCAATCTGTTACTGCGTTACCCAATTTTACAGTCCCACACTGAAACCATTACCTTACACAAAGCAAAGCTCCTCCTCCTACTGACAAACAGCAGCAACTCCAATCAAATGCAGATTCTATGGCAAACACCAGGTTAGACTTACACAGAGCTCTCTGAAATAATCTTAATTTATCTACACACACACACGAGAGAGAGAGAGAGAGAGAGAGAGAGAGAGAGAGAGAGAGAGAGAGAAGGGGGGAAGAGGGAGGGAGGGAGGGAGGGAGGGAGGGAGGGAGAAAATTTCAGGAAATTTCATTAAAAAATAAACACACAGTCCTACAAAAGACAACATGGTCAAAAGCAAGAGTAAGCAAGAAACCAGTGTCAGAGACTGAGCTACTGTGACCCTGTGACAAGTACTCAGAAAACAGTAAGGTGGCATCACATATGGTAAGTGGTAGAGTCTTGCACGTACTTATAACCGTCTCTAATGGAAGAGGCTGCAGGGGGCATGGGCAGCTGTTCCATTTTAGGAGGAACTGCCCATGAGGGCCGGAACAGACAGGCGTCAGGTGTCTTCAGAGGCAGCAGGCAATGGCTTGGCAGAGTCTTCAGTGGAGCAAACATGGAAGAGCCCACAAAAGGCTGGAACTGCGGCACTTGGTGCACATAGGAGAAGTCCTGTGACAATGAAATGGGGCTGGTTTAATGCTGGCAAACTGGAGCCAGTCATGGTTGCTCGGTGCTTCATAAAACCCAGGCACAGAATCTACTGCAATTCAATAGTTCTCTCCAAGGTCTAAGTAAAAAGATCTAATTTCAACACTGGTGATGAAGCAGCCATCATGAAGTGACAGATGTGCTCCTGGTGCACTCATATGGAAGCCCACTGAGAAACTACCCAGCCTTGGAGAAGCCCACACACTGACTATTACCTTTATCTCCTCTGGCTTGGGACTTCCTAAGCCATCTTCCACTTCCATCCTGAACTCTGTGAGGTGTGTGGGGACCATGCTGACCACAGGACTCTCCATCATGCCCAATGCAGTTACTGTCTCTGAACTTACTCCATCCTTATAATTCATCACAGGAGAAAATGCAGGATGCTGTTCCAATGACGGAGGGGTGGGGAACATCCTTTGCAAGTCTGCAACTGCTAAAAACAAAATTAAAAGTGCATCTGAACAGCAAGATTCCTAAAAGCTGTGACAAGCAGCCAGGCACAGCAGTACCCACACAAGGCTAACAGGATTTCAAGACCCCTGGGACTCCCTCTTTTCCCAGTGCTGCATTACATGGTGTGATGCTAGTGCAGTGAACAGGATCAGCAGAAGGTGTGATTTTCTTTCAATAACTGACTCAAAAAAAAAAAAAAAAACTGAAGGAAAAGAGTCAAGAAGAAAGTGAAAGCAATCCAACTACATTATGAAAGTCTGTCTTCATTTCCAAATGTTTATAAAATAGTACAGAAAAGTTATTTAGAATAAGGCTGGGGAGTTGGTATGACTGAATCACAGTCCTGCTCTTTGGGGAATGATCTCACACTGTCTTCCTAGACTTATAGTTTTAGAGTTAGGATTAATACTACCACCCAGATTCTAATAGTACTGTCAACAGGGCAGTGACCAGAAGTTTACAGTCAGTGCTTAGCAAGCCTGTGCACATTCCTGGATTCCATCCCCAGCAAGGAAGGGGAAACTTACAGTACCGTTTCCACTGTCTTCACAGAATCAATATATCCAAAAACAGTTCATGAACTGGTTAAAGGTTCTGATTCTCAAAAGCAGGCTGTGCCTATTACGATGCAAGTTGTGGTTATACAGCATGACCACTAGGTGGTGCCCTGTGTTTGAACTAGGAGTTTGTGATTGTTACTGTTGATGTTCCCATCTCCATGGCTATGGCCTTTCTTGAAGACCCAACATTTAACTAAGCTCCTAGCCCTTAAGCAATGAACAATGAACTAGATTATGCCGATGATGCCCTTGCTACTGCTTCTGGCTTCACAGTCTCCAGGGTCCACACCCTCTAGGCAGAGCTCAGCTATGGTTAGAATAGATCTTTCCTCCGACTTCATCCCCCATAGCAGCAAGGCTCCCTCAGATAAATAAGGCTTGCTTGCTTTCCACTGGGACAAAAGAGCTTCCAACAGCTCACTACAGGGAAGGAGCAAATGAACAACTTGGAGCTTGAGTCAAGGTGGTGGTGAGCGACCTTTCAGAGCCTTCACCTCTGCTTGCTGTCTATGTGGTAGGATTTACAACTTGAAAATGCCTGCAACTATGGTGGCCAGGCAAGCCAACTATTAGAGACTCTACATACAAGTGACTGACTCTAAAGCAGAAGGAAGGTCTCCAATCAGATCAATGCATTGCATTTCAAACAAAGGATAAGATTACTATAGGGCAAAGGCTGAACTGAGAAATGCACACCATACCTCTAACATTTCCCCAAGCTAAAGAGCAACTCCAGGTTTAACATGAATGAAAGCATAATTCTCTTAGAGAATACATCAGAATAATAAGCTTCTAACTATAGCAAAAGCTTTACCCAAACAAGGCTTTGAAGAAGGAGTCTCTATGGGGGTAACAGGGCCGGTGAGAGAACAGCACAGTGGATGGGAAGGGCTGGGAAAGAAAGTTCAACAGGGAACAGTAAAACAGCTTAAGTGTGTTTCCAGAATGGAACCCCTCACTCTAAAGAGTAACTTTTAACTTAATGGTGGCAAAGTGTTTAATCCCAGCCATACAGTAGAGGGCTGAGCCCTGCTATTCCTCTCAGCTGCCGCACACCCTCTGCCCCATCTCAAACCACTGGTTTCATAGGATCCTTCTGCCTCAGTCTAGAGCAGAAGCCCAAGCACAGAATTAAGCAAAATGAAACTCTAAGATTCATTCTTCAGAAAAATATAATTTCAAAGAAATCCATAGGCAACCGGTGTGTTCAGTGTATTGATTCTTCATTATTACATACACAAATCAGTAACATGGGATCGTTTCCCTTCACATGTATGCAGTAGCTCCAAGTTGCTCCTGGGAACTGAGAGCACAGAGAAGTGGAACAAACTGACCAGTTGTACATGTAGAGTACACAGCTCTAGAGGGCCCTCCGCTGCCGCCCCAGCTCGCAGCTTCTCTGTATTCTTTGGGGCAGTGCCCTTGCAGACATTAGCTTTCAAGCTCAGCAGCAGTCAGGAAAGCAGAGCAGAGATGAAACATGCCATACTGCTTGCACTGCTACTGCTGAGAAGGGACCACTGTGTCTGTCTCTGTCCCTCCCTCCCAGATTCACTTAGGTCTTGCATTGGACCACGCTGGCTCTTTATTTCAGTCCTATCTTTAACTCGTTCTTACAGCCTGCACTTTAGCATCAGATGCTGAGTCCACTCTAAAGCAATTGCCTTTTACATAAAAATGAAACGCTAGCACACCATCTAAGGACCACACTGCAGGACAGATGCGGTGAGTGGCCAGCCTTGGTGATGTCTCCAGCTGTATGCCCTCATAAGGAAACAGTAAGGCTAACTGGCACAAGTAAAATCCTCACCTGACCTACCCTATAAGTACGCCTCTTTCAAGTTAATTAAAAGCCCTACCTTAACTGGCTGGCTATCATTATTCATTTCCTCCTATGTCATGCTTGAGACGAAGCTGTGGATCTACTTAAACTGTCACGATCCAATCTCTGCACACAGCCCACTTCGTCTGAGCAAGTCAGACTGCATTTATAGGGTCATAAAACTTTCTGACTCGTCCTGTGACATGGTGGTTTTCCCCTCAATTTGTTCTCATTACCAGCTGAAGTGAATGAGCAGGAATCACAGGGTGATTTGCAATGGGGTGCATCTCCCTCAGGGTCTGCAGGGCCCCCCGACTTTCCTCTCACTAAGGGCCCATGTTTCCTTTAGGTAAAGACTACACTACTGCTATCCTCCGTGTGCAAAGCATTAACACCAGGGGCCTCAATGAGAAACCTAGCATGACGTATCCTGACATTCATTATCTATATGTCAATTAAACTGTCTAGGAGTCAATTCAATTTTTGAAAGCAGAGTGTTTTCTGTAACTTCTTTGAGTACAATCTCTGAAATAAATGTGTAACTTGTTACCCACTGGGAAAGTGACCTCCAACAAAACCTCCTGCCCTCTAAGGTGTGGCTTCCCTTAGTTTGAAAAGAAGAATGGCAGATGAGGATGGTTTGTCTCTGACCAGCTTCCTGCCTTCTCAGAAGCACTGACTTCTTCAATTTGAATTCTCAATGGTAACCATGTCAGCTCAGGCTCCTGCACTTACTTGGAGGGTAAGAGCCAGCAGCTCTTCCGTCCTTCCCAGGGGGCCGCTCCTCAGTTCCAACAGTAGGCATCTTGGATGAGCGGAGAGCAGGGGACACGGCCTGAGAACAAAGTTGTACTGTTAGAACACTTTGAAGCACACACTGACTGACACTTTAAAATAAAGTAGTACGTCCTCATGAAACTCCCAGATCCACCTCCAGGCAGCAATGTCAGGGACACGCTAACAAGCACCTCCAGTAAGAGAAGGCAGGAGAGTCTGCTTTCAGGGCCTGGTGGGAAGACCGCATAGGCCTTCAGGTATGCTGCCTCCAGGTCAGTACTGGGGCAGCTCTGCCAGCATGGCAGCTGGCTGGGTATTCCAGCAGTTGCGGCTGTTGGCCTGGCTCCTCCTCCTTAGGTGGAGGAAACTAAAACAAGGGTCCCGAGCTCTCCAAAGCTCTAGGTTTGTGTTCTATCATTCCCATTTAAAAATTAACCTCTGTCTTCACAAAGGTAGCTTCCACCTCCGAATGCAGACAACTGACCGGTTATTCAGAACAAGGCGATTTCCTTACGAGGAAAGAGTACCTTTGAGAACTCAAACAGGCGGGTCGCAGAAAAAAGTATATCCAGTAACATAAGATAATAGATCTTGGGGCAGGTAAGAGAACTGACTGCTCATCCAGAAGTCCTAAGTTCAACTTACCACATGGTGACTGCTGTGTGTCTGAAGACAGCTACAGTATACTCATATATATGTGTACACACACACACACACACACACACACACATTTAATAAATTTTAAAAAGAATATATCTCACAGATCTATTTATTTGCACCTTTTATTTACAGTTACATAATATATAGTTGAAATGTACATGTAAATTCAAACATCTGACTGCTCAGCCAGCTGCCACCCTCCCTCTTCCACTCACTAGGTAAATTATTTTTTATCAATAAATGCTGAAGGAGAAATCAAAGAAGAACCTCTTATTTCAAAGAGATAAAAATCCAATTGAAAGCACCTCCTTTGTGTTTTAATATTACTTAAAATATATCCCTCAAAGAGCCCTTTCTTCATTAAGCCAAACAGTAATTTATAACCTGTACAGGGAATGAAGTCACAGTGCCCGCCCTTCCTGCTCCTTCTGTCTGACTGATGGAGCTACCTCCCTTCCATGCTTTGCTCTCATCAGCACCAGGAGCTCCCAGCAGGTTCTCCTGCCCCTCCATCCCAGCTCAGCCTGTGCTCACCTTTCTGGTAGCCAAAATAAAAGTGGAACTCTCCAAGGCCCAGACCAACAGCAAGGGAGAGAGTTGCATCTCCTAGTCAGTGGTCACGGGTTGCCCTTCCCTGTCAGGCAGCAGGCATTTAAGTTAAGGTGCCTGTATTCCAATGCAAACAAACACACAGAACTCTTGTTCTCTGCAATTCGGACTTAAAGGCGAGAGTGCTCGAGTCTCCCTAGTTCTACACTCAGCAGAGACCAGAAACCCGGAAGTGCTGAAGGCAGACAAGATCCTCAGGAGCCCACCCCAGTGCTGGCCAGTTCACAGTGACTAGCAGCTTCTATCTGCTGCCCAATCAGGACTCATTCCACACACACACACCCAATGTCCCGCCCCTCGTGACCCTCGGTAGCTCTATGCAACACTGAAGGGCATGAGGTCTGTTGATTGGCCATGTTTGAGTTTAAAGTTAGAAATCAATCCCTACTTAACCCAGGGCCTTAGAGGCCGCCCTGCCTCTGAACTGTAATGGTCAGCATCCTTAGATCCTGGTGTGAGGCTGAATTCAGCCATAACATTTATAGGCTATTTTACCTGGTTTGTGTTTTTAGCATAAAGCCAGTAATTTAATCAAATATGTAAACTTGTTAATTGTGTCTGTTTACCTGTTGAAAAAGAACTGATCATCAAATTGTCTGAGAAGTTTATATAAAATAGATGGAGGGGAAGATTAAGTAAATAGATGAATAGAATAAGCTAAGTTCTTTGAAGAGTGTGCCTTATTTAGCTGCAGCATCCCCAGAGCGGGTGAGTGCTAACGTTAGCCCAAGGGACAGAGATGACAGAAGACCAAGCGCACGAACTTCCTGATTCTTAGCTCAGGTCACTTCCCCAAGAATTCTGATTTGTTTTCAGCCCTGTATTCATGTGTCTACTTCCCAGCACGGCACTGTGACTGCACACTTGCTGCTCGGTTATTAGGTGAAGAAAGGTTGAAATTATTGATAAAAAAATGTCTCTAAAAATATATACATAATGTTTTTCTATAGCCACATAATATTCAGGAGGGTTTATTAAATGTAAAAGGTTTTAATATTTACAACTATGGAGAAAAATGATGTACAACACACAAGAGCACCAATAAATGAAGTATTCAAAGGTTCAAAAAGCCTTTTAGTTCTCATTTAGTTCTCAGGAGTCCTGAGCCAGTGCAGCAAGCTGCAGGGAACCCCTGAAATGCTCCCACATGGTGGGTCTCATGTGTGCAGCTACAGCAGACTCACCCCAAGCTCGTCGTCATCAGAGTTATCAAAGATGTTGTCTAAGTCATGCAGGGAAGGTGCCAGATCAGTCACCTGGGTAAGGCTCCCGGAGCCAGCTCTGCCAGCAGCATTGTCCTGCCGGATATCTGTGGGAAAGGAGGCAAGGACAGAGTGAGCAGGTCCTCAGCCGAGGGAGACAGGGAAGGACACGGACTGGACCTCAGTGAACAAGGTCTGCTGGCAATACCCTCCCTATATCCTACTTAAATTTAGACATAATTATTTCCAAATGTGCTTTTCAGTTTTGAAACTAACCAAAGAACAATCCACACACACACAAACACACACACACAAAAAAAACAAAAAAAACAAAAAAAAAAAACAACAACAAACACATTAAAGTCCTGATCAAATTACTGCTATAGCAATAGGAATATAATTAATTGAGAATTCCCTTTGCATGTTACGCTAGCAACCATCCAAGTGAGTGAATAACAATGTACACACCTGTTTTAGTAGCTGAACTGAAAATAGACATGGCATTTTTCCCATCAGGCACCGGCGTGGAATGACCTGGTGTAGTGACATCCTTGGTACCAAATCCATCCTCTGACTGTGTAATAAATTCAGCCAAACAAAACACATGAACAGCAACCCAAAGTGTGGGATATGAGGGAGAACACAAAGAATTAGCGTCGAATGGAACCTGTTATGAGCAGTGTGGGAAACCATGGTCTACAAAACCAAAGGGAATCAAAGACAGGCCCCTGCTCTGCATTGCACAGAATCAAGACCGCCCATTTCTCAGAAACTTGGTGGTGCTGGTAGGTCTCATTAAGGACCTATCCTGGCATCCAATGAAGTCTTTAGTAATTGTACTGATGTTCAATGACAGACCAAGCCTCTGGATCTACACAGACCCTGTACATGGTCCCCTCGACTCTATTAGCCTTGTAACTGCCATCCTTTCCTACTCTCTCCGGAACACTTCCTTAGATGGCTGACGCTGGCAGGCACACCCAGCACTCACTCTCATGGCAATGGAACCAGGCTACCAGCAGTGCTAATGTGCAGTCAGAGAACACACAGGCACAGCTCTCAGCACAGTGAGCACGAGAAGAAATGCTGCCCTCAACACTTTTTTGCTTTACATCTTAAATACTTTGGAAACTATTTTAGAAGAATAAGTAGGGAGCACAGGCCAACAGTAACTAGCACGGAGGAGACATGCATGGCAGAAGCTACAGCCTGAAGAACACGGAGCTTCTTTTATGCTCAGCTGACTTTGGAACAAAGGTGAGCCATGACAGCGCTGCTACGTACACCAGTACCGAGAGCACGAGTCTGAGGACAGAGCAGTCAGGCAGGGCTACCTCCGACCGTCTGCATCAGGACTCTCCCGTGTACACCGTAATCACCCAAACCCACAGGCTGCTGGACTTGCGCTGTGGTAAATAGTACCTTGTTCTTCTTCAGGGAGTCCTTGTCTGTCCCCTGCTTGCATTTCTTATTTGCTGTGAAGATGTACTTTATGTCACCATCCTCAAAGGTGTACGGGTCATTGACTTCTCCCAGAGTGTCTCCAGGCTGCTGCGACAGAGGTGACGGGTCGAGGAAGGGGAGCGGCTGCACCTGAGGCTGCTCATCCTGCCAGATTTTGAACCGCTTGTTAGGTTGTGCTAAGAGTCTAAAAGGGAAAACAGGTGACAATGTAATAAGGTAAGGTGAAACTGTCGTTTTCAAAGTAGTATTTATGATTTTCACATTCATTTATTTTGCGAGTGTGCATGTGCATGGAACATGTGAAGATCAGAGAGCTGCCTCTCTCCTTTCTGGGGCTTAAACTCAGGGACAAGCAGGGGCAGTGCTGATGTGGACTCAGTATGGGGAACAGAGAAAGTCTGTTTGCAGTGCTGGTTTTCTGTGTGTGCCTGCTGAGCCTTCTTACCAGACCAGTACTTATCATTTAAAGGAAAGTTGGAACTGAACACTGAAAACACCCGTCTATTTCCAGTATCGTGTTTTTGTTTTTCAAGATCTTAAGCGTGATTTGGCAAATTAAGGCATCTTTGTTAGGCCATGTCCAGATTCTTCAGAAAATATAGGTCATGGGCACACACTTCCAAGTACACCAGGTCTGGCTACCCAGTCAGCAAATCAGCACAAAGATGAGGCTGCAAGAACGCTTATAGGAGGTCTCCTGCACCAAGGTTCAGAAGAGTGAGTGGCTCAAAGGCACAGAGAGCACACCTTCCAGACAGAGCTGGGTGTGCTATATGGAAAGTCAATGAATTCATACTGTGTGTCCTAAACACCACAGCAAAACCTTTACATGCCAAGTATTTAAATACCACCACACTGCTAAGGCTCATGGAGAGCCGGGAGTTTGATTTCGAGACACTCCCTGGTTGCAGAGTCTGCAGAGAGTAAAGACAGCAAAGGCAGAAGACAGTGTGGATGTGCATCCCCATCCACAGGAGAGAACGTGGGTGTCCATCCCAGGATCAGCTCACCTTTGCAGGGCAGTGCTCTCTGGGTTCACATCCAGTACAGTGTCAAACCTCTCCCCCTGCAGCTCTGGAGGCCGGAACTCAGCATCCTCACTGGATGGGAGGCGAAAACTCTGCCACCACCTGTCTGTTGACTCGGTGTATGAAGGCCTGAGCCCACTGTACAAGGCTGTCTCACTGGCCTCTGCCAACAGAGGCAGTCTTTGGCCTACGAGAACAGTTCTGTCCTCTAGAGTGGACAGCTGCTGAAGGTCTAGCCCGTTTCCATAGAGGGCAGGGTTCACAGGGACAGAAGGTGGGTCCAAACTCTCTGTCTCCTGACCTCGTGGCTGAGGGCTGAGTGTTGGGGGCAGAGGGGAAATGGGGGAATGAGGTGAATCCATAGGATTCAGATTCATTTGCTTGCTTGTATTTCTGGAAGGCACAGCCATTTGCTTATCATATTTCCTACTGTTTGACACCTCTAAGGAGGCATCTATCCCTGCCAGCCCTAGCTTCTGTCCAGGCGCATCCTGCTCCATGCATAACTCTTCAGCCACAGAAGGCCTGTGGTGAAAGGGCACCAAGGGTCTCTTTTGCAACTTGTCTCCTTTTTCTTGTCTTTCTGTGGTTTTGTGCTTGGAAGAAGCAGGAGGTGGTAAGGATGAAGATGATGGCAGTCCTGCACTGAAGCCTGGCTGAGAGATCGTGGGAGGTCGACTAGGTCCTACTGCACACCGTTTTAAAAGTTTATGCCTGCAAGGAGAATTAAAGTCAAGTCACAAAACAAGAGTTGCTGCTAAGGGGATGACTGACATCCCTGACAGGCTCCAGAGTTCAATATGCACAAGCACTGAGACACAGGTGCCTGACAGGAAGTCAGGAGGCACTCACATTGAAGGTCAAGCAGACAAACATAAAGCTGACTATCCTGCTGATCTTAAACCTTGCTAGTCAGACAGGAGCTACAAATACCCATCCTTACTGCATCTGAAGACTGCCAGACTAAGAGACCAGAAAAGGCAAAAAGTAGAGATTCATGTCTCTGTCTCAGCTCTCTAATGGCAACACACAATGGTTTAAATGATGTGTAACACTGCACACTGGGAATAAAATCACTGTGCTCCACCCTCCGAAGAATGTGAAACCAAGACAAACAAAAACACCTGACAGGACCCAAGGCCTACTAAGCTCTGCCTCTGACTGTGTCTGGGAAGGAATACGAGACAATTGTGAACTTCAGATACACGAGAAGATGGGCTAGAGCTCAGAGGCTGGAAATCACGACACATGCACATGAGAGCCCCATCGCATCTCAATGAGGATGCACATCTGACAAGCTTCTTGGCAAACACAGGCCTGAGGAACGATTTGGTCAGGACCACTGACTGATGCCAAGTGTACTCTGTGCAGCCAAGTTGCACAACAGGTCAGCCAGCTTCTCCATCTGTAAATCACTCCGGTGGTGCAGTGGTGACTCTGAGGCCACATGAGTGGTATTAAATTACTGCTGCACTGAGCTAAATGATGCCCTCATGGGCAGTAAAATGGATTTGTGTGGCATGATGGGACGGTTAGTAGGACAGTAGAACAGTCGCCCTGTTCCATTCAGTGAGAGGAATAGGCCTTCCATATGACTGGCAATAATCTGCAAACACTCCACTAAAACTATTTAAAAACTAAATCTTAAAAAGAGAAAAAAAGCAAAACCAAAACTGTGAAAAGGCTATCAAGAAGAGTACAGGCAGAGGTGTGCTCCATGCACCAGGAGCACGCCATCAGTGAGCACCTCACCAGTCTCGTTTCTAACTCTTACACACACCAGGACTGTCCCCAGGAAGTTGGCTGCACTCATCTTCTGGCAGGGTTCTTATGTGACTCTTCAAAGGATTTGTTGTAACATGTGAAAGCTTCTGAAGCTGCCTCTTTTCAACTTCACAATGTTTAAGAGCAAAACTGCGCCCTACACTGAGAAAGCATGTGCCAAACCTCTAGTTACTACAGAGCTTGGCCTGAACAACTTGGGCGAGGTCAACCGTGAGAGGAGGAAACCTAAGGCAGAGCCACACAGTCAAGGAACCAGGAGCCTGGGGAATAAGAATTCGGCTATGAACTACAGCAGCAGCCCCAGATCACAGAAAGTAAAACATCATTTACTACATATACGGTCATTTTTAAAATGAGACACTAATTAGTAAAACAGTGTTTTAAGGAAAATCTAGATTGTAGAAAGATTAAGGAAAAGAAAAAAAAATGCACAAGTCAAACTGACCACAGTTTATACCTCACATCCTTGCTAAAGGTGTACACCCACCTCCAGCCTCAGTAATAGATAGATAAAGAAAGAAAAGAAAGAAAAAGAGAAAGAAAGGATGGAGGAAGGAAGGAAGAGAGAGAGAAAGATATTCAGCTACTGCAAACTATACCCGCCCTAAGACAGGAGGGGAGCTGAATCTGCTCAGAGAGGACACTGAGTAAGCAAACAACTCCTTCACAAAGTTCCACAGCAAGCCAAGCATGACTATGACTGACTAAAGGAACAGGGGCTTCCTACTAAGACAACACTTGGTAAGCGCATGGGGGCCAGGGAGATGGGAACACAGGCCCACATTCCTTTCTTCAAGTCAATGGAAAGAGTTTGCATTCCCTTCCCCAAGTCAGTCCACCAACACCTCAGTAACACCTGACCTGAAAAGTGAACAGTCAGTCACCTTCTCAACAGACAATCCTTATTCCTAGAAGACCCAAGGAAGCAATAGATGCTTCTAGAAGCTCTAGACCCATAAGTAAAAAAAGCAAGGCCTGCCAAGTATCAGCTGAATTGAGAGGTAGGTCTACCTCCCTTAAAATACTTTAAAAGCTGTGAAAGCCCATGTCACTGAAATAGTTCCTGTACTACCACACCATGGTGTTAAATCAAGGGGTGAAAGAGGAGGTTAGGGCCATGCAGACACTCCAGAGACAAGCAACTGAGACATCACTAAGGCAGCGGCTCTTGGGGTGTTAGCAAACACCCCATCTCTAACAGTAACAAAGATCCTCAAAACAAAGGATCTCAAGAGTCAAAGTTCTGTTGACTTCATTGAGCCAGTGTTCAGCATTGAACCCTGAATCCTGGCAATAAAACACCACTGCACAGAAGACAAGACAGATTCCTTCCTTCCATACTGGAGGATGTTTAGAGGGAAGACTGAGATGAAGGCGTCTGTGTGGTCGTGGCGGTCAACATGAATGGTACTGTCTCTGCCACTGTCTAAGCTTCTCCACACCCACCTGGAGCAGGAACAGCTGACTCTTTGGGTTGGATCCACAAAATCCCAGGCAGCAGGACTGTGAGCAGGCTCTTCTTCCCGAGTGGGTGTTGACATCTGGCTTCTCCTAGAAAGGGCGAAAAAGTGACTTTGTAATCACATGTAATCCCTATAGACAAAAAGTCCTTTCCCCCTTAAGGTGTGAATCCTTTTTTTTTTTTTTAAAAAACAAAGGAATGGATCCTGCTGATAACAGAGTTCAGAGTAACTGAGGAGGTAAATAGTGTCTGCTGTACACACAGAGGCAGGTTCAAATGTTCCTGCTTAAGCTCATCTTACACTTACATGGACAGCTTACACATAGACAGCAACGGACAACACACACTCTGTCGCTGCCTTTCAGAAAGCCACTTCTGCCTGCATGAGCAAGGCCTGGGTTTAGTACCACATTCACATGCACACTTGCCCACCACCACCCTTCCCCAAACACACACACACACACACACTGATATATACAAAGTCACTTAACATCATGTAAGAATTTTTAAATATTGAAGGTGACGTTCTAGCATGTTCTTAAGTCATCAGTAACAAGCCATTGGAAACAAAAGAGGCAGTGCTCTGGCTCCTCATTCCCAGCAGCCGATGTCACACATTCATCGGGTGGTCCGGTGGGAATCCTTGAGACAGCCTTTTCTATTTTCCTGGGCCAGTAAGGGAAGGAAGTGATCTGTCAGAAGCAGCAGAGTGGAATAAGGCTGCTTTTGCGTAAAAGCAGAGGATGGTGAAAAAGAAATACTAGCTGAAAATTTAACTAGGCATTGAAGATAGAAGTAAAAACATTTGTACTAATTATTCTGAAGGAAACAATCTTTTCCAAGTGACTGGGGACAGTTTTCAAGTCTTAGATTTTCTATACAATTATTTTAGAGTTTGTCTATCATATCTTCAGTGGCCTATTCTAGAATCAATTCATCTGAAAGTAAATATTTAACATCAATTTTTTAAAATTTTAAAAGCTTGACCCAAAGGGCAGCTACTGAACCCACTCACAGAACTCTGAACAGTGCTCTCGTAGAAGGGTTTATGTCACGTCTACGTGGAAGGTTATTAGTGACAAGAGCACCCATATGACAAGCTGGAGAGGCGACTCAGTGCTTAAGAGTGCTTGCTTGGTCCCAGAGGACTGAGTCTGGGTCCCAGCACTCACATCTGGCAGCTCCCAGTTGTTTCTGATTCCATGGCCTCCAAAGACTCTGCTTTTAAGATAACATGAGGGGCTAGAGAGACGGTTGGCAGTGGGGTTAAGAACACCGGCTGCTCTTGCAGAGCCCCTCAGGGAGCTTGGTTCTCAGAACAGTAGTTCACAACCATCCATTCCAGTTCCAAGGGATCTAACATTCTCTTCTGACCTCTGGAAGTATCAGGCATACAAACGGTGCAGACATACATGTAGACAAAATACCCATACACATAAATGTAAAAATAGTAAGTATATGTACACAGACACACACACACACACATGCACACAGACACACATACATGTACAGATACACACATGTACACATATAGGCACACATACATATATGTCACAGAGACACACAGACCCACATGCACACACATGCAAACACACACAGATACACATACAGACCTATATGCACATACGCAGATATACATACATGCTCACACAGAAAGACACATACATGTGTACACACACAGACACAGTATCTAATAAAGCAGGAACACAGCATCATCCAGGTGTGCACTGCTGGTGAAAACCCAAGGCCAACTCAACAACTGTCCAAGAAATTTGTTTCCCTCTGTAACTGGAAACCACTCAGAAATCTGCACAAAAAGAAGGGCAGCCCCTGACTGCCACCTGACAACCAGAGCAAAGCTCTGAGCTGTCCCTGTTGGCAGATGTCACATCAACACCATGTCAATTTTCTTATCATCAAGAACCTGAAAATTATCCATAATATATGAATCAGGTTAAGCAAATGTTCTGCTTATTAGCATCTTAGTTTTCTAACATGTTCTACTGATTTTAAATCATAAAACACTTTGGAGACCTTTGGGTTTGGTCACAGGTGTACATGTGACTGCCTGACTCGCCCTTGTCATCCTGCATTCGAGGAGGAGTGACTAACCAGAACACACAACACGTACTTAGACTGGGCTCTGCTGAGGATGCACTCCTTCCAGACTCGATGGACCATGTGATTGTGAAGTTTGGGAGGGATCTTCCTTGATCTCTTTGGACTGTGCATAGTTATCATCCCCCCGTCTTGGGACCCGAGGTGACAAGCAGCACTCTGCACACTGCTCTCACCTGGAAAGCAAGCACAATCAGAACATCAGGACTGCACACCATAGGCTGTTGGATATGTTACCTTCTAAACTTGCTTCTGTTAAGCTTAGTCTCCTACCCCCAGCAATCACACTATCTGCAGGATGATAACTCTCTACCCACACCCACACACCACTAACCAACCACCAACCCACCTAGGTCTGTAGGATTCTTTGTGTTTTCCCTAAAGCAATAGACATGATGAACATGTGCACAGCATCTGGAACACATGCACAGACATGCACAGCACCATCTCACCCCAAATGTTTAGATGCAATTTAACTTCTAAGGAAGGTATCACAATTGCAATATTAAAGATGCAAGCATTCATTATTTGTGCTTAGTTTAGGAACTAAACACAACCAGTGTATTTTGGAGCAGATAGAGCAGCAGAGGCAGCTCTGTGTTCATTCAGCTAAACAGCTGTGTAATAAAAGCACACAGTATGAGCAAGAGAGAAAACTGATTAGCACACTGGTGTCTGGAACTGCTTGCCTTACTCCCAGTGTGAGTTACCCGAGCATGGCACTAAAACCTGGAAAGGGATTGTCTCCAAGTTATATTTCCAGAGCGAGGCTCACTGGCTCCCCTCAAGTGTGTCCAGTTAGTCTGTCCACCTGTTGGTTGGTGGCCTATTCCTTCTGGCCACACCCACTGTGATGGGACAGGTGATGGAAGCTCTGACCATTCCCATTTCAAATGTGGCCAGTCTAAAGGCAACGTCCAGTCAACTCTATGGCTCTCTCTTATTTGACATAGTAAATGTACTATGGGCTCTGTTCTCAACCAAACAAAAATGCAAAACATCTTGACCAAAAAAATGTAAACGTAGCGTCTCTGGATAATCTGCACTGCTACCATGAAAATCTCTCAAATGTCCCTTATAGAACAAATTACTCCCCATGATGGCTGCATCAAGACCATTGCTTTGTAGGATGTTTAGGTTTATCCCCATTGAAAACATCAAACTATGGGGCTAGAGAGATGGCTCAGTGGTTAGAGCACTGACTGCTCTTCCAGAGGTCCTGAGTTCAAATCCCAGAAACCACATGGTGGCTCACAACCATCTGTAATGGATCTGATGCCCTCTTCTGGTGTGTCTGAAGAGAGCGGCAGTGTATTCACATACATAAAATAAACAATTCTTTTTAAAAAGTTAACACAAATCTCACTAAGTATCTGGGGGAAGAAACTGATATATAAACTAAAACTAATAAAAATTAAAGTAGTGCAAGTGTTAAGAATACAAAATTTTAAGTAAAATGTAAACTATTGAAATTACTGACAGATGGGGCCTTTGGGAATCACTACAAAAGACAATGAAGCATTTTCTTTTTCAATTTAGTTATAATAAAAATCGATTAATGGCTAACCATTTCCAGAAGAGTCACACTAATGCTCTGCTCCCTGAGTCCTGTGAGTCTAACCCGAGACTGGGGAAGGACAAGTTCATCCATAAGAGATGCACATAAAATGCACATTTAGTCTACGAACATCTTCCTGATAGTGTAAGCCATCTCTGAACTATGGACAACACATGACACATGTGCCAGTGGATTCCCAATGAAGACAAGCTGACTCTAGCCAGGAGTTAATACAGGAGTCTGTCACTCAAAGTGGACACAACTGTTTTCAATTCAAGCAATCTCTCCATTATCAGGGGGAGGGAGGGAGAGGGAGAGAAAAAAAAGAGTATAACTGTGGAATGTTTACTTCAGAGAGCAGCAGATATGTACAGGACTCAGTACCCACTTAGGCTCCTCATGCTATTCTAACACTGTCTTATAATGGAGAAAGAATTGTTGCATAGTCGTCCTGTGGGAGCAACTGTAGGGTGGCAAAAGTTCCAACTATCCCTGGTCCAGTGCTTGTGATGGTTAACAGTGACTGTCCATGAGACTGAACTAGGAAACACCCTGGGACATCATGTCTCTAAGGCACTTCCAGAGACAGCTCCGACCCTTCCTAGTTCCCTGAGCAGCTGAAAGGGCAGGTTGGACCTGCTGGAGGAAGCAGGGTCCTGGGGACATGTCCTTGGGACTGCAGCTGGGCCCTGACTCCATGCTCTGTGTTCTCTTTACTCTATATCCAACAAGAGACTAAGAACTGCCTCCATGTCTTCTCACTCCCACACTGCTCTGTCGGATGCACGCAGCCCAGCATCAGTGAAACTGTGAGACAGACAAATCCTTTTCCCCTAAGGGCATCTCTCTCAGGCACCTAGCCACCAAAACACAGCAAAGTTGACACAGTATTTGCCATTGTTTAAAAGCAAACAGGAGCAGGTTACCCACATACAGTTTCCTATCCATGGCAGAAACATGGTCAGAGTGTGCCCGGGGGCCTGCCTGTGCAGAACTAAGGCGGCACCAATACTTCCTGTAGAACAGAGACTAAGGTAGCACAGGCACGATTCTGAGACTTGGCCTTCTTACCCTCTACCCCTCGCCTGTCCTACCACTTCCATCAGGAAATCTGCCATGCTGATGGCGGTCTGGAAAACCTTCCCAGGAACACACTGGATTGCACTCACCTAGAACCACCTGCTCCGGGGAGGTGGGAGGCGTCAGAGGCATCCCACAGTTACTGGGGTCTTTCACACTACCAAGTCCCTGCTGCACAACTGTGACATGCCCTCCAGCACTGGCAGCACTCTGAGGAACCGGGATATCATTCTGAGACACCAACACGAAAGCCGAAGGGTAGACCATCCGGACACCACCTGTGAGCAAAGACAGCAAGGAGCAGGCTTGAGTAACCGTCTCAGTGAGCAGGTCAATGGGAAAAAGTCCTGCCACAAGCACACCTGCTTGAACATGCTTCCCAGAGTCACCATGACAGCAAAGGGGACAGGAAGAAAGCAGGGGTCACAGCTGTGGAGAATTTGAGTGGTCATCTCTTTAAATGATCAATGGAGCTACAATACAGTTAGTTATCCAGGCAAACACTTTCTTACCAACAATGACTTCAACTGCCACTGGGAAGTCGTCATCGTATCCCAGCTCAGCCTCCTCTCGAGGCTCCTCCTTCTTCCTCAGCACCATTGGGTAGAAACACTGCCATTCCTCAATGAGCTTGCGGGCGGCCGGGTCGGACATCTTGTATGCATGCCCTGTTAGTGTGCCGTTTAAGCCGTAAGGACTCACCAGTACTACAGAAAAGAGACACGAGTATCACATATAATCCTATATATTTGGTCATTTTAGGTTAAAACAAAGCACTACTTCATGCCCTTTGATTTATATCCTAGAGTCTTTCACTGTATGGTTTTTAAGTATACTTTAGAATTATTTACGTGTATTTTAATTACATCAATTTTTTTTTAAAAAATCAAGTTGGGATACTATTACTTTCAATTCTATCAAGGTATACTATATAACTCATCTATACATTAAAATGCATGCCTATCTATGGATGATGGCTGTGCACCATGAATACCACATCTGGCATGGAGACCCAGGCCCACCTGGCACTTAACACTAATGTGGCCCCTGAGAACCCTTACATATGTAATAATCAAAGAACAAGAGGTAACGTAATATTTATAACACAGTAACAACAGTAAGCCTCCTACTAGCAGGTTGTAGTGCCTAGAGGGTGAAGTGCACAGCTTACTTGTGCATCCCGTGTGTCTCTGCAGGGGCTCGTGATAAGAATTCTCATGTGCTGTGAACTCTCGTTGGAGCTGACACTGGTTCTCTTTCCACTCAGTCTTTGAAGCCAACCATGTTTTAATGGAGTTAGAAACAAACTGGGCTACCGTGGCACTTACACTGTTGCCCTGTGTACAGTCTTCAGAATAATCCTTTCTAGGGGTCTAGACAGCTCTAGAGTGGGAAGCACCCCATTTTCCTTTGGCTTTGTGTGTGCACTGCATGTATGTGTGCAGTCCATTGTGTGCCCGTGAGTCTGGGAACCAGGAACCAATATAGAGGTCTTCCTCTCTCTATCTTTGTGTTTTAAATTAATTCCTGTGTCCAAATATGGAGGTGACAGGACAATCTACAGAAGTCCGTCCTCTCCTTCTTCCGCCTGGGTGCCAGGGGAACCTTATCGGCTGGGCCACTCTCCTGGATCTCCACTGGTGTTGAGGAGACAAAGTGTCTCACTGAATATGAAGCCCACAGATCTCGTTAAGACTGCCTGCTGGCCAGCAAACCCCAGGAATTTGTCAGTCTCAGTGCCCCAGAGCCGAGGATAGAGGTGCTTCACATCCAGCTCTGACCTGATGCTGGGAAGCAAACTCAGGCTCCGATGAGCACTAACTGATGAGCACCCCCTCAGTTAATCTTAGAAAGTTGTCTCAAAAAGCCTCCCCTTTGGCTTTCTGAGACAAATCTCAGATAGCCAAAGTTGTCTTTAATCCAATATGGACCTAAGCCTGACCTGGAATTCTCTATCCTCCTAAAACTGGGATTACTGGTATGTGTCCCCACACCTGGCTTGAAGTGCCTTTTTCTTCTTCTTTTTTTTGGTCAACTTTACAAACATTTAAAGAACGTCTCTCCTGGTGTTTACTCATTTCCCACATTACTGACTTGTATAAAGATACTTATGTGCTGCCGGTTTCTAAAGCAGTTGGGTAATGCATTACATGAGGAGAGAGAGGCAGAGCTGAGTTAAGATATGTGGTCTCTAGGGACCTTTATTCCCAATACAATCTCTTCCAACTTCTAAAGTTAAAAGCTACTTACCTTCTCTTGTGACCTTCATATCTTCATAAATGCTTTAAGTGATAACACTGAAGATGAGGTCAAGTGCTCCTCCACATTTTCAAACTCCAACACAGTATTAGACACATCTGACAAGTGCAACTGCACATGATGTGCAGCACCTCAGGTTTGTTTTTGAGAATCAGGTTGTTTTAAATTTTATAGGAGTTTTATAGCTGTTTGTTTGGGGGGAGGGGGCTGTTTCAAGACAGGGTTTCTCTGTGTAGTTCAGTCCTGGAACTCAGGAATCCACTGTCCTCTGCCTCCTGAGTGCTGGGGTTAATGGCGTGCCACCCCACTTCTGCAAGACCCCACTCCAGTCTACAACAACCTACACCCATCCTCAACATCCCATCCTCCCACAACACCCCACTGGGAGAGGCAGCTATGCCCTCACTTGCTGGTGCAGGCTAAAGCACTGACCTTGAAATGGTGCAGGTGAAGACTGGGCCATGTGTAAGTGTTCCTCGCTGATCAAATAGATTGGCTGGTGCTGAGCAATCTCCACACTTGTGCACACGTTACTCTCTCCATGAAGGAAGAATGTGAAAGCACAGGACAAATGCTCACTGAAAGAAAAAAAAAAAAAAAAAACAGGGACACTTGGTTTCATGCTTGGCAGGAAACAGTATTGGGCAACACCTGGATGCTACTCTGTACTTCTGGCCACCCAGTCAAGATGCTTCTCATCTGTTGGGGACAGACAGCAGTCTCCAGTCGATGGTGTTTCAAAACAAGGCAGGTGTTAGTTCTTAACACTACAAGATGTCCCCTATTCACACATGAAGCTCCCTTCTCAGCTAGAGACAGGAGAGCCCAAGGGCCCCCTACACAGTGAGCACTTGACCCGTTAGCTTAATAAAAGAGGAAACAGAACTTCTAAGAATTACTTTTAAAGTGGATTATGGACAAGATCAAAAACAATGGAGCGGAGGTTCTACCCCATTATAGAAATAACAATGGCTTTGCTTATTTGGGGTACAGTGTAGCAAAAATGTCTCACCGCTTAAGAGCATCATAGTATATATTAGAGGTTAAAGTTATTGGCTTGAATGTTAGGAGCAAGGTGGCACAAGCCTGTCATCTGAGCACACGGGAGTCTGAGGCAGATCTACCCAGGCGCTGAGGTCAGCCTGAACTACTCTGGGAGATCCTACTTCAAAACAAGAGAACTGAAAGAGAGCGGTGCTCAGTGTGGTGATGCCGTCTCAACTCGAGGTAAGGACTCTATCGTATCATCTATTTTTACAATTTACATTTTCATTCATTCACTCATTCATTTATTCTATATAAGTACACTGTAGCTGTCTTCAGGCACACCAGAAAAGGGCACCAGATCTCATTACAGATGGTTGTGAGGCACCATATGATTGCTGGGATTTAAACTTAGGACCTCTGGAAGAGCAGTCAGTGCTCCTAACCACTGAGCCATCTCTCCAGCCCCTACATTTGCATTTATTACTGATTTACTGAGGTGTCATGGGGAAAGTTACCACAATGGCATAGCCTTTCAAAGTCGTTAGCTTTGGTCCTGAGCCAGCAGTGATGGCCCTCATGCCTGTAAGTGTCCTCCAGAACACTTGCCTACATACCAAAACCACATCACTACCACAAAGGGACGCACACATGCTCTGGTCTGATGAGGGTGTCCTGGTGGTTTGTGCTTTTACTAACAACATGAAGTTCTGTCAACAGAACGCACTTGCTCTTGGAAGTAGATATTCATAAAACACAGCAAAGGGGTGGTACATTTTCACAGAGTTTTTCCTTTTTCAAAAACTTAAAAAGACTTGTTAATATCCATACATTTAAATTTCAAGTTCACAAAAAAAGGGACATATTTAAAGCTATGCATTAGAAAACTGGCTGCCCTTGCAAAGACAGTAACTAGAAACACAGACTGTATCTCGCACACAGCAGACAAAGCAGCCTTCCTGACCTGGACCACTGGCTATCTTTCAGCCCACAGGCTGGTGCGACTCATCCTATGTACACCCCATCCTCAGTGCACCACACCTTTTAAGAACTAGTGGGAGTCACAGTGCACAGCACAACCTACTATCAACCGTGCAGAAACGGAAGCAGCCAACTAGTAAGCATGAAGCATGCGCAGAGAGCTGCAGAGGCTGGTGAGTGGTGGTTCCCCAGAAGGAAGCACAGGAACGATGCTGTAGGAGGGGAGCAGCGAAGGAAGCTGTGCAGACACAACACCAGGGCAGGATCCAGAACGATACAAGGAGCGGGTGTGTGTTCAGAGAGCAGAGTGAAGTTTGTTTTAAAAGGCAAAGCTCAGCTTGACTCAACAAAAAGATTAGTTAGTGCAAAACAGCAGAGTAGACGTATTTGTTTTAACAAGTCAACTGAGTAGCAGGACCGTGAGGTGATGTCACATAACATCCACTTGCACCTCTCACACACCACTCAAAGAACAGAGAAGCAGGAGTGGGAAAAAGTCTTGAATCAATCGCTTATTTTTACTACTAATTACTTAAAAAGTAAAATGCCTTTGTTAAAGGGGTAATTAAAGTAAGGCAAGGAAAGTACAAGAAAAAGAACATGATTCAGAGGAAGCAGCCAGAGGGTGTGGTGCCTGCCCGATGCCAGTTTACTGCCTCTCTGAGGATGCCTCTGTCATGTGCAAAGCAGCTGTAGGCAGACTGCTGCACTTACATGATCAGACTGGTGTGGGCACACTGCAGTGGAAACTACTGAGGGAGAGAGAGGTTCTGAAATAGTGCAGACAGTGTATCTGCTTCTACCCGGGGGAAGTGCATGCACACAGTTTGCTATACTGGCACAGAACTGCTAGGGAACAATATACTTTAAAAGCCTAACCACTCCCCCGAAAGCCCTGAGGTGAGTGAAGATTATTCACAACATCCTCTTCTATCTTTCCATACCTGCCATTTGCCACAGAACACACGGAGTAAGATCAGACAGGTACTGCCTCCTGCTGCTGCTCTGTGTGACCACCGCCCACCGTCCTTCCTTCTGCCCCATTTGGCTCTGATGCTGTCTGTATACAACCCTCTGAGTGTGTGCTCAGCAAACCACAAGTACCCTTAGCTATGGCACTGTAGCAATGGCAGGAAAGGCCGCACTCACAAACATCTGTGTCATCTCAGTAAGCAGCCGAGCCACGGTTTACCGGTGCGCTTGTCCCACTCAGCCCTCGTCAGCAGTGTTGGTGCCGACTGGCCGACTGCTGCAGGCTCACTAGTGCCATCCAGGCTGCTTCCTACACGGGCCTCCCTCCCTTACGGAGGACAGGTGAAAACTATCTACGTTCTAAGGCATTTTCGAGGGCACAGCAGCAACGAAGCTCGGAATTCAACGTTGTTCCCATTAGCTAGCTCCAAACCATGGGTGTTCACTTAGACCCCTCCCATCTGGTGTGTCGTGTACATAACATGGCATCTGTGACAGTGAAACACAGAACTGTACCAACACAACTAGTACTCGCATGATGCTATATGCACGCTCTAGGGTTGGGCAGTGTCTTTATTCATTTTATGTTTGCCTTCGTGAGTTTATGCATCTACACGGGTATCTACATGAGTGTGAGGAGGCCTGAAAAGACCACTGGATACCTGGGGTAGGGGCTGCAGGGTTGGGAGCCTCCATGTGAGTGCTTGGAACCAAACAGGAGCAGCAAAATTAACTTTGGGGCCACCTCTGCCCCTCACAGGGTTTGTACGCATAACAAGCTCCAAGATGGTGAGAGAAAAGGGAGGAGAAATAAAAGCAAGAAGGCAGCAGATGACAGAAGGGTAGTGGTGTAGGGGGTTCTGAGTCTGAGGGTCAACCGAGCTGGTGGTTTCAGTTCCTTTACTTTAGAAACTGCCTCCTTCTCCCCTCCTCTGTACACACATGCACAGCTGTGTGCACTCCTGTGTGCAGAGTGCAGAAACGGTGCTCATCCTCTATCACACTCCACTCCCTGCCTTCAGAGCTGACAGCCCCGCCTCCCAACACATACCTTGGTGTTACACGTGACTATAAGGTCACAGCAGCTTCTGCTGCTGCTGCTGCTAATGGTAAGATCACAACTCAGGTATACAAGGTTGTGCAGAAAGCACTTTGGACCACTGAGCCCCACTTTGAGCCCCAAGTTTTGTTTTTCAAAAGTCACATTCAAGAAAAACAATGGCCACTGGGAAGTACCCAGACCAGTCTTTTGTGTTTTCCGTCTTGTTTTAGGAAAGTGTGTAATGTTTGAAACGTATAAGCAAAAAATGTTGAAATAACCAAATTACCTGGAGTTTGTTCATAAAATGTCATTTTAAGTGCCTTGATGTTATTGATGAGAAAATTTATTGAACGATTTTCAAAGAAGTAAATTCTTACTTAAGGTGCATCCAGACCAGAGGCTGCTGTGAGCTTCAGCCAGGCTGCTGAGGGCACTTCACTAAGCATGGTACAGAGCACACCCTTAAAGTGTCTTTATTCGAAGCTACAAAGAAGCCATCCTAACAGTTTGTTTCAAAGGAATCCAGGTAAATCCAGCATTGTGGTCTGCAGGCAGTGGAAGCCTTCACCTCCTCTTTAGACTGTGGTGTGTCCCTAGATAGCAGTGTTTTAAATAGCTTGTTCCTGCGTGTCTAGAAGAAGCAGTGTTTGGGTGTGTAATATGAAGGGTGTGGCATCAGGAAAGCCTCAGGAGCTCAGCAGCGCCCTCTGGCTGGACACCTGCCCGCTCCTGGGCTGCACACAGCACTGGTCCAGAACTGCACCACACTGCTGTTCTTTGGGTAGAATAACCTGCCTTTCCAGTCCTCATCTTTTCTGTTTAAAGTGAGGTAAAGGTCAAATGTGGCCCAGTGCTTCTGTGTGCCCCAGCCATCGTGATATGTCCCACTGATTGACTTTTGAGCCAGGGACCACACTCGTCACAAGCTGCACTTGGATGAGCTTGATGGGAGCAGAGAATTAATTGATATTTAATTTTGTTTGTAACACTTTCCTCTTCAGTTTTTGTCTTTCTTCTACAACTTTCTATCATTTTTCTAAGATACTAAAAAAGCATCTAGAGTTCTGGGTTAAAACACAACTCTCCTGTGACTACACCCCAGTGCTTGTAGCCCAGCTGGGTTCTGAACTGACAATCCTACTGCTTTAGCTTCCAAAGTAGCTGGGATCATAGGTCTGTGCTACCCTGTCCACTTCCAGTTTCAGTGTTCAGACCTGGATTGACTTCACTGATCTCTCTAACATTTGACAAATAATAAGAAAAATACCCACCCTTATTCCACTATACCTCCCCACCCCCATTTCACCGCCTATTACTTAGATGGGGGGGAGAGGGAGAGGGAAAAGGAGGGGGGGGGAGAGAGAGAGGAGAGAGAGAGGAGAGGGGGAGAGAGAGAGAGAGAGAGAGAGAGAGAGAGAGAGAGAGAGAGAGAGAGAGAGAGAGAGAGAGAGAGAGAAAGAGTGATAGGGGTTGGGGTGGTGGAAGAGATCTGTGAGCATAACTACCAACAAACTGCAACCAATCCCCTGAATGACCAACAACCACTTCTCAGGGCCCTAGCATTTATAGGTCTTCTGAAAAATTCCCAGAATTCCAAAGGTCACAGAATTGTAGAAACTATCTGCTGCTGGCAAAACTACACCTCTGCCAGAACATGAGGCAAATCCTACTCAGCTGCCGTTGACTGTCTGCAGCAGCCTCATATCCTACACCTGGGATTAAGTTGAAACCATTCTTATAATGTTCCTGTGGTTTTTAAAGAAACAAAAATTCCAAAATTCTCAACTTCATGGGTCTTTGTCCCCATGGAAAAGGCTGCTCAGAGGCAGAACTCGTGGGTGACACCTGGGGCTACGGCAGGAGGCTAAGAGCTGAAGTCAGACAGCTGGGAAGTGGTTCATTGAGGAAAGGAAGCTGCCACCAAGCCCGATGACTTGAGTTGGATCCCAGAACCCACATGGTAGGAGGAGAAAACCAAATCCTGTAAGCTGTCCTCTGACTTCTGCAGAGCTGTGCATACAAGCACACACAATAAATAAAATAAGTAAATGACGGTGAGGAGGGGTGAGGTCAGCGTGAGCTCTGGTGAGTTTCAGACCAGCCTCAACCTACTTGGTGGGAAACCGGTTTTTAAATACAACACAACACAGGTCAGGCTGCTTGATTACATCGAGGTGTGAGATGGCACATTCTACCTTGAAAGCTTGTTTTTCTTTAAAATGTCCTAATAGAGTAAATGGTTTTTTACCAGGAAGTCACTTTTGAAGGCGGTTTGACTGGCCTCCTGCCTTACAATAGGGGCGTCTAGGGAAAGCCGTGCGAGACCGCAATGGAGAAAGCCCCACTCTCCTGCAGTATTTTTAAAAGGTATTTTACACCTTGAGCTGAGTTTTCAGAATGCAGCTATTATATGTGCTTTCAAAATGCACTGTGAATATTAATAAACTCCTCTTCTTTTCAAGGTGTAAAGTGTTTTGATAACAGGTGCACAATGCAGAATGCATGAAGATAATTTTACCTAAATGTTTTCAATGTGACCAAGTTATCACTCTGAATTTCCTGAGCTGTCATTAACTAACTAACCCTCTTGCCTCTGTCCATGGCCTCTCTGATATTTGGTCCCCTTTCTGAAGAATGTGCTTCCCTCTGGCAGCTCAAACTTTCCTCACAGTATCTCTTGTTCAGAGGGCAGCATCTGGGCACAGTATTCTACAGAAGCCTTGATGGGATCTTAGTAATTCTCATCTTTTCCTGTAATGAATTAACTATCACTACAAGGCAATACAAATATTGTCATGAGTATTTATTTTCTTAAAATTTGAAGTTACTTGTATTTGTCTGAGTGCCTGCAGGAACACAGTGCACATGGGAGGATTGCAAGCAGAAGCCAATCGTCTCTCACCACAGGGCCCTTGGCAGATCCCAGCTTGGCAGCAAGAGTTACAGAGCCACCTCAGAGGCCCTAACTGCAAATACCTTTGTTATGAGAGGTGACTTAAATAAAATTAAGTACTTATAATTAATAAATAAAATTACCATCAGAGTTCTTGAAGAATCACTCCACTGAAAAGTTACCCAGTGCATTGTTCTAATGCAGCAAGGTCTTACTGAACATTGTTAACACAACACACACACACACACACACACACACACACACACACACACACACGTGCAAGATTAGGGGTTTTTTTCCTACCATCCTATCCTTAGTACTAGCTGTTCCCTGGCAATGAAAGCATCTCTAGTGGCACATTACTTCTCTGAGTTTTCCGGGCTCCTGGGCTAGCACTAGAGCATCAGGCATCTGTGTCAAAGCAAGAGCAGTGTCATAGTGACCTAAAGGACTAATGTTCCTCTGGAACCTCACTTAACAGGGGCTGTAACTCAGTTACAAATCAGATCCAAAGGCTGTGAGCATTTGTGGTTAACTTTGATGGGCAAAGCACTACAGGACTGTTTTTAAAACAGCAAAATGGCTACAAGGTCTGCTCTCTTTCACACTGTGCTCAGCAGACATCAGCACATGATCTGAGAAGGCTCCTCTAAGTCTTGTATTCAAATTTCTCCTGGGGTTACAACTTGTCCAGATTGCTGCCACAGTCTCTAGCAGCTCAGTCTAATACTCAGTGGGGAAACACGGGGATCAAAGTGACAGCTGTCCTGGATCACCTGCAGCCACTGAAGCACACCTTTAATCCCAGTACCAAGGAGGGAAAGGCAGGCGGATCTCTCTGATTAGAGGCCAGTCTGGTGTACAGAGTAAGTTCCAGGTCAGGCAGAGCTTCAAAATGACACCTTGTATAAAGAGCAAACAAGTAAACGCACAAGCTTAACCCCCACCCCAAGAAGTACAAAGTGAGGACTCTCAGAAGATTTTTTGGGTTAGTCTGAAAAGAAAAGGGTAGGAAAGAGACAGTATCACAAAGCTCCAAACAAAACTTCCCATCACTGTTCTTTATTTAACACCAATGCCTTCCTCACGTGTTATTAAGGACCAACAGGTAAGACTGCAGGTCTCCTGTCTGCACAGAACCCACTGCTAAACTGCAATGCTGGGGATCTATTTTATCGTGTGTTTTAAATCATAAGATGTTTGCTTATGTTTTTAAAAACGCCCAACCATCATAACAGGCTCTGATACCCATAGGTCTCAGTGGCAGGCACAGTGGAGTTCTTGCCAGTTTGAAAGAAACGTGGCTCAGGCTTCTGACAGCTGCCTGGCTTCAGGCACCCAGCAAGCAGCACACGTGGCCTGCCAAGAAAGCCAAAGCAGATGGGAGCGGCAATGTGCTGCCATCGCTCAGGTGAGCAACAGCAAGCAGGAAGCCACCTTGCAGCCAAACGCTACACAAAAGAGACCTGACAGGAACCTGACATGGGACCTCTGCCTCCTTAGCTGGGCACCTCACCACACTGCTTTTTATGTCAGCCTCACTGCCCGCCCCTTCGGCTCTGATGACCTCACCTGTTTCTTCAGGGTATGGATTGGCTGAGGGCACTCTGAGACCAACAGGAAGCATGAACATGGCAAGGAAAAAAAGCCAGCATGCCCCTCCCATTTGATTACTATTATATTAAACTGTTTAGTTAGTGGAAAATAATGTATACACCAATCAATACAATATGAGATTCTTCTCTGTCCCTATTATGATCCTCTGTTTTTAAACAGTACTTACAAAGCAGAGAAAGGAAGTAACCATGCTAGGCTGCACTTTTTCTGCCTTCTGAGATATCAGAGAGAGAGCAGCTGACACTCAGTGTGGTGTGGCAAGTCCTTTAAAGTCATTCCAACATCCAGCATTTGCCTGCCAGATAACAGCACTGCGGCAAAGTCTCTCACTCACCAGCACTCAAAGGAGGCCACGGTTTTCCCAACCAGAGGAAAGTAAAACAGGCACAGACGTCCATTTAGTAGGTGCTCCCATCAGCAAGCACTTATCTCCCATGCTCTTCCAGTGCCAGACGGCTGTGCCCGGCACATGGCTTCCTCCGCCTTCTGTGGGCGGCCCCACTGTAACGTAGGTGTAATGCTAGAACCTTTCCTCAGCAGAGTAAGTGTCAGGAGGTCAGAAGGCCAAAAGGGGCTACACAATGCAACCAACACGCTCAACACCAAAATGGTGACTTGAGTCACAGCTTGTGAAGCTTTTCAAAGAGTGGGAAAATTGAACTGAGAGAATATAAAGGGGGGAAGAGGGAGAGGGGGAAAGGGGAAGAGGGGGAGAATGAGAGAATGAATGAATGAAAGAATGAATGAATATATGTTGGGATAGAGCTGCCTGAAAGAAATCATCACTGAGTAAAGGAATCAGCAGAAATCATGGAATGCTTTGGGCACACCACAATTACAAAGTAAATGTGTGCTCCAATAAATGGTAGTATTTATTTACACACACACACACACACACACACACACACACACATACTCACTCACTCAGTATATAGGTATATAGTTGCTACAAAAGGGGAGGGAATGCTTACTTACCATTATGAACAATTAAATTTGAGAGTACTGTCTTCCAAATGTTTGGTATTGTTTTTAAGGTTCTAACCAAGGGTTTCCAGTAGCTTAGGCAACTACCATATACAGCCTGAGTGCCAGTGCACAGGCACTGCCCAAGGGCCTACACTGCCAAAAGCCCACAGTCCTGGCTCACAGAAGTTGCAGGCCAAGGAGGAAGAGTCGGGGTAAAACCATTCAAAAACTCAGTGCATATGTGCAGTGGAGGGTGAGGGCAGGTTATGCAGTAAATCAAACAAGACGACACGCTCAAGAGTTCATAGAAGGGAGCAGCAGCAAGAGAGCACGAGGAAAGAGGGAGGGGTGGGCAGGCGAAGTTCAGAGCCATATGGAATGTCTGGGGAAGAAAATGCCTGGTGTGCTCATCTCATAAACTGTCAGGAGAGGGTACAGAGAGTGCGGAGAGCAGAGCAGAGCAGAGCAGACACTCTGAGCCTGTGAACTGTAACCAAAGGCATGGGCCGACTTGTACTCTTAAAGCACCGACTCAAAGCCGAGGACTGCCATCCTCTGCATGGCTGTCCTCCAGTGCTGTGCACAGTGAGACAAGGCAGCCAGAAGAAGAGGCAGGCAGCATGGCTGTGTAACATCCAGTAAAGTTAGCCATGAATAAGGAATTCAGGAATGAGGGCAGGGCAAGAAACCAGCATTAAGTCTGAGCCACACTGTAAGCCAGGTAAGATACATGGGCCTTGTGGCTCAGCAGTTCCCCAACTGTGGGCAGAGAGAAAAAAGAAGTCAGGTAAATTTTTCTCTTAATTTGTTATTGTAGAAGATGATTTCTCCATCCCTGTGTACACAACTTCATTTAAAATATACTAAACTTTAAGGCAAGTCAGACTAATTCACTCAGATATCTGTCTTTAAAGATTTTCTATAAAATAAAATTTACTAAGATTAATAATTAAAAACCACTCTAAGCAATGAAAGTTTATAATCATAAACTATGTTGAAATCAAATTATCTGAATAAACATCATTTTTCTAATTAGCAATCACACCTACCAACGTTATCAGTAGTAGCAGTACATGAAAGAATCCCCCCATTCCCTTTACACTGAGTTCAGACACTCCCTCTTGACTGCCTTCTCCCTCCACTGTGCTGAGAATGCTAAGTCTGTGGTGCCACCTAGCTATTTTCTAAAGACTAGATGTCAGCAGCACCCAAATTCCATCACTCTAGTGAGCAAAACATCAGCAAAGGAACTGCTCAGAAAAGGAGAGAAGACCATTCATTAACAGTTAAAAGCACAGCCAAGGGGCTCAATGGGTGGCCACAACAGCTATCACATGGCATTCCATTAGAGCCACACTGATGGCAATGCTGCCATCGTCAGAAATGGACAGATGGCCACTGAAATTTCCAAAGCACAAAGCACCTGAAGCAAGTGATCATGCACACCTATATGTGCATTCGAGTATAAGCACTTGTGTCTGACTCTGCACATGTATGTGGGACATACAGACAGCTGGAGAGGTGTTGGAGGGCCTCAGAAGACTGCATGTAGTCACTAAGGAGCGTGCACCCTACACATCAGACAGGATGGGCAGAAAGTGGTAGAAATCACCACCAGGCAATCTACCTGTTCCAACTCTACCTTGGTATGTCCAATTTGATTTTGCATGCCACAGGCTGAAGTGTATGGAGTAATCTAGAAGATGATTTTTTTACAATGACCAAAGAGTTTAAAACCAACAACTGTTTACCAGAAGTTGAGACAGCTATGGAGAACAACTATACACTCTAAAGCCTAACTGTTCTTATCACTAGAATATTATCCACGCTGCCCGTGGTTTTACATACTCTGTGCTATACTGCTCAACACCTCCTAGGGTACCAGAGAGTTCAGGCACACCAGCTGAGAACTGAGGATACAAACACACAGAAAATGCACAGCCAGGTCTAACCCACCACCAGGGTTCTTTCCAGGAAAAAGAAGCTCACTGTGAAAGGCAGAAGACAGGGTGACCTTTGACCTTTCAGTCCAGCTCTCTTTCTACTGGGCTCTTCATATATGCTGTGCTTGGTTGAACACAGAACATCAGGACCGATGGCAGAGTAACAGGCAGAGTAACTGACAGCTATAGCCTAGCAACGATGAGGAACAGTGTTGTGAGGCAGGGCAAAGGGAACTGAATTAAGACTCCATTCTGAAACTTGAAAGCCATGTTATTGGAGAACTCACACGAGACGTGGGTGGCAAATGCACCTGAACCAACCACTGACTGGTGTCACCTACTTTGTAACAACGAGGTATACAAGGACCCCCAACATAAACAATATGAGTGAACACACTTCCTCTTCCTGTAAAGGACAAATGAGCACCATACCTCAGAAAGCAGCACATGCCTGGCTCAAGGGCAAGAATCAGAAAAAGCAACACTGCTTAGAAACAATCGAGTAACAGTTTCTCTCTGGCTATGGGTGTTCTTACACCATTTATCCTCAGGAGCTCGGCCGGCCTTCGATGTAGCTGCACAGGAGAGAAAGGGCTCCATTCACCCACTGTTCCTCTTTGCCAGTGTCCCACAGACTGAGAACTATACATTCCCACTCAGTAACAACTGACATCTATTCTCAGTGGCTTGACAGGTGGGAGTTGCTGGAAAATCCAGTCTGTGGGCACTGTTCCAGCTCCCTTGGTCTCAGTGATGCTCTCTCCGCCCCACATCCTATTCCGTCAAAACCACACCTAGTCCCCCCTGAACCACCAAGCATGCAATGGAGTGTAGCCCATAAAAACCACAGAAAGCAATCCGAGGGAAAGGGTTAAAGCCATAAAATGTATTAATTCATTCTATGCAATGCATTTGTAATTCTCCTACTTTCAGTCAAGATCACAGTCCAGTTTAATAGTCTAGTTTGGGGACCAATTAATCCTTTTATGTTTAAATCAATCTCTGAGCCTCTCCAAATAATTTAGCTTCTACATGCAGCCTCCCATTTGATGTCTTTGGGGAGAGAACACAGTTAACACTGTGTGGCACATTAATCACATTTGGTAATAGAAGAAGAATGGTATTACAGAGCAATCTCACACAAAACTAGAGTATGCACTAAACCATGTTAGCATACAGTGTCTGTTTCTCCATCTCCTTAATTAAAACAAGCCAACTCAACATGGGGCCATCAGCACACCCATCTCATGAGGTGTGTGTGTGTGTATGTATGTGAGCATTTATTCTGGCTTTGGATAAAATACATATCCAGGAACGAAACTATAGTCCTGGCTTGGTGTTCATATTTGTAGACTTATCTCTCCCGTCCTACCTGACAGAAGGAGCTGATATGCCGACAGTGGAGAGGAAGAATAGCAGAAAGGCACATATCTGATTCAAAGTGGCATGTGTTTGGCACTCTGCCACAAGGCTGTGTCCTTTCACTTGAACAACTCTAAAGTCTAATTAGTAGGGTTAATTCCACACGATATTCACGGGTAGTCTGAAGAGCTTTACCACTGCATGCAAAACAGATGCACACATTTAAGACAGTTTTGCCTAGACAAACTTGCCAAGTACTGCACTGAGCTCAGGAGACTCAGAATAACAATGCTCTCAAAAATGCCATGTCTTCGAGTGAGGAGCTACAAAGGTGGCAGCTTTCTACTTTGAGCCCTGGATCTTCACCAGCACAAGAGCAGAAGACTGCATTGTGGTGGCTACATCGTGGCTTACCAATGCCTGATTTAGGGTCAGAGATTTCAAAGCTAAAATATGTTACTTTTTAGTGGTCCATGAATAAGTAAATTTCTCAGTAGAGTCTGTACATGAAATCCTACAGGGCTGAGCAGCTCTGTGAAACCAAGGACAGTGACTGCAAAGCAGGAGAGGTGTGAGGTGATTTCTCTATAGCATCAGTGAAGCCAAAGACTGACAAAACGAGCTGTCACAGAGAGACTATTTCTCTGAGTATGTGGCGTATGACAATGTGAAAATCTGGCCAACATCTATGATCACGGTAGAAACACTGTCAGGTGCTCCTCACTAATTCTCCAAGATCAAGGAAATATCTGTCTGTTTCAAATCTCAATAAAACCAAACACCACTAATCAAGATCAAACAAGTGAAGCAAATTTCATTATGGAAATCATGATCTCATCCTAGATATGATGTCATCACAACCAACAAACTCCCAGCCACAAAACTTATGGTTTCCTGGTGGCTGGGCTAAGTGTATGTGGTTAGCATGGGTTTACTCTCCTGTCTGGTTCTCCCTTTAGAAGAATCTGTCAAATGCTATGCAAGATTTACAGAGACTAAGTGTGGAAGAATCCCTGCAAATCACTACAAGACTCCCATGTAAACCTCTAAAGAGTGAAATGCACAACAGTGGATAAACCATGTGGGTCAGCTGAGATACAAGAAACTCATGCACTGGGACTCCTTCAGACAGTGAGTGCCCAAGAGGGAAGCATGCTGCTCTGAGCTCAGTGAGAGGCAGGCTTGCAGAGCCCAGCAGTGCTGGCAGTCAGACATACGGCTCAATAGCAAGAGAGGGCATGTTAGTGTCTGTGTGGCCCTGGGATCGGTCCCTGACAGCATAGCCACAGTGGGTCAGTGAGATAGCTGGGGTAAAGACTACAGAGCGGCAAAGCCTGTCTCCTCCAGAACCTGTGTGATGGGAGACAAGAAATAACTCTTGCTAGCTAACCTCTGACTTCCACACATAAGCTGCAGCATGTAAGCAGGTACACACACTCACAGAGAATGAATGAATGAATGAATGAATGAATGAATGAATGAATGAATGAATGAATGAGTAAGTTTTTAAACTGTCCAGAGGTCCTTTTGTATACAGGCTTACATTTTCTTTTCATATAGGGTATGCTATAAAATGCACGGTTGCTTATGAAAGCAAATACTCTTATTTAATATACCTTGGTGACCATCAAGGTATCAACTTTACAAAGAAAAACAAAGCAAAATGGCAGCGTAAGCCTTACAAAAGAGAAGACTGCAGCACGCTGCTACTGTGCCAATACCCTTTAGGGGCAAGTCAAACTATGATACACTGTCTTATTTTCACTCAGAGAAAAGAATTAACAACTTGTTGCTTTGTGTTTTAAAATTAAGTATGGAAAAAACAGGGTCTGGAGAAATGGCTCAGAGCGTAAGAGCAGTGGCTCATCTTGCTGAGGACCCAGGTTTGATTCTCAGCACCCATACTGTAGCCCATACTGGCTGTTAACACCAGTCCTGGGTGATATGACGCCTTCTTCTGGCCTCTGAGAGTACTGCATGCAGGTGGTCACAGATGCAGGCAAAACACTGACATACATACAATTAATAAAAAGTAAAAATATGCAAAAAATAAAGAAAACAGGCATAAAGGCCTTGAGAATCATTACAAGAACTAGTGAGACACCAGTCCGTCAAGCCATCGAACAAAGTTACTGAGGGGACCCATAGCCAAGTGGGTGTGATGACTGTACAAACAGAGGCTCACAAAGACGGGTCACCTCAGCACATTCATTCAATTACTGTCTGTGTTCATGAGACTCATCTGACACTCATCAAGCACCATTGAGCCTTAAACACGCAGAACCCTTTAGCAATGTATGCATGCAGTGCACAAGACAATCACTGACTAAACACTCCTGCTCCGACTCAGAAGGAACATGTCCTGCTGCAGAATTCTAACACTGGGACAATACTCCTTTTACTTCCTCCTATGCATCAGGCATCTGAAAGCTTTCAAATGAAAAGGGAGGGAAGCCTCCTTCTATCCAGCACCACAAGAGGACACGCATGCAAGAAACTATTTGAGGGGACATACATTAAGTACAGTTGTCAAGGCAGCTCTTTTACAGCCTGTGTGCCAACTCAGGGAAGGGGGTGGAGGAGGGGAGACTGCCATGTGCTGCTACACTCCAGCTCTCCTCACCCAGCATGCCTGCCATTTAAACAGTACTAGCAACTTGATACCTTCATAGCCAACAAATTATGTCAGTGATTAAAAACCCCAAATTAAAGAAAACAGATCAACACAATGAGGAAATAAAAATACTGACACACCATTCCCTGCCCTCCCTCCACCCCACATCTACCAGGCTGCCTCAGCAAACCTTCTAGCTCCCCATGGAACTCCTGCCTCCACTCTTCCACCACATAACTTAAGCAACACACCAGAGGCAGCAGGAAACTGAGAGAACATAAGGATGGCTAGGGTGAGTGGAGCAGCAGAAATGGGGCTGGGAGGGGGTGTGGCATATGAAATGCCTCAAGTACAAGTGAGGCTGTTAGGATGCTCTCTCCTCCTCTAAACACTGTAGAACAAAATCTGGACAAAAATAGATAAATGCACAACCATCAGCAGGCACAAGAATGGGCTTGGTGGTGGCTCTGCTTGAGCTAAAGTGGGGAGCAGAGGTGCCCAGCCTGCATCCAGCTCGATACTTTATCAGTGAGTCTTTAAGCTGTAGAAATGGGAGCCCATATCACTGAGCTCTGAATATGATGACCTTAAAACACAATGCACAGGGAGCAGAGAGTCTAAATACTGCGTCTCTGCAGAGGCTCAGGGGAAGGAACAGATCCCCTTCCACAGAATACCACCGAGGCCGCAGAGATGGCCTGGAGGAGACAAAACATACATCTTTACAATTTTTTTTTTTAAAGAACACAATTGTAAATGTGAAGAAAAACTCATTTTACAAATAACTGACCAAGGAAGCACAACTCATGCCATCACAGACAGCTCTTCAAATGACAAGGCACTAGTAAATAAATCAGGAAGCAGTTCTTAAAACATCCAGAAAGCCTTTTCTTTAAATATGGGCAAAATGGGCCAAGTGCCCACATCTGTGATCTCTGGCACCAGTTAGCTAGAAGGTGAGGAAGGGCCTAAGTCACACAGCTGCCGCCTTGAACGATGTTCTTAAGGTCCGTTTGTTTGTTTATTTTAGGACTTGGGAGTGAGGATAGACACTGTAGCATTCCTGTGCTGTTCCCAAGGCAACAATCCTAATACCAGGCCCTGCGTGGTTACTGACTACAAAGGAAGCAGGCCAGTGATGCTGCGGGTCAACAGGACGGAAATGACCAGTTTGTCCTTCACTGGGACACCAAGAACAAGTCTCAGGTTTTCACCCAGGATGGGCACTTGGCAGCACCTCGCTGACTGGAGGGCCAAGTCATTACCATGCTTTTCCTGCATAGAAAACAGCTGGTCAGCAGAGGACAGGACTGAAAGCATCTGCTTCTGGACAGCAGCAGTAGCCTCCTTCAGAAGAGCTCAGTGTGAAGTCACTGTTGTTAGAGTTCTACGTGGAGAATTACAGATGGGCGGAATTCCCATGACCAAATGGCTTGAAATTTAAATTACAATTTTTTTGGGCCAACATTTAAAACCAAATAGAAGAGATAATTCTTTAAAAATCAAATTTCTTTTACTAGAGAAATACCCAAAATAAATACGTGGGTCTCAGATACATTCCTTTGAAAATCAAATGCAGTTAAGAAAAAATTATTTAAGTTCTTTGAAAGACAAATATTGTGGTAAACCTCAATTTAATGAACTGAGAATTTTCATTACATTGGCCTTTTAAAATGATTGGTTTTAAACAATTAGCAGGCCATACATAACTAGATTCTTCAGGATACAGCTTCATGGAAACTTGAAGCTGGGGTGCTGAGGGGAAATGAGGTCCTTGGTGTGAGAGAGCAGCACAGTGTGGCTGTGGTGGAGCTGCACTCTAACAAGCAGGGACAGCAAGCCATGCGGCAGCCACAGCAGCAGTGGGACAGTTCACCTTCTCCTCTTCCACTAAGAGCCGTGCTGTGGAGGTCGGACAGCACACAGGCTCCATCCTTTAAACCAAGAGGCACTCACACCCACCAAGAGTTCTTCATTCATAGGACAGAGAAGTGCTTCCTTCCCACTCCTCCAACAATGTACTTTTAAATGTACACTGCCGATGACATAAAGCATGCACACCACCATGGTGAAACGATGAGAGCTGCCTTCCAGCATCCACAGCTCACAGCCGTCTCAAACTCCAGCTCCAAGGAACCTCACGCCCACTTCTGGCTCCCTCTGTCACCTAACACACACACACACACACACACACACACACACACACACACACACACACACACACACACACACCTAGAAACAAATCTCCTTCAAAAGTCTATATTGAAAGGCCAAAGTTATTTTATGAATAAATCAAATCTTAAAAAGGGTGATTTTAAAGATGTTATCCTAGACAATTAACAATTCTCAGAGAATTAAAATATTAAAGAACACTATATATTTTAAAGAGACATACTTTCTAGAATAGATAAAAACTTTGGTTAATTAGCATTTCTAAGATCAGCAGTGCAGTCTGTTTTTATGCCGAGGAGCCATAAACTCAAGCTGGAACTTTTTTCTAATCAATCTGACATCAACTCCAAGGACAGAAAGCTGACCACCAGAACCTGTAAAGATAATGACATACAGCAGCCAAGAACACGAACAGAGCCACCTGGAAACTCAGTTCACCCAGGTACAGGCAAGAGAGATGCTGCAACACCAAATCCCCACCCAGGGTGCTCACCAAGAGCCCCCCAGCTCTGGTCTGTCTCCTCCTTAACAAGTGCAGTGGCGCCTGGGCCACTTCTGTTTATCACATGCTTAGCTGATGACTAGAAACCCAAGGATGAAATGAGATGGCTTCCTAGGGTCAAAGATGTATGATGTGAAGAAACCATCTGAGATGAAGGACCAGAACTCAAAGCCAGGATTGTTCCACCTTTGTTAGCTCTTAACCTTTCTAATGCTGTGACCCTTCAGTACAGCTCCTCATGCTGTGGTGACCCCACCATAACACTATTTTCATTGCTATTTCATAGCTGAAATTCTGCTACTGTTACGAGTCATCATGTAAGTATCTGTGTTTTCTGATGGTTTTTAAACAACCCTGTGAAAGGGATGTGAACTAAAGAGTGAGAAAGAACCACTGCTCTGGGCCAAAAGTTTAAGCACTCCTTTAGAGATCTGGTCCTGTGAGATCTGGACCTAAAAGCTTAACTAATAGGGAAACCACACCAGTGTTTCACTAAGCAAGGTTTTACAAATTAATTATCCCTAACCCAAAAGGAACAGGAGTCACTATCATCTAACATGGACTTTAATACCCTGTGATTTTTAAGAAAGAAAGCTGGGAGTCATCAGTAGCCACACATGTCAGCAGGTGAAAACCAAGGCCTTTAAGTTACCTGATGAGTTTCCATCACCATCCCAGCCCACTGTGTTTAGCCTATAAAGTGTACTGAGAGGCAGAAGGAGGACTGAAAACCAAAGCATTGGGTAACTCAATAGGCTAACTAGATATGAAAAATAAAGTAGGAAGAATGTTCTAGAAAAATGCAGACAGAAAGAGCTGAGTATTTACTGTGTTCTAGTAGATCAGGATCAAATATCAACAGCAAGGGACAGTGTAGAATCAGTGCAGGGCAAACCATCTGCATCCTTCCAAATCACTGAATACAAACAAGTCTCTAGAAATAAGATAGAACCACTGTCCGTGTATTATGTGACTGACTTTCTGAAGATTCACAGACCATGTTTTCTCTGTGTATACACACTGTATGAGCATCAGGGTAGCTTCAGGCTGTGTACTGTGTATGGATTGAGGCAGTCAGACTACAAACCACAGTTTGTTACTAAAAGGGAAATTTCCTGTTTTACCAGGTGACTTTTAGGTTCTTGAAAACATGAGTTACACAAAATCTACCTTCAAGGATTTTGTGTTCTGTGGAACATATAAAACACAACACAGATAATGTCAGAGACAAGTTTAGACTTCTAACAAGTGTGAGGATCAGGTTTTATGGAGGGGTTGGGATTAAAGTGGGTCTGGGGGATTTTTAGAATTCCAGTTGTGAGGCTAGAAGCAGAGGTAGGAGGAAGCATCATGTGCCTGGAGGCACAGAGCCAGGGTGACAGTCACTCAATGCTCCCTCTGCTGGACTTTTCGAACTGCCTTTAACACTGGGCCTAAATAGTTTCACAGAACCTTAAAGGGGCATTTAATAGTAAAGCAAGGAGGGAAGGGGAGGTGGGAGGAGTGGGGAGGGCAGAGGGAGAGAAGAAGAGGAAGGGGGAGGAGAGCACAAGGACAGAGGGAGGAAAAGAAAGCTTGCTTACTCTCACACACTGTGTGAGGAGCCAACCCCAGAGCTGTCAGAGCACAGTCTCTCAGAGCATTAAGCAGCACTGCCTCAGTGGTCTAGTAAGATGGACACAACTCACTCCTGAGATTAGAGGTTCTCCTCCTACACTGTCTCTAGCGAGTGCTTCCTCTCTACCAAGCTGAGTCAAACTTGGTATTCCAGGTTCACATAACGACATAAGCTGGACAAGGCAAACAGCTTGCAGGTCACAGAGCAAGAGAACAACAAGAATCAGTTCCAGCTCCAGCAAGGCGGGCACTACCTCACACCAGCCCTGCCTTCCCATCAGACAATGCTTGAATGTGCCGTGCAGCCTACCATAGTCCACCACAGGAAGTTTCCCATCTTGTCCTTCTACACAGCTGAATAGTACAGTGCATTGCATTTGGGGACACTCAAACAAACACTTTCTTTAAGTTGTGCCACTGAGAGTCACCCAAGAATGTTGTACACAGTCTTACATGCAAGCTCAGTCTAGCTGACTTTCTGTCACCTGCTACTGTGTGACTGAAGTTCCACACTTTGAGGTCCACGCCCTTGCTTCATTGTGTAAGACAACAAGGTGTATCCAAAAGAGAACCTAGATAGCGGTCTGTGGCAGTCTTCTTCCCTCTGCCACTCCATTTGTTGGCCCTGTGAGCCACTTCCCTGTCACTAGCTCACAGACCTGAAAGGAGGAGGATCTGGGGAGCAGACTCCAGGACTCTAGGCAGCTGCTTGGCTCAGTGCTTGGGGACTGTGGTGGTTGTATTCATCTGGATTCTCTAAGGGAACAGAGCTGGTAGAATAAAATAGAGAGCAGTTTTTATCAGAATGGCTTCCAGACTGTGACCTAACAATGGGTATCTCCCATCAGAACGGCCAAGCATTGTTCAGCTCAGGAGACTGGATGTCTCAGCTGTCCCAATCCACTATGGGAGGAAAGACTCCTGAGCTGCTGCTCTTCCATCTCTGAGAGAATCCTGAAGAAGCAGGTTCTAGCACCAGTGAGGGACCAACTCACCAGCAAGGGTGAGGGCAAGCAGGCAGAGAGCAAAAGCCTCCTTCTTCCAAGTCCTTTTACGGGAGCTGCCACCAGAAGGTGCCTTCCCACCTCAAATGATCTGAACAAGAAAATCCTTCACAGGCAAGCCCAGAGGCTGGGGTTTTAATTGATTCCGGATGTTGTTGATGATCAAGCCTGGCCATTACAGTGGTCCAGTACAACAGGTGAGAACATAATATGGTGCTGCGAATGCATACATGACATGGAAGGCAGGAAGGGAAGGTGCAGGCCCCAGCATCCTCTGAAAGACAATGTCCCCAAGTCCCCAAGCAGCCTAGCTTCCTCTCACTCCACACCTCCTCTCAAGGGTTCCTCTCTGTGCAATGGCAGCTCAGGCTGCAGACAAGCCTCTAAGACGTTCGGGAGCTCCTGCAAACATCCCCATCTGGGGATGCTGTCAGTTAAGTGCTGTTCTTGCTCCCATGGTTCTCTAAATGCCTCACTCTCAAGCATGACCAGAGCACTGTGCATGTAAACATTAATAATTTTATATCACTTTATAATTATTCCAACAATCATGCTGGAATCTTCTTAACCTGAACCCATTCTGGGGAAACACTGCATACCAGAATGGCTAGGACTGGTCATTACAGGAGCTGCCAAGAGGGAAACACAACAAATCCAGCACATACTGCTGCTGGAGAGAGCACCAGTTTGCAAAGCTGCTTAACTGTGACTACTATAGACCCCGTGTCTATGCTTCGTAGTGTAATCCTGGGTGTAAACCCCACACGCCACATGCACAAGGGAGAAACTGCACACAGCACATGGTCTCAGGGAAAGAAGCAGACAGAGAACCCTATCAACTGCATGGTTCTGCCTCAGTAAAGTTGTAACCCTGCCCCATTACAGTGTTATCAGGACAACAGTGACCAGGAGCAGGAGACATGAGGATGTGTTCATGTTTCAATATTTGAATTAAAAGTCTTAAAGATAATCCCAGTTAGTAACTTGGGAACTCTCACTTCAAGCAGGATCTTAGAAATGGCTGCTCTGGAGAGTGAGCACACTCACATGCAAGTGTGTAAGTGGGAAGAAGTGGGGTCAACCTCAAGGAGGTTAGTTTCCCCCACAGTAAACATCCCTTTCTGTGAAGACAGTATGAAGACCGATCCCAGATGGCCCTTCCAATTAGAATCACAAACTAATGAACCTTATAGGTGAGAGGAGATTTGGAAAATGCCAGGGCCAGTCTAAAATGAGATAAGCCACCAACTCGTTAAGTTCCCAGGTATTGGAGGCCAACCACAAGATCTACATACAGCCAGCAGTGGGCAGACACAGTTACCATTGGTACTATCGTAGCATTAGGAGTATGCACTCTTACCTCTTTCACTTGGGTCATCAGGCTTGGTGACAAGACCTTTCTCACCCACAGAGACAGTTCGCTACTGGCTCTAAACACAAGGAGTCTATGGGCAGTTTTATGAGGTACTGGCAGCCCAACGGCACGTTCATTAAGGCTAGACCCTGAGCCCAGGAGCAACACGACTTCTGAACGCACTCCTTTGCACAAATCTCTTGACCTGTGTCCACTGCTACACTCACACACAGTGAGGTGCACCTGGGCATTTAAACCCATGCAATTATTTAGTGTTGTATACACCAGCCCATGAAGAGGACAGTGAAGATGGAAAAAGCCTGCTAACGGGGCTGATATGAGACACAGCCCAAAGGTAAGATTTGCTCATGGAGCCTGTCTTCACTATCAGGCATGAGTTAAGTGACCATCAAGAACAAGAATCTATTTCAACCTGTGGCAATGGTAAATTTAGCCAGTACTCATCAATTCACTGCGAGTCTGAGTCCCAGTGAGAGGGGGTGAGGAGCACCACCAGACAAGAGTAGCTAGGTCAAGTCCTTGGTTCACCCGGGCTGAGAACACAGCCTGTAGGTGCGAGCTCACACCCCATCACTCAGCTTCAAGCCCAGCAGGGAAGCGTTTTACCTTAGCAGACTGCACTTGGAAAACAAGTGACTGTCCTGAGCACTACTTCAAAAACTCTACACAAATAAACTACTAGAAAGAAAACATAATTTTTGCTTTGGTTTGTGAACTTGAATTTCTTGCTTTAAAATTTAGCACACTTCTTTAATGTATTCTTTTAACTCAATCAAAGCTGTCTTTTGTTTCTTCCTCAAATTTAAAACCTGTAACTGTACAATATAGAGTTAGCTCCCAAACAAGGTGGCCAGAGACAGAACTGTAAGAAAAAACAATGAAATTGTTTACTTTGATGTTGCCCAACACCTGAAGAAATAGCGAAGGAGATTATTCAAGTCGCTCAAACACATATGCATGGACTGATGCTTCAAAGGCAGGAATCCCCACTCAAAGCTAATCATCCTTGGAGGGCAGAGACTTGCCATACGAAGGCATAAAAGGACCAATGGCGAGCAGGACTGAGTGGAGATGCCATGCTCCAAAACTCTGGACCTCATCACCCAGGATATAAATATGGCGGCTCTGACCACTAATTTCCCAAACACACATCATCAGCGTTCACTAGAGAGAACTTCCTAGCAAGCTCTGTGAAGTAAGACCAAAGGAAGTTGGAGGCAGCTGGAAAATACTAAAATACCATTCCTTCAACTACCAAAGTTGAGCTTCAGAGGTCAGGACCATGGCTTAGGATTTCCCTCTTTCACAGTGCTATGAAAGTAAACTTTTGGTCTTCTTTTAAATCACTGGACCATCTGTGCACTCATAAGGTGTGTGTGTGTGTGTGTGTGTGTGTGTGTGTGTGTGTGAGTGAGTGAGAGGGGGGGATCTAAAAGAAACACTTATATTTAAAGTATGTATCCATTTATCATCTCTGATCTGTCTGCAGCTATGCCTATGCATACACAGAGTAGCTGAGGCCAGAAAGGGATGTCAGACCCGCTAGAAGTGGCGCCACATCAAGTTGAGAGCCATCATGTAGATGCTGTAAACTAACTCAAAGGAGCCCAGCAGACCACCTTCTACATCACAGTACTGAGTGAATGGACATTTGGCTTGAGGGAAGCAAAGAGAGGAGACCGTTTAACTCCATACTGGTCCTTGGTTGTGTTCCAGTTACTTCCAAACTCTCACTGACTGAACATGTGGCCATCCTGGGGCCTGACACTAATCATGTTAATGTCTTTTTTTTTTTTTAACCCCACCTCTCTTTAAAAAACAAAAAACAAAAAACAATTACCACTAACCACTGCACTATTAAGACAACATAGAAGTCACATACAGGGAGGTCTTTTGTTAAGGAAAGAGTTCCCTTATAATTTGGAACTCTGATGTCCTGGGGAAAGGAGAGGCTCTGGAAATGCTTGGTGGCACCTTAGATGTAAAAGGGCACCCAGGGTCACATATTACTAAAGCACATCTCTCACAGACTGCTCAGGCGCACAGGCAAGGCAAAACGCTTGATGCCAAGCAAAGTGAGCCCCTCAGGGTCAGGCTCCCAAAAGAGCACCTTTCCTCTTCAGAACCATTCCTGAGAGGGCACCGAACTCACAACACTCATGTCTACTTACAGCCCAGCACCAAGCAGCATGCAATACACCAGGCTTTTCACACTGAACCTATATACATGCAGAAATGCATGAATAAAAGAGTCCTAAGCACACTTACTGTGTGGTAGGCTCTCAACTTGCAGGCTTAATGGATGGTGTGACCATGCCTATGCCATTCCACTCAAGTCTCACTACGTCATGCTGATTTTTATAATATGGCCTCAAGATAAAGTTCAAAGCTTATGTTAAGCTGAGGTATTGTATCAATAAATTTCCCATTGAGCAAGATTTCATACAGAACATCTGCTATCACTTCTGACCAGATCTGAGGCTTGCTGTAAAGAGTCCACAGAGCCCTAGGAAAGGAGGGTTACAATATGGCACACTGTGCTCCCACAGCCTGGCAGGGAGCACATCCCGCCAGGCCGATGCTTCGAAGGGGAAGTGACGACGCCTGCACTGTCACTGTGATGGAGCCTTGGACAGAGGCCTGGGGAACTGAAAAAGACACACACACACACACACACACACACACACACACACACACACACACACACGAGTTACTCAATAATCGGTGAATGCCAACCAGGCTTTACTCGGGACTTCTTTTATATGGGGTGAACAACAAAGCCTGGGGAGGTCAAGTGTAGTCACGAGTGTACAAAACAGGATGTAGCTGGGATGGATCGTTCTAGGGCATGGTTAAGAACCACAATGGATACAAGGAAGAAGTTCTTTAGCAAAACAAGTGGGGGAAGAAAAATTAAGGCCAGGCTCCAATGGCGGGTTACAACAGGGAAGAGTCAGAGGTGGCTTTGACTTTGCTACTTCTCTAAAGAGCACTCCGGGCACGCTCCTCTACTATTTGCCAGCCCTAGACTGGCAAAGTATAAATGCAAGGTGTCACTGGCAGTTATGGGGGAAGACAGAACTGTGCACAGACAATAGCAGCTGTTCTGTCCTGCAGTGTACAGATGTGCAGCTGCAGATCTCTCTCTTGCCTGAGCAGCAGCTGTCCCAACACAGGGCTCTGCAGGCTGGGCGGGGGTGGCTAGAGCATGGGTGCATCTGTAAAAGCCACCTCATGCTGGGCTCAGTCAATACAACACCACCCACATGCCACTAAGTGGCCCACTGATATTTCCCAAGGACATGCTGGGGTAAACACCATTCTTTCAATGACCTGTGATCTGAGAGAGAACTCAGACTCGCTGTGCAAGAAAAAGGCATTTCACACCTTGCACAAGGAGAAGGCACTAAGCTGTGATGTCAGTGGGAGTATCATCAGTGAGCTGCTCTGTCTGAGGAGGTGCAGCAAGCCTCCTCACCAGGGGTCACTGTGCACCTTGAGAGGCAGCAAATCTTTTCCACTCATTCCTATACTGCCATGCTTTTAAAGAAAATGTAAGAACAATGTAACAGCATTTTCTTTTAATTGAATGCCCAGTTTCTGTACAAAATCCTGTAACAGGTGGTAAGCATTTGCACAGGCATGCAGACAAAGCAGCCATATACATAAGTAAATGCATTTAAAACATACTTAGAATGGTGCTGACTCTTGTAGGCCATGTTCTTGACTCTAATTACGTCTACTTCAATAAAGCCCACCAGTCTTCAGGCCTGATGCCATATAAGAGATGGACAGGTGAAGTGACTGCTGACCCTCTCATGGAGTCAGGCAATTACAATCCCAGTTTCTATCAGATGGTCTAAATTTCCAACTCCAGATCCATGTAACTAGCAACAGGGCCTTAAGCCAGTTACTTTAGTTTTAATATCTGCAAACTGAGGTGTAATCACTGACTGCTGAAGGCCTTACAAGGCTTAAGCGAGATGTTTACTTAGTTAGCAGACAGGTAAAGCCGCTGCGCATTTCCAGAGCATTATTACTCATTTCTCCCCCAGCCCCCTGCCGTGAGTCTGTGAGGTGAGAAAATGACTGTCTGGTTTATTTACTTGGTTTGTTTAAGTTACTTATTTACACGTTGTCTGCAGCTATGTCAACTATACTTAAGCCTGGGGCCCAAGGAAGTCCAAGACGGTGCTAGACCCCGAGACTGGAGTTGTGATGGCTGTGAGTACCACATGGGGGCTGAGGATTGAATGCTCATTCTGTGGCAAGAGTACCTGGGACCGGGAATCCAAGCAGCCTGGCCTCAAAGCTCATGCTATTTAAACATCACTGGCCTCAAATGCACTTTCATATAAAATCTCACAGGATAATTCACAACTCGTTTATCTCCTTTATGATCACTTAGAAAATTAGTGGACCCAGGTTTGTAATGGAACTGGAGCACATACACAGGGAGTAAACAACAGGACCTTGAGTCTATCTGAGAATACTCAGTGTTTGAGGCATTTCATTTTTAAGTGATGACAGTTCTTTTAATTCAGAAAACAAATGCAGTTTCATGAACCAAAGTAATTACTCTCAAGATGCTTCAAGCCTTAAGGCCCCTTCCTCTGTGATTCCCACACTCCAGAGCTCCAGCCCCACACCCACCAGCCTGGGCTACAGAGAGCCTTAACCACATCACAAGCGAAAAGAACTCTCAACAAAGATGTGTGCTTCAAGGAGCTGAGACACAGTAACCCAATGAAAATGTCTTTAGGAAGAATTGTTCTACTTCTAAGGTTTCAGTAATTAAGCCCAATCTGTCACAACAGATGTGTTTTAAAATAATTTAAACAATTTCAGTGACTGACACTAATATGTTTGGAAATAGATAAGTAGTTAATGGCGAGGCTAATTCCTAACCCAAAAAGCATCTCCGAGCTTAGCTTGATTCTAGAGGTATCCAATAAACACAAACACAAAGATTTTCTAAATCACTGTCCTACAATTAAACTGTCAAAGACCTTCAACAACTACCAGGTAAAGGCAGGAGAGAAGCAGGTCCCAGGCACAAGCACGAGCACTTGTGACCTCAGCAATAAATGTGAAGCCTGAGTGACCGTAAAATCAATCCAACACTCAGGAAAAAACAGCACTAACCAAATGACTGTCCAGAGGACTTCAAATTAGCACGGTCCCCCTCCCAAAGACCAAAGTCAAAGGTCAGCACCGGCCAGCGAAGGGCAGGACAGTACAAGCTGCTCCTCCCTCCTCTCCACTCATTTATGTCAGCACTGGCACAGCTGGGACACTTTCCTCTCGTTTTCGATTACTTGATTTTACCCCGCACAGCAGCTGCACACTGAGTCCTCTGAAAAGTATGTGTGCCAGACCAAGGGAAACTGGGGTGAAAGGGGGTATAGGCTGTGTTGTGAACAGGCAATACTGTGAACTGAAGGGACAGAGGCTTTCTGGGCTGGCTGAATTCACATTCATTACTTTCCATTGCTGCGATAAACACTGTGACCAAGACGGCTTACAGAAGGAGGCGTTTGGGCCGATGGTTTCCGTGTATTAAGAACCCATAATGGCAGAGCAAAGAGGGGAGGCAGGAACAGCTGAGAGCTTGAGTCCTGATTCACAAGCAGGAGGCAAGGAGAGCTAACTCAAAGAGGTCTTTTGAAACCTCAGTCTGCCCCCTGTGACATACCTCCTCCAACAAGGACACACCCCATCACTGGGGAGCAAGCATTCAAACATACAAGCCTACTTAAACCATTCTCAGTCCAACCTCCACTGCCTCCCTTCTTTGACCCTGAGCTGTCCACTTGAGCATGAACTCCAACACTAGCTTTCTTTCTTGTGTCTTTGCTCCACTTAACACAAGGCCTTGCTACAAAGGCCAGGCTGACCTAGAACTCAACATCCTTCCAAATATCCTGGCCAGTGTGGTTTTCTTTAAAAAGTAAGTGTAAAACTCCCTAGGACTGACTTTCAGTTAGATGGTGCTGGTTACTGCTGTCCCTCAGTGCATCCAAACACAGAACAGCAGAAACTACACAAATGGAAAAGAAACTAACAAGCTGATAATTATGAGAGCAAACCTGTTTAATTTGTTGTAAAGACGATTTATACAAGCTAACGACAACCTATCCCTAGGAAGGCGAGCAGCCCTGCCTCAGCCCTGGACTGCTCCTCACCACACTGGCATCCCAGCAGGAACCAAGACAGTGTCATCTTTCTAAAGTGTCAATCAAGCCAGTGCTTGATCCCTTGCTGACAGATCTAGTCTTCAGGTTCATCTGAGAGCAGAGAGAAGCAAGGTGTCAGAACAGTTTCCTCCCCAAATTTATATCTGGGAACAGGGTCAGGTTGGCTATCAGGGTTTGGTTTTTTTCATGATTTATTATTAATATGTATTCTCTTCTCAATCCACAGCTTTTAAATAAATCATATTATTAAATATTAATATATAAAGTCCTCTTTAGCATTGAAAGTATGCCCAAGTCTGTGTCTTGAAAAGCAGTCTTTTTGGATACCTCAAGTATAATAGGTAAAATTGGTAAAGAGGAAAAACAGTGTTGCTCCCTAACTATCTGGCTAAATGAACTAATCTGTCCTCCAAAGCCATTCATGCATTTTAATTTGCTGTTTCTGTCAGCCCAGAACACAGAGAGCCTGGTGTCTCTGCACCCCTGGTCTCTCTTCCTTTGACCAGAAGATTCAAACTGAGAGACCTGACCACAGGGAGGAGCTCATTTGATTGCTCTGAAGAAAGACACAGGCCCTGTGGCCCCATGGGAGCCCTGGGGGAGCAGCAAATCCACAAGCTCCTCAGACCGGAAAGCCAGTTGCCTACTGAGAGGCTTAGTGAGGGTGGGAGCCTCCTCCCTCCTCCTAAGTGTGCATTTAACTGCTTGCTTGCAGTGAGTCAGGAAGCAGGCTCATAGGGAGAGGCATGGCTGGGGCTCTGCGGGGCTACTCTCTGCACGCTGTTCTCTGGGTGTCTGGAGTCCCCAGCACTGTCCATGTCCCAAGTTCAATTATCTATCCTAGAGCCAAAGATAAGCTGCCACCGTTCAAATCACACACTTCTTAACTGGGGTGTCATCCTTTCTTTTTTAGGAGGAAGACAAGGCATTTATAATGTTTGGTGGCGGTGTGCTCTGGGGTGCTCTTTGCCCTCATCTCACTTCTGACAGTTATTTTACTGCCAGTGAAAAGAGCCAGTTCAAGCCAAGTTAGATTATATTAAAGGCAGGTTTATTGAGAAGCTGCTCTTGAGCAAGTTCAATGGCCCCAAGGATTGAGGCCAGGGGAGTTGCCATGGGTAGGGAGGGAAAAGGAAAGGGAGCTCACTCAGAGAGAAAGGGAAGGAAAATAAGAAAGAAAGAAAAGGGGAAAACACCAAAATGTTTGGATGGTATAGGAAAGAGCCTCTGGGGTAAGGCCAGTCCAACTCCAAAAGTTCAGGGTTAAGGGCAGGGTATGGCAGGTAGGGACCTAAGGGATGCTGGGAGAACCTGGAGGCCAGATCTTCTTTGATATGTAAAATATTCACCTCAGTCACTTTTCCAAGGGTCTGAAACCAAACAAGTTTCTCTAACAAGATTAGGAACCTATTACAGTTCAGCTACCTGGGAAAGAGACACAAAGTCCTGCAAACTTGGCTGCACAGTCCTCCCCCTCTAACTTACAGCTTGTGTGACAATTCCAGTACAATATTTCCTCAGCAGCAATAAAACCAGACTATACAGCACAGGTCCAGGAACGGCAGTAAGGATGGGGAGTAACTGTGTGTGTGTGCATGCGCTGAGAGCCAGTTGTCTGTGTCCTGGCCACCCTCACGGTTGCCCTTTGGCACTCATGCAAACCCGGGCTGTGGGCTCCAGGACTGGGCTCCATTCTCAGCTGCACACAAAGCACCTGAGGAGAAGCTAAGTAATTACACCTTGATGTCTGTAAGAGTTTAAGTGTTGCTCAAGTGCCTGAGTTATGCCCTAACCTCAAAAGATTAACAAATGACATGGCAAACTGAAGACCTTGAGAGCAGACAAAGCCAGACAGTACAAAAGGTGCCCACCAACAATGGGCTACGGCGGTGTGAACGACAACAGTGCACAGCAGCTTAGACATCTGACGCTTGGTTCCCCAGCTGGACCTGTTTGGGATGTGACATTAGTGAGGTTTCAAAAGACCATTTAGTCAGCTCTCTGCCTCCTGCTCAGCTGCCTCATCCCTCATGTCACTGCTCCACCATCATGGACTCTAACCCTCAAAAACCTGAGCCTAACTCTACCTTGGCTGCCTTGGCCACGGTGTGTTTTCACAGCAATAGAAACCCTAACTAAGAGATAGGCTGAGGGAGAGAGAGAGGGAGAAAGGGAGGGAGGGAGGCTAGTGAAGCATCTTAACACACCCTTTTTACCTAAAGCTAACTCTGCAGCTGCACACTTCAGTCTTTACTACCACTGGGCTTCAAGCCTCATCAACTACACAATTATTCGATGAGCCAAGTTTTACGCTTGAACAAGATTCTAAACTTGCTATATAGGCTACACACTTTAATTCAGTGGGGGAGGTAGAGGACCCAAGACATCTGTAGGAAAGTGAAGCAGCTTACAAGTGGCCTGCTCTTAAAGATAGAGACACAGGCCTCTGTGGCCTCTGGCACTGTGCACGGGCCAAGCCTCCCTTCTTAATCAGGCATCCGCCACACGAAAGACTATGACAGTAATTTTTAATAGGAAACAAAGGTAAGGAGACAGACTTTGCTCTGAGACAGACTTCCAAGTTCTCTAGTAAAACCAGTTTCCTGAACATGCTCATCTTTAAAATCTCAGCTAACAGGAATATTTAGCCCACTGTCTCCAACTATACAGTTATAAATCTCCATGCTCTTGCATGCAAATATCCAAGTGTCAATGGAGCAGCATTAACCAGTTTCCATCACACAACCCTTCAAGCACTGCACACAATGGGCCCTCTTCAGAAGGCTTCCTCCCTTGTGCTTAGAGATCTTAAGATCCTGCAATCTGTTCTCTTTTCCTAACCAGCTACAGCACAGGACCCAGAAATACAGGGAGCCACCATGTGGTGTGCAGTCCCCAAAGAAACATGCCTGAACCAAGTAAACTACTAAAATCCCAGCTGCTCAGACTTCAACACCTACTCAGTTATAAATCCTAATATAGAAAGACGCTGGGCAAATATAAACTGTTACAAGACTCAAAGGACTTCTACACACTTATAAAACCTAAGTATTCTCTCTTAACATCAAAAAAGGACAGGGAGCTGCGTCTCTGTCGGCCAACACAGCTCTATGTTCCGCTCTATGTAGGTGACTCTGCAAACTTGTCTACGGGCCTATGAAAGGAGTGTAAAGGTATTCCACTCATTTAAATCAACCTTCAGGGGACTTTGGACTCTGTGTTGAATAAAGAAAAGAAATGATGCTGCACACCGGAAACCTACAGCTCAGACTCTGTTCTAAACCCTACTCAGGAATACTGTAAGAATCGGGAGGGCACAAAGGACCCCAAATTCTTAACTTCTGTAGTACAAACTGAAAACTAAATATACACATGGCACCCAAATCATGCTGAGGGAAACAGAGAAAAAAAGTAGCTGACACAACCTAAAAAGCTGCCTTAAGAAAGCAACTGGGAAAAGAACTCAACATTAACTTGAAATGAAGAGTGTGGTGTATGACAGAAGAACATGGGCCAACAAGCCGCTTGGACCCTCGCCCGCAACTCTGCAGCCTGACAGGCACCATCCAGGACAGAAACGCACCATGTACAATGGAAGCACACACAGGTCACACGGGTCAGCCCTAGCCTGGGGACTCCCGGCATTTCTGTGCTCATGATGTGTGCACAGCAGTGTGGAAATCATGAACCAACTTTATGGAATCAAGCAGCTTTACCTAAAGGCCAACAACAGGACCAATGGTTCAGTCTACTGGAGTGAACATTCTAGAGCTGTCCTGACACCCAGCACTTTGCTGCTTTCCCAGCTGCCACTTTCTGAGGACACTGAAAACAGAGCCAGCTCCTCAGACCAAAGAGGCTACCTCAGTGCCACCTCCCTGCCCTCTGAACACCAGTCAGTCTGTACCACCAGAATCCTCTCTTCTAACTGTTCTCTCATAGAAAGGCTAGGAACATCCACAGCAAAATCTGAAAGTGCCTTAGAGGAAGGTGACACACAGCACTTCACTGACTACAAGCTGACACCTTCCAAAAAAAAAGAGGGCACAAAACAGTAAGCTGGAAAACCTACATCTTCACTTGAATGCCCAAATTACTCAGAAAACAGATGTCATTACTCTAATCAGGTAAAGCACTCCTTTACCAGGGTGGCTCAGCCCAAGGCCAGCCTCTGAGAGGGGTGTAAGCCACCAAAGAGCAATCCCATGCTGTTTGTGTCTATTCTCAACAATGACAAGGAGAGCCTTCCAGAGTACCCTGTCTCTAAAACACCGACAGTCTAAAGAAAACATCTGCATCTGTCAAGAGCTGAACTACTGGAGGGCAAGTGAGTGGAGTGATGTATCCCATCGGTGCCCTGAAACCTTTTCACTTCTTACACAGCACACAGGGTGACAAACAGCCACACCAACCAAACTCCCTGAGGTTTGGCACTATTCTTTTCAAGCGCTTAAAGAACCAGACAACTGAAATGAGGAAGAGCAGATGTGCTGAAGTCAGAAGGAGAATCCTAGAAAAACGGAAACAGAAACATCACCCAGCCTCTTCGGCCTCTGTGGCCTCTCGCACTGTGCACAGGCCAAGCCTCCCTTCTTAATCAGGGCATCTGCCACCCAGGAGACTATGAGAGTACCCACAGCACCCAAGGCTGTTGTGAGTGGTGGAAGAGGGTGCTACTGGAACCATGCAGAGAGAAGCCAAAGGTGCAGTTAATCATCCCTCAATATCCAACAGCAAACAGTCAACCCACGGCTAGACTAAAAAATGATGAGACTGGTCAGTTACCTGTTTACTGGAAGAAGAAAAAAAAAAAGATGAGAAGGAGTTGGGAAGGGACAGAGACCAACCCTGAGAGAATGGAGTTTACACCATTGATACTTCCCATAATTGAGAGTGACTCAGAATGAAGAAGCCGCCCACTCCAAAGAGAAAGATCAGCCAATGGAGATGGGGTGCTCATTGTACATGATAACTAGTTATCACAATAACTCTTAACTATGCTTAAGGACATAAAGAAACACGTGCTCATAAAAGATAAATGGGAAATAACAGAAATGTAAATGATTTTACACACACACACATACAAACTTTAATACCTTAGTTCTTCTGCACTAAGTACTTCTTGTATGCCAACGCTGCAATGGTCTTAATTAAGCTTTTGCTATAATTGTACAAATAAAAAATATGTAATCTTATTTTTTCTAGGCAAAAGTTTTATATAGCTGATACTAGAAACTGATTCACTGTGAATGTGTCAGAATGAAGTTGTTCCATTTGAAATTAATAATCTAGGTTGCAGAGACATGTGGTCCTTGTAACTAGAAATTACAAATGTAAGTGACAACCTTTGCTTTCATTTTCTACCTATACTGGAAAATTAATTTAAATATACCTAATTTTCAACTTAAAATGAAAACCATGTTATTTCTCTTTTGACAGATAGACTCTGGGTGTCATTTTGTAAAAAGCACCCATTAAATACATGTGTAAGTGAAAAGAGAAATGTCTAAAACACAAGACTTATTTCCTTAGTCACACCGATGTCTAACTTGTAGGAAGCCCATGGGTACTGAGACTCTGAGAGGTGATGAGTAGAAATGACCTTAAAGGCAAATATATTTTTGATTTTTTTTAAATGTTCACCTACTTCAGTACAAACAACTGTATTAAGTTAGATCTAAACAGTAATGGTGTATGAACATTTAAGTGTGACTACACTACACACTGAGTAGCCAACAAAGCACCACGAGTGGTCACCGACCCTTAGGAAACATGCTTCATCTATGCCTCCATCTTCCAGCCAACCTTTCCCCAAGGGGCTGGACTCACTGTGATGAAAACCAGCAAAGCACAGTGGGTATCACCTGTGTTGTGAGCACAGCTCCCTAAAGTTTCCCCTTTACAATCTGATGGTAGGCACCACTGCTGATTTCAACCTTGGTCCTCTCTCCAGATAAGGCCTTGAGAAGAGCCATCAAACCCCAGGGTGGTGAGTGAGAGCCCCTGCCACATTATCTATCTGGTGCTGGGGCCTGACATCCCCTCAGAGTCCTGCCAGGCTGCTGTTCAAGCCCTTAACCCTTGAATGAACGATATCCCCCAGCAACTGATGTTCTTCTGACCCCCACTCTGGGCCCTTCCAAAAACCACTTCACTGAATTGAGATATGCTGGGAGAAGCTACTGATGGAGTCTCTAACACCAAGACTCAAGGGCTGCCAGCAAAACTGGTGACAGTAGCTTCATCCTAAGACAGGCCCCTACCCAAAGCTAGCAGCTAAATCCCTGCCCTAGGACACCTAGACAGAACTGAGGTGCTGTGGATGGAGCTCAGTGGGAATGGGCAAGAGGTTCTGTGCTTCTTATCTAGCATACGAAAAGAAAAGGAACAATTTGGAGGGGAGAGAAATGCTACGTACAGTGATTTGTGAAAATTAAACACTCTATCAATCTACTCTAACTAGACTATGGTTAGAGGTAAGGAATGTTAAATTCAGCCAGTTTGTTTTGGCTTCAATGATCTAAAAATCCATGCCTATGTAGCAGCAAAGCACACACCCACTGCCAATGTGGGCCATGGCAGCCACCCATCTTCACTTAGACCACAGCCTGATTTGACAATCACCAGGCTGTGTGCGCTCATCTATAAAAAGGAGCACCTGGGTGGCACTATAAATATTGTCACCATTTAATTCAATTTAAGTATTTCTAAGTTGTGCCAAAAAACAGTGTTAGGAAGAACAATCAGGGAGAATAACAGAAAGGCCATGCTAGTGTGTCTCAACTCCAAACTATGTAGTGAAGAGTACTTTCCACACAGCCTGATGGTCACATGGCTCTCTCGTCTTGTTACTCAGGCATAAGCACACAGTATGTGATGGCCCAGTGGTCCTAGACCAACAGAAACAGATAATAAACACACCAACCCCTTCCACCTAAGTCCAAACAAAAACAGGCGTGGTCATGGCTGAGAAAGCGAAATACCAAGAGCATCCTGAAAACTGACCTTTTGTTGACTGGCTTTTCATCCTTGTCATAGGGCCGCACAAACCACTTCCCGATCCTCACGAAGTTCTTATCCATTAGGCACCTACAATAAGCACATCAGGAATTACCTTCACAGACTCAGTAACAAATTAACCTAGTACTGGTCACAAACCCAGATGCAAGGCACTGAAGGAATCACAAGCAGCAGTCCAACTGTCACGATGTTTCCTTATACTCAAAGAACTCAGAACTCTGGACACTTTAATGCCCCTGAGGTGGGGGCTCATAAGCCAGCAAACAAGTTGTTTCCAAAACTCTGGGATCTGAGTCACAGGTCTGCATTACAAAAGTTCCTGTACCATCAAGGTCAGAGTGCGGGGAACATAGGACTCTTCTTCCTGCAAGCTGGGTTTGGAGTTTTCTTGTGATAAGTGATCAAGTCTTTAGCAAGGACGCCAAAAACAAAACTTTAGCACAGTTCGTCATCTGCCTTAATGCTTTCCTTCTGGGGGTACAGAAGCACCATCTAGGAAAATGAAGACGCCACATTAGTAAGAAGTACGTGCTGTGCTTGGTTCTGTCTCCAGGGTGTTTATGCTTGTGTACTTTGCTGTCAAGTAAGTTCCGGGTGTGTTCTCTTAAGTGAACCCATCACACAGAACACCAACGGTGAAGACACTGAGCTAAAGTGACAACACAATCATGACCAAGCTCATTCATGTGCAGGCGGGTGAGGACTCTTCCAAAGCACCACCTACACAATGGGTGAGAGGCCGCAGAGCACTAACAAGTACCCTTGATCTTAAATAACACGAAATGTAAAAGAAAATGGACATTCTGAATGTGACGGAACACAATGGTCTCTCAATGTCAGTCAATGAAATGATCCATGTACTGAAGGAAAGCTGTCAGAATGTGCCATGGAATTCTTTTGTACAAGGACCTGTGAGAGCTAGACAGGATTCTTATCTCAATATTCAGGCAGGTCGGCACACACAGTTTTGTCTCTGCCATTCCCTCTCCATCAAAGACTATGGAAACAATTCAAGCCCTCACCCATTTCATTACAGGTTAAGCGAGTCAGTAAATGTCAGGCAATAGTTTCTCCTCACAGTATAACTCCCTCTGTGCAGTCAATTTGGAACAGGGTTACATCAAATACCACTGGATTTATTTGGAAAGTGAATGGTCTTCCTTGTTCACAGTAAAGAAAATATTTCCAAAGTAATTCAATCTGACTCCATGCTTCTAAGTGATAGGGGCTCTGAATATATTAAATTTTGAATAGAAAATATGGAGCAGCCACCTAAGGAAAAGTCACAAGAACTGAAACCATAAAGCTTCGCCAGGTCCTTCCCCAATCAGACTCTATCCATCCCTAGCAGATGCTGCAGCACAGAATGCAGCCCAGTGAGAGCCAACAGCTGCTAGTGTCACAGTGGCGGTCCCTAGCACCAGTGTGAATGGACATGAGGTCAATGTCCATAGCTAAGGCACAGACAAGATCAGACACCAGAGCGAAGGGAGCTGCCAGATATATCTGTGCACAGGGCCAGGACATAACTGACAGCTTCATAATATTCCTTAACCCCCCTTTTTTCCTTTTATTTGTTTTTTTGAAACAGGGTTTCTCTGTGTCATCCTGGCAAGCCTGGAACTTGCTCTGTAGACCAGGCTGACCTTGAACTTAAAGAATGTCCACCAGCAAGCTCCACCTCGAAGAGAACTGCATCGAATAAAGTTGTGCTAGGTTTAGGGTGAAGTTCCATATGCAACTCCTCTGACTGAACATAAGAAAGTGAACAGGATGCTGTCAACTTTAAGCCTTGGGAGGAAATAGAAGAGATGTGACTACACTGTGGAAAGCAGTTCTGTGGACAGACTAGCATCTGGAGAGTCCTGATTCTGCAACAGACTACAGTGGAACAGACATGCAATCTAAAGAGAAACTAAGAGGAAACATACAAGCTCTTAGTCTTACATACTAGTGTGCAAAGTAATGCAGCATGGAGCAGAGCAGCCGAGTGAACAGCTCAAGGGTACACACATCAGGTACACACATCAGGTACACACATCAGGTACACACATCGCTCTCTGACATAGCCGGTTCCCAAGAGACAGCATCACAGCTAGGGAGCAGGACTCCCCTTACTGCTCTATGCCTCCTCTCCCGTTTCAAACTGTGAAGACCCTTCTGTCTCTGATGCCACCTGGGGTCTCTCTTGTGTTTAGAGCAGGTTTTAGTACTCAGTGCTCAGTGAGGATGACAGTGACTATTTAACAGGTGGTCACATGCCTGTGCTAGGGCACATTCTGCGTTCTACTCTGTAATGCTTAATGCTTGACCGACAGCTGTCATGGGTGTTGTGCACATTAAAAATTATTTTCCTGTTCACAATGAAATGTTGGGTGTTCTTACCATGAGGCACTCAGTGAACAGGAAGGAAATGTACTAAATTTGTTTCTTCATAGCCTGTCTGTCAACCGCTTATACAGCCTAAAATCACACTACCTCAGCACTGAAGGGATCGTGTGGCTGCTGAGACACGGTCAGGAAGACAAACACTATTACAAACTGCATTGCTTATATTCAAAGAACAAAACTAGGCAAATGCTTTATAAAAGGTAGGTTTAAATTATAAAAATATCAGAAATAAAATGCACACTTTTGCTATTCTTTGATATTTTGGGGGTTGGGGAGGGTCAAAATTTGTATTTAACTTTACAACTCAACCTTGCAGACAATCCTATCTGCCAAGAACTGTTTCAGAACACTTCCCAGTCAGTCAGGTGTGTATTACAGTCAACCTAGGAATCACCAACATTTTCAAAATCCGTTTCCTATGAAGATGGCATCTTTCTGTAAGGCAACTGTGTGAGTCTAGAGGCTGACAACGTTAAGCAACTGCCGAGATTCTCCCTTCTAAGTGCAGGCACCTTCAGGGTCACCATTTCAAGAGAAATGCTGGCAATGAAGGCAAGTTCCACATGTGTGCCCATGGGTTCCTGTGACGTGCATTCTGTGGTGTACCACATGGTTCTGAGTAATTACCCACAATGTGCCAGCTCGCATCTCTACTCCCGAAGCCTGGGCAGACCTGAGGCAGGTAACAAGTGCCGGGGAACAACAGCCCAGACTAACCCAGCAAGTCACTCCCCAGGTGGTGGGTACCTGGCTAGCACTTCTGACCACCCTCTGCTCACTAGCTGCCCACAGACTACATCCCACCACCTGCATGCTAAGCATGGCCAACGCCATCTTCCTCTGCCAAATTCAGGAAATTGGCTTCGGTCAAGCTTATTACAACATGTACTGCTGATCAGATGAGGGGCCCCTTTCCAGCTGACCCCATCCCCTCTCACTCAGTGGCCTGGCTTCTCCTGTGTCCTAGTGGGTGGTAATTCTTGCAGCAAGATGTAGCGAAGCAAGGCCTGTCTACTTTACATCTCACTAAAATGAGTATAACCTTAAGTTCTTGTACAGGACTGGCCTTCCCTGAAATGACCACTCTGCCTCATGCAATTCCAAAGGCTTGCATCTTTCTTTACTGCCCATTCAGTGTCTAATGCCATTCTCTCATTACAAACAAAAAAGCCGAAACCAACTGTCAACATCCTCACCCTTTCTCTGTGTTGTAGTAGTAGTAGTAGTAGTAGTAGTAGTAGTAGTAGTAGTAGTAGTAGTAGTAGTAGTAGTAGTAGTAGTAGTAATTATAATAATAATAATAAACAGCTTGATTGAGGCTTTTAGAAGACACAGGTTCCTTTCCATGCATTTATAATTAGATATACATCTAGGTTTTTAGACTTATGTCCTCCCATTACAGATTATACCCCATAAATCTAAAGACTCATTCTCTGATGTGACATCTCCATAAAATGGGAACTGACTTGTTTCTTGCACTCTTACTAGGTGATTCCCAAGGGCGCCAGATGTTTCCACATCATATAACCATGCCTTCCACTGCAGTAGCATCTGTCACTGAGCTCCAGGACTGCAAAGCTATGCTGCAGTCTCTAGCCCACCATAAGACACTAACTAAAGCCAGAGTGTCCAATCCCCATGATAATCCCCAAGCACTATGGGAGGCACAAGAAAGTTTGGTGGCCACCAGTCAGCAGCACCAGTGCAGCGCCAGGTAGGGCACCATACTTCCCAGATGTCAGATCCACACTGCTGTGTTTCCCTGTGTGCACAATGGCAAGACCGAGCACACAGCCTCAAAACATTCCTGTCACCTTCCACTGCGTGCCAAGCAGTGGTGACCTGACCTCTGGGGACAGCAATAAACCCCCATGAAAACCAGGACATTTATTTTATTCCAAAGCCTCAGGCAGTTACAAATTCAAGTCAGAGTAACAAATCTAATGCCAACCTGGCAGTGTACCAGATGTTTGGGGTTTTCTAGAATGTCACAAAGGCAAGCTGCTTTAGTACACAAAACACTCTGCAGTTTCTGAACTACACACGCTTTGGTTTGTTTTTTCTCCCTCAAGAATTTTTATTCCATACTCATAGACAGGTAACAGAATTTGATACATCATGAAAATCCATATAGACTACAATAAGAGAAATAGTCAAGATGTCTGAAGTGCTAAATTATACAGAACAAGCTCCCAAAGAGTAACTGCACACACTTTTTCCAGGATAAGGAAGACGAAGCCTCAGTATGACACCTAGCATAGCCACAGCAGGGTGAGCATGGGGTGGAGTCACTTAGATGGAGACTTCAGAACAATCTGTGCTCATGCATTCTTACATGGTGGGGAGAGGAAAGGGATGTGTAAAGGAGGGGATTGGGGCTAAGGTCAATCACAAGGGATTCTAAATAAATAAAAACCAAATTAATGGTATTTTATCATCCTGGGCATTTAGCCAAAAAGATAATTGGCCTCAAAATAAACTAGGAAGCATGCTTACTTTCTCAAAAGACATGAAAAATAAGGGTATAGACAGGTCTGAGACAGGATACTCTAGCACTGTCCACTTCTCAACATTTTACGAAGTCACAAAGATAAACCCTAAAACAGCAAAGAGCTCAAAATTCCTTCGCCCCCTCTGTCCAGAAACCTGTCTGTCCCCAAGTGAACTGAAAGACGCACTGTTACCCCACTGACCATCCAGCATGGTCATGTGACTTCGGCTTCCATACCTCCCCTTCATAGACTCTACTGTGTCCATTTAAGTCTGTGGTCAGTGTCTTAGCTAATAAAATAAATATGAGCGGACACGGTGTGTATTACTTCAGGGCAGATGCACCACAGGCTGAGTTACCAGCAGCCTTTGCTCTTTATCAGGAAGCCAACAAGGAGAGGCAGCGGCTGCCTCCTCAGTTCTTGGGCCGGGGGCAGGTAGGCTGAGCGCTCCGAAAGTACACAATCAGCCTCTACTATGAAGGGGAGCATGCTCTGACTTCCAGTAGTGTGGCATCCTTGAGCCTACCTTGACTGCTGAGAGAGGCAACAGCAATACAGTAAATCAGGCCAGTGGCCACCGGGAGAAAGTTGAAGGGAGGAGGGGAGGGGAGAATGAAACTTTGTAAGAACTACAAACACAGGGCAGGCACTTGTGTCTGATTATCAGACAAGAAACTACATGCAAAGAACAGCACAGTGACCATGTGAGGCCAGAGAGATGGCTCACAGTAAGAGCAGTTGCTGGACTTCCAGAGGTCTTTGGTTCTGTTCCTTGCACTCACAGCTGTCTTTGATTCCAGTTCAAGGAGATCTGATGCCCTCTTCTGGCTTCTGAAGGCACCAGGCATGCACTTGGCACACAGACACACATACCAGTAAAACGCTCATACAAATAAATAAATCTAAAAACAAAAAACACCAAAACCGTGAATACTTGAATCGCCACTATAATATTTTTTTTTAAGATGGCTGAATGTGACCCCAGAAGATTATTTTAAAATAACACTATGAAAGTAACAGGAGAGGAGATCTCCCTGCTCAGGGTAAATCACATTCCAATACTAGGTGCTCTCTGAAGATGAACTCTGTCAGAACCGGCTCAGATAACAGGAAGTCCTCAAGGAAGGAGGAACCACAGAAGAAGGATGTTATAGACCAGAATCCTTGGAGCGAGCAAGGAACTCTCAATGTCGAAGCCACTCTAAAAATAGCAATCCTTACTGTCCTTCTCTAGGCTGTGAGGGCAGTCAGCCAAACACAGCTCTCATAATGAGAAAGGGGGTGTGCTGGGCCAAGGCCCACGTCTCAGTTGGTTAGGTGATGGACCTGAGATCCAAAGCACTCCTGTCTCTGCAGGTAATAAGGAAAGGATTTCAAGAAATAACTCTCTGGAAAAAACAAAACTATCAGCAGAGCTGCTCTCTGCCTGACGCCGGTATGCAAACGTCTGCATGAGTAGCTTGTTCATTTGTTTCTAATGGATCAATGCCTCCAGCTGGAAGTGCACGCTGCAGGCAGGCAAACACTGAACAGTGACAGAAGAAATGAGTGTCTGAAGTCACACTGCTCACAATTTAAAATCGCTACACAACATCAATAGAGTGGTGCTTCGTACCAATCAATAGTAGTCAGTCCAGAATGCAATGCTCTTCTGTGTGAAAATGGCAGGATCGCTTAGCTCTGGCAGTGAAGTTGTCCTTAATGAGTCACTGCAGTGACATCACTCTGTTAGCCTTTCACAGAGATCAATTTATACAGCTCCTTCTCAGACCCAAGTGAGAGTCTTTCAAGGTAGTGAATGGAACTGCCTTTTAATTAAGGATCTTTGCACCTTAAAAAAGGCAGAATAAATCACTTATTCAAGCTTTGTTCATATATCAACCAAACAGTAATCTAGAAAGCACACTAGCCCTCTGCTGTTTTTATGACAAGAATTCAGAACTCACACTGGAAAGCCAGGCTGACCTTCCATGAGTTCAACCAAGCCGGCAGGAGGCCTGAGAGCTCAGAGGAAGGATAGAAACAGCACACACAGGAGCTTTCACAGCGCGCAGACGCTCAGGACCGGAGTCAGTGACTACTGCACAGAGCCACAGAGCACATTTCTTTCTCACAGGGACCTTCAATTACCCAGAAACCCGCCTGCCCACAAGAAAAAAAAGAGCCTGGTCGTCCAGTGCTTGCTCAGTTGAAGGCTGCTCTGCTCACCATCGCAGAACTGACTCCCACAAGAGGTCCACATGGGACAAAATAGTGAAATTTATATGGAAATAACAATTGACAGAGTATGTAAATACACTGCACACGTTAACTGGAGGTGCCTGAACCCATCCCCATCCCCCCACTAGCAGGCTGCTCGTCTCAAGCTGAGTGCTGACATACGATCACCAAACTGAGACCCCAAGTTTACTGTACATCACAATTAATTTTCTTAAAAATAATGGTTCAATTTGACCCAGGCTTAATTCTCATCATAAATTCTAAACATACGCACGTTGAATAAGGAACTCAGATGCAGGTTCAAGCTGGCCCGCGGGTTTTAGTTCCCATGGTGAATCCTAATGCATAAGCCCTGAATAGGGAACTGGGTGCACATCCTTTCCCTAAGTTTCCCATTCTAATTTTCTAACAAAAAAAGAAAGAAAGAAAAAAAAAAAAAGCTAACACACAGGGCTAAGAAGACATTGTTTTTCTGGGAGGAACTAGTCATTTTCTAAGAACACAGTGAGTTACAGTATTTAAACGATGCTTTGTTTACATCCCCTAGAACTCAGTTTAAAAGAGCATGCTTAATGAGCCCTTATAAGACATGTGATTATACAAATGTGTTTTGGGTGTATTTTTGTTCTTGTTTACTTGGCAGGGGTACAAAGAATTGCCAAATATTCCATCGATGATTATCTGATTTACAAATCAATGCTTCTTTAGACAAGTGAAAACTTTATGGAAAAAATGCAGAGCAAAGTAACATTAGCCCTCCCCCACCTTGAACCGAAGCAGAGCAGTTTGATAATTAGGTCTTTTTAAGTGACTCAGACTGTGTTACCTAGTGAGTTCTAGCTATCCCTAGCCAGCAGATGGGGCATGAATTTTGCAGTACTGTAAGGTCCTTCCGGTTTTGATGACCTCAGAGCATTATCTGCAGACTCCAAAGAATTGAACATTGATCCCAACTGAGGCTATTAACTGGGCCATTCTTAGTCATCTGTGTCTCCCCCAAAATACCACCAAAACCTGAAAAAAGCCCTGCAACAGGCAGTAAGTAGGTTCCCACACTGTGTTGGAGAACTCAGGGCAACACTTTTAGTCAACTCTGCAAGAACATGGCATCAACCTAAATGACAGCAGTGAGTTGTAACTCATGAATAAAGCATGACCCCATGAATGTGAACGGCTGTTTTAAAAACATATCTCTAAAATCCCTAAGGACCCCAGGTTGGCCTTGAGCTCCTGATCCTCTGGCTTCTACTTCTGGAGCCATATAGTTTGTGCTACCGAAGAGCAACTATGCTTGTGTATGTGAGTAGGTCTGAGGGGCAGGGGAACGAGGAGGACAGTGTAGGGGTAGGTCAGAGAAGAGGAAGAGGATAACTGCCAATTAGTGAGAAAAGAAATGGTGGCTTTTCAAATCCATACAATAGCGATAATGGTGATGGTGATTCCAACAAGGACCATCAGCAGGCACTAAAGGATGGTGGGTGGGATTTAGAGGCAGGGGAGATCCCACAATCCCACTATGTCTGCCACAACTTACAACAGGAATGGGGCTGATCAGGATCTCAGTTGGCAAAATTCTAATTTAGAAGGATGAGAGCTGACAGAGAACACCACTCCAACCATGTGACTGCAGCCTCTGACATGTGGCTCTCAGAGGAGGAACAGCCTCAGTTCCATGCCATTCCTATTAGAAAGAATCAGCCTAATCAAGTCACAAGAAACTGCCTCACACTGAGGAGCCTAGTTAAGGCCACACTCATCAAAAAACAGCAGCATCGTCAAGAACGGTTAGGAGAAAGGTCTGTCCCAGATTTGAGGAGCTGTAAAGCTAAACAATGGATTACTGTGGGTTATCATGGATTAATCTCGACCTTGTTGCAAGAAACATAACAGTCAAACCCCACAGCATCTTGATTACAGAGAGGGTCACAGGAGATTGTTCTGTCACTTGTGTGATCCAGTGCGAATGTAAGAGGGCTGACTCAACCTTAGGGATGCACCCTTCATTTTCCGAGAGTAAAGAACACTGAAACTAAAGCTGAAAAGAAACACACACAGACTGGGAGGGGAAGCAGGGGATCTCTATACAGCCCCTGAACTTCTCTAGCAATAGAACACAAAAGGAGATATAAAAGCACAGCTCTCACATTGCAGATGACCCCATGTCTAAAGCCCGAGTGGACTCTGGGCACCCTGAGCCCAGAGTCACACCACAGCCCTTTTCTTACCTTTCTAACAGATTGTGGATTGCTTTGAAGAGCAGCGTCCTACATTCATAGGAAAGGCCATTTTCCCAGAGTCCTTCTTCCACAACTGAAAAAAAACAAGAAAAAAGAAAAAAAAAAAGAACCAGTAAAAAGGACATCCAAATAAAAAGAAACTTTGACACATTTTTCGAATGCAAAGCTAATAAACTAATCCAAAGGATTTCATCTCAGTCTCACAATGAACAGAAAGGGAGCAGTAAATGCTGTCCTCAGCCACAGGTGGGAATGCAGGAGAGACCAGGGGGCCATGCAGGCCCATCAGCCTCTCCAGCCTTCAAAGTCGGAGTCATTTCTAATACTCTTGGGGCAACTTTCCCAAGTCTCAAAGATTAATTCTGAGCAATTTTTATTAAAAAATAACAAAGATAACATAAAGTAACACCTAAGGGAGTCCCCAAAATATATGCATTAAACAGTTGTTTAACTGGTAGTCTATCTGAATGTTTGAGGTTTTTTTTTTTTTTTAAGATTTTATTTATTTGTTTTATATATATGTAAGTACCCCACCACTGTCCTCAGACACACCAGAAGAGGGCATCAGATCTCATTACAGATGGTTTTGAGCCACCATGTGGTTGCTGGGAATTGAACTCTGGACCTCTGGAAAAGCAACTGATGCTCTTAGCCTCTGAACCATCTCTCCAGTCCTAGATAGAGTTTTTAAAGAATTTAGATATTGCTAAAAGTTAACTATTGATACAATATTAAATTGTTTCCTAGATTTGTAATTTTATAAGTGCTAAACATTTGTTTTTCCTTTGAAGTAAGCTATGCCATGGACTAACAAGTAAGTAACTCCAAAAGAATCCAATGCCAGTGCAGTACTAAGGTTCTCTTTCTTTTCATAATTATATAAGGGGGGTCCAAAATAGATCATTTCCTTTTAAATTAAATTAGCTTGACTCAAGTTAAGGGGACACTGGGAGGCGGAGGGAGGTGGAGCCTCCGAGACTCAAGGCAGAGAGGCAGAGCTTCCTCGGACTTCACACAAGGATCTGGGACTGGGGTGGTGATGCAGCTATGCTACTGAGTGGATTTAGGTTCTGCTGAGTAAAAAGGAAACCTAGAGCCTGAGGACAAAGGTTGGGAACCTACAGGAACAGGGCATTTTATTCAGGAAACCCACAAGTCATTCACCTGGTGATAAATACATTTTAAATTTAGACTACAAGTTTACAAATTAAATATTAATTCTGTATGAATAAAAAAAAAGTAAGCAAACTTTTATAGGCTGTATTTATCAATTTAAATGTTTTTGGTACCAGAGGAAAAAAACACAAGAAATCAAATAGCTCTGTATACATATGAGTGGAAAGTGTCAATGAAGACAAAGAATCCGTGAGTGCAGACACTGCCCTCCAGCTCCTGCGACCAGTACCAGGGTGAATCAAGAATGGCAAATAGAGGTGAGCTCCCTGCAGTGTTCCCTTGCTGAGGTGGCAAAGTTGTGCTCAGGATCTGTTCAAAGTGCTGTCACTTAGCTTTTAAAATACCATCCTCATTCAGATAAAGTGTAAAAGTGCTAAATTTTTCCAGAAGATACTGTTTTATTAAAACAAAATTAAATACCAGTAATCACTACTTAGTCCAAATATTCAAAACCTTCACAATTTATAACTTTTTCCACCTGTTAAAGCATGTGTCTTACAGAATTAGTATGCCTCTTTAAGAGAAAGGCCATGTAAAAGGTTCCGAGTGCTCAGGTGTCAATGTGGAGTTTCCCAACAGAAACCACCCTGCTCCATTAGGGAGAATGATGAGAAAGAGATGCCCAGGAGGGTGGGGAAGGGCGACAACACTCACTCCTGTACCATCCACACTGTGTGCACAGTCTACACTGGAACTGCATTAGAGGAGCAGGCTCCTCTGAGCGGTGATACATATTCCCCTTAATGTATCACGCTGCAGCACAGGCTGAAATGGACACCTTCAGGTGCTTTCAACCTCAGGCAACAGGAAGAACTGCTGAAACCTATTATCTACACCAAGGAGCTTAGCAGCCTCTGCAGAGGCCAGAGCTGGAGGGTCGCTAGTGGGAAACAGAATTTCTCATTCAGCCACTGAAACTAATAAAAGGAAATTTTGTTTGAACCCTACAAACACAAACAGACTTTTAAAAAGCAAGAAGCAGGAAAGGAAGTCCCTTGTTAGATTCGCTCTGACACATGACTAAGGAACAGGAATCTAAAGGGAGACTGGGGCTCTATCTGTTCCTTGCCTTTAGTTTTCAACTCTGCTGTCCAATGCATAAAACGGTCTTACAAACTAAACTCACCAATTCTTACATCTACTTCCTGAGAACTATAAAATAAACGGGCACTGCACTAAGACAACATTTATCAACTTCACCTATGGACTGTGCCAAATAATACTTAGAGATCTCAATTTTTGATATACCTGATTTCTAAAAAAAAATGAGTAACAATGTAGCATAATGTCACATTAACTCTGAAATATAGCATCATACTCGTAAAAAATCCAATTACACACAGTATCATTGACTGATCACCATTTTGCTGTCATTGATTGCCTTGTAAAATCTATTTGAAGTCATTAATAACTAAATAGACTTATTTATATCAAATCAAACCTACTCACTATGCCACTCTCTTGAACTTGTCCTGGATGTTGCACACTTGGTGTCACTTAACAAATCTGTATCAAAAACTCATTTAGCTTGTCCCATCAATTCATCAGTCAAATAGTGAACCAAGGATAAAATGGTGGGGACAGAAGACACATGTACACGCGCTGTTTGTTCTGACCCATCTGTAATGCTGAAGCAGAACAGCCCTGATAATGCTCAGCAGACAGAAGCATGGCTGTGACTCGCCATCTCACCAGCCTAATATCTTCCTCAGGAACCTCTAACAGCATGGGTCCTCAGCCAGTTGCAGAACAACCAGAATTTTAATGAAGGTTTCTGCTCAGCGCTGTGGCAGCTCAGACATGACCCACGTTAGCATTTCAATGGATCACAGGACTTGTGTAAAGCCAGTAAATTTTCAACTAAAGGAGGTCAAAGAATTAGATTTCTGGATACACTGAGCAAGACCTTCAGAAGATGGCTGTGCAGAAAACAGCCCCATGTCCCTGTGATAACTCACACTGAAAGAGAAATTGTCAAGTGTAGGTGGCACGGACTTCCAAATCCCAGAGCGCCCCCCACCATCTTTTCAAGCTAGAACGAGCATTACCATTTATTTTATCTTATGCTCTTAATGTAAAAATGGACACGTGTCTGGAAGGCAAGCCCCCACCTGGCAGAGACCTATGGCTCCTGGGAGGGCAGTCTGTCTGTACCTTGTAGTTGACTCCAGTCTTCCTTTGTGGGCACAGACCACTTAAACTTCTTAAGTGAGGCTGGTGTTTATTAAACAGCTACGTGTTCAGAAATCACAAAGGATCAGCGTGAGATATAAACTAAATGAGGGGATAGGTTTTTTTTCTTTGTGCAGAATATCACAGTATAGCACAACCTAGCCTCGATCTCATTACAATCCTGCTTCAGCTTCCAGACTTCAGGATTGCAGGTATGAACTACCATTCTGGGCATCAAAAGTGTTCAATGTTAATAAAGAGCATGCATGTAGTTGGTATACAGGATGCACACATATATGATCTACACACATGTATATGATACACACATGATTCAGTTAGGGCAATTTCACTTCAATCCATCAATGCTGTGTTAGTTAAGAAGACTCAACCCCTGGGTTTCAATGTTGCTCTCAATTAAACAGTAAAAATTAAAACCATTTCTTTCCCTCGCTTCAGAGGAGACCTGCTTTGAAACATAACACACACTCCAGCTTGCTACTAAAATTCTGACAGGATAGGTCCCGACTTGCCTTTTACACTGAAGCTCCCACAGTCACTGTGAGAGCCGTCACTGTGAGTGACGCCCACTCTGTCACTGAAACACAGCTGTCTTTTTTGCACCACCACCCCCCCCCCCCGGGCTCAGCCAGCGTTTCTGTTCTTGCGGCAATCATCTTACGGAGCATTTTACAGGAGGCTGAGCTGGCGGAGGGCACTGTCTGGCGTGACCAGCAGAACACGGAAACACGATTCATTAGACACGCCTGGAGAGAGAACAATGCTGCTGCTTCTTGCTGCCTTTCAATCCGAACATCAGCCTGAGACTAATGCTTTCTCGTTACTCAACAAGCACATTCACAGACAGGAAAAACTGTAATCACCTCTGATTAAGAGACGGCAGATTTCTCCTATATGAGCCGCCAGCCATGGTGACATAGTAATTATTTAGTAACTGACAGGTTAAAACAGCAAATGTAGCAAAAATAACATGGAAGAGGAAAGGGAGGAGAGAGAGGAGAGGGGAGAAGGAAAGCGAGAGCAAACAGAAGGTTAAGAGAGCACAGTCCTGCATGTCCTGCTCCCTGAGGGGTGGCACAGTGGCAGTCCACAGCACAGGATGAGAGCCTCCTGAGGTAAACACACCCACACGCTCACTCTTTTCTTGGAAACAGTGGAGACTCTTTGGTCATGCTTTAGCTCATTACTATTGGCCTTTCTTTTCGGCGGTTCCTCTCTCCAAAACTCTGTGAGACTGACAGTTGACAGCAGTGTTAATCTCCTTCATCTTCCTCTGAGGACACCTCTCGCTCTCTCTCACCTAACAAACAGTTGGTTTTCATTTACACAAACACTGTTCCAAGCTTTCTTTTTTAATGTGGATTTTAAAAACACTCCTTTGAAGAAAAACCACAGTGCAGATCAATTATACCCGCCCCTCACTTGGCCCAGCATGCAATCAGGAGCATAGGTTCCTGCTGAGAGAGGAGAGAGAGGCCCTGACAGCAAACACAACCATTCCGCTACTTCCATAAGTGAACAGTCCTTCCTCACCCCTGGGGCTGCACCCTCTGTGCGAGCAAGCGTGTGTGCTGCCTGCTAGCTATCGTCTGTGCAGACACTGGTACTTAACAGAAAAACACTTGCTAGGTGTGGAAATGAGTACAGTCAAAATAGTACAGAGTACATTTTGAAGATAATATTGTATATAATTAGCTTTAAAAAACTATTTTAGGCTTTCCATAACATTACTGTACTACACATTACGAATGTGCTATAAAGCAAAAAAAAAAAAAAAAAAGAATTCATACACACTTAGAGTGCAGTAGACACAAAACAGCTTCTGGAAAATAAAGAGAAAACAAGCAAACAGAAACTCTGAACCAGGAAACAACTCTAGGGACTACAGAGTCTGCTTGGTAATTGGGAGTGTTTGCAGCTCTTGCAGAGGATCCATGTTGGGTTCCCAGAACCACACAGCAGCTCATAACTCCCTGACACTCATGTGGTGTATAGTCATACACATAAATAAATCTAAAGCACAATAATTAACAACAGCTTTAAAATGCATCTTTTAAAAACTGTGACTGACCCAGCAGGCCTGGGGCCCTAGTTGAACCCCAGTGTTTGGCCTCCTCCTCCTCCCCAGTACAAACACTAGAGTTTCATGAGGGTGATGAGGTGGGGGAACCAAACACACCTGTCTTATCCAATCCAGCAAAACTTCAACCATTTTACACTGCCACATGTTTTGGGACAAGATACTCCACCAGGTCAGAAACTACAATACCTGCGGCCTACCTCTAATGTGCCGTTAAATAGACAGAATCACTGCTGAGGGGCTCGAAGTACTATTATTATCTAGAATCAGCCAAGGCAATAATTTCTACCCTCTACACATCCACAGCTCCTCTATTTTGTCTCTTTGTACTATGTACAATAATGAACATCAACACCCCCCAAAAAACTAATCAAATTATTTTCATAGGCTTCCTGTCTTTTTAGAAAAATATAAAATTATCAGTAATCAAATGATAAATACTACTGTGCGTATGCATGTGCACGCGCGCGCGCACACACACACACACACTTTTTGGTTTAAATGTATTCTAGCAATCTGAACACTGCTACTTGGCTTCAAATCTTTCAAACTTGCAGTTGGGCTATAATCAAGACTCTGAGCAGAATCAAATTATTACTCTTTACCTTCAAAAGGAAGAATGTGTAACTCTCCCATTGAGTCAGTTTATTTTGTTATTAGAACAAAATACCTTAGGTTCAATACTTAATGAAGAAGGTGGGCTTCCTTAACTCATGTTGTTGTAGGCAGAAAGTCTCCCTGACTTCATCATGTCAAGAGGATAGAGACAAGAGTGGGGAAAACACAGCAGCCAGATCTGAGTCTTGCACCCTTCCAAGAGCTGAGGCCATGAACTCTGCTCTGATGCAAGGGGGATGCTCACAGAACCCCTCTCACTGGGCCCCAGCACACCTACCACACTGAGGACCAACATCCCACCCAGGGTTGCTTGGAGTCCACTTAGCAGAGTCAAGCCTCATGGTGCACATAGCTTCAAAACTAGCTTATGTTTTCTCTTCTCCTTTTTCCTTTCTCTGTTGCTAGGGCTGGCCCAAACTCAAAATCCTGCCTTGGCCTCCATAGTGCTGGGATTCCAGGTTACATGTAGCAAAGTGTAGCCTCATCACAGCTACATCCATTTTAAATCATGAAGTTCTAAGAGAGTTTATGAAACTGACCCCTGCTGACAGCCCTGAAGCGGAAACTTAAGGGTTCTTTGGAAAGTCAGTTTGATGGTGTTCTGCTGGGGCAAACATGTGAACGAACATTTCATTAAAGTAGACACAGGTTAAAGAGTATGGCAGACTTATGAGGGAATGTTTAGCTAAGGAGACACAGGAGAAAGGATGCTCTGCTAAAGCAAATATATGAAAGGACATGTGATGAGGGGCTCTTCACTAACAACACCCATCTACTGGTTCACCCTACACTGAGTAGTTGAGCTGCATTTGTTAGGGACTCCGGAGAGAAAAATGCACCAAAAAACTTCTGTTGGTGTGCTGCAGTTTCTTGCCACTTCTGCAGACTGCAGCTGATTGGTAGAGTGATGTCAGCTGAGAAAGATGCACATGCTGAGGCAAGACCCATGAAAGAGATGTGATGTTTGAGAGGTATAAATAGGACAGTGATGGAGAAGCAGCTTGGCTTACTTGTAACTAGCTGTAGGATGCTTGTGGGTCTCAAGTCTGCGGATCTTTGTTTCCCTGAGGCACAGCTGACCACTGCTGGTCCCTCCTGCTGCCCCATGCTGAAGGTGAGCCCTGGCTGTCTCTGCTAGGTTGTGTCACTGCTGCTGACTCATGTTTGCCATCCTGACTCTAGCGAACTGGACTGCTAGTGTATCCATGAGGTGTTTGCGAGTGGGCTGAGCTACTGCTGCTGACCTCAGAACTGAACTGCAAATTTCCAGACAGCACAGATGGGAGTTGCTCCAAAGAACCTTTCTAAACAGGTCCTCCCCTCCCCCCATATCCTTTCTTTTCCACCACCTCTGGTGGGTGGTGGGCTACAAGGGAGGTTAAACTGTTTAAGAACCATCATTAAAAATACATTCTGAAAAACTTAAAAGTTACACAGCCCTAACAAGGCACCCACAGAAGCTTTACTTCCAAAGATAAGAAGAGTATACAAAGAGAATGAATACAACGCACTGAGATAGCACAGGAAGAGCCAGGTCCAGAAAACTAGGAAGGCGCTGCTGACCCTGGCTCTACTGCCTGGCTAGAGTCATGCACACTGGAGTTCTTTCCAGCTCTGACCCCACAGAACAAGGTGCACTGTGGTGTCAGCCTCTGGGACAGTGTTTCAGACCTAGCCCTCTACAACCCCATAAAACCCACAACACAAACTAATACCGCAGTTAAGTTGGCATTTGATGAGCTAACTTTGAATCTATGCATTATTTAAAATGGTTTCTTCATGCAGAAAAAAAGCATGTTTGCCAAAGAATTAGCTTATATTACTTTGCTAATCACATGGTAAATTTTTCTGTCAACTGATGTATGATACTAATTCTTCATCCCATGATTTAAAAACCAGCTATGCTATTATAAAGTACACCAATCAAGAAGTACTTCATACTGCTCACTATTTAACCTGAACCAATCAGGAAACTTTTTGGATTTTCTATAGCATTAGAGAACAGGTTAAGTTACTGAATAATTTGTTTATTTTGCATACAATTTTATGCATATCACATACCAAAATTTTTAAACTCTAGTCAAGTGTGCTTCAAAAAGAAAAGAGACACATACAGAAGAATCAAACCTGCAAGCGCAGTCCTGCAGCAATGACGATGCCCTAACTGTCCTGAGCATCAGCCACAGGATAAACACAGCTACAACGGCTCTCAACTCTTAACTGCACATTTACAGTAAAACACACTGTGTCCACAGCATTCACTCACGCCGAAAGTACCTGAAGGAGTGCAGTAAGCAGCAGGTGCTGCACACTAAACTGGGAGCAGAAGTGCTGCTCGGCCAGCTACACCAAGGCAAAAGGCAGTCCTGAGTGTACTTGTGACTGGGGCCTGCCCCTTGGGCGACATCTGACTTCTACTTGAACTACACTAGCCTTCTGTCTCCACCTTCACACAGTGGGGACTTCACCTGCTGTTCTCTTGGGCTGTTCACTGCTCCTCCTCAGCCAGCCACCCTGGCCCTAACCTAAACCCCTTGAACAGCCCTTTCACTCCCCTCCCTTTGATCAGCCACAACAACAGTAAGAACTATGGGTCTTCTCACCAACTGAAAAGGGATGAGTAAGCCTGCACGGACACAAAATCTTCCACTAAGAAAAAACTGCAGCCCAGAAAAACATTCAACATGGAACAAAAAGCAAGAAGATCTGATTCCATGTTACTCAGCCTGTAAGCAGGGGTGTGCGTGTCCCTGTGCTGGGCCATATAGAGTTCAACACATGCTCAATCACAAAGTTACACCCCATAAAGTAAATCTTGTCAAGTCTACTGTGGTAAAAACAGCTTTAAGTTAGGAGATCCTGCCCCAGAAAGATGCATCTGTTCACCTTCTGTACACAGCACTGAGTCTGGGTCCTCACCCAAAGCTCAAACCCAACTAAGCACCACAGTAATGCTTTCTCCACAAGACTGATGAAATGCGAGATGCTGGGATCATGGGCAATGCTGTTTTTCTAGGGCAACAATCACGTCTCTTTCTAAAGTCACTAAAACAGCCTGAACACTTTAATTATAAAACTCAGTCTCCTTTGAAAGTGACCATACCTGTATGATTTTAAGGAAAAAACAAACAAACAAAAACATCTTGGCCACAATAAAATAAAGTCTGTGCTGCTTTGCTTTGCTTCAGACGAAGAACATTCTTAAAATAAAGTCCTCCAGATTGCATACTTTCAATTTTCTACTTTCTGTATCAATCTGACCAAAAATGTCCGGATGGTAGGATGTTCTGATGCTCTGAAACCTCATTCTCCAGAAATAAGTGCTCCTGATAACACATGGACTTTTTCTGAAATTATCAATGAGCAGGTAAGGCCATTAAAACTGAAAGGTTGTCTTAAAGACAAGCTTGTCAAAGGTCAGAAGAATTTTCCTGAAGAGAATGAGGGCATCTGGGAAGCCCGAGTCCCACACACTGAGCTCCAGGTGCAGCCTGTCCCTCTAAGCCAGAGCACTGGGTGGCCGAGGCAGCAGACAGAGTGAGGGTGAGAGACGGGATAAAATAAAAGAGTGCACACGTCCTACAGCAGACAACACAACAACAGGGCCATTGAGAAGCAGCATGTGCTGATCTCTCCATGCTGATTCAGCTGACATCCAGGTAAGTTTCTCTGACCACTAACCCTTCCAAGGAAGCCAGACCAAACTATGGAATCTGTGTGGTGGAGCTGAGATGGTCTGCTATGTTGTAATGCTATCTGGAGGGGTTATGTGCATAGCAGAGCAACTATGCATACTAATCACTGTGCACACCAGCTGACCTTCATCTAGCATAAGAATTTATCTCTGGTGACAAATCACTGAGAAAGAAGTAGCATATGACAGTCAGGTAGCTGCACTTTTTTAAAGATATAGAGTTCTATTACTGAGCATACTGTAAACAAAAAGACAAGCACTCGGTAAAATAAATGCTAAATTATTATATACAATATGACACAAGGTATTTTCCTGAGAGACCCGGCAATGAACAGAATACTGGGGTGCCAGCTCTGATATTAACTGGGTATGGGCCTCAATTCACACAGCTCTACTCCAAGGACTAAAATAGCAGCAAGGAACAAGAAACACCTTTACATAAAACAACCTACTTTTACCTACATAAAACACTGCATCCGTATGAGATGCTAGGATGATGAGTGGTAACAGGGCAGAGACACTACTTCCTTTAAAGTAGGACCCAAATTCCTTGACACCCCTCCTACTGATCAAAAGGCTTCTGTTTCTTTCACTAGAAACAGAATCCTTCCACCAAGGAGCGGGGTAAAAGTGACATCATGTCAATTCTAGGCTGGGTCACAAGGCCATCCTTGAGTCCTGACAATAAGTATGTCACTCTGGGGCCAATATTCAGAGATGGAGTCCAAGCATATGAAGAAGCCACTTATAGAATGCCTGGCCACAGTGTTAGTGCACTCTAGCCCTCACAAGTTGGCCAGTGACTAAAGGTATCTCCGGTTACTTTCAGCACTGGGCAATTCAACAACCTTTATTTGCCCAGCCAGGGCCTCAGACATCCTGCTGCAGAGACAAGAATATCTACTATATCCTTTCCACAGCTGTGATCTAAGGGAACCTACAAATATTATCAAACAGTTGTGACTTGTGCCACTACATTTGAAGTAATGTGTAACTGGAGCAATCACACAGAGGAAAGTCACTATGGAGAGGCAGCTCTGGTTCTGAGACCCAATGCTACCAATGAGCTAGGTCAGAAAGATTGTGTAGAAAAGGCCACCCAGAGGGGAGAGCATCAAGAGTGAGGTCCAATGCAGAAAGAAACTCTGAGGTTGAATTAATGACATGCATACTGGTGGCTACAAATTCAGAAGTCTTATGAGCTATTTAAAAACTATTTCACTCTACAGAAAGCAAATGGCTATGCTTAGGTCAGGTTTTCAAAGCTGTCCAACTGCTGGGGTTCCTGGACAGTAAGTGAGGCTGTAGCAGTAGGTGTGCTATGACTCCTGCTGGCACACAAGCCGGCACATGCATTTTGTATTGCTACAGCATGAGCTCATCAGACTGACTTCCTCACAACGAAATACCACCATGAGCTTCAGGATGCACAATGACCAAGGCAATTCCCCCTCAAGCATTTGTACTCTGCCCTTGTATGTATGTGTACTAGTGTATGTATAGGAAGAGGGAAAGAGAAAGGAAGAGAGATGACGACAGAGGTATAATCATAGCAACTGAAGGTCACGTGATGCTGCAGGACTCTTTGTTGAGGAAACAGTGAGAGAATTGAGTTGCCACACTAGCCACAGTACAGCAGCCAGCACAAAAGGAAGCACACTTGCTTTTAGGCAGACTGCCCCAAATCCTTCCTAGGAGCATTTAAGTGTATACATGCAATAAAGGCAGGGCGATGCTCTCAGTTTAGTGTATTCACCATGCCGTCTCTCTAGTCAAGGGGTCCTGACTGTTCACCTTGTAAAACAGTGCTTCATAACTACATAAGAGCTATGAACAACCGACACTGACTCCAAGTTACTGGTGGTTAAGTCCCTCTCTACAACCCGAGCACAGAAAGATGCTTTTAAGTAATAGTGAATGTAACTTGGGGCCTTACATCATCACAGAGCACAGTAAGCACACATTTTCATGTACATTTACTTCCTGAGCAAAGTTCAGATCAGGTAGGTGAGGTGTGAGCATCACTTAAAGTCAGAAGACAACCAAGGTGAATGTCATTGAATGTACTAAGGGCATCCTTCAAACAACTGTGTTAGGGAACTGTGTAAGGCTTTCCTTCCAGACTCTGGACAGCTCAAGCCATCCAGCCCACACTCCTCTGAGAATGTCAACTCCAGCCATTGTCCCACACCCTACCCACACTGTTGCGCAGTCCGTGCAGTAAAGCCAGGGGCACAGAGCAGCACTGAGCACTGGTCACTTATATCCAGCAACAGAACCTATTCTTCTAGAAGGGAGACAAAGAATCTTCACCTTATGGTAAGGAATGTAAGGCAATAAACTGTGTGGCCATCAAGGTCATGCGGTTAACAGATGCTTTAGAATCACAAACCTATCCATTTGAGGACTCTGATGTTAATAGAATTATAAACCTTTGAATGTTCCAATCAGAACCTCAGGGTCTACAAAAACTAGGAAAAGGTTCTTAGGAACCCCAAATTGCAGTAAAATCCCAAGGAGAAGGACTTGAAGATCTATTAGCAAACCTCCAATCTTACTATCGAGTGCACTGGAGATGAAGTGACTAGCCTGCATCCAGTAGGACTACTCTGCCTTCATTTAGGTCAGGGGACTTCAACTATGGACAACTCACATAGGCTTCCTTGTGCACATCAAAATGACCTTTACATAGTAAAAGCTTGAAGAATGCTGGAGGTGGCAGGAATGCAAACAGACTATTATTTAAATTCTGAATGTGTTCAAAGACAGAACAATCTGACTCACCAAACAAATGTTCTGAAACTCCGAAGCTCTCTAGCTACTTACAGCCTAGTCTTGGAAACACTACTTCTCTGGAGCTGATGCAGTCAGCGCACAAGAGACAGTGGGTGGTAAAGTCTGCTAGAACTGGAAGGACCCAAGAATCTTCTGGGTGGTCCCTGGGATTCCCACTCCAAGCTCTGGTCCAGGAGAAGCTGACAGAGCTGGAAAACTGTTTTTATCCAGCTCTGGGGTTTTCTGACTCAGAGCGGCTGACTTCCTATAGACATTGTTTGTGGACACCAGGTTAGCTCTGGGGAAGATCAAATGAATGTTAAATATGACTTAGTAACCTGTAAATCCTCAGAAATCTTTGCTAGACTGTGACCTATGTGCTGAGGTGGCAGAGAGCAGTGGGAATGGCACTTGCTCTACTCTGTCTTACTAAAACAGCAATTCTCAGCCAGAGACGAAGAGGCTCGGCCCTGAATCAAATCTCTGACCTAATATGTTCTTTAGTATTTAAAGGGGCAAGGGAAGTATTAAAATCAGATTAAATAACTTATGTACAATTATCCTGAAAGGTTATTTTGAAAAATAGTTCCCAACTGACATCGAACTCCTTCAGAATAGGAAGCATGTCCTTCATTTGTTTACTTCATGCAGTACGAGGAAAGAGTAGAAAGCCTAATGGGTGCACTCTGCTATCTGCCTTAACCCTGACAGCCTTCACGGCAAAGAGAATAACTACGCTTAATCTACATACGTTTCTGAGTGTCTTCTTGATGGTTTTGTTTTCTGCTTTTTGAGACTGGTTCTCTCTATGTAGTCCTGGCTGTCCTGGAGCTCACAATGTAAACCAAACTAGCTTGACTTCAAACTCATTGAGAGATCCTCTGTCTCTGCCTCCATAATGCTGGAAGTACATATCACCATGACTGGCAAAAGTATACCTTACAATTCACCTAGAAACCAAATGTGCCTCAACAGGAAATTCCGCACGCCATGAGCAAAGCTGCCTGCTTCCAAGCTGTTCTGTCTTTACTGCCCTTGACTGTCCTAAAGCACCGACCACAGGCTGGCCCCTCAAATCGCTGCTCACTGTCCAATTTAGATGACCACTCACTGAAATCCAGAGTTTCCCATTTTGTTTCAAAGCTGCATACCCAACACCCAGAACATTACTTGAGGCACACAGAGTATCTGACAAATGTCTGCTATGCCCTTCTGTTGGCTTGGACTGTTACACAAGTGACTTCTTGCTTCTTACACAAGTGACTCTTAGTACTCTAGCTAGAGTGACACCTCACTGGCAGGCATCTGACACCACAGCAGGTAGAATCAAACTGCTCTGTCCTTCTAAACTGTGGCTCTCAGCAATATTAATTACAGGAGCTTCCTGGAAAAGAGTATGTCTTGAGGTGAACCAACCTATTCGGTTCTAACCCACAGAAAATAGAACAAACGGTCCAGAACAGCAGCCGTCTTCCCTAAAGATACATATGTCCCATGCTGGGCAGTGGGACCTACCCCATGACTCCACAGCCCTCCTGTGCAGCAGGAGCAGTAGCCGCCGTGGCACAGGCTCACGCGCCGCATCACCTCACTCGCTGTTCTGCTGTCTCTGCCACAGCTCCATTTCTACAACAGCACTGCCCACGGCCCTGTTTGCTTCCCTCGTCTAACTGTTTTTCTGTTTGTTTACTGTGTTGTTTTAAATGTGTCCTCTACCCATCAGAACATAATAACCGTGAGAACAGACAGACGACAGGGCTGATCAAAACAAATACATATCCACTGAATTAAATTTAATAGAGATCAAGATGTCAATAAAATTAATCTTCAACTCACAACCTTATTTCTATACAATTCAATTAACATGCTAAGTATCCATACAGGAGCCTAATATGAGGGCAATTAAATAAACCTCAATTAATCTGCTAACACTCTGTATTCAAACCACTATTGGGGCTGGATGGCAGCTGTGACCACACACGGAAGGCCTGCAGCAAACATCAGGTGGCAGCAGCACACTGTATTATAAGCCTCCTTTTTCATTTGTAGAAACCTGACCTATACAAACAGGACACACAAATAGCTTTACATGTAAAAATACAAATGGTATAATACAGAAAACATATAAATAAAAATTATTCCTTAGTAACCAGGTTTTCACATGATTATTTCCATAAAAAAGGAAAACAAGACAGAACAACCCGACTGACCAGTACCAGTTAAATGTGGCAAATTTTCTGTAACTACCTACATCTAAGCAACCAGCTCCACCTTCAAGATGGAAGAACATGTCTGCTTCTCACCATTCTTGACAGGCACCTTTTGGAGGCCACATGTCCCTCACCAGCATCACCTGGCCTGCTCCCCTTGCTCCACTACCAGTCCTGTCGATCTCTGCATGGTGATTGAGGTTCCCAATTCCTCTGCTCAGAGCCCTTCCGTCATTCCAGCTCTGCACAGCTCACTGAACTGTCTCTGACACACGGCTCGTCCCTCTTCTGTACTCTTTAAGTTAGACAGGCGAGTCTCTGTGGCTGTCATCCTCTCTTCCTGAAGCACACTGAGTGTGTCTACCTTGCAGGGGACTCTCCGATTACTGGAAAGTTCAGAACAGCAGCCGCACCCCTGCGCTTTGCTCTCTACACCAGCATACAACATATGTTATGCCCCGTGACTGACTTCTTTATTATCTCCTCTACTACAGCTTAAAATCCACAAATCAGGTAGGTTCTGGTTTCCACTTGGCTTCATTCCCAGTGCTTTAAACAGTGGCACTCAAATACTTGTGAGCAAATGTCTCCTCTTATCAAACAAGAACACAGAACCAGGGCTGTAGTAGATGCATGGCTATAGGAGTTCGAGAGCACCCAAGTTTCAGTGCAAGACCCAACTTCAAAGAGAAAACAGCAAAGGTTCCAACTACTATTATCACTAGTTTTTGCAGTTGAGCATGCACAATCCATATATCCATGCACATAAAAACAAATGACACTTTCAAAGCAGTGTTTTAATCATGCTTGTCATCGTGTTCATCATATGCTGGAATATTCTGTTTCTTCCAGTAAGAACTATCTTTACTGTATCTTTACTGCAAGTACAAACATCTAAACTGGTTCTTCGAATTCACACAAATGGGCCTTTATCTGCCTTCCAACACAGTATCTCATCTGGGGGCAGGCAGGCTTTGTGGGTTCAGACTACTTCAGAATTCTACTTTAGAATGAACAGGTCTGTTCTTAGCCAAATGAGTCTAAGATCAGCACTGACGGCTAAACTCAGGACACACATTGCTAATAGCTAAGCACTGATTACACCCTGCCCACACTCAGTCTATTCTCTGTTCTATCTGAGGTTAATAGAGTAAGCACTTGACAAGAGATGGCAATGATGATGTGCTCAGCATACAGTACCTCTCTAAATGCCCACAGTCCCACTGGGCTATGATCACCACAAGCTCCCGAGAGGATGATGAAGAAAGAATCTCTTGAGGACATGAAGGGACGGCTTGCCCTAGGGCCATACACTTAAGTGTCTGCTTTCTCATATTGTGCAACAGAACACTATTCAAAGAGAATCTTACAAAAACGTTTCTGCAAGGAGAAGGGCTTAGGGTCTGCTTGCTTGCTTGCTTGCTTGCCTGCAGATCAAAGAGTCCTCACAATGCCCAGGCTGGTTTCAAACTCCATATAATACTGAAAATGACACTCTACCTCCTGATCCTACTCTATCTCCAGAGTGCTGGGCTGACTACAGGCACGCACCACCATGCTTGATTCTGTGAAGCTAAACATAGATCCTAGGATGTTGTACATGGCAGGTAAGCACTCTTCCAACTTAACTACACTCCAAGCCCAGAGAAAGTTTATTTTCTGGTTGGTTTGGTTTTTGGCAAATGACTGAAGACTGATTTAATGAATACTGCCTCCCTCGCTCACTTCCTCCTTCTATCCTTCCCTCCCTCCCCCTCCCCTCCCTACCTTCCCTCCCTCCATCCTTACCAGAGTGAGTAAGGCAACATGAGTAAGTGCCGAATCAGTGCTCACTGAAAATAAAGCCAACAAGCTTCCCTTTGTGAACTGGGTGCACAGATCTATTCCACAACTGTGCTGGTCCTGAGGGCCAGAAGAGCAGAGGACTCGGGCATGCTGCTTTCCTGGGTGTCTCTGTGGACAGCTGTGGATGGTCTCAGTCCAGGGCCCGTTACAGTCACCAACTGGGAATTGTAAACGGTGCTATGCCTCAGAAGCAATGCTCTAAGTCAGCCCATTTAGGAGTGCAATGTGCCCTCGGAGCTATGGATGCTAACAGATTTACACTTCCCCCTCGGGACAGATTCATGAGCATGATTCTCTGGGACAAGTTTTCTCTAAAATACTTCAACCACTTTGTGGCTTGCATTAGATTTATAAACATCATTACACACAGGGGAAAGGGCTGGGCATGGGAAGAGGATGAAAACAAACCATAGGGCAGATACAGTAATGACAAAGCAACACACTCTGGTTTGTTGTCTGTCTTGAGGACTGGTCACAAATGGTTTGTAAAAGTCACAAACACTAAACTGTGTGCCTACACACAGACTGTTTCCAAACAAGAAAAAAACCAGAGTGACTGGTTCCTTTATAAAAGCAGGTTGTTGACTGACTCTCAGAGACCACACACATATACCTCCTTTCAAATCCCAATTGCTCAGCCAACGCTGCTGAAGTGAATAGAAGGAAGCCATGTGGCTCCATAGGGCGGTGGCGCCTGCACAACACAAGGTTACCTTTGCCCACTCTACTGGGTTCCAAGCACATGAAGATGCCTGACTGGTGATTTTTGTGGCCCATTGCCACAAGGGCTCCATGTTCTGCTCAGATGTGCTCACACTAACACCCTGGGGTTCTCAAAGACAGCCTGGCACTATCCTTCCTAATGCCTAAATCAGAGTCATAGCACCAGGGACAGCACAGTCTTATCTGCTGAAAATGTAGACTCAGTGGCCCAGTGGTTTTCCTTAACTGTTACAGAAACCGTGGCAGCAACTTCAGCAGCCTTTTCTGGAATTCTGAGTGATTATTCTTGTCCTAAAATGAAAACACCTATGAAACACCTATCCCCAAACATGGAAGTTTGTCCAAAGCATCTTCAGCTAACCACTCAACAAGGTCACTGTCCCCAACAACAAATAATGCAGTAGTGCTCTTATGTGGAGAGGATACAAACCACCTAAGAGGTGGTTCACAGTGCAGGTATCTTCATAGACTGTGTGTGTGTGTGTGTGTGTGTGTGAGTGAGAGAGAGAGAGAGAGAGAGAGATTGAGAGAGAGAGAGAGAGAGGGAGAGAGAGAGAGAGAGAGAGAGAGAGAGAGAGAGAGAGAGAGAGAGAGAGAGAGAGAGAGAGAGAACAATCAATCTATCACACAAGGTGGCCTATCCTCTATCAGGTGTCTGATTCGGGGCTGTATAGACATGTGCGTGGACTTTGCATGCTGAACAGCTCTGGGACTTCTCATATTAGGGCTGCTCACACTATGATGAAACAGAACAACCACAACACCTTTGAGTTCTTTACTAAATAGAGTGTGAGGATTTCAACACCTCCTAAGCCACTCATGGCAACAAGGGATCTTACCACAGTACTCAGGACAACATGCAGTTTAAAGCTGGCCAAAGGTGACTGGAAAGACAGGAATGTGCAGTAAAGAGAGGACAGCTGTGTGGTCTCTAAAGCCCTAGCTGCTTCCTGAAGAATTTTCAAGGACTTAACAAAGGCAGAGAGCAGAGGTGCTTCAAGACAGTGTCCCTGGCAGAGACAAGCGTTCCAAAAAAGTCTGTGAGCTTCACTTTCCTAAATGGTCTTCACACTGAGCCTGCAGCAGTCTCTCTGCAGATGTTAACACAGCCAGTGTTTAATAACTCACTCCCCTGATCCATTGGCTTTCAGCAGCACTCCAGCACTGCTGCAGCCTTCCTGCCCCACATACTCCACTCCCTTCACCCACTTCCCTATCATGGGTCCATCCCTTCCTAATGCAACTCCAACAAGGCAGCCAGACCTCTAAGAGACACAGCGCCACCAAGAGGAGACAGAGGGTTCAGCTCAGCTACCCGTGATAGTAAATCACTGACACTGTCAACCAGACACATGGTACATGGGGACCTTGAACACAGTTTGATGTTAATCTCTATGTGCACTGTGCACTGCTGTACACACACGTTTGCATATATGCACACAGTGATTTCCTCATCACAGACTGGAAGGCAACTTACAACAGATTTCTTTGAAGATATTTATTTGTTTGTTTATTTGTTACTTTATGTATAAAGTGCACTGTAGCTCTCTTCAGACACACCAGAAGAGGGCACTGGATCCCATTACAGATGGTTGTGAGCCACCATGTGGTTGCTGGGATTTGAACTCAGGACCTCTGGAAGAGCAGCCAGTGCCGTCTCTCCAGACCAGTAGTTTTACATTTTATTGTTATTGATAAGTTCTCTGAAGACTGTGATAACATGGAACTATTTGGTTATTTCTCTATGTTTCAGACTCAGTATTATATTTATCTGGCACAGAACAGAAGATTCTCAGTTTGGATGTAATCATGCCTACTAAGTTGCCAAGTATAACAAGCCAAATATATAGATATAGTATTAAAAAATGCTATCAATGTTTTACAATGTGGCTTTTCTGCTTGGAACAGTCCGGGTTTTCACCATTACCTGACTGACTCATATACTGGTCTAGTCACTCTTAGATGCTATGTAGTCCCTACCTTCTGCCTGTCAACACCGGACAGCAGCAATAGATGTTTATTGTCCTTTCTCTACTAAAGTGTAACTGTAAACATCCGAACTATAAGGCTGCCCCTTTACAGAAACAATGAAGAACTTACATTTCTTATGTGAATTCTTACAATGTCCAAGTGTTTTTTTTACAGTGAGTGTGCTAATTTTTGTAATCATAAAGAAATAAAAAGTTGATTCCTTGATAGAAGAAACTACCTAATTATTAGTAGTAGTTTGAGAAAAATGAATTATTAAACATACCATTAAAAGATGGGCTTTATTCCAAGCAGCTAACAATGATTTGAATGTTAGTCCCTCATTTTCATTCATTCATAAACACCACAATGTATGCACATATTCATTCATTTACACAAAAGTTCAGAACAAAACTTTAATGAAATACAGTTAATTCTTGAATTTCTCCTTGTATGCAAACAATTGCTAAACACTACGATTATGATTCTATTTTATACATCATTATGGGAGCACAGCAAATCACGTATTAAAACCAATTATATAACTGGTGCTGGTGGTCTTCACAAATTTTACTGCTGCTATAAAATGTAGAGAGCAGTTGGCTCAGAAGAGAAGAGTTTGGAAAGACACAATTTACACAGTAACCACCGTGAACAAAAAGTAGAGAGATGTGTCAGAAGTGTTGCACAGACTGGTTTGCTAACTTGTTTGTGTCTGAAGGGATAACACCTTTTGGTTTTAGACTTTTGAAAGAAGAATGATGAGTGGTTTCCACACCAGCACTCTTTGCCCCAGCTGTATGCCCAGTGTGAATGCTTGTCTTTTCTTTCTCCTCCCACCCAGCAAACTTTGCTGGTGAACTGTGCGGCATGTGTGGAAGAGCTGCCCCGCCCCATCCAGTGTCCACTCTACATGTTTTCCAGAACTCTCCATATAGTCTTTGGTTACAGGTGAGCTAACCCTCACTGCCTGACTCAAATTTGACTACAGGGTTCTAGAATTTCTGTCTGCTTTAAATCATCAATAAGTGTGTGACTAACTTTCCTTCACACAGTGGGGAGGGGGGTTGTTCACTTTTACTTTCTAATCCTCATTTACAATGAGCACTGGCCCCATAATCACATTGGGCCCCAAAGGTCAGTTTGTGACTCAACAAGCAAGTAACATAGAGGTGTCAGTCGGAGTCTGTGAGATCGTTAGCAGCTCGCTCCAAAGTCCTCTAGCATGAATCAGGCCATGAGAAGTCCCTAGGCATTAGGGACAGGAAAGGGGAACTGAGAAATGCTGAAGGACACAGGTGACTCAAAGAAGACCAACAACAGTAACAGAGACACCAAGGAAGCCACAACAGACACTGAGCTTGGCTTCACAAGAGTGCACATGCTACATACACTTCCTTGTCCCATGGCCCCAAGGTCTCTAAAGCTAGGTGGCAAGCAAATGCATCTCATATATGAGTGATCAAACCACAAAATCAGAGGGCTGGGAAGCAGGGTGCACAGGTCTGAAGAGGAAAGAGAGAGCCAGCCCTCACACACTGTTCTCTGGTCTCCACATCATGTGTGGCATATGTGCAAACACAGACACAGGTAATCATTTAAAAGTTATAAAACCATATTGACGACAGAAGTGTCCGAGATGGATGGATTAATTTCCCGTGCATTAAGCTGGAGGAAGTGAGCCCCAAGTGCATGTGCTTAAGAAAGGCACACATGTCAGAAGGGCTGCTCTAACTGCAAGAAACTCTGCAAAGCCCTAATTGGAATCCAAGCAGACGTGGAGATCGCTGCAATAGCACGATGGCCCCGAGCCAAATCTCTTTTCTGGCTGACCGGTGCAGGCCATGTCACTGGACATTAACTTCACATGTGAGCAACAAGCCACAGTGTCTAGTCCTCTTCTGTCTGCCTAAGGCCAGAATGTACCTTCCCTTGCAGTAAGCCAGTGTATCAACATACTCACATTTAATTACAACAGAGTCTTGGAAAGCAAATCCAAGATGGCAGAAAACACACCATTTCTACCCTTCCTTCCAGTTAACATCTACATCTTGTCATCATTGTGGAAAGCCACATTTCTAGAACGCAATGGGTAAGGAAGCCTTAAATCATCCAAACTAGCATTCCCAATCTCCCCATAAGCAGGCCTGAACTTCCTCAGGCCTCCCCTGCTAACAGCTAGATGCTACCTGCTGCTCCACCAGGATCCTGTGGCACTTGGCCATGATCTCTACAACTCAGGTATACATCTCTAAATCTGGATATTCCTGTCCTGACCTGTGAGGTCTTCTCCTTGTGCCACTACCTGAAATCTCTGTGGATTCCATCCTTCCTGCTGAAGCTCTGCAAATGGAGAGAAATAATCCACTCTGAACTGGCTGAGTCTAGACTGCATGTAGAGGCCTCCTGCTTCCCAGTTGCATGGCCTCAATAAGCTGCCCCACACCCAACTATCTGTAATACGCTGTTCCTTCTTTCCAATGTGAATTATTAGATCTCAATTCTGTGGGTCACAGTGAGTGCACAGAAGTCTCCCCTAGTGGGAACTCAGCACTGTGTACCCCTGTCTCCCTGAGGGTTATCACCTAACTACTATAAGAAAACTAGAACTATGGAGAAATCTCAAGTAGATCTCAGCTTAAACTTCATCTTAACTAGGTTTGCAACAACCAAAGTCGGTGAAGGGAGATTTAGCTACTGAAGACGAGTGTGTTTAAGGTCCTCATGAAGAAGTCTATTTTCAAAGATAATTGGTCCAGACCAACGATGTTTTAAACATACACATAGAAGATCTCTTAAATGCTATAGACACAAATATTTCTTAACATACTTACTATCTTTCCATTGCTTCTTCCATGAGACAGTATTACAAAAGGTATTATGAACCCAGGCGTGGCAGCACACACTTTAGTCCCTGAGTTCTAGGACTGCCTAAGCTACACAGCAAGGACTACATAGAGAAATCTTGGAGGAGAGAAGAAAAGAGACATGAAAAAATTCTATCAGCAAAGGTCAAAATATATAGTAACAGATCTAATGATGAGCATTTGTACCGAAACTCCTTTGTCTTCCTGACTAGAATTATACTCTTTGGTCAACTTTTATGCACAGCCTTCAGAAAAATAAATACTATGAATTCTTCTGACACAGAGCAACAGAAATCCACGATACAACCAACCTTAGTGCAGGAAAAGCCAGAAGGAAGCACTCATTATTCTCAGGGATAGAATGGTAGCTGCACTGGCTGCAGAAATCCTGGGAATGTAGGTGAGCCTTGTCAGGAACAGCCCAAGGTGACCATGGCCATGAGAGAGGGAGCGCAGGTGACTAGCACTGTGGCAGTCTGGCTCCCAGGACTGACAATGCACCTCCACTCTGCCCTGCCTCAGCTTCCCACTCTAGCTTTAATTTGTCCAAGACACCCCATCTTACTCTCTGGCACTCAACTGCTGCCCCCTCTAGCTACCCTATCAATCGGTCAGCACTGACCCTCTCCTTCCCAGGCCCTACACACATCTGCACTGCCAGCGGCCTGGAGGGCTGGCTGCTTCCACATTATGTAAGTATGTATTTGCTTCACACAGGAGCTGCCTCTTTTTTTTCCTCTCCTTGCCTTATCCCCTTCCCTCCATCTCCCTTGCTCTTTCTATTTACTGAATTTAAAATTCTCTGTGGACAGAACTGCTGTATAAAGACTCAAAACACTTTTGTGAAAAGTGAATACTCACAAAACTCCTTATCAAATAAAAGGATATATAATTTTGGTACAGTCTGAAATTATTTTTATCATATTTATGCTATAGTACAATTATGTTATTGTTTCTATTTCTAAACAAATTTTCATAGCAGCAACATCTCATAGCCTGCTAACAAAATATTATAAAAAGATACTATTCCTAGATTTTGCTTAGAGATAGGAAGAATGCACGTAGTCTCCTAAAGGGCGCAACATGCAAAACACATAGGTGGCTTACCACCTACCTCTGCTGACCTCCTACACTGGCTCCCCAGAGCAGAGGACCTGCTACACACACACACACACACACACACACACACGTACGTACGTACTACGTACATACGTACATATAGTGGGCATGCCTCTAATCACAGTACTTAGATCACATGGGCAAGAGAGGATCAAGAGTCCAAGGTCATCCTTGGCTGTACAAGTGAGTGTGGACAAGCAAAGAAATGACCTTTGTCAAGCATGTGTGCATGCGCACATACACACTTTTTTTTCTTAAGCTAAAAGCCCAATTGAAATGAAAACCTGGGGGAGAGGAAGAAAATAAAGACAGCTCAACAAATTCAAAAGAAGTTACCAAACGAAAGTATGAAGATTGGACTGGGAAGCGTCCAGTAGTCAACCAACAGAATAAAGCAGAGAACATAGGTTTTTTTTTTTTTAGCCTATTTTTTTCTAAAGATATGGTGGGTGAGTGTGCAAGTGTGTGCACTCACACAAGCACACACGCTCAAGCACATATCAAATTCCTGGAGGCGGAGCTGCAAGTAGCTGTAAAGACCTTCCCAGACTGCTTCTCCCTCTGAGCCCTATGCCCAGCCCCATCTTCTTTATACTAAGAAAGCAGTTTGCAGGCTTTGCTTTAAAACTATCCAGAGAAAAATAGAGAACGGAAGCACAGTGCAATGCTCATTATGCAGGTGAAACTAGCACAGGGTGGAGTTTTTCAGGAATTAATGTTTTCCATCAAGGAAATTTAAGAGAACAGTGAGGATTTTGGTTCTGTGGCATCTGCATGTTGAGGGGATAGGTAAGCCTTGCTCTTCTTCAGTTTGGTTTGGGTAGCTGTTTATAAATTATTTTTAATAAATTGTATCATAAATGTTGTAAATCATTTTGTTTAAGCTGACAACAAACAGTATAGGCTCTATACCTCTAGTGACATTAGTCTTCGATGTGTTGAGAACAGTGATATCACACAGCAATAATAACAGATATAACTATCATTAACAGTCTGCTAGAGAAGGTGAGGCAACTGGATCGAAGTGCCCGCCTTTGTCCTGTTCACAGTGAAAAGCAAGCAAGCTGTCTGTCCGGCTGGATGCGCACAACACTGGCCTTCCTACAGCAGTGCGTGCCCGTGTGCCCAGAGTGCACCTGTGCAGCACACGCTGCCACGCAGATCCCGACCATTAGTGTCACTGCCACCATCACCAGAGCAAGCCACTCACAAAGCATGCCACCAAACAGGAACTGCTGCCACAGAGTAAAGGCCAAAGCAAGCGGGCCACTCATCCTCCCAAAAGTGACAGCTAATTTTCAGAGCACCTCCCACAGGACACAGGTGACAGTGCACACATCTATTCTGAGCTTGCACACTGCCTTATAGCAAGAGACTTGGGGACCAAAGAGAAAAAAACTCTCCTACCTGGAACATGCAAAAAGCGCACCTGGTCTAATTTTTTTCTTTGAACTTAGAAAGTTTCCTCGAAAGCATAATAATGGTTTATTTACACTGGGACTTTAGAGTTTCTTTTCATCACAAGTTGACAACATTTGGATAAAAGGCACAAATACTTCTTCCATTAACTCTGTAGGACACTGTGACACACTATAGTGTGCACAATGAGGCATGGGTTTTCTGTGCTTTGTATTATTAGTGTGTTTTTTTATTATTTTTTTTCGGGGAAAGGTTGCAAGGGCACAGGGCGGACACAAGGAACGTGACTGGGGCACATGATAGGAAATTCACAAAGAATAAACTGTTACACAGAACAGGAAGTAAAGAAGTCCTTCAGGCTTTTACACACAGCAATGTGGTGGTGCTGGGGGAGACACTCCTACAGGGGAGATTTAGCAACCAAGGCCATGGCTATTCTTGTAGCAGGGGCAAAACCACTAAACATAAACAACAGCTTATACACATTGAACTATCTAGGAGCTAAGCGCTGTGCCAAGCAACGTGTGTTCCAAGTGTGAACTCAAGGAGCCCTCACACACTCCATGCAGTATTGGGAATCTAATTCCCCACCTGGGAAATGAACAGAGTAGCGACTACAGCTACATACTAGGAACAGGACTAACCCTCGTGTGGCTCCAAAGCCCATGATGTGACCCTCTTACCAGTGGAGCCTTATACCTGCAATATGCTTGGGACTACAATGCTGTTATTACCAAGATCAATTCAGACAATCAGATTATACGGCCCACTGCTAAACAATGTTTTTAAACCTAATAAAACTGTGTGCTCAATACTTTGAAGTATCTTTATATTATTTATACAATGAATACAAGGGAAACACTATAAGTGCTATCATCCTTAGAAGGAACACAGTGAGGAAGAGGGACTGCACATGCTCAGTATAGACAATATATTTGTAACAATGTTTCCCTCATACTTGAATCCAGGGAAGCAGAACCCAAAAGGAAAAATAGAGGAGCAAGTGTTTCTAGCGTGCTCATGGCCCTTCTCTTGGTACAGGAGCATCCCTACCTTTACTAGCACAAGCCAGTGGGTCCGGAATCAAACACCATTCCCGTGCCATCATTCATGACATCCTCACTCCAGTCTGTTCTCACAAAGCTCAATAGATGAGAAACGTCTGAACTTAGTTCACTATCTCTATGGACCATTCCTCCTACCAGTCCTCTTAACCTTTATGTCTCATAAAACTCATCCTATTATAAATAGCATGATTTTATTCTCCAAAAACTGCCATATTCTTTAACTCTGTGTCACTCTTAGCAACATGGTACCATTCAGTTACCAACTTCTTGTAAGAGTATGCAAGCAGACTAAGAATTTCCCACCCAGCTGAGGACTGTCTCCAGCAAGAATAAACTATGACGAGCAGTTTGTCACTGAGGCACGTAAGGCATGAGCACATCCTTCAAGGTATCCTCTCAATTCCACAGTAACTAAGAGAAGGAAATGGGAGCAGCAAAGGGTAAACACAGGAACTCAAGTTCCAAATGAAAGCTGGCACATCTAAGAGGAAGCTGTGTCTGTTAAGAGTGGTGTTTACCCCAAAGTCAAGGGTTAGGGTCAAGGTTTAAGGACCTTCCAGTTTTTTAAGCATCACAGCATTAAGTGGACTATTTAAAAAAAAAAAAGTTTAAAAAGAAATGCTTATGTTGGGCATATGAGAACACACGTGCAATCTCAGCACTTGGAAGGATGAAGCAGGAGAATTGTCACAAGCTTAAAGTTAGCCTGGGCTTCAACAAAGCAAGACCTCAGTCTCCTGAAAATAATAAATGAAGAGGTTCTGAAAAAGCCCAGACTTCAAACGTAATACACGGGGTCCTCTCCAGCACCCGCTCTCTAACTGCCTTCACTGTCCGTCTATTCTCTTTCAATACAAAAGTTAAACACAGGCATCCCTTACATGCCTCAAGTGTTTATAGGCAGCTGTGTGGGTTGGTTGGCTGGTTGCCTGGTGGTGCCATCATACGTGGTAGGCAGCGCTCTACAGTGGCTACAGCATGCCCAGGGAAAGTTCTGTGCTTATTTTGTATGAACTCTTTAGTAAATATCATGAGCATATCTTATTTCAAATGTTCCCTCAGGCTGCAATATAAACGACCAGCAAGTGTCCTTCACTATCTGATACATCTACATGCAGCAGTGAAAAGGAAGTAGCCCTCATCCCTGCTGAAGTGGCTGAAACGAGGACACGTGGAGTGGCTCCAAGACTGGGGACACCAAGAAGCCTTGTCAGTCTGGGTCAGAAACAGAGTTCCATCAGCTTGGGGCTTGTATCACAACACAAAAGATGCAGCCTAAGAACCCAGGCTGCCTCCACACCCTCCCCAACATACATCAGATGGACACGCTTTTCTTCCCTACCTCCACCTGCCTTCCTAAGTGCTCCCTTCGTTCGCAGCCTGGGCTGTGCATCTTACATACTCCGAAGCACTGACTGGACGAGAGAGGTGCAGCCATCCATCGCAGACCGTCCAGCTACCCACTGCACACCAGAGGGAAGCGAGCCCAGTGAGAAGGCCCCACCAGCACTCTCACCCCTGCTAACCTGCTCAGTTCTCGACTCCTCGATGATCTGTGTTCCGTCCTCAAACCAGCTCAGAAGGGGATAGGGTCTTCCCTCTGCAGTGTAAACAAACCCCTGAGCACAGGAGTGTGGGCATGTGACAGTGAGCATCCAAGCAACGCTCTCAGCCAGAACTGATGCCTGGCCTTCAGTGCAGGCAGAGAACAATGCTCCTCTTCAGACCCACATCTTCAGACATCAAACTGTGTTCTTCTCACAGAGCACAGTGAAACACTCACTGCTTTGAAAGACACAGTCCCCAAGCACGAAGTATGCATAAAGCAGACCCCCTGGGTAGAGAGAGCTATGACATGGGACAGCAAAGAAACTGTTACAGAGTGAGGGATGGGGAACCTTTGAGTGCAAGTGGCAGACACTAAAACCACAGGACACATCACAAGCCAGAGCTACAGAAGCAAGGATGAAATCTGAGAGATGGACCATGGCCATCTATATTCTATACACTATACACTATTCACTAGACACTATTCACTATATACATACACTCTTTGCTACAGACCTTGTGCAGGTGAGAGCCCTCTGCCACTTGGCTACACCGCAGCCTCTACCTGATTACCTTATGCATACAATTTCTTCTTACTTATACTTTTGAATTATTTTTTGCTTTTTCCTCAACTATATCTATTAACTCTGTGATGGCAGAAAGTCAGTTCACCAGGCTATTAAGAAGAGACTGGAGGCTGGGAAGATGACTCAGTGGTTGAAAGCACTGTTGTTCTTCCAGAGGACTCAGGGTCAGTTCCCAGCACCCACATAACAGCTCACCAATGTCTGTAACTCCAGCTCTAAGAGTTCCAACACCTTCATATAGACACACAGGCAGGTAAAACATCAATGCACATGAAATAAAAAGTAAATACATAATTTTAAGAACAAAGAAGTAAGGACCATTTTAGCACAACACTTCAGCATTTCTTAGTGACTTGGGACCACAGCAGCCCTGGACCATCTCATCCTCAGGTAGGGGTAGGAGGGAAGCAAAGCACCTCCCATTCTTATCCAAGCATCTGCAGTGTAAAGGGAGGCAGGAAGGCAGGCATCAAATGCAAAAAGTCCACTTGTCCTTAGTAATGAAGAAGGACAGTGGGAGACACTTGCTCCTTGTATCTTCACACAGTAAAGGCTCGGGATGGCACTCCCTCTGCAGCAGTGTTCTGGAAATCGTGCTACAGAAGCAGCTACAGCATGATTCTCCAGCTACAGCACAGAGTACCCTGCTGGGTGGGGAGGCCTCAGATCCAGGCTGGAGCTGCCCTCCCAATAACCAAACTCACAGCAGCACTGTTTCATATATTTCTTCCTTCCTTCTCTCCTTCTTTCCTTTCCTGATTGATTCATGTTTCTTTTGCTTTTGTTTTGAGACATGGCCTCACAATTGAACCCTGGCTGGCATGAAATTCACAGAACACACTAGTGAATCTTGTAGTGATCGTCTGCCTCTGCTTTCCAAGTGCAGATTGCAGGTTCACATCACTGTTTGAGATGACAATAAGACTATCAACATTGTAATATCTAAAGACATAACGACTGAATTAGTCATTAGCAGTATCATGTCAGGAAAGGCATGAGAAGCTTGTCTCCAAGAACAGACACGGTTCAATCCATGTACACACCTCACTCCAACTTCACTCTGCTCACACCGACACATGCATGCCAAGACTGACCGTGTACTTCCCAAAACAAGAGTGTTCCCACACCGCTCCACTTTTACTACTGCACAGATGAGCATGAAAGTGCCATCATTAACTTCTGAGCTGAGCCCCACTTGCCAGGAAGGAGTTTGTTTTCCTGCATGTAGGAAAGGACAAGGCCAATAACCAAGAGAAACTTAGGAATATACAGCAAGGAAAGTGAAAAGACATGCTTTGGTTGGCTGCTGATGCAAACAAAGGCAACTTCAGTTTGCACAAGTCTCTTCTAGCTAGTGTGACAAGAGCTCTATGTTGAAATCAGGAGCTACTCAGTGTGAGACTCCAGGTAGTACCTCTCACGCCTGCTAACACGGCCACAAAAGCTAGCACTTGTCTGCTGGAGCTTCAACAGAGGCGACTGACAGGCAGTAGCTATACAAGGGAGGAAGCACTAATCAGTTACCTGTCTGCCAGCCATGAAGCACCTTTGCAAACACAGTGCTACTGACAGCAGGTTGAGAACAGGGTACAGAGGCTGAGCCAGACCGCCTGCAATGAAGGCCATAGTAAATACAAAAACCTGGAACTTCTCTGCACTAATAAATATTCCCAGTTGTGTTTGCTCTGAGACACCTGTTGTATCAGAGTGTTGCAACAGCTAAAGGCCATCTATGTCCCTAATTAAAGCAGTCATCAAGAAGCACCCCTAATGCATGGTTGGGAACATTAGACGTCCGGTGCCTGTTTGTGTCTGTGAACAAATGTCAACCATAGGAAGGTGGCAGTGATTCCAGGGAGACCTGCCTTCAACATGACAGCACTGAAACCTGTCCTCAAGACAGGACAGGGACCCATTGTGAGGCCTTCACAAGACTGAGGAAGGGTTTAAGAGCTGTCTGACCAGAGAGCCTGTGTGTACTCAGCCATTCATGATGGCTCCTTCTGCAGAGTACACTGCCACCTCGTCTCCAATCTCTGCTTTCCTGGAGGCAATCTTTGTTCTGATAGTGAAGGCCGTTCCAGTTTCTCAGCTTGCTGATGCTGACCCACACTCTCTGCCCTTGGGCTGGGCTCTCTTGACTCCATAGCCCCACACACTCTTCCTCTAGAGCCAGGCTGGCCCTCAGTCCTGAAAGAAACATTCTGCATCACCCACCGACAAAACCCACTGTCCTTTCTGTCACCAATCCTGTCACTTTGTCCACTTCAGGTCTAGAGTATGCTTAACATGTGAGGTCCTTGTAGTCAATCTACAAAGCAACAACAAGGCTAAACCCCTAACTAACTCTCAGTCCAGAACAGCGCTTCCTCAGACAAGCCCACACAGTCTCTCAGCTCTGGTCCCTGCAGCTTTTGTCTGTGAGTTTACTAATGCTCACACCTCCCTTTCACAATAACCTAAAACTCTGAGTGAACAAACCAGCTTGTTGCTGACCATTACTAGCTATATTCTGTGTGCTGTGCTGTGTGGTGGCTGCACACACTGGGGCTTGCTAAACTAATACGCCTCACCCAGTGCAAAGATACCCAGCATGGTTCAGGGGAACCCTCCTCGCCAATGAACTAGAAACCTATGAGAGGAACTCTGACAGGATCAGGTTTTATATCCAGTTACTTCAAGAATGAAGACAAAATTCTTTGTACCTGAACCCAGTGGATTTATGTCAAGAAAAATAATACCATACCCTAGAATCCAATGTTTAAAACTAGACTACTCTCTAAACACACAACAGATTAAAGATCAGTTTATAAAAGCAAAGAAATGGCTCAGAAAGAAAGGTCAGACAACAGAGAAACTTCCTGAAAGGAATAGATGGTTGTTGGACAGGACAGCACCTGAACTGACCATTTTTCTAATGAGTAAAGTCAGCTGAGCTTCTTAAGCCAAGGCCTGGTGTGCACCTCTCAGTGAGTGAGTGTGCTTACTACTCATGATGCACAGAACACAAACTTAGCATCACCTACCTCAGAACCAAGTATGTACATGTTAATGTTTTAACAGCCTCCTTCCCTGTCAAGTATCTCCCAGCATAATTAATCTTATTAATACAAACAAAAGGTAAGTTTTTTCCTGAGAAAAAACAACATCAGTGTTTTGACTTTTGTAAGTCAGTATAAGGGAAAGCCCTTCTAACGGCCATAAAAGTCCCCAAGTCAGTTTCTGCAATGCGGTTCTCAAGACACTTCTTAATACAAGTCATGGCTTCCAGGTCTAAAACTCAGCTGAAGACTGGGAAAAAAGCATTTTATACTGAAAATCTTGCCAAAATTTCTGTTTGCACAGTTTGATAAATTACTCCAATTTTTGCATGGATAGAATGAACTAAAGACAAAAGATTTGCAAAGCAAATTGTTCTCTGAGACTGAACTACAAAAGCTCTAGATCACTGTGAAATGTACAATCAAACTCCTCTAAGCTCAGCTATGTAACTACAAAGACAGGCAATCATCTGGGAGGGACATGTCAGCCTCTGAGCTAATGTAATGGTGCAGGGCCCGGCAAGGAGGGCATGGGCATGTCCTTAGAGAAAGCAGCGTGAACACACAGACCCTGACTTCAGTCACAGTACAATGCTGCCTAACTCTCCCACTGTCCTGTGGCAAAGGTCAACTGTAGTCAACTTAGCGCTATCCAGTCCACATTAAGAAGTCCAGGTTTTGCTGGATGGAATGGGACTCTCACGTTGAGAACACTGTGACTGTTAAGGCTTTGGAGACACTGACTATCTTTCTGGTAAGTTGGCTCTGACTTGCTAATCAATGACCCATCAGCAAGAAAATCCTATCAGAACCAACTCCTGTGCCATGAATTCATGTTCTCGATTCCTATTCAATAATGTGTTAATCAACTTCTTCACAGAAGCCCACATATTTCAACTGTACTAACAAACACAATCACCAATAAAAACAAAACTGAAAGAAACATGCTTGACAGCAGATATTTCATTTCCTGGAATGGCTTGGCAGCCATGTTTGTTTGCCCTTCAATTTGTTTGGTTTTGCTACTGTCTTACTTGTTTGCCTGTTGTTGTTACTGTTGCTTGTTTTGAGAAACTGTGTCCTCTGAATAGCCTGGAACATCTGGCAATCTTCCTGCATGTCCTCTGGAATGCTGGGATACAAATGGGTACCACAGAGTCCAGCTTTGGCTATGTCTTTTACATCTAAGCAAAGTTGTTCATGGTGCTCTTCCAGGATCAACAATAAGTGTGCACTGCTTTAGCAGAAGACCTAAATTTCAAGCACTACAACTTGAGGTTCACCCTCCATTCATCCAGCCATCTATCCATCTATCCACTCATCTGTCCATCCAGCCATCTATCCATCTATCCACTCATCTGTCCATCCATCTATCTATCCATCTATCTACTCATCTGTCCATCCATCTATCTATCCATCTATCCACTCATCTGTCCATCCATCTATCTATCCATCTATCCATTCATCTACTCATCCACGCACCCACCCACCCACTCATCCATCCATCCATCCATCCACCCACCCACCCACCCACCTACCTATGGCTAATCCTTTGTAGGAATGTAACTAGAACTAAAATGCACATCTAAGCAAGCAGACCTTTACCTCAGCCCTATCAATATGACCCAAGTGGATCCTTGTGCTGAGACTAGAATCACATCACATCGGAAAATTCCCTTCACCCAGTTGATCCCACATAAACGTCTCAAGCCCTCTTCCCCTCTTTGCTCACTACTAACAGCCCTACTTCCTGTTCCTCTCCACACCTACCCTCATCCTATCTTAGGACAGATCCTTCTCTCCCACTCATTCCCTAAGGCTTACTTAAAAGCAATGTTCCCTAAGTTCTCCTCAGTCTCTGGCAATGTCTACTTATTGCTCTTTGTAATATGTACGTTCTCAATATGAACACAGATGGGTTAAACTAGAGGCCACAGCTGTAACCTGGAAGCCAAGGGACTTCAGTAAACACGTACACATTTACTCTTCCACTCCTCCCCACCATAGTCCAGTGAACACTTTTAGCACCTTGGCATCACCCATAGCATGTTTCTCTCCTACCTGAGGCTGAAGACAGTGTCAGTAACTCATCCTGTCTCACAGCAGATAAATCCTATATAGTGAGTGGTCAGCAAAAGAAAACAACATACTTTGACCCTTATTTCCTGGAGTTGATGACTATATTCTTGCTGAGAAACGCTGGTTAGAAGGCTTTATTTTTTCAGGAAAATCACAAAGATTTGAAAACATTAGTCCAAAACTCAGTGACTAAAGCTACTGTGCAGGTCACACTAGTTCACCCAAGTTTCTATGAACTATAGCACAGGCAGCTGAGCAGTCTAGGATAGTTTGTGGATGCAGAAGTGCTTTTGTGACAATGGTTCCACTCCCTGCCACCCAATGACACCGTCTATATCTTACATCAGTCAGTAAAGCTGACAACACCGAAACAACACTTTACCATCTCAGGAGGAGTGGGAACGAGGCAGCTCCCTGGGAAACTCTCCAACTTTAAATCAACTGTCCCCTTACAAACCCCTTGAACTGTGGGCTCCCACCATCTACAAACAAATGTGTGCTCTGGAAATGAGTGTTCTGACCCACTCTGAGACACAAGCACAACACCCATTAGAGAGAAGTCACTTTCCACAGTAAGAACAGTATCTCAAAGTGTTCATAACTTCTGAAGCTTGCTAACATTTACTAGATTCAATGAAAGGACCACAAGTTCTCATGTAGCTAGAAGAACATGCATCCTTGTGTTGAGCTGGCAACAATGTCAAAGCAAGAGAAACGCTGTATGGTAGATTCTCTGGCAAAGAGCCATCTCTGCCATACCTAGGGTAGAAATTCTCACATCTGTAACAGTGAGCTGAGTGCAAGCCATTGAAACACCAACTCCAGCTTACGTGACACATGGGAGCTTCGCTCGAGCCTCATGAGGAGCATTACGACCTACCATTTAACTTCATTGGCCACTGCCTCAGTGTTGAGCCCAGTGAATTGATTAAACAAATATGAAGTTAACAAATGCACTCTTCACCAGCCAAGGAGAGCACACTGAGGAAGGCTAGTCAGTGTTCCAAGGCAGACTGTTGGGAAGACTGCTAGGATTTGTAGTTAAGCCTTTTTGGATAATTATCACTGGACAGAGCACTTCTTTAGAGTATTACCTAAGAAACCTAATGAATTAATGACTGCAAGAGCCGGAAGCCAAAAAGGCAGTCTGCAGAAGTACACAATGAAGCTGCACTTGTAAGAAATGTAGGTTTCCTAATGATAAAGAAGGGAATTTTCCCCATGTAGCAACTAGCCAATGCCTCACTCTAAATCAAATCTGTCACTGAAATGCAACTTCTTGGGAAACAATAAAATTTTAGTCCTCAAAAAACATAACTTAATAAAAATAAATTTGTGGCAAATACTAAAAAGAAAAAAATCAGTAAAGTGCCAATACATCATTTATCCAACCTAGAATCTGAACATTTTCAAGCTGTCGATTATAGCAGAACTCTATATAAACCACAGGTTTGGACTATTTTCTGATGTCAAATATTCACCAACACACACACTAAAATCAATGGAAACTATTATTTTGATTTAAATCATATATCTAAAATCCATTAGCTATTTATCACCTGAATTGGCATTCCCAAAGTGACTCAAAGTAAAGTCACGCCTATTGGAAGTCTAGAGGCAGTGCAAGGTTTATCTGACAATCAGTACTACATATTTAGAATCCATGTCTGTCAAAAGTTGTGCACGGTGCTGGGATTGCTCACATGGATGAAGCATTTGAATTTAAGAGGAAGCATTCAGATATGTCTCTTGAGTCTCCTGCATCAGTAAATTACAAAGGACAACACATCTCCAGCATCTGTCTCAAAAACTCTGCATAAACCCATCAAAATGGCACACTAACAGGGAGGCACACATGTGTCTATCTAAGAAGAAAACAAGCACAGCAAGAAATTTTAACAAACCACCTTTACTCTCGAAGAAAACCATTAATAAACATTCCCAACTGAAGATGATTAGAACTTAATCTAATCATGGAAAACTATACAATCCTTATTTCCCAATCAGCAATGGCACAGGTAAGTAGAGGGACAACAGCACCTTTGTTCTCTGAGAACATGGCTACTGCACTCTCTCCTGGCCACTGCGGTACACTTTACCCCTTAGGCTGAAATGAGATTGTGTTACATCTGCAGTGACGTGTAATCTCCCATACAAAGTTTATGGTTGCTACAGAGTCCACTGTACATTTAATTGCTATTAGGCAATACTTTATGAAAAGCAACGAGAGTGTTCATCACATTAGTTAACTTTTCTGTTGCTATGGTAATAAACGTCATAAGCCAAAAACACCTTGGGAGGGAAGGACTTTGGCCTGCATCTCCAATCATAGTCCATTACTGAGGGAAGTTGGGGCAGGAACTCAAGCAAGAATCCATAAGGAAGCGCTGCTAGCTCTAGGGCTCCTGCCCAGTTACCTAGCCGTCATCGGTTTCATCGTCTTCCTCCTCCTCCTCTTCTTTTTCTTCTTCCTCTTCTTCCCCCTCCTCCTTCTCCTTTTTCTCCTCTTTCTTTTAAGACAGGGTCTCTTTCTTCATAGCCTTGGTTGCTCTGGAATTCATTATGTAGACCAGGCTGGCCTGGAACTCAAAGGAGATGTACTTGCCACTGCCTCCCAAGTGCTGGGGATTAAAAGTGTGTACCACCAGGCCTGGTCCCAGCTTTCTTATACAGCCCAGGACCATCTGAGTAGGGATGACACTGCCCACAATGGGCTGGACCCTCCTGCACCAGTCAGCACTTAAGAAAATGCCCAACAGACATGCCCACAGGCTCATCTGATGGATGTAATTCCTTAATAGGAGATTTCTGTTCTTGGGTGACTCCAATTCGTGTCAAGTGGACAAAATCTGAAATTTTTTAGCACAGCAATCACAGCCCTGAATGATCTGGCCTTATCCTATCTTACTCATCTACTGTCTCTTGCTTCTGTCCAGGCACATTTATTACAAAAACAACATCAACTTTCCATCCTCTTTTCCTTCTCCTTAGAATCAATTACTCATTCTACTCCTCTCCTGGGGTAACACTCTCTCTAGCACCTATCACTGTTCTTTTAAGCTCATCGCTTTCAAACTCTGCCCTCTTCACAAAGCCAGCCCACTTTCCAAAGCAACATGAGATACGTCTGGTTTTCTACAGCGTGGCTATAACTATTTAATGAAGTATAATTTTCTATGTGACATTTTATTTAGTTACATATCTTACAGCTTTCTTTTACCCCTGCTTGACTGAGCCCAGTGATGGCTTGTGCCTGCTGAATCAAAACAATCACTGAGCCAGAGAACCTGAAGCCAGAATGGATTAGAAATGAAACTTACAGAAAGAAGCCCACAGTGGTAAGAAGAGAAGAAATCCATTTCTGTTTAGGGACCCATCACACAGTAAACTGTTCACTTCCAACTTCTCAGATATTATTTATATGAATCTTATATAGTAAAAGCCTTAAAGTATAGTTAATTGGCATCCAAATCCAGAGTGAAGTCTGTAAAGACAAGTTATTCTACCCAAGAACTCAAATCAGTCATCATAGGAGGAAGCAGAGGGCTTTTCCTTGGGCAGGGACTGACCAATCTGGGTTTTGCTTGTTTCTCTACACTGCCCTCTCTGTGCACTCAGTGTCAAAATATCAAAGCCTATAATAAAATCTCAGGTAGGGCAGATCAAGAGTCAAGGTACAAACAAAAACATTTATAGTGTCTTCTAGGTCAAGGGATGAGGAGAATGGAACATGCCAGATCTTCACCACCCTCTAAAAAAACCACACAGGCAATGAATGCATCCATCCCTGGCCTGCACTTTCAATCCCAGAGTTTCTCAGGCAGCTTGTCTATTGCTGTCTCAAGCAAGCACTCAGACCCAGCAGCTCCAAAGTGCTGGGCAACAAGCAGCATGTGTTGAATACAGGGTATGGGGCTGTTCTGAGCTGTGCCAGACTTCAGCACATCAGAGCTGAGTGGGCCACAGCCACTAATGCCACGGTACCGCTTAATCAAACAGAACACTGAAGGACAAGCTTTTAAAATCAAGATATTCACAGAAAGCAGTAACGGGGGCCCAGATCACCTATACAGGCCCATTAACAGAACCTGTAGGCTTATATTTTTCACAGCCTACTTTAATAAGGGGTCAACCTCTCCTGTAGCCCATCGCCCGGCAGAGGTAGTTGAAAAGAAAGGTTATTAGCATACAGGAAAGTGGACCTGTTTAGAAATAGTTCTTTGGGGTGATTCCAATCCCCGTTGTTCTCAGTCCCGTCCACCAGCAAACACCAAACACAGATGCAGCTGCAGTCCAGTCCACTTGAAGGACACCACACAGAAATCAACAGGAGCAGTTCGATCCAGAAGAAACTGTGAGGCTCACCATTGGTCCAAGCATGCAGAAGTAGCAACAAACTGCAGGAACCTCATGGCGAGTTTTATGAAGTCACCACAGGAAAACTCAGCAATGCAATGTAAGATGAACCAATACATGCATATGGTCAGCAAAGACTAGCGATACGGGGCAAAGCAAACCAATGCTCCAGCTCCCCATGTCTGTGGGCTCATATTTATATTCCTTCTAATCATTATGTGTCCTTTCACGTGTCTGTTATAGCAAAACATCCCCTGTGGGCCCCAGCAAAACATCATTTGACATAACTGACTTTCCAAAGAAGCCAGAAGTTTCCACTTCAGCCCTCTATTTTACCCTGTAACCAGTCAGCTCTCTGCTTTCCCAGCCTTTTCCCCCACCAAAAAATCCATCTCCCTACTTAACTCAATGGGAACATTCACCTCCATCTGTGGAGACTCTGCGATGGCAAGTAAGTCAACCATCGCAAGTCTCTCCCCGCTCTGTCTGTCTGTCTGTCTGTGCTGTGCTGTGCTCAGGAGCTGCCGCCTGCACCTTACTAACTTACTGACCCAGCTCACGCTCTCTGACTAGGACAGCTGAGGGTGATCTGACTTGTCTGTAGGAGTCAACACAGGCATTGCTAAGTCCTCAGCCACTGGAGCCTAGAATGTATCTGGCACTGTCAGGTGTCCTTTGCTTTGGAAGGTAACTTACATGGTCATGCTTCAACAGCCTCCTCAAACACACACGCACCCAGTGATGATAAAAAGCACATTGGCTCATATACAACACAAAAATCACTCCAAAGTTAGTGGCTGTCCCTGTCACTTCTTCCAGGGTCACAGTTAATCTGATCTCCTCAGAATAAACTATTCACAATGTTAAGCACAGATTATTTCTAAATTGTATTTAATTTCAGATGCTTTTAAGTCTTTCAAAAACTATTCAGTTTATCAGCTTTCTCTAGTGTGCTGCTTTCATTTTATAATGCATACATGTGTCCTAAAATTATATTTCTATTATACAGAAAAATACTTATGCTAATCATGATCCATCTAGAGAGGAAACCATGTGCCCATTAAATCTGGGTTCTGTGCTAATCCAACCGTGCCATTTAATCAGCACCATGTGCACTCTTAGGAGTTCCCTCTGACTGTAACAGCCAATTTCTCAGAGAAAGGGCAACTTGCTGCTCAAAGATCTTAATAATCCACAGGGCCTGGTGAGCACTGCCCTTTCTTCTTTTTCTTTTTTAAGTTAAGAAAAGCCTTTCCTCTCACCAGAAACCACTGAAAAGCCTCTCGAACACAGCAAGAATGCAGGGCTGGCTTTAGCTACAATGCCGTCCCTGTAGACTTCCAGAGTGCCGACAATGGTGTCAGTTTTCTTCTCAGTCCCTGCGTGTGCTCATGTCTTTCCAGGACTACAATAACCTGTGGGGCCCTGGCCTCCCCAGTGCTACACTTTATACAACATTTAACAAATTACAAAACCATTGTCATGTCACAGAGGCTATTATTAGCCACAGAAAGAAACTGTAAACATGAGGTGCTGCATTCCATCAGGAATCTCAAGCACAGGGGAGGCTGCTGCTTCCCACTTGTTTCTGCCATGATGAGAACCGTTCAGGAGGCAGAGAAAACAGCAGCAAGAGCAGCCGTGCGACAGACCCCTGGAGCCCCAGCACTCGGGAGGCTGCGGCAGGAAGAAATAAATTCAGGGCCATCCTGGTCAACCTTGTGATAAGTGAGAGGGGCTAGAGGACAGGGAAAGGGAGCTGCTAAACTAGAATTAAAAGCTACACTGTTCAAAGATTCCCAAATTTCAACAACTAGTCAAAGAACAGATAGTGATCTGAGTTCCAAGTTCATACAGAAAACAAAAAACAAAAAACAAAAAACAAAAAAAAAAAAAAAAAAAGACACCCTTGATGCCAGTAAATGAAATAGAAAATGATCCTCGACCTAGTAAGAGGCAGTTGTTCACTTTTATTGATTTTAATAATCTACAAAATCATTGATGCACGTACATGTGCACAGAAGTGACCAATCCAGCTCCTCTCTGCTGCCTGCAGAATCAGCGCCAATGCCATAGCCGGGGCAGTAGCCCTGATCCAGTGCGCATGTGTCCAGTGCCACACCAATTTCCTTCCTGTGTCCACTTCCTCCTAAAGCCTCACCTCAATGGTCTCTTCCCTGTGTCTGCATTTTGTCATTTCAAGAATGTCCCTTAAATGGAATCCACAGCACAGAGCCTTTGGGACTCACTTTTCATTCCTCCCAGACTCCTGGAGATAATGCACTTAACCTATGGTGCACCTGAAGAGCTTATTCCTCTGTTTAAAACCTCGAATCCCACTGTAAGTAGACACACTTGGTTTTGCTTTGTCCTGCTAAAGATCAAGATTCACTGGTGGTCGGTTTTATTCTGCTGTTGGACACAAAGTGTAGACTTTAGAGTGAACAGGCCCATTTTCATTGTTCTGGTATAAATGACCACATTACTGTTGCTGGACTGCACTGTGGATAAATATTTACCCTAAGGAACTGAACAGCTATTAGGGGAGGGACTGCAGCGCTTTATAGGCCGACACAGTGAGCCAGCCCTACGCGTTCCTCGGCACCTGCTGCTGCTGCGAGGTGAGGCTGCAGTGCTCCCTATAGGTTTAAGCTGGGTTCCTTGTGGCTAAGAAAGGAAAGAAATCTCTTCCTGTGTTTAGAGCCCAGTCTGAAGCTCTCTCTGTTTCCACTCTCCTAACTGGGCTGCTGGCTCTCTTCCTTCTGACCTTTGAGAAATTTTCTGTTTTCTCTGCACTGGCTCTTTGCCAGATACTTCACTGCAGCGATTTTTCCCACATTGTACTGTTTTTTTACTTTGTTATTCGGGGTTTTTCAAGGTCTTAAAAGGTTTTGGATTCTGTTGTTAGCATGGGTCTCCTATACCCCAAGGCAGCCCTGAACTCCTCATATACTTGAGGCTCTTGAACGCTGATTTGCACCCCTATATCCAGCTTCTCAGTTGACTGCCTCAGAGAGTAACTGGCTTCACTTGACAGGCACACCCACATTCTTACAGATCAGGTCCTGGACATGAAGAGTTCAGTCCTGACAATTCCCTTTTTTGTGTCTGTTGTGTTAATTTGGAAATGGGGTGCCACAACCCATGAAGACTAGAGACAATTCTATGTGTCTGTCCTCTCCTTCTACCTCTAGTGTAGATTGCCAGGCTTTTTCAGCAAGTGTCTTTACCAGCTAAGTCACCTCACCAGCCCTGGTTTTATTTTTCTAAATAAATTCTAGGTTTAGGGGCTACTTGGCAGGTGAAGTACTTGGCTCTCGCACAGGACTGTGGTTCCATTCCCAGCAACCACAAGGTAGCTCACAACTGCCTGTGACTCCTGCTTCAGGAGATCCAGTGTCCTCTCTGGCCTCCTGCACACCTGGTACACTTATAGACACTTGTGGACATACAAATATACCTAAAACTAAAACTTAAAAAAAAAAAAAGTTTTACATTTCACACCCAAAATTTGAGGTTTGCTTTCTATTTGGGTTTTGTTTTTCTCAGATTGCTTTTGGTTTTTTTTTTTTTGAGATAGGGTCTCATTTAGCTCAACTCAGCTAATGAGCACTGAACTCATCATGTAGCCAAGCATATAAATTTCTGATCCTCCTTCCTCTACCGCCCACATGCCAGGACTGCAGGCTTGTCAGTGCCTGGCTCTGTGGTTTGCTCTGAATTAACTGTGTATAAGGAGTAAACGCTGGAAGGCAACCCACGGTCAGTCAGTCACGCTGAGCATGAGTGTGAAAGTCTCAGACCCTATGGATCACATGCTTTACTAAACTTATACCTACATCCTTTTGAGCAGTCTTGGATGGTATAGTATTTCCAATTCTGCTGTCCGTGTGTTCACAGCTAGTATAGAGAAATTCTTCTGTTAATGGTTTTTTTTTTTTTTTTTTTTTTTTTTAGGCTGGCCTGGAACTCCTATATAGGTGAGAATGGTTCTGCCTTCACCTCCAAGCGCTGGGATAAGAGGTGTATATCACGTGTCTAAGCTGTATAAACTTTTGTGTGGATATTTTGTACCTGTTAGTGCTACTGAACTCAGTTATTCTAAGAAGGTTTGTGAGTGTGTTTTAAAAACCAAACTCTAGAGGTTTCCATCTTAATTATCACATTACCTGGAGGCTGGCTTAGCTTTTTGACCTCTGACTCTGGGTCTGCTTCCTGCCTCACTGTGTTCGAGGCCTCCTACACTGTACAAACAGGAACGGTAAAGGCCACGCTCCAGCTCCCGCAGCCATCCACCTGCTCTTCTGCATGGACGCAGAGAAACGGTCACTACACCAGCTCTCAAGTCCACGCTTCATAAGTGAGCACAGGCTGGCATCAGCAAAGCGAGCTCTATCTCTTCAGGAGATAGTCCAGGCCACTGGTCAGGCCATCTGATAACCTTTGCTAAATCAGCTTCTCTTTTGCATTCCAGGATGCTTGAGGTTCCTCTGTCCTAATTACAGCATAAATTAGGAGGTATCACACTGTTTTGAGCATTTGATAACACAAATTGACCTTGTCAACAAAAAACACATATGACTGTCCACTTCTGGGATGTTTCTGTTGCTGCAGCCCTGAAAACCACACCTTGCTCCATGCAACGAAGTCATGTCCTGCCAGTCCCCTGTGCAGGACTCTACCCTCCATAGTTCATAAATCAGCAATGAGGCTGGGAAATGAAGGCGGGTGAAATGCTTGCCGCACATCCTGGAGACTCTTGGCCAGCCAGGGTTCAATGAGAGAGCTCGGTCTCAAAACTAAGGTAGTGAGTGATAAAATAGGATATCCAGCCAGCCTCTGGCTTCCCAGGTCCCGGGCAAATGCAACACCTAGGCCCAAGCACACATGCACACACACGCACATACACCTCTCTCTCTTTAAAGTCAGTGGTATAACACTAAGGAAGCATTCAACTGACACTTGTGAGTTTCAAACTGAGAGCACGCACACACACACACACACACACACACACACACACACACAAAACACCTAAGGTTAATTAAAAAGTATTACAGCATCAAAAAGACAAATTATTTCAAAGCACCTAAGGACCACCACAAAGAAAACAAAGGAGATAAAATGCATCCTATTAACTTTTGTCTTAAATCATGTTCATTTTCTTAGTAAGGACAACAATTAGAAAAGATAGTTTAAATGGGAATGCCAAAATAGTTATATTCATATTGTTAGTAAACGGCTACTTTTTCAAAAGTTTATACTCACTAGCACGCTTCTACTAATGGAAGTAACAGTGGGGCTAGAGAGATGGCTCAGTGGTTAAGAGAACTAGCTGCTCTTACAGAGAACCTGGGTTCAATTCCCAGCACCCACATGATGATAGAGTCAAAACCACCTGTCAATCCAGCTCCAATGGCTCCAACACCCTTGTCTGGCCACCACAGGCACTGCACATACAAAGTGAACACCAATTCACACCGACAGACATGCAGACACATAAATAAAAAACATTAAAATCTTAGAAAGAAAGGCAAACACTCAACTCACAGGAATATGAGAAGGCAGCTGCAACTCCTCTGTGTGCCAACAACATCTCAGAAGCAATACCACCCCGACCTTATACAGACAGACAGGCACTTGACTCCCAAAAGGCAGGCAGAGAAAAATGAAAGAGTTCTTAAGCTAATATGCCAAAGCCTGCAAAGTGTTGCCAGAGCTGAGAAACTTCAACTTTTCTGGTAATTTTGTCAGCCATGTTTTAAAGATAAATGTGTCAAAATTAACATGTACCAGGTAAATTTTTTAAATAATCAAAAGGAAGTTCAAAATCAAATGTATGTACAAACATAGAAAAGGCAGAAATGAAACTCTGAAGTTTGGTTAGTCCTATTATACATATGTCAAAAGAGGGACACAGAACAGGCCACTTTCTCCATGCACAGCTCCTGTCTCTGACCCTGGAGACCTTATCTAGAAATGTGGGGCTACTCTTCCCAGTCACCTGGGATGTGGAAGGGACAGGAGTTCTTCAAAGGACACGCCTGGCTTAGAGAGGTACAAAGTTTTAGACTCTGTATCTCCAGGGGCCATGACAACAACTTAAGAGACCTCAGCCTTCATACAAATAAACAAATTACGTATGTCAGTGCTAAAAGTCTGCTTTTACTTAATTATTTAAAACAATGCCACTTCTCTGCACTGAGGGCATTCCATCTGCAGTCTTGGCTTTAAGCATAAACACCATAGGTCTTCACAGTATTTTGTTGTTTTAAAAGTCACTTAAAATGCAACACCTAATTATTCTCAGTATTTCTACCAAGAGGTTCTCAAGAATGCTACCTAGTCAGATCTAGTCCCACTAAAGATGTAAGAGCAAGAGAGGACGGCTGGAGAGATGGCTCAGCAGTGCTCGTCCAGAGCACCTGAGTTCAGTCCCCAGCACCACATGGCAGCTTGTAACTGTGACTCTGGTTCCAGAGAATCTGACACACACACACACACACACACACACACACACACACATTCACAGGTAAAACATCAGTTGTTCCTAAAACCCAGTTCCTTACAGTCTCCTAACAACAACCCTCTTCCCTGGGGGTGAAAGTCAGGAAGCCCTGGGAAAGGTCTGGATATCACAGCTGAGGCTCCTAAGGGGGAAGAATGAGGGCCAGGAGCGCACAGCCCACAGCAGAAAGGCGGAAAGTGAGGAGCGCAGGGCAAGCCACTCACGGTTGAGGACAGATGTCACTTGGAGCCACTAGAAGCAGACTGCAGTTAGCTCCTTTTCATTTCTAGACATCAACAACCTTTTTAGCCTCCTAAGTATTTTAAAACCTCAAACACCCAGAACAAAGTAGGAGTACTGCAAGGTCTTCCTTCCCATCGAGCTCAAAGAAAGACAATTGACAAACAAGAAATGGAAAGTCTCAAAGGTACCTGAAAATAGCATGTTTAGTAATCCTAAAATATAAAATCAACTGGTTTAGGCTGTCTGCAAAGTACTTAATACATAACCACCTGCTCAGCAATCCAAATAGCCACTGCAGTGTCTAAATCTTAGGGCAGAATGTCAGCCCAGTGCCCTGTCAGAAGAGACTGCAGTGGCATGCCCAGGCTCCCTCCCTCACACTGAGCTGCAGTGGGCAGAGGCAGGGCAGCACACAGGTTTTGGGCAGGCAGGAGGAGACAACTCTGAAGCCTCTCTCTGACAGGAGTACCGTGTGATCCCTCAGCTATCTGTGGCTACCACAGCCTCGGGCTCCTTGCCATAAAGACCCCATCTCTTTGTCCATTCTTCAGCCCTTAGCACAGGCCTTGCTCCATTCCCACCAGCAGGATGCTCTTCTGAGACCAAAAAAAAAAAAAAAAAGAAAAAAGAAAAAAAGGGAAAAAAAAAAAAAACAACCCAGGAGCTTTAACTGCCTCCAAAGCAGCTCTTAGTAGCTGCTGGCTGAAACCATGGAGTTAGAGAGCAACCCTTAGGGATTTTTAAGGTAAGGAGTCTAAAGCTTTAAATTGGCATTTACCACCCAGAATTCACCCTCTTTTACAAAAAGCCTAAAAACATTAACATGCTCACATAAAAATACTCACAAACATCTCTAAAAGCACAAGTCACAAACAATAACAAACAGCCTGGTACCTGACCTACAGCCTGGCAGGAGCCAAAACAGGACCAAGTTTTACTAACTTTAGAGCAGGATAGCATCTCACCTTTCTTCTCCTCAGGTCTGTACTGTAGCATCACAGCCTGATTTCACCCTCACACATTTACAACACACCCCAGGACCACATGCCTGCCTCCCTGGGCCCAGATTCTCTTTGAAGGTGCCAAGTTCATCTGCACTCACAGACCTTCTGTGACCCAGGACAAACTGCTCCTCTTCTCTGGGTCTATCACTGCACACAGAGACTACTTGCAGGATAGAGGGGAATGTTTCAATTAGGAAGTTTCAAGAATGTCACATATTGTTGACATATCATGGCTTAAAAGTTATCCCTTGGTTTCCACCAACTTGCCCAACCACTCTGCCACACCAAAAGTGCTTTAAAGGGCAGGACTCAAGGAGTGTCACTTACAGGCATGGCTCCTACCTCTCCTCCTACATACAACAAGCAAGGAAAGCCTGATGAGTGCTGAAGTGGAGGGCTGGCTCAGGAAGTAAGCAATGAGTCACAGTGTGGCTTTGGATAAGGGTGGAGGCAGGAAGGAGCCTGAGAAAGAGTAAGTCACACAAAGCTAAAGCTTAGTTTTAGTTTTAAGGTCTACATCCCCACCCATGCCACAGTGCCACACCTAGAAACACAAAAACCTTGTCTAAACTCTGATTAGAAACTACAGTCTGGAGGTGAGTCTACTGCTTGGTCTGACATTATTTTTGCCTGTGTTCCTTCTCTCTGCTAAAGGATCCAGGGACTACCAGGTGAGTCCTGAGCATCCATCCCTTGCTCCTTACAGCAGTGGACTGGTCCCTGTTCTACAGCACTAGTCAGAGAATCCCAATACTCTGGGCAGTAAAGGCAACTTTTAATTTTAATACAACAAGCCTACTCTCAGCCATTTCTTCTCAAGAAAATGGACGGAAGGGTTGCTATATGAGTGAGAACAGCAGACACCCTCCTTATGTCTGCATGCTCATCTGCAAGAAGCAGCAAATACCCTGTTGTGCTTGAAGTAACAGGGAAGCCCCAGCTCACAGACAACCCATTATGAAGAGATAGCTCAGGTGCTAAAAGTACTTGATGCTCTTGCAGAGGACCTGGGTCCAGTTCCCAGCACCCACATCGTAGGTCACTGCCATCTATAGTACAGCTTCATTGAAGCCAATGCCTTCTTCTGACCTCCGAGGGCACCAGGCATGGGCATGGTATACAGACATACAATAGAATGGCACCTGCCCTTTTCCTTCTTTTGTCTTTCTTTTTCCTTTCATTTCCTTCTTAGACCAAGAAAAGGGCATACTGGCTGACTCAGTATTTCTAAAGCACTTTTGCACTTTTTTAGTTAAAAACAATCTAGGGGTTAAATACAGGTAGCAGATGCTTTTAAGTAGTTCCAACAATTCCGAGATGGGGCAGGAGGATCAGGAGTTCAAGGCCAGTCTCAGCTACCGAGTAAGTTCCAAACCAGTCTGGACTACATAATTCTCTGTCTTAAAAAGTAGACAGGGGGCTGGAGAGATGGCTCAGGGGTTAGAGCACTGACTGCTCTTCCGGGGTCCTGAGTTCAATTCCCAGCAACTACATGGTGGTTCACAACCATCTGTAATGAGATCAGATGCCCTCTTCTGGTGTGTCTGAAGACAGTGACAGTGTACTTATATATAATACATAAATAAATCTTAAAGAAAAGGGGAAAAAGTGGACAGGACACAAAATGCCTTAGCCAGTAAAGATGCTGGCCATCAAGTAGGTCTGCCACTTGACTTGGGTCCCTAGGAATCACACGGTTGAAGGAGAAAACTGACTCTGCAGATTGTCCTTTGAAGTATGTGGGCACAAACATATACACAGATGAATAAATAAATGCAATTAAATGTTTTAATTAGTATTCTGTAACCACTTTCTCACATTGTATAAATTATACATCAAATATTCATTATAGTATCACATTTGTGTTCAAAATAATTGGAAACATCAAAAAAGAAAAGGTGAAAAAAAAAGTCCTGTTGGTGGAAATGGAGAACCTCGAGGGAACTCTCTGGGGCTGCACTTGTTCCCTCCTGCAGCATCCTGGGGCAGCCCCACCGCCAAGGGAAGAGCACTTCTGCAGGCCTCCGTGACAGTAACAGCCAACACACATGGTGAGTCTGCGTGAATCACACTTGAAAGAAAGCAACCACCACCACCACAGCCTGAGTTGCTTTAAGCACCACAGAAATGCTAAGGTAGGTGAGCAGAGTTACTCTTTATCTTAAAGAAAAAGTGTAGGAAGATAGGATGTGTCATCTTGACAGCTGGTACCACTAGGGTACAGGGATGCAAACAGGCTCTGGTTCTGCATCACCAGCTTGGCAAATACAGACTGGCTTGCAGAGACCTAAACCGAAGAGCCATCTCACTGCTATTAAGAAAACAGCAAAGCTGGCCTCAAGCCACAAGCAAGCCTCCAAGACCTAGAAGCGCAATGAAAAGGGGCCTGGAGAGACGGCTCGAGAGAGTGCACTGAACATGTGAGCCCTGCCCCATACCCACTGCCATGCAGAAGTCTCCAGACTGCAAGACAACAAAATCATTATATACATTTTAGTGATCAGATGTATCAAATAAAAAAAACTGGCAGTAAGCCAAGGACCCCTAAAATGAATACATCTCCTTGGTTGGGGAAAAAAAAAAAGTTGATGAGGGGAAACTAATTAAATTAGATATAGTAACAGAAAAATTAAGTGCTTCATATATGGACCACCAATAAAAGAGTTTTTCCAGTGACCCACTGGTCTGTGTGCGTGTGAAGGGGAAAGACCGTGTTGGGGGCTGAGTGCAGTCATCGGCACACACAGCAGCGGAAGCAGCACCCATGCCTGGATCTGTCTTCTGGGCAGCAGCCAGTGCTTTCATCTTAAATAAATGAATGGTGTAAAAAGAGACGGTTATCTATACTACTTGGGAAATAAACCATGTGATAAGAAAATGAATTGCAAAAGTAATTATGTAAAGGGAAAAAAGGCTTGCACTATTATTAAACTGCATAAAAGTTGATGGCATCAAAATAATGTATCTTACCCTATTTATATATAAGACATAAATTCTTAACATCCAAAGTTTGAGAAACGGAGCAGATGCTGCTGCCTGCATCGTCTAATCAATTCTGTTGTAGTCCTAGAGGACAATGCAGCCATCTGATGGGTTCAGCACCAACTGAGTGAGCCAACAACACACACAACAGCATTCTACAGAAATAATCAGTGGTTTAAAGCAGGGCATGTGCAAAATTCCTGAAATAACACATCCATAATTCACTGCCAAACTCAGATCAATTCACAATCTGCAGAGGCAAAAGCATTATTACAGCTCTAAAATCCATATTCAGTGAGGCTGTGTTCAGAAAGTTTCATTTCAATTCCAAGAAAATGAATTACCAGGAAGGCTCAGCACTGACTTTGGCAGATGTAAGACCCCTTCACTCTGAGTAGAACCTTAACAGGCAGGGCTCAAGAGCATCTAAAATCTAACAAAGTCATTCATTCACTGGACCTAGGTCTTGAATACTGGGTGAGGCATCCTCTACTGTGAAACATAATCTCTGTCCTAAAGTATGACAGCTCTGTGGACAACACAAAAAGGCGATTTTGAAAGGCTGAGGTACAGAGTACAGTGGCATCCTGACACGAGACACACACCTCATCTCCCTTATGAAATCCCTAATAATGGAAAGATGGTCAGGTCCTCTTTAGTAATGCAATGCCAACGCTTCAGGAGGACCCAAACTTTCCTCTGTCAAAAGGGTTGGGAAGTAAATGTCAAGCGAGAGACTTCCCCAAATTGTGGAGACATGTAGCTCCAAGAAAACAGAAGTGAAGTGTTAAGCTTGCCCACAGTGCTCTGCTCTGGTGCAGGCCCAGTGCTGAGCCAGTGGATAATGCAGCCAGAAGCTTTGCTCAAATGAAGTGTTTTCCGTCTACTTCACGGTTCTTCTCTATAAAGCTCTACAGTTTCCTCACCTGCAAAGCATGGAGGGACTGAACTAGACATGTGCTTCCAAACGCCCTCTGAACTGCAATCTACACATGTGCTCTGCCTCGGGCCAGCACCTACATGGCATCATCACACAGGACATGCAAGGGACTGCTCTCTGTGTGCCCAGGTTTCCTGCAGGACCGAGTCTCACTCGGTTTCAAAGTTCTATTTTTGAGATGCTTGCAAATGAGACTGGGGAACTTGCCTAGCATGCACAGGCCCCAGTTCCATCCTCAGTGCTCCCAAACAGTACCCATATTTTTGATGAGTAAGACATCCTGAGCAAAAATGTTACTTTGTGAAGGAAAATAGCACGTGGTAATAGTGCTTGCAAGGTGGGACTTGGAAGGCTTCAGACCACATCTTCCACATGTCAATCTCAGTCCACCCTTCAGCACACAGATTAAGAGTTTATGAAACAGGATCATCTAAATCTGTTTACTCTAAGAGAGAAGAGAACCTCCCACAACCTTATGTGCCATAAAGCATCAGTAATTCCTAGCTGATCAAGAGTCCTGCAAGACCAAGTAGGGAAGAAGATGCAAACTCCAACTGCTATCATCTAGAAGTTATTGGCTCTGAACTCCCTAGGCTAAGCATGAGTAGACTGAAGCTCCAGGCCATGTAATGAGCTGGAGCCTGCTCTCTGTACAGTCTCTTTCGGCATCTAACGTCCCTTGCTTCTAAGCATGTGTTCTGGGCCTTAACTGCTGCCCTGGCTTTTACTATGGCTCAGTCTGTATCAGCAGCTCCTTCAGCAGCCACTGTCTACTCTTAAGTCACCTTTTCCACAGGTCCTTGTCTACCCTCTCCTGGTCTGGCCTGTGTGTCTACTCCTGCTCAATATGTCATTCTCATAGGATAACCAGCCTGGCACACTATCGCTGCAATGAGTATGCAGCAGAGTGCCTTCTTTGCTGCCTCCCCTCAGCCCACTTGGGGCCCTGATCAGAGTGGAGGCATACACAGTACACAGGGAACACTGACTTCTGGCACCACAGCCATCTACAAGCTATTAGCCAAGCACCCCAGCACACAGGGTTATCTTCACACTGCTGCCAAAGAAAAATAGAAACTTTGAAATTAGTAATCAAACATCAAATGTATAGCATTCCGTGAAAAAAGCCAGGTTTTTAGCTTTAGCTATTCATTGTAGAGTTCTGACTCAGGCTCACCCCAAAAACACCCTACCAAACATATGTTTCCAGAATGTGGTAGATTATAAATGCTTCTTTTAACTTCTTCTTCTAATTTTTTTTTTAAGGTAGAATCTCAAAATGTCTTTCAGGCTGGCCTCTAACTCACAGAGACCCACCTGTCTCTGCCTCCCGAGTATTGAAATTAAAGGGGTGTGCTACCACATTCAACCGTAACGGGGCTGGAGAGGTAACTCAGAGGTTAGAAACACTGGCTGCTCTTGCAAGGGCTCCCAGCACCCACATGAAGGCTCACTACAGTCTGTAACTGGAGTTACAGGGGCATCTGATGTTTTTCTGTGGCTTCTGTGGGCACCAGGTATAAACACAATACACATAAACACACACAGGCAAAACCCTCACACATATGAAGTAAGACATTTAAAAGAAATTTATATTTTTAAAGATAAACTCTTAAAAAGAAGTCTTCAAGCCAGGCACATGCCTTTAATCCCAACGCTTGAGAGTCAGAGGCAAGTGGATCTCTTGTCAATTTGAGGTCAGCCTGATCTACAGAGTGAGTTCTAGGACATAGAGGCCTACACAGTGAGACCCTGCATCAGAAACCAAAGTGGAGGAGGAAAGTCTCCAAATTACTTTGCTCTCCTTTTTGTCTGCCTTCTGTCCCCTTGGCACTCAAACTGAACTTAAGCTGCTGCAAGTTTTACCATCAGTACAGACTTCCCTGTATACTTTACTGTCTCTCACTGACATGTGTCTCCATCTTCCTTTGTGCTGATGACAATGCTACATTGTACCTTGTGAGATTAAAGTTAGTAAAAACTTCTGGAGAGCCAGTTCTTTTGCATGAACTAAGATACAAACATAAGAGGATGCTAGAAGAGTAAAAGCCCATGGTCCTAAACTAGGAAGTGCTGTGTAGCTTAGTGGGGTGGCTCGCCAAAAGCTCTGCCACTGTATAACAAATCCCAACTTTAGCCCATAAAACTCTTCCTAAATCCAGTCACTGGAGTCTTACCACAACTACACAGCAACAAGCATCCCACACCCAGACCATGGTCCTAAACCCCCAATTAGAGACTCCCAAAATCCTTGGCAAAATGGCTGATTCTAGATCTGGAACATAAAAAGTTAAAAGATTCCATCACACCACAGAGTTCATCAGGGGCAGCACCAACTACTAAGGAACCATGTCAGCAGAATCAGAAATCCTTCTCTAGCAGAAAAAAGCAGGGTCATTCCAGCAGCAACAGCAAAAGGCACAGCCATACTTGGATCCATGAGCTCACGACAGTATTTAAATATGAAACCCAGTCATCTGGAGAAATGGCTATAACCCAGCTCCACAGAACTGGCAGATACATCTCTGCGGAAAGCTATCTTTAAATGTTACTCATGTGACACCTGTCATTTTGGGAACAAGATTCAATTGCTCTAATCATAGGTAAGAGAACAACACTAACCCAAATATTGTAGATAAAGAATAAAGCATCCAAAAAAAAAAAAAAAACTGTTAAGTGTGACCTGGTTGAAATGCAGTAACAACTGGACACATTAAAGCTCCTACAGCAAGAGCCACCACATTCCTATTAAAGCCCGAGTGGACTTCTTGGTCCATTAAAGTGAACCTGCAGATGAATTTGCAATGACTCAAAACTGCTCTGAGCCTAATGGTTCTAAATTGCCAGCACGGCAGGTACCCATTATCAGTGCACATATAAGAGCTTGATTTTCTAGGTGACCACAAACTGATAGAATACGCCTCATGTCCAACTTCTTTTAAGAAATTCTATTTTGAATTAAATGAAATATCTATGGTCACATTAAGAAACCTTTTCAAGTTAATGCATTATAAGAAGGGGGGGCAGGAGCGATGGCTCAGCAGTTAAGAGCACTGACTGCTCTTCCAGAGGTCCTGAGTTCAATTCCCAGCAACCACATGGTGGCTCACAACCATCTGTAATGAGATCTGATGCCCGCTTCTGAGGTGTGTCTGAAGACAGCTACAGTGTACTCACATACATGAAATAAATAAATAACTCTTTAAAAAAAGAAAAAAAAGGGGGAAGGGGTCTTAAGTTTATCATATACGGTTTCAAGTTTGGCCTGGGGCTTTTGTTTGACTGGATTTGAAGACTTAGCCTCCTGGCCCTTCCCACTGTCTGTCAGGTCACCATCAGCATCCCGCCCTGCTCAGCAATGACAGAAGCTACACAACTCAGTCAGTGTGCTCAGCCACACCAAGCTTTCCTTCCTAACTGCTTTTCTTGCTCTTCCTCCTGTCTGCCAACTACTAAGTGAGGGCCACACTGCTGTCAGTGCTCGGAGCTGCTCACACAGCCCTGAAATGGCCCTTCCCAGATGGCATGCAATGGCTTAAGTCTCCTTTCCAAGTGAGCCTCCTCTGAGCCAGGGTTTCAATTCTAATAGGATTTAACCCCAGTTTAACCAAACCGAGGCTCTCCCCTGAGGTAAAATACTCCTAATAAGTTAATCACTTCCTCCTGACTTTTTCTAAGGTTCTGAGCAATCAATTACCACAGACTGTACTCAACCAACTGAAGTGGAAACAACTCAACAGCATTTCAAAGCATGGCACGTGAAGATTCCAGTCACACAACAGCACACAGGGCCTCTGGCCAGCCTCAGAGGAGGAGTCCTCAGTGGAATCAGTCCAGGCTCTGACAGGAGCTGACAGCTCCCTCACTACACTCAAGGAGCGTAAGGACTGAGTGTGGCACCACTGTGTTGCTGAAGAGCATGGCTGAGGAGACGCATGGCACCTCCCCAGACCTCTCAGAGTATTAACACTGACAATCTGCCTAATGTCGAGGACTACACACTACTGTCCTGAAAACCTCTTTAAAACACTAGCCTAATATAAAACCCCAAGGCAAACAAACAAACTTCAGAAGTAACCCAGGTAATGTTTGGGAAAACTGTTCATACTGTGCTAAACAACTGTGTGAGCATACTACATGACAGCTGTCCTGGTCCCCTTTCCTGCTACTGTGAGAAAATGCCCTGGCAAAAGCAACTTCATGACAGGGAGATCATTGGCTCCCAATCCCAGGCTATAGGCTATCTGTCACTGCAGAGCAGGAACTGCAGCAGGAGCTCGTGGTTAAGTAACGGTGGTGGCTATCGAGAATGATGGCTGCTACTGTTTCTCCACCCTTACACAACCCAGGATCCCCTCCCCGAATCGAGGCGCGCTGCTGCCCAGGCTGGCGGACTTCCTACCTCTGCTAGCCTACCCATGTCCACAGACAGCCAGCCTCGACCATCCCTCGCTGAGATCTGTCCTGTTGACAATTAAAGTGAGCCATCATGTCTACCAAGGACTCTGAGATCGTAAAGCTGGCCCAGTTTGTCTGCTGCAGTTTCTTTGGCACATAGACTTAACTGAACAAAAATAAGCCACAAATCCTGCCTGAGTTTAAGAAAAATGTACACAGTAAAGTGTTTTCACGAGAAATAAAGAAGTTTCCCAATGCCGCCAACAGCAGTGGCAGCATTTGGAAATGGCAGGCTGTTGAGATGGCTCACCATCTGAGCTGTCCATGAGATGCCTTCAAAAATCACTAAAAAATTAGGTCTCTGCCATCATAAGTAAATTTACAACCATCTCAGAAAGAAAGGAGGAGAAAGAAACCTCTGACACTTTCAACAACCCTGGGCAGACGACACGTTCCCAGCACACCTTGCTGGGTCCTTCTGTTCAGAAGACACCTCTAATGCCTATTCCTTAGGATGGAGCCCAATCTGGACCAATACTGCCAACAGAACTGTCACAGCAATAGAAAGGATTTTATTTACACTGTCCAGTAGGATGTCACCAAGCACATGTGGCTTCTGAGCAACTGAATTGAGTCATATCTGAAGATATGAACTTTACCAGTCTGAACTATATATTTAATTATAATGTACATTAACTTGAATAGCCACATGTAACTATCATATTGAACAGAGTTTCAAGTCAGAATGCCCTGGACAGTTAAGTGCTGCAGACAGCCTGGCTGACAAAGCTCCTTCCCTTTTTTGAGACGAAATGCTGGCTGTCCACTCAGGGCAAAAGAGCCTTTCTTGAAGCTCACCACCAACACCAGCTCCTCTGGTTTCTAAGCCAACACATGGGCCACCATAGCCTCACTGATACTTAAAAGCAGCCAAACTTAGGAATTCATAATAAGTTTAATGAAACAAAAGATTAATGTACATCATTAAAGAATACATCAGGAAAAAAAAATCTAAAACATCCCAAGCTTTGCTTAACAAGCCTAGCCACTTGTCCCAAGCACCAAATGATTTCTCTTCCACTATTCATGTTATAATATTCCCTTCTCAATTACTGCCTACCTTACATTTTAATCTTTCATCATTAACTTTAAAACCTGCTCCTGGGGGTTGAAGATGTGGCTCAGCAATCAGAGCAGTTGATGCTCTTGCACAGGACAAGTTAAGTCCCCAGCACCCACATGGCAGCTCTCGGCCATCTGTAGCTCCAGTTCCAAGAGATCTGGTGCCCTCTTCTGGCTTCTACAGACACCAGGCACACACATAGCAAACAAATACATAAGCAGGCAAAACACACATACAATTTTTTTTTTAATTGCTGGGAAGCATTCCTGGGACAGTGAGACTGAGCTGCAAGAGTCAGGAGCATAAGAGCAGCTCAGTATCTGCTGAAGTAACTACAAATGTCTTAAAGCCAAATACACACAGAGCACTGTCCGGTCTGTCATTAGAGCTCAGTCTGTACAAAGTATCCTTTCAAAGGGTTCAAAGCAATTATCAATAGTAACAAATAAGTTAACTTCTATAAATGATGGGAGTGCTACTTCATTTGAATAGAAGTAACTGAGGAAAAAAATTCAAAGGTTCTGAGCATCAGAAATGTAAAGCCTTTTTGCCTGAGTACACTGCCACTTAAAAACTTTCTAATAGAAGGGTCTGTTTTTAAGCCCAAACAATTGGACAGAGATACAAAGTTAATCTGTATGAAACATAACCCCACCCCACCCCCACCCTCCTATCCCCCACCCCCACCAAAGAAAATCCCCCCCCCCCCAAAAAAACTTCAGCTTATTATGAAGGAAACAAAATTAAGTATATTCAGTCCTAATAATCAAATTATACAAAACGGTAGGCTTAACACCTACCAGTATCTCAAGCAATTCCTAAGTACACACAGTTCTTATGTGTGGGCCTAAAGGAGAAAGGTCACAGGGAGCTGTAACACACCATCAGCTTTTCTCTGAAGCTGAAGATAACACTGCAGTCTTAGCGACCAGGTAACTTCCAACACACTGCCATTCGTTCCTCAGCTGTCTTCTGGGATGCTGCTACAGCAATCAGAGACTGTTATTATGAAAAGGAGGAAAATCACCTACGACTGTCTATTACAATTCCAATACTAGCATCTGAAACAAATCTGGGCTGGAAGACACTGCTTGCAAACTCCAAGGACTCATGAGCTTCCGAGACTTCAGTTATTACTGATCTCCAATGACGTGAAACACTGTGGACCTCTCCACCCACGCACTCCCACGGGGGTGGGGTGGGGGAGGGAATGAAAGAACTTTCTGGTGCTGTGTGACTGATCCTCTCATGCAGTCATAACTCAATGACTAGATTCAAGAGCCAGTTAATGAAACTCAAATCACTTATCAACAAGTCTCCTCTCTTCCTCCAGACTATGAAAGGAAGGAGTAAGCTATAAACCAGCCATTCAGAATGTATAGCTCAAAGGAAAAACCAGAAGAAATATTTTCAAACAAACCACACCTGATGGACTTGCTGTCATATATAAAATATATAATAAATATATAATATCATATATTTCCATCCTCAATTTAAATGAAATATATCTATATCCAAACTTTCCTCCAGTTTGGGCACCAGCAGTTTCTATCATCTTAACTAACTGCTTTTCCTCTTCTTGCTTCTTCTACAGGACATTCAGGGTGACAGGTCAAAAATCACTTCATCCCAAGAACTGAAGGCCAGGAAAGATGGCAGTGTCCTCACTGGGACCACACCTGCTTTCTAATTGCCTATCTACCTAGTGACCAGCAAAGATGTCTGGTGAGACCCACCCTGCTTTATTGTCATGCGCACTCTCGTCTGACTGCTGAGTTACAAGGGATGCTTCTTTTAACTTAAGCCCATCAACATCCCCTGTGAGTGCAGCAACATCTCCATGCCGCCTGTGATTTAAAGACCAAAGTGCTACTTACACTCATGCACATAGAATAAACACACCTTTAAAGGTTAAAAGTAGGAGAAGATAAGGGTCATGATCCACTTAGAAGTCAAGAACCCCTGCTCTAGGTGGCCGCCTGCACATCTTTGCTCAGTTAATCCTAGAAGTGTTCCATCATCAAGTTGTCTTTTGAGTGATATTGTTTTAAAGCCAAAATATTGACTAGAAAATAAATAGCAGCTTAGTTTCCTTAACAGTTAGTAGCTTCACTCTAGTTATGTAATTCAAATTCTCCTTACAGTATTTAGCATACTGGTAACTATAACCCACTCCTCCTAAATGTACCAAAGGCGAGGTTAGTTTTCTGTCTTCTCAAAACAATGGGCACTCTAACTTAAAGAGAGAACAGTTCTGTGGATCCCAGCCACTTGACAAGTCAATGGCATCTTTGTCCTTTGTGCAAAGTTAATGGCGGGAGGTCGGTAGGTGAGTCTGTGGGCCAGATCTCATCTCGGCTGCCCCTCACAGCCTCTCTCCTGGTTCCTCAGATTACCTCTGGTGTCTCTGCCTGGAATTCCCCTTCAATATGCAATGACACGACCAGCTGATTTTTTCCTGCTGGACTATCTGCTCAAGATTCAAAACGTTTGATCCAGGGGCAGGAAGAAGAACATTTAAGTAAAGCTGTTCCTTTAGCTTTTTCGATCTTTCCTTTTCTAATAAAGCTTCTCTGAGTTCAAGGCCAGCCTAGTGTATACAATGAGTTCCAGGACAAACGGGGTTACACAGGGATACCCTGTCTCAAAAAGCAAACAAAACAGTTTCACACTTAACTCACCAATTTTAAAAAGACTTACAGACTCTGAGGGAAAAAAAGTAAAGAAACTAGAAAATGCTTCTGATGTCTTTGTTCTGGTTTGTTTTGTTTATGACAAATCTTGAGATGTAATACTGGCTGGCCTTGAACTCAAATTTAATGGCAATCCCCTGCCTCTTCCTACTAATGCTGGAATTACAGGAATCCAGCATGCTTTGGAAACAATCAACCTTTGAGTGCTTAGGGCCTGGATTCTAAATACCCTCAGCATTAAGTTAGACTGCCTACACAACAAGAGCACAGTGGCCACAGATGAGCGTCACATTCATGGACTAAACAGCGCTCAGCTTGACTCTAGCGGCACACACCGCACACACTGTATAAATGCCCATCGCAGGAGCACAGGGTCAGCTGAAACTGCCGTGAACAATCAATCATGAGAGTAAGACTTTCAGTCAATATTTGCTTCTTCCAGCTCAATTACCCTATACTCAGACTTCTACATGGAAACTACACGACAAAACCAGCTTCTTCTAGATCCCTAATTCTCAAGCTGAGGTACTGAGCACTTGCCTAGAAAGCTCAAGGTCCTAGGATTGAGCAACAGAAGGAAGAAATGGGTTCTGATGTATCTTAAGAAGCCATCAACAACTGCAAGCAAACAAGCAAGTGAATCATCCGTGAGTCATCAGGTAAAGGTGCTTGCACAAAGCTGGGTTCCAACCTGCATCCCAGAAAGACAGAGCAGAGTCCCACAATATGTCTTCTGACCTGCCTATGTGCACACAGATATATATATATATAAATATATATCTATATAGATATATAGATATATATATATATATTCTGAAAGAATGAATGAAACTGAAAACATCTTAAAAACTGACAAAAAGTACATGCTCTATTCTTTAAAGAAAGCGACTCAACCAAGACAGTGCCAAGGTAAAAAGTTAGAGACTAATTCACACAGTTCCACTAAGGGCTCATGTCAAGTTGCACCACAGCAAAAGCCACCACCATTTATTCTGTATATACTAAATCCATCCCATATTATTTAATCAACACCAGAGGTAACAGCAAAGCAGCAGAACCTGGACTATTTCCTCTAAGTCATTCAAAGTAAGACAGAAAAAGTAAAGGCAAAACTACTTTCTACTGAAAGATTGATGAAAATACCTGGCACATAAGATGCTAACTATAAATATCTGATCACTGTCTGGTTTCAAGGCCATTATCTATCCTAGTTTACTGCTATAGTAAAATCAGGTGCAATAAGTACAAATAAAAATGATTCTACCAATAAAATATATGAAAAAGAAACATTCATTATGGCACACAGCATGAACGTGGAGTTATAATCCTTGCTAATCACACAGCCTTGGTAGTTCTACACGAACAGTGCTTGTTAGAAGTTCGGCCAGCTCCTGCGCAGGACAAGCTGCAGCTTCCCAGACACATAGTTTAAAACAGCAGGGTCCAACCTGTGATTCCCACACAAAATGTTCAGGACCTCACCTTGCACAGCCAAAGCCAGCAATGCTGTGAGGGCACTTTTCTCAACACCTAACCCCATGCAATTCATTGTGGTGGCCAAGAGTGCAGGTACACATCTGCAATCTTGGCACTTGGAAGGGAGAGCCTGGGCTGAGTTCAAGGCTTTCCAATAGAAAGCAGGGGTGAGTAGAGCAACCACTTTAGACAACCACTCTGTGTAACAAAGGTCACCTTCAGGACTGCATTAGCATCTGTAACGTGTGACAGACAAGGTCATTCAATGCAGCAGAGATGGCTTCTACAACATAAGCACCATCAAACACCCTTGACCTTTGCACATAGACATCCTGTAGTCTGAGGATGCCACTGCAGGCATGCTTTTCATTATAAATATCAGCCAGGCTACTTTCTAAAACTAGCTAAAAATACATACAGTACCTGAAACTCAGCATAGATATCTGAATTTGTCTGCTTTTATGCTAAATATATCTGTGTGAATAGCATACTTCCTTATGAATAGCAAACACCAAAATAGCTCACATTTAAACAAGTTCAAGATCAACTGTGAAAAAGAAAGTCATCTTAGTGTAGAGACGGCACCTTTACAATGTTCACGACTGACTTCTCAGACAGGTACTTATAGATGCATCCCTCCAGGACACCGCTATGTCAGGGAGCCTGCCTGCCAAACACAGCCCTTCATATTTAACTCAGAAAGGCATCTTACCTCCCCAAGCCCAGAAATCTGAAAAATAAAAGTAACTTTTTAAAATGAGGTATTCTGTGTGTACAGGAAAGAGGCTACTGAAAGGCAGCTGGGGCTTTCCCACTGTGCACACACAGTCTGCGGCAACACAAGAATACTTGCCTTCATCCCTCATATTCCTTGTTCAGTCAGGCCGGCTGTGCTGTGTGATTAACTCCGGACTGGAAGGTGCTCCTCCACCATAGGTCCTGGCAGCCTTCACACTCAGCCCCAGTACTGTAACAGCACAAACAGCTGCCCCATTATGTGGGCAGTGGAGAAGGCCTTTAGTTCAGCCCTGATGGACCTTGAGGACAATGTGCGCTGGCTGAACTCACTGCCAGGGTCAGAACAAGACCCAATGAAAAAGATGATGCACTGAGTTTGTAAGAGGGTGTATGGGATATCTAAAGAAAGTCACTGAACACTGACCAGCTGTAATGGGTCCAAGAGAGTCTCTTCAGGTCACACTAGGGCGTCAGCTCAGTCAGGGAGTGCCAGAGATTTCATCTGCAGGGAAGTTTGGCTGTGTGTCCTGCCTTCTATATGTCCCTTATGGTCCCCATACTTGAGACCAGTTTAAAATCCTTACCTGCTAATAATACTCATGGCTGAGTAGATAAAGTCCTCATTTCCAGCTATAGTAACATAAAACAAAATCAAATAGAAACTGTACTTATAAACATTTTTCTAACCATTACTGACAATCAACCCAGCATAGAGATCTCCTGTACTTTCAGCAAAGAAACCATAGAGCAACTCAAGGCAGCCTAAGCACTCCCTGCTGCCTCATCTGAGCTTTTGCCACAGGCCTGGCGGTTTCCAATATGACAATGGATGGTAAGTAGAAATGGAGCAGCCTCCTCCAACCACCACAGAGCCCAGCACTTGAGCAAGACGCTGTAGACAAGCAGACAGTAATACTTATCTAGCGTTTCATTTATCTTCCAGTCCTATTGTCGATGTGGACTTTGCTCGGTTCTGGAAACTATTCTAACTAACTGGGTGTTGCAAAGTTAAGCTCCAGAACTATCAGAGATGTGACAGAAGCAGAAATTTCTTCTATACTTTGGTTTGCAGCTGGGTCAGCTACACTTAATGCCAAAATAGATGGTGACAAAAATGAGGGGACCCTGTGTTCAGACCTTGCTCTCCAACAAAACTCTAACCTCCTTCTGCAAACCTCAGTTTATGTCAGGGACACATGCCCTTTCCTATATAAAAGAACAGTGAGAGCATAATGTCACTTGACTATGGAAGGAAAAAAAGTGTTAACAAAGCCAAGACCAGTTCTCTACATATGCCTATGTCTCTAAAGCTTTTTAAAGCCAATACTCAAATATGCAATTATTTATTGAATTAGGCCTTTAGCTCTAACAACAGTTATGAAGTCTCCTGATTTCCTAGTCATACTCTTAAACTGGCCTCCCTGAACAGGGCTACAATTTTATCCTTTTAATGTACAAAAACCCCAACTACACCTTAAAGAGTTTGCTATATGCAAAGAGAAGCTTTTGAAAGAAAAAGAAACCAGTGGTCAGGAGAGATGACCAAACATGGCAATACTCAGAAGTGTCATGCAACGACCACACCACACACAACACACCTCTCACCAAAAGTATTCCCATTCATGCATAAAATACAGTTTGCCTCCTGTCAACTGCCATCCAATCTGCTCCAAAGATAACTAATAATGCTTAAGAGACCTTACAGGCTCGCTGCTCTGCTCTTACAGAGGTTCCCTGAGCCCACATCAGGCAGCTCACCAACACCTACAACTCCATCTCTAAGTGACCCAAAGGCTCTGACCCAGGTGCTCATACCCACATGCACAAATCCACACACAAACACATGCACATACATAATTAAAAATCATAGAAATCATTTTTAAAAGATTTTTTACTTGGGTTCACTGTAAAGTTTTCATGTTGGCTTAAAAAAAAAGAAAAAAAGAAAAAGAAAAAAATTAGACCACAATGTCTCTGCTTCCCAATAATAACCCCCAAATCGAAACTTTATTTGACTTTTCCCTAAAGCAATAATCTTTATAATTTTGCCAATTGCTTAATTTTCATATCAGCAGAACACGAGCCTTCCCTTCACATTCTATCTCACTACAATCTTGGTATAAATGTCTCATTTTTCTTTAAAAAAAAAAAAAAAAACTAATTACATGGTTCAGTAAGTTGCCTGCGGTAACACACTGGTGTTATTTACAGTAGAAAGTTAAGACCAGCTTGCTCTCTCAATTTCAAGCATGTTTAGCTTAATAATTCTAGTTCACTGAATCTCTTTCTATTCTTCATATGAAAGAACTTGAGTGGATATCTTTCTATAATTTCACAATAAGACATTGTTCAAGTCTTAATTAATGTCATATCTCTTCAGTATATATAACTCATTAAGTCAAATATTTAAGTGAGCATATATGTTCACACAGTCATGCAATGAAAACTACTATTTTATAGCTTTGGCAAACTAATTCGGAACAAAACATAAGAAAATAGAAACACGATAACATTTTAGGCCAGCTGTGGTGACACACATCTTTAATGGCTGTGAGGCCAAGGCTATCCTGGTCTACCCTCACATATATTCTTAGTGCTCTGTGCACAGCCCAGTGTGTGCTCCTGTCCTACACCCGTTAAGACCTCTGTCACCTCCCATCTTCCTTCAGCTTTCCTCCTTCCCTGACTTACAAATAGAAGCACTCATACAACCAAATACATTCAAGAGGTTCCCTGCTTTGACATGCGGCAGCAACCTCAATTATCTTAAGAGTGTACAACAAGCTTAGACTACTGTCCTCTTCATACAACAATCTGGGCTTGCTGGGAAACACAGAGAAGGGACCAGCAAGATGGCTCAATAGGTGCCTGAAAACCTGCATTCAAGACGCAGAATCCGGGTAAGAAGAGAGGACTCCCAAAAGCTGTCCTCCAATCTCTACTGAATGTCCATATAGCACATGCACACCCACAACATGTACACACATACACACATGTCCAGAGTACCACATATACACATATATATACACATACAGAAAAACGTATGGAAAATGCAAATAAATTTTCTATGAACATGTTACCTTTGCTACTGTGACATTTTTATTATTCCCCACTCAAACATTAAAACTAGAAAATAATTATTTAGCTTGAAAGTAGGCATTAATACGAGGTAGTACCTGCTCCACAGAACAGAATCAATTGCTTAGAAAATGCCAACATGTAATTCTCATCTGCGAGCTCCCGGTTGTCAGTGCAGTAGCAATGGCAGACAGCTGCCTTCGGTTACAAAATAACTGCCCTGTGTTAGCTCAGGTCTTTATTAACTTTAGCCTCTTAATCCAATTTATAGTGAGGGAACTAAGACAATGGTGGGTTAAATAAACTGAGCAAAGGCTCACAGCTGTTAAGTAACTCTGCAGGCATCCCAGCAAGCCAAGCCTCTGGAGCCTCACAATGCCTGTCACCTTCCCACCTTCCCTCACAGGGCTCCAGACACTTCAAGCATTCCAAGTACACAGCTGAGGAATCAAGGCTGTCCTGGAGCCGCACTCTTACTCCATGAGGCGACTTTACCACAGTGAACACGTGGATACCATGTGCTGAGGCAGCAGCCTGCAGTTTACTGTGTCTACCAGTAGTACCATACAAAGGATACACCAGGACAAGGTGCAAAACAGAAGCAAAACGCGCGAGCAGCACTTCAGCATCCCTGCTAATGCTGCACTCAGGCTGCCTGCCCTGTGCCTAACACTCACGTCTGCTAGCAGCTAACACTGATACTGCCCAAAATAAAGTAACTCTTCAACAGACTGGGACAGGAAGTGTGGCACTTTCCAGTCTGTGGCACTCCACAAGAAGCCCTCCTCCCCCTTCCTTACTGCTCTAGTCACTCTGCCACTCACTTCTCTAATTAGATTGCAAATATCTCCTAATGCTTGAGCCATAAAATTTACTCTTCAGCCACTTTTACAGGCAAAAGTGGACAATCTGTGTGACTGGCTCTAACTTTCCCAACAATCAGCACACTGAGAGGAGGAGGCACTCAAGGATGCCATGTCTGCTCAGCAAGCATACACACTTCACAGTTCTCAAAAGGAAAGAGCATAAACAAGACGCCATTCTCCTGGGCCAGCACACCAGTCAGTGGACAGCGTCAGGCAAAGCTGAGGTAAGCAGAGCATTGGTTCACAGCCATGCTCAAACAGCAGCTGTCCACACTGCCTCCTCTTTCACACGGCCATCCCGGTGTCCTGTCTAATTAAAATGGAGTACATCTGCAGGAAGTGGTTCGCGCCTTTAGCCCCTTCACTTGGGAGGTAAAGGCAGGCAGACTTCTCTGAGTTCCAGGCCAGCCTGGTCTATAGAGCAAGTTCTGGGTCAGCCAGACCTATAAAGTGAGACCTTGATTTTAAAAAATAATAATGTTTTTATGATTTAAAACAAAACAAAAGCTATTTTTTAAAAAGTCAATCTTCGCTTAACTCTTTGTTAATATATTCTCAAACTAACGAACTGAGTGTCTGACGTGAAGAGGCTAGGGAAGAGCCACCCAAGCCTACATGCGTTTCAGCTCTGTGACAAGCTGGTCTCCAAGAACAGCACTCACTCCTCAGTCAAGGAATACCGTTTATGTTCTGACTTGTCACAATTAAGACACCAATAAGGAGAAACAACCCAAAATCAGAAGAGCTGGGAGAGCTCAGCAGGTAAAGTACTTGTCACTAAGCTACCTGAGCCTAACTAAGCCTTACAACATACGGTAGAAGGAGGCAGAGAACTCCTGAAAGTTGCCCTGTGATCTCCACAGCTATGCCATGGTACACATGTCCTCCCACGATAGATCAGTGTTAGTCTAAAATACTTTTAAAGATTAAAACCTAAAGGAGAAAAATGTTTTAAAATCCACACATAAAAAAAAATAAGAGAATGCAATACTTTTATATTCAAACAAGCACAAATATAGTAAGGACCAGCTATCATCTAGAAGCTCTCTGAGGACTCTGAAAACCAAAACATAAGTGATGTAAAGCTCTAATTATATCTACATCACCTACTAATTACAAGAGGTTTGGAAACAGACATAAATTCTGAGATCTGCTGATAGCCCACTAGTAAGCAACCTCACCTAGACAAAGTGAACAACCACTAAAGCACCAGGGAAGAGTTGCAGCCCAGAGTTAACTCAATTAGTCCACTGTGCTGTACTGCCCCCTAGCTGCTATAGCAAGAAATACCACCAAGTGGGGGAAAAAACAAAAAAACAAAAAAACAAACAGGACTGCCAACAAGTTTCAAGAATTTGGCAGGAAATCCTTTAGGCAAATTTAGAACCTTTAAAGCAGACCCACAAGAATACACTAAAGTTTGTTTTATGTCTTCCCATAATAAATAATAAGAACATAAACTAACAAAACATCTCAGCAATGCCTGTAACATTTCAACCACAAATTAACTAGAGCAGGTTAAGTTCTAAAGCCAGGGAAGAAGGGCCAGCATTCCCCATGGAGATGTGGGCCAGCCAAGCAAGGTGCACTGTCACACAGCTCCACACAGCTCGGACTCAGCACAGCAGCGTGGAAAGGCCTGCCTCCAACTCTCAGAATCAACACTGGAACAGCTCCTGACTTAGAGAATTCTGTAGAATATGAACGCAAAACTTGGCTAGAGGAATGTATAACTACTAATGATATTTTCTACTACTATAAATGTATGGTAAATATAAAATAGTTTAGACTAACAAATACCTTGCATTAATTCAAAGTTTCCAGGTGTCAGATGCAAACTGAAGTCAAAATTTAGTTAGTTAAAAATTAGGACTTCTGGGATCAGTAAGAGAAATAAGCTGAGGTACTTTATAGAAACTTATCTTTCTCCAAAAACAATATTCAACGTCAATTTGAGATCCAGTAAAGGGTGAATTAGATTTCTATATTTTCAATTTGCCAACAGAGAGTTGGGCGGGCAAAGTCCAAAGAGAAAAACCGTTTCTGTTCATACAGCTATCTCACTAGTTACTCACAGTTCACTGTTAATTTAAGAATGGGACCAGAGAGCCTTGTCTCCACCCAGACACACATACTGGGTACACAAGACTCTAACAGTAATGATTTCAGAGGCCAGAAGAACAGGGTGGTGAACCCCTATATCCCAACTTACAAGAGGCTGAGCCAGAAGAAGTGCTTCAAGTTTAAGGCTACATGGTGACCCTCTGTCTGCAAATAATAGTAAAATAGACTTTAAAGTGATTTTACAAAATTCTAATTTTCAGCATGACTGGGGAAGAACAGAGTTTAAGGAAAGGGAGATGTGGGGGCAGAAGGGGAGAAGGGAAGATACTCTTTAGACTAACATATTTATTACTAAATGTTTGGGATCTCTGTGTTATGCAACTCTTAGATATAAATTCCAAAATTTACAGTTGTACAAAAAAACACATTGAAATGATTTTTAAGGAAAAACAAAACCCTTACCCTGCAGTTCATGATGTATTACTCCCACTAGGTTGGGCTCATCTCCCCACCAGAATATCCAGAGCTCTTTGCAGTCTGGTCTGACATCACGACGCCATACACACAGCAGGTTGGCTTGCAGGCAGCGGATGAAACTTAGCAGGATTGGATCATCTTGGGCTGGGGCTGAAATTATGGGTCCACAGTCCCCGTGCCCTCCAAAATTGTACCTACGCCATTTGATTCCTGTGAGTTCGGCCTGGAAAACAAGAAATTTGCAATAGTTTTGATTTTTCTTTTTTACTTATAGACCACTAAAAGCAAGTTCCTGTGGGAAAGCTGATAAACAGGCAATTATATGCCACTTCACACCAGTCTCTTCAAAAGAAGAGCACACACATCAGCCCTTCTCAGTTTCGGGACAAGAGTGTCAGAACAAACTAAGCATAGTAAATACCAAAATAAAACAAGCTGGTAATCATTATGTGCTGTTGAAACATTTTTATTTGCCTGATCATTTACTAGGTACTCATATTTTTAGATACAATGTTCAATCATTACTTCCTATTCAATTCACAAATCATACTTATTTTAAGACCAAATTAGGGGCTGGAGAGATTCACTACTCAGCAGTTAAGCTGCTCTTGGAGAGAACCACAGTTGGATTCCCAGCACCACACAGTGACTCACAACCCTTAACTCTGATCCCAGGAGAACCAGTGCCGCCTTCTTCATGTCTGTGGGCACAAGACACAACAGGCAAACACACATGCATGCAGGCAAAACTCTGATATATTTTTTTAAACTTTTAAATATTTGTATAAATAAATAAAACAAGTAAGATTTTAAAATAACTATTGAGGCATGGTGGCCCATGTCTTTTATTCCAGCTCTCAGGAGGCAGGAACAGTGGATCTCCTGTGAGTTTGAGGCCAGCCTGGTCTATAAACCAAGTTTCGGGACATCTAGGACTATGTACAGGGACGACCTCAACAACAACAAAAGTCCAAGATGACTGTTCTTAACACAAAAACTTGACACTGAAACTATTTCTAAATCCATACTTGGAAGCACTTAAGATTCACTTCACACTAGGAATGGCAAGCCAGCCCCAAATCTGAAAATCTACATCTGAAACACATAGTTCTAAGGACTTGGAACAAGGGGTTCTCTGCTTGTAGAAGACATCCCAAGAAATTCCCACTCCCCCACCTCTCTTCCCCACCTCAGCAGCCAGGTTCAGGAGGTGAGAGTTTTCAGCAGGGCAGCAGGGCATGCTGAACAGCTCCTCAGGAAGTAGCTGCAAACAAAGCTAAGGCACTTGGGGCAGCTGAAGCATGTTACTTAGCATGCAGCACAAAGCTTGCCTCCTAAGCAAGCCTCTGCTGTAGTTGGGTCTTTGTTTTTTAAACACATTTTAAACCATGGAACTTTAAACAAGCAAGCAGAGGCTTCGTTCCACACACTTCTACTTTCAGATTTCCTGAAGCTTAGGTCTGATGAGCTGAACAGAACATCAAAGACACTTCAACACAAAGGGAGTGTGGCTCCTTACTTACTGGCTACAAACTGGAACCATGCACTGGACCAGAGAGAGAAGCTGACCCACCACAACCCTGTATCAAACAGCCCATGTGCCCCTCCCTTCATTCCTCTCTCGAAAAGCCAATCATTTTTATGGACAAATTCTTTTTTTAAAACAGAAGCACCATAGGGAAGAAAAGTAACCATCTGCAACCCAACAAGGACTAACTCCAGGTGCTTGAACAGCTGACACACGGCACACCTGTGAGAGTGTATTTAAGAGTCTCACTATGTAGCCCTAGCTGGCCTTGAACTCACTATGAAAGCTAAGCTGGTCTCCAATTAAACAAGACCCACTTGCCTCCACAGCACTGGGACTTAAGGTGCAGGACACCGTGCCTGGCACATTTTCCTTACGTAATATGGTATCCCCAGAATTTATAAAGCATTTCTATTGCATCAGGCAAATGGAATCTGAAAGACCATCTTAGATATGTGCAAATACGGCATTTCTATAAGGCCTGGGGATCTGAGGCAAGGCAGGCAAGCAATACTGACGCAAGGAAGGGACTCCGTGCCCATGGCGGCTCACCTCTTCTCACTGCCACGCCCATACCCTTTTCTAGTTTTCTGATCAAGCCAATGCTTCTTTTAATGAAAGTAATACGTCAATGCTTTAATCAGAAAGTCTAACACTAATTTCTAAATGTCAAAGGAGAGAAACTAAAAACAGATTAGTTCAAATTGGTGAAGATAAGGAAAAGACTCATTTTAAGCAAGATCCCTGGGCAGGAGGGGAAGGGAAAGTGGCCACCAAACACACAGTACAAGTCACTATGGTGACAGTGACCATGTTTCAAGAGCTAGAAAATGAGGGCACACTAGCTGAGTCTGTCCCCAGGAAAGCTGCGCACTAAAGCGCTTCCACCTGTAACACCCTCAAAGTCCAGTGGGCAAATATCTGGCTGATCCCAGATGGTTCTCTAGCACTGGCTCTCAGTGGCAGAGGGAGGGAGGCCACTGTCACTGTTGTGCTCTTACAAAGCTGTCCATGCAGCAGTGTGCTGTAAGCTCCACACAGCACTGCCACAGGAACCGGGAAACTTCAAATTACTTCAAAACATTCAGTTCCCTTGCTTTAAAGCTAAAATTAAGTATTCGAAAAGTCTACCTTGATAAGCCTTGACACCTAACAGATGACTATGATAAAGCCAACACTGCGGGGTGGGTACTTTCAATCTTGGCTCAGCGTCTAGTACGAGAAAAACCGACAGCGCCCGGTCCCATCATTGATGCTGTTATCTCCCAGGAGCAGGAGTGTCCAGCTCTGCTCCCTGAGCCCTGCAGGCAGGTGTTCTGCCTCTTCTCAGCCACAGAGCAATAGAGCAAAATGGCCTTAGAAGAAACCTCAGAAATGAAACTAAGCAGCTTGGGTCCTCTAAAGTCCTCACAGACTACTGAGACAACTCTCCGGCCCTACTGATCTCTCTGATCTCTCACTTACTGTGGTACGGAAGTGCTATGAGGGATGGAACTAGGCTCCCCCTCAGCAGCAGCCCTTTACCTGATGAGCCATCTCACTGGCCATTTTGACAAAAGCCTAACTCTAATACTCAAATTTTCTTTTCAAAGTCTTGAATCAGCACTGAACCTAGTGGCACAAAGCAGCTCTGGAGAGGCAGCCACTGAGCAGAGGCCTGGGAATAGTGTCTGAGTACACTGGGCACGGGAGCTCTCCCCACCTGCCCCAGACCTTCCAGCCACATAGCTCAAGAAGTTAAACTCCTAACAGTTAAATAACTCATCCATAACCATAAACCTGGCAAATGACAGGTCCCAAACATAAATTCTTTCCATTCTGCCAAGCTCCTTCATGGGGTTAATGCTAAAAATTAGCCCTGGAGGATTAGAAAATCAGACAAAGAAAGCATCATGGGCTCAATTTAGCAATGACTAGAGCTCATGGCCACACTCTCTCATCTAAGAATGCTTGTGGCTTTCCCCGTAGTCTTCCTGGGGCAATAAAGAACGGTCATACTATCTCAAGAATCAAGAGATGCAGGTACTTACTGCCAAAGGCACCTACACACAATCACTGGAGGATAGTATACTCCTTGGGGGATGTGTATTTTCCAAAAAAAACTACCTATCCAACAGCACAAGGGGATGGAGGAAGGGGTGTTCAACAGTGAAGGTTTCCTGAAAGAGGAGCTGAGCTGGTGGGACAGCTGACATAAGCGAAGGCCACTGCAGTGAGCTCACAAGGATGTTAAAAAATAGACTCAAACAGACCATACCCTTCCCAACACCCTCCATGCGATTTGGAGACTTTGTATTGATTCTCAGTCTTATTCATTAGGTACAGTGTGCTCAAATAGCTCTTGCTTTTCACACTAGATGTTTCACCACCAACATTATATATTTGCAACATGGGCCCAGAGTTAAAACCACCTTCAGTGATCCTAAAACAGAATAAAACCAACAAATATGTTGTTGGTAAGAACAAACCAAGGTTTACCACCCCAGATCGAACACTGCAGGAGATAAGAAATACAGGTTGCGGGCCTGCTCTCTTCACAACGTGTCTCCACGATGTCAGGAAGCCTACTCCACCCCAGGGTGCTTCAGCTTTAGGAGCTATAAAGTGCTACAGCTGACCTACATACAAGAAATGAGCTCATCTCCTGCCCCAAACTAATTACAGCTCACTGGCAAAGGCAACTTGTAAATGACACCAACCCTTATCAGACATCTCAGAACCATCAGTGTTAAAATTTACAGAAGATATTCAGATTTAAGAAACCTACTGGGCTGAAAAGTAGGAAGGAACTCAGTGGTCCAGCATTCGCCTAGCATGTGCAAGGCCATGGGAGGCAGACGGCATGCATCTCTTACTGCCAACATAAGTGCCCTAGAAAATCTCAAGTGTGCCTTTGCCCTCTCCCTACTGTGACAGAATTACTACTCTCCAAGATTAGGAAAATACAATAAACACATTAACTCACCTCAGATCAAAGCCAGGAAAGGAACACAAATGTTGCAGATGAATAGCTGAGTAAACACAAACACACACACACACACACAAGCACAGGCACACACTTCTGCTCTTTTTAACCACACTAAGCATCAGTGAAGAAACGTGTGTCTTTGAGCCATTCTCTCCTGTAACTACAGACATAACAGCAGGTTAGACAAGAAAGCATCTGCATTTCAAAAAGACATGAAGCTGGTGCTCAGAAGGAGAGATGTGGCCCTGAGTAACCAACCCCAGAGACATAAAAGGTGGGATGCAAGCCACTGGCAAAAGTGCTCTTCAGCCTTAGGAGCTGTGGACACCAACACCTCTGAGAGGGGTGAGAAGAGGAGAGACACACAGTAAGAAAACAGGTTGAAGCCTGCTGATCAGGCCTGAGAGATTTAGACATTCTCCCACTGCATCCCAGCAAAGAACACAAGAAATTTCTCCAAAGACAGAGGCTATGGAGAGGCAGAGGCCATGCTATGGAAGGCACTGCGATCAGAATGAAAGGAGACCTCTACACACAGATGAGGTGACAGCCAGGAATGGTCCCAGTCAACCCTGAAGTACCAGACGGTTGCTAGCCAGCCTAGAAGGGACCCCAAAGCAGTCTGGAATCTCACAAGCTACAGAGAAAGACCCCAAGATACAAACTCAAGTTCTGCAAACAAAAGCAGCCTGCCTCCGTGTGCGTAGGCACAGTAACAGACAGCACTCGTGCACTGGACACTACCTGTAGCTTTGCCATCAGCACCTCTATGATCAAGGGTTACTAATGAGCTGAGGAAACCCAGGTCCAGACACAGAGCTAATAAAGGGTTAGAGGAAAAGCCTAAACTGTGAGAAGAAAACATCTAGAACATTAATCACTGATTCTCTCAGAAACTGGAAAGGTGGCTGAGTAGTTAAGAGCTCTGGGTGCTCTTGCAGAGAACCAGGATTCAGTTCCCAGCATCAGCAGAGTGGCTCATAACCATCCCTAACTCCAATTCCAGGGCATCTGATACCCTCTTCTAAATTCTGCAGGCACCCAACAAACACATATTACATTTATAGGCAAACCACTCTTATATACAAAATAAATCTTTAAAAAAAAAAAAAAAAGCTTACAGGGCAGTGTAGTCATTTAAAACTGAAAAGGAACAGAATGCTCAAAGGAAGTAGAATGAGACAAAAACTCAGTGAAATACTGGAAAATAAAGTTCAGGAACTCACACACACAGAACATTGACAAAATCAAAACAGAGCAGGTAGGGAAGAGTGAGAAGTAAATGGAAGATAAACCAAGAGAGTTAAAAGCTAAAGTCAGACTCCTAGAGCTGGGCTCCAGATCCTTGGTTAGAGCACAGACCTAAGGATGCAGCTCACTGCAGAGCATGTTCCACTATGGAAGTAAAAACTCTCAGAAAAAGAAAACAATGAAGAATTCATTACCTAATGTAATAATTCATGGAAACATCTTCTCTCTTACAAAAAAAAAAAAATCCTGTGAAACACTGGGTGAAAAGACCTCTCTGGATATCTAAAAGTAGCAATGCGAAGAGCCGCACAAAAGGCCCTACTCCACCATGACATGTTACAAGACAAGACCCTCCAGCTTCCACAGAGGAAGACATCACATGAGCAAGAAAGCAACGTGCAGTGACTTTCCCATGATCTTAAGAACAATTCTGGAGACCCTCAGCCAAAGCAGACAGATAGAGCTACCAAATGCAGAGCAGGAGGAGCAAGCCCACTCAAATCCTCATGGTAAAAAAGCCTCTTTTCTCCAGGACTGCAGAGTGTGAGCCACAAGCAAGAGCATCTAGGAGACTGGGGGAAAGCCAAGGAAGGTCTACAACTGATGACAACCATGGGCCAAGCTTAACCAAGTGACCGTGGCGGGACACACAGTCCCAGTAAAGAAACCTTAGGAAGCTGCTGCTGGTGAAATGCCGGTCTAACTGAGGACTCCAAGGTTTCTGACAATAGGGCAAAGGGGAAGGATGGTCAGGTAAGATAGCTTCTTATTGTGGGACCTCATGTAGGGGAGAGAAAAAGTTGTCAACAGTAAAGTTTCTAAACAAACAGTTTTCAAAACTTAAAACAATGTTGTATGAATCCAAGGTCTTTCAGGCACTTTGACCATATTGTATCTCACGACTTCACCACAGCCTTGGTTCTGAATATAACACAGCATGCGTACAATACAACTCACGCACCGTCAAACCACACTCAACACTGCCTATACCACTTCAGCTCTACTACTATATAACTACACACTCACCTACTGTGCACACAAAGCTTTCTCTCATAGACACATGATGGGTGAAACAAATATTTCCAGTAACATCAGCATGCTTAAATCAGCTATCTCTGGTTGGAGGTTTATATAGGAATGGCCCCATAGACACACAGGTTTAAGTACTTGGAGTGGCATATTAGGAGATTTGGCATTGTAGGAGGAAGAAAGTCACTGGAAGTGAGCTTTCAGGTTTCAAATGCTCAAGCAAGCTAAGCCCAGTGTCTCTATCTCTTCCTGCTGCCCACTGAACCCAACGCAGAACCCCTTCTCCAGCACCATGTCTGCCTGCGTGTGCGCCTCCATGCTTCCTGCCATGACCTGCAAGCCAGCCCCAATTAAACACTTTCCTCTCTAAGAGTGGCTGTGGTCAGTGTCTCTCCACAGCAATAGAAACCCTAAAACACTCCCTGTTTTACTCAATTATAGTGTTTGCCTTTGAAATTTGCTGTCTGAATCCTTGAGTTTCTTTTGTTTTGCTTTGGTTTTATTTCTAACTGTGTATGTGTCTGTGTGGGTAGGAGGAAGCCGAGTACAGGTGCCCTCCATGGCTGAGCAAATCAGAACCCCTGGGATGCTGAGCTGGAGTCAGAGCTGGAATTAAGAGGTCAGTAGCTGCCTGGTAGGTACCGGGAACGGAACCTCAGCCCTCTGTGAGAGCAGCATTCACTCTTCACAGCTGCGCCATCTGTCCAGTCCTGCTCATGTCACTTTCATAAAGAATTGCTCAATCAAATTTTGGCTTGGGATTAAGGATAGAATTCCCAACAATTTATGAAATGGTCCTAAATATACTTCTGCCATTTTGCACCACATATTTATGCAGAGTGGCATGCTCAGCACTGACAAGTATAAAATAAAGATGTATCAGCTCTACCTCCTACACTTCATGGTTCTGCCAAGACTTAATTCTTTGTGTAAAAAAGAAAAAAGTAACTATACCCACTTCATTAGTATGAAAATCTGCTTTCATCTTTAATAAGCAGTATAATTATAAGCATACCAAATAATTATTTTTAAAGTAAATATATAGCTTGGTTTGGGGTTTTCTTGGAGGGGACATTGGCTTTGGTTTTTAGGGGGTTGTTTGTTTGGTTGGTTTTTAGGACTTCTTAGTTATTAGTAAATGCTTGGCTTATACACCCATCTTACATATCTATGTGCCCAGGATTGCATACAAGTTTCTCCAGCAAAATATAATTGAGAGGAGAAAAGGTTTAAGAAAATATAGGGATGCACCTTAAGAAGGAAAAAATGCCACACATAGTGGCATATGTGGAAGGCAGAGGCAGGCACCCTGGTCTACAGAGTGAATCTCGGGACAGCAGGACAGCCAGAGCTACACCAGCCTTGTGTTTAAAGAAAAGACGACAAAGAACAGGAGGACAAGAAGGGAAGAGAGGGAGAGGGAGAGGGAGAGAGAATATGTCCAACTCCAAATGATACTAAAAAAGGAGAAGCCATCAGAACTTAGCAAATAGTTCTGACACCTATTAACATGAACACAATGTTAATCCAGAATCTAAACTAACTCAAATTACCGTTTGGTACCAATTTTGTGGGTAAAGTGCAAATGAAAGGGGTGTGTCTCTCTGTGCGTGGTAGAAAGGACACACTAAAACATGTGAGACTCCTCAGGGTTTAGAAATGATAAGGAAGAGAAGAAGGGCAGCCACAGATCTAAGTCCACAGCTCGCTAGCTGACCAGCAGCTATGCACTCTACAAGTCCTCGCTAAGCTGCTAGGGCTGACCTCCGGCCATTCTGCAGCTCACACAAACCTAGAACTTTCAATCCTCTACCTTCAGTCTCTGGCACCTCCATACCCACCCAGTCTGACCTTCACATAAAAACTTAACTCTGCTTGAAAACAAGGAAAATTAAAATTTAAACAAAAATTATCCAAATGTAATAAATAATAAAATATAGCTACTGCAACGTTATCCCTCACAAATTTCTAAACCTCAGAATAATTTAGTACCCCATAAATTGTAATGCAAAACCAAAATTGTACTAATTATCACTATCATTTTAAGATTTATTTATTTGTACGGATGTTTTGCCAGCATGTATGTCTGTGCACTATTCGCATGACTAGTACCTTCATAAGCCAGAAGATATCAGATCCCTGGAAATAGAGTTACATATGGTTGTGAGTAACATGAGCCATGTAAATGCTGGGACCTGAACAAATCCCAAGTCCTCTGCAAGAGCTGAGAGTGTTCCCAACCACTCAGTCATCTCTCCAACCCTCCTTATTTTTAATACAAGAACCCTTTCTGTAGCCCAGGCTGACCTGGACTCACAATGCAGCTAAGGAAGACTTTCAATCTCAGCCATCCTCCTGCCTCAGCTTCTGGAATGCCAAGTTTAAAGGCATGTGCTCCCGCTATCTACTTTCTTCTCCATTTTAGCTTACTGAAAACCCAGCTAGGCAAGCAGACACTTGTAGCTCAAGCTTCTCCTAGCTGCACCTTCTTCAGAGCATCTGATGACAAGATAGCTAGATCCCATCAGACTGATAATTTCCATAACCTGAGAAATACAATATAATACTATCTATTGATCCATACAATGGAGAATTCAGTACAAAAAAAAAAAAAGGTGACTTTTTCAAACTTTATTTTATGTTTGAGTGTTTTGACTGTATGTATGTTTATGCACCATGGGCATGCTCATGCTGCAAAAGTGTCTGCCAAGGCCCAAATAGGACAGCAGATGCCCTAAAACCGGAGGTGTGAATCCTCATGGATGCTAGGAATCAAAAAATTCTCCTTAACCAATGAGCCATCTCTTCGGCCTAAAAAAGTGATCTATAACATACACATTTGCTGATTCAAAGCTCTTTATTAAATATTTTTTGAATCATTTAGTTTGCCAATACTAATTCAAAGTGAACAATAAAGACGGAGAAGGTGGCCAAGCAGGTGAAGGTAATGGTCACCAAACCTGATGACCCAAGTTTAGCCCCCAGAATCAACACATGGAAGGATAGAACTGAATCCTACAAGTTGTCCCCACATCTAGAAATACACACATGAATGCCATGTACACACACAGGTGCACACATGCACATGCAAATAAACTGAAATGTTTAATATAAAAATAAATTATAAACTTAGTGTGAACAAATTCTTAAGCTTAAGAACTATTTGGTGTCCCATAAATTGTGTTTAGATGCCAAAAGGCTATTTTTCTGCTTTTGGTTTATGTATGTATGGCCAAATGCTGATACATATGCAGGTATGTGTGGGCATGCCCACATATGTGTGCACATGTGTTCAGAGGCCAGAGGTCAGCCTCAGGTGCCACCCACCTTTCTCTCCCCTGAAACTTGACAGGGTACCAGTTAGACTAAGCTGGTCCGCCTCCCCAGCTCTGGGATTGCGCATGTGCATCATGCCCAGGCTTTTTACATGAGTTACTGGGATCAAACTAAGGCTCCTCATGTTTGTAAAGCAAACATTTCACCCACTGAACCATGAAGCAAGGCTGGCCTTGGATTTGCATCGGCATAACAGTAAAGTGGGTTCAGAAGTGTAGTTTGTCAATAAAAGTTTCAACACAGTTAAATCTGGTGGTTTCATTTCTAGTCATATGCATATGTATGTATGCACACTGAGTGCAGTGCTCAGAGGCCAGGAGAGGGCGTCTGCTCTATGAAACTGGAGTCACAGGCAGTCCTAAACTTCACAAGGAAGATGTTCAGAACTAAACTCAGGCCTATGAAAAAGCAATGTGTGTTCTTAAAATACTGAGCAAACAAGATTTTGTTATCTAAATGCTTTCTTTTAAAAAAAAAATTATTTGGGGATACGGGTTCTCACTGTGTAGTCCTGGCTGTCCCAGAGATCAGCCGGCTTCTGCTTCCCAAGTACTGGGATTAAGTGTGGGCACCACCTAGCCTGGTGTGTTAAATTACATCAATAAAATGTAATGTCTAGGTTCTACACAACAGTTCTAACTTACCAGACACTAATGTTTCACTTCTAACTACTAGTGTCACACTTTGAAAAGAATACAGCAAAGCAGAACTAAGGTCCAGGCAAAGGCTCTGTGAGTGAGGAATACAAGCACTTCCTTGCTAGAGGCCACCTGGCTTCATGTGCAATGCTCTCAGCAGACTGACAGCAGCAAAGATAGAGTAAAGAACAAATCACAAGGTCAGAAAGAGTTGAGTGAAGCTGACATGGAGCTGAGTGGCTTTGGGGTACACTAGATCTGCTCACTGCCGCCGCCGCCACGCCTGCGTGCCTGTGTGGCTGCTGTGTTTGGAAGGTTGTATTAGCATACAGCTATGCTCATTGTTCACATGGTGCTAGGCCACTACAGCTATGCTCTAACTCTGACCAGATGGACCACATCCTGAAGTAAGTCCTCTGTACTAACGATGACTTCCACAAAGAAATGAGACATTTAAAATATAGATGAGGCGGAGGAGACTCAGCAACTAAGAGCACTGGCTGCTCTCACAGAGGACCCAGGTTCAGTTGCCAGCATCCACACAGCAGTGTATAACTGTCTGTAATGACAGTTCTAGGCACATACAACATCCTCTTTCGGCCCCCAAAGGTATTATTCACACATGGTGCATAGACATGTATGCAAGCAAAACACACATAAACATATTACTAATAAATTAATTCATTAATACTTAATATTCTTTGTGGATGTCATCCTAATTCAAAAAATTAACTAATAATTAATTAAAATTAAAGAAAGGTTCACCTAAATTTTTCTCCTACCATAAATAAGCAGAAAACTGGGCAAAAAAAATAAAATTTTCATATTCAGGCCTTGGCCAATTGGCAGTACAAAATTAGGCTCTCCAAGAGAAGACAAGTGAGAAAGAGTTTCAAAAGTTGAAGCCCCTGGAATCTAGAGTACATACCAGAAAGAAGACAATTATGTAGGAAATCTATGTTATAGGGATTCTCTGGAAACTTCCTGAGCACCACACTGTGCACTGAACAGAGTCAATAAGGCCAAAGACTAACTAGAAAAGCCACTCTGGGCTGTAACAATTAGCCATGCTACACACTGACTGAAGACCCAGGAGGGCAGTGTTCATAAGCAAGAAGTTCTAACATGAAGACGACACTAACAGACAAGCCTCAAAACACAGAAAGGCAGATACCTTAGCTGCCAGTGTGTGACTACCACCAACAAAAGTGTAATCACCAAAGAAAGGGCAGCACAAGCTCACAAGAGCTGAACATCACACAGCAGCACTCAGAGCAAGGAGGGAGGGAGAGAGGGAGGGAGGGGAGGGAGGGAAGGGAAAGGAAGGGAGGGACGGACAGATGGGTGGACAGACAGATCCACTACTAGGACAAAATCAATGAACAGAGCCAAAGATTAAAAGAATAATATAATTAATAGACAGCACTTTAAAAACAGCTGTTATAAATACAGCCAAGAATTTAAAGAAAAATACAAATATGCACCACAGAAAACTTGCTATTTAAAAGTCAAATACACAAAGTGTGAAATGAGAAGCTCACAGAGTATGCTTACCCACAGATGGTAGGGGGAGTGGGCTGGGAACATGAATGTAGGTCAGTGTGGACTCCAGTCTGGATGCAGGAGGCACTGACAGAAAGCACACTATGGAGCTACCTAAGCTCAAAGGGATCTACAGGAAGGTAAAGCTAAGATCAGAAGCCAGCATTCTGACACACCACAAGACCAACATCCCAGATTGTGGGATAGTAGGTACTGCACAGAAAACTGAACAACAGCCAAATTATCTACAAATTTTATGAGAACAATTCATCTCTAATTCAAGGAGGTCAGTAAGCCATCAGCAGCATAAACAGAAAAAACAATATCAAAATAAAACTCTTGAGAACAATGATGAATGTAAATTCTTAAAAGCTGTCCAAGAAAGAGAGTATGCATAGGAAAAAGACAGAAATAATACTAAATGCAGACTGATGAGGAGACTCGGAAGCTGGAGGCTAGGATATGGCTCAGTTACGAAAGCACTTGGACTGGGTAAGGCCCTGGATTCCATCACCAGAAGAAAGGGGAAGGAAGATATGAAAACCAGAAAAATTTGCAAAAGACCTACAGGTCTGTTATAAAAGAAGGTGGGTGTGTGTGTGTGTGTGCGTGTGTGTGTAGTCGTATATTTAAATTTTTATTTCCTTTCAAAGGGTACATGGAGCTAGTGTGGTGGCACATGCCCTTAGTCAGAGCACCTGTGAGGCAGGCAACTCTCCAGCCAGCACTATACAATGAGACTTATTTTCAAACAAAGTGAAGGAAAATGGGCCTCAATAGTTAGAGTATATACTGCTCCTACCAGGGACCTAGCACAAACATCAGGCAACTCAAACTCTCCAGTAACTACAGCCCCAGGAGATCTGATGCCCTCCCCCCAACCCCACTAGTCTCCTTGGGCACCTATACTCACATGTACATACCCCTCCCCTCACAGATGTGTATACACATATACATGTAATTAAAAAACATTTTAATGAAGGGATAATTAATACAGAGTAATTTTTTGGATGAACAGAATTTAATACACCTATGCTAAACAAGGTTTTCAAAAGTTCTTCAGATAAAAGGAGGAAAAAGTACCAGAAAAAAAAATCCAATGTCAGAGAAAGATATATAACATATAAATTTAAAAACTAAACCAAAAAAAAAAACAAAAAACAGTAAAACGGTAGAAAAATGAATATTCACTATAAGAGAGTATTAGTTCCTTACATAACATTAAAGCCAGCTCCAAGAGGGTGACCATTACTAGAGTAAAGAAGGAAATTTTACAATTAAAAAAAGTCAGATCTGCTGAGAGTCTTGTTGGCACCTCCTTGTTGGCACTGGCAGAGAAAAGGGAAAAAAAGGAGCCCATGTCCAAAGTCATCCTGGGCCACACGTGAGATCAAGCCAAGCCTGGTCTACTTAGAAATTCCTTGTCTTAAAACAACAAAGTTACTTCTTCAAAAAGAAACAAAAACTCGAGCTAGCACCTTGCAGAGCTTCAAGGCAGGGAGTAGAAGGCCAAGAGAGGGGGAGACACATTGAGGAGACTGTAATGGTCTTCACAGCACCAGGAGACAGAAAGTCACTATGGCAAGAGATGTGAGCAGCCACTGTTAACCAATGAGCCCAGGGCAGTTATAAAACATTTCACAACAGCAGCAAAGCACACTAGTTTTCAAATGATATGGAAAACTCACCCATAAGAACCATGTGTTGAGCCAAACACACACTAATATGTTATTAATGATTTAAAACTCTGAACAAAATTGTTAGAAATTAATACCAACAACAACAAAATCTGGAATTCCTTTATTCCCTATAAAATCTGGAATTGAAACTTCCAAATAATACATGGGTAAAGAACAAAGTACTTCTGAGCTGATGACTGAGTCTGATACACCAAAATGTGTACAATGTAATTAAAGAGAATTCAAATACTAACACCAGAAAGGCACAGACAGAAGGTTCATGACTCTGCTGTCAGGGAAATAACAAAAGGTAAGAAATACAAAGAGACTAACAAGAAAATGATCAAAACCTAAAGCTGGTTCTTAAAAAGATTCATAAACCTGACAGATTTCTCTAGACAAAATCCTGAGCATAAACAGACATAGTCCTGCCCAGAAGTGAAGGCGTGTCACTGTGTGCCCTAAAACACTGAAAAGGACACACCGATCACAAACAACTTTTAGTTTAGTAAAGAAAGCCAGTTAAGCGAATAAGAATTTGAAAAAAAAAATGAAACAACATCTACCTACCTACCTATCCCCCAACAGAATTCAAACTTTCAAACTTTCCCACGGGTGCCAGTAGATGAAGGCGCTTGCTGGCAACCAGAGTTTGATCCTGGGACAAATTTGAGAAAAGAAAAAGAACAATTCTACAATTTGTGCTTCTGCTGCCACACATGCACCATGGTACACACATGGGCCTCCTACACACACACACACACACACACACACAGAGAGAGAGGGGGGGGTGGGAGAAAATAAATGTTTATTTGTTTACAAAATTAACAAAATTACTGCAAATATGTCCTAAACAAACTCAGCAAACAGCCAGGTATGCACACCTTTAATCCCAACATTTAGGAGGCAGAGACAGATGGAACTCTATGAGTTCCATGCCAGCCAGGGCAACGATATAGTGAGATCCTGTCTCAAAAATAGAGAAGGAAGGCTATTCAAAAATCACAAGACTAATGATAATCCTGTGGCACCAGGACCATACAGAAGCTTCATAAGAAGTCCACATGCCAGCACTCTTTATGGGAATGAGTATAAAAGCTGTGAAGATACTAGCAAATCCAAACTAACACACACAGAAAGGTAATGTACCATGAACTAAATTTATCTGGATTAAGTCTGAAAAACATCAACAGAGCCAAATCTGTCTCTCAACAGATGTGCACACCCATGCACTCACACATGCATAGATGAACATGCTAATAAACAAATGTAAGAAGAAAATAAACTTAATGTAGGGACACAGAAACAGTTAAGAGTGTTTACTGCTCCTGTAAAGGATGGAGTTCTGTTCCCAGCGTCCACAGCAGGCCACTCACAAGTGCCTATAACTCCAGCTCCAAGGGATCTGATGCCCTCTTCTGGCCTCCTCAGACACTAGCACACATATGCACATATACACACATAGGCACATAAAAGCAAAATAAATCTTATGGGATAAAAGCTAATTTAATTGGGAAATGTTCAGAAACCCAGAGTGAACAACATGGTGACAGAGGACTCTGCCTAAAATCAAGAGCCAGGGTAGGTCACATGCTGGGCACCTTCACTCAAAACTGTACCAGAGGTCCCAAGTAGTACAATACATCAAGAAAAAAAAATGCAGCTCAAAAATTTTTGAAATAACTTATCTACAAATAACACTGTACTTTGCTGTTACAAAACCAAAGACCTCTATAAAATAGTTACAACATATTACAGAGTTTAGCAAAGTCAGTACACACAGTAAATGCACTTCTCTATATCAGCAGTAAATAAGTAGAAACATTTAAACCATTCTTTTAAAATAGCATTAAAAAGCATACACAATTTAAAGACAAATTTAAATGCATGTTTCAAATCTACACACAAAACCTACCTTAAAAAAGTGAAAGCTATAAAGACAGACATGGTAGCATCCACCCACAACCCCACATAAGCCCAGCAGAAGGGCTTGGGGTGGAAAGAGCACATCAGGTACCAGACCACCTGAGCTACTCAGGAGACCATACTGCAGAATACACACAACCTGGAGACGAACTGGGTGGTGAAAGGAAAGCTGGAAAGTATAGCTCTGGCAAAACACTCACCTACCCCCAAACCCTGTTTTGGATCACTAGCAACACACGCACGCATGCACAAAACAAAATCATATGCATGAACTAGAAGCCTTAATTATTATCAATACAATCTGCCAATTTGACCTATATATTCAATATAATCCCAATCAAATCTACACTGCACTTTTACAAATTACCAGATTAATTTTAAGGTACAATGGATTCTAAAACTGTATCTCGACAGTGGAGTGCTTACCTAACACACAACACCCAAGGTTCAATCCCAGATACCAATTTTTTAAAAATAATTCATCAAATGTTATATTGAGGCCAGGCATGGTAGTGAACACCTTTAATCCCAGCATTTGGGAAGCAGGGGCAGACAGATCTCTGTCAGTTCAAAGCCAGCCTGTTCTACATAGTGAGGTTTTTTTATATCTTATTATTTCACCTGTAAAGATGGATGTCTAGGCATCCCCACAATGGGATTTTATTCTACTATAAAGGAAACACACCTTTCTTTACTCCCATCAATCAGAAGGCAGAGACAATGGATCTCTCTCAATACAAGGTCAGCCTGGTCTACATAATGAGTTCCAGGACAGCCATGGCTACACAGAGAAACCCTGCCTTGAAAAACCTAAAAGGAAAATGAAATTTGCAGAAAACTGGGAAGAACAGGAAGTCAATATACCAAACAAGGTACCCAAGGTTTAGAAATACAAACACTGCCTGTTCTCTCTAATGTGATCTGATCTTCAAAGAACACAGATGAGAACAGAAAGAAAGGTAAAGCTGAGCTGGGGAGCATATGCACAGCGCACACGAGGGACAGGGACACAGGTCACAGCTCTGGAACCCATTGACCCAGGAAAACAACTTCATTTTCAAATTGGGAGGAAAATTGCCAGTAAGCAATCCCAAGAAATATGTAAATGACATAATATGCAAACGAGAAAGACATTGTGGTTCAGCAATCATTAGTGAGTTATAAACTGAAATCAATTATGACTACCACCCTCTACAGAGGCTAATTTTAAAATAATATTACTATGAGCGTCTGTGTGCATGTGATGGGGTAACACGGACATAGAGGGCAACTTTGGAGTCAGCTGCAGCCTTCCACCTTTGTGTGGTTCCAGGAATCGAACTCAAGTCATTGTTCCCCTGAGGCATGTTGCTGGCCCAGAGAGTGGCTAGTAGTTTTAAAAACTATTTAACCAAACATGCAGAACCAGCAGGACATGCACAACTGGTGAGATACCAAATAACATAAGTTTTTAGGCTTGGCAGTCATTACCAGATGAAACTTCTACTTACTTACAGAAATAAAAACACTAGAATTAGTGCATTAATTTTAATAACCCTCAATAAATGAATGCATACAACAAAATGTGGTTTATCCATTCTAGGAACTGTTTAAAAGAATAAAAACAAAAACAAAGAATGATAGTCTGAAGACTATGTATTATTCCAGTTTCAAGAAAATCCAGAAAAGGCAAAATAATTATCCTGTGACAACCATCAGACTGAGCACAAGGACCCCAGTGAGGGTGCTGGGGGGACGCTGAAGGAGTTGAAGGGGGTTGCGGCCTCATGGGAAGAACAACCAAAGTCTCCACAGCTCTCATGGACTAGAACACCAACCATTGAGCCCACATTGAGAGGCCCATGGCTCCAGTTGCATATGCAGCGGAGAACAGCAGTGTCTGGCATCAATCTTAGAAGAGGCCTGGTCCAGGGAGGGCACGTTTTACCAATGTAGGGGAATACCAAGGTTCTGAAGTGGAGAGGGGGATTGGGAGCTAGTGCACCTTTGTGAAGACAAGTAGAGGGGGAGGGGAGAATGGAATCTGTGTGGGCAAAGGGGTAACATTTCAAATGTAAATACAGAGAGTATCTAATAAAAAATTTTAAAAAGCAAACAAAAATCTACCTTAATAAACACACTGAAAAATTAAGGAGGCTGGGGAGATGGCTCAGTGGTTAAGAGCACTGGCTGCTCTTCCAGAGGTCCTGAGTTCAATTCCCAGCAACCACATGGTGGCTCACAACCATCTGTAATGGAATCTGGTGCTCTCTTCTGGTGTGTCTGAAGACAGTTACAGTGCACTCATACAAATAAGAATAAATAAATCTTAAGTGCTGGTACAATAATTCAAATAGACAATCTCAAAGACTGTGCATGCCTCTAAGTGACTGTGAGTCTTGTGTTATTTCTAGGTCTGGCACAAGGCAACACTGGTTTCCCATGTAACCTCAGCACTTGGGAAGAAGACAGGACCAAGAGCCTTGGGCTAGCCTAGGCTCTACAGTAAAGTCAATGCAGCACCGGGTGTTTTCCTTTGTTCCCATGAGACAAGGTCTCCCTACACACAAGAGGAACATGGGGACTAAGCCTGCAGTGTTTCCTCATGATGTCCCCTTCTCATTCACATCATGTGTACATGCATTTTTTTTCCTGACAGCACACAGGGTTCCCACACATGAACTGCTGTTTCCTGCACAGGTCTGTCTACACTGCTCAGGATGACAGTGTGCACTCACTATCCATGTTCAGACGTTTTCTACAGGGACCATCCTTGACACAGACCCACAGTGAAGAAGAGTCGGAGCCATAAGGCCGTAGACCTTATCACCTAGTGAGGGTCAAAGGACACTAGTGTGGTAAAATAGAGACCAGCTCCAAACTTCTGCTGAGGGCCTGGATTATAAAAAAAGCAATTTGCTCTGGTCATTTTAGGCTATTCCTGTATGTGTAAGTAAGCACATGAGTGTGCCACTGGAACAGCTCATCTCTGACAGGAGGAGATGACTGACGGTCTTTGTTGCACAGACTAAAATACTGCCTGTGAGATGTTTCCAGACTATGCCGCTGCATGGTCTAATCTTCCTCACCAGGAATAAAAACAATTGGCTATCCTCATTTTCCCCTTTCTAGATGATTCTGTTCGGAATAAAAGTCTAAGAGAAAGAGACGGTTGCCCATCTGTATGAAGCAATCACAAACTGCATTATTACTCCATTAATCTCTGATGAAACTTTACAAAAGCGTAAACTATATTATTATTCCATTAATCTCAAGCAAACCTACATGCCCCAGTGATTCCCACTTTCATGCATGCACTGAATTATGTGGTCTACATGGTTAATTTTTAAGGGCTCAGAAAAGAAAGCATCCAGTAAAGACTATGAGCTAGCTAGGAGTCCTGGACACCCCAGAAGTCCTGGCAGGACTAGGTCTGGAAGGGACAGGAGGAACTCAGACCTGCCTTGTAGCCTCCAACACTTGAGGTTCTTGCCTAGGTTTTCTCCTCTAGAAAGCAATGAGATGAGGAGACCGTATGCTCTCAAGCAGCTGCCGCAGTAGCTTCTGTTCAGAAGAACTCAGGCTGGGGAGAAGCAGCAGCACAGGATGGTGGCCTTGGAATAAAGGTCCTACCTAATGCAAGCCAGAAACAAGGGAGGGGCCTTTGTAGAGATTAAACATTTTAAAAAGAAAACTCAAAAAAAAAAAAATCTATATACCTGCGTAATATTTACAAGAGCTTCATAATCTCACTGAGAATCAAAAGTTCAAAAAGTAATATTGAGATGCATTTGCTCAAAGAAGCAAAACACAAATTGAGCAATTTCCAGGATAGGTAAGAACAGAGAAATGGGAGTTCTGCATTGTCTGTAGAAATGTAAACTGACATATGTTCTCAGAGGGCTCATAGTTGTCTCTAGCAAAATGTAGTGCTTAACTATCATTGCAGAAAAAGGTGAAAGTGTCTTAACATTGCTCATAATTGGTGGTTAAGCAAGCAACAGTACATTATCTTAGGAGAAAATATGTTATTGTTAACAAAAAATTAACAGAAAAAGGTATGTCTAAATTTATACTCTTTCTCTCACACACAGCAGAAAAGTCATGCTACAGGAAAAGCTGAGAATCACTGTGTCCTCCCAAACCTGCATCTCTAATCTCTGCAGCTACAGACCATCCCAGCAGGCGAGCCTGTGGAGACTGGCACAGACTGAGGCACAGCTGCATCTGTGTGCAGATGTGAAGCTGGTGGGCCTGTTGTCAGAGAACACAGTGAAGCTCTACCTACAGACACCATGTGGAGCAAGCCACAGTGAATACAAGTGGTGACAACCTAGGGCTCAAGGTCAGGCTCCTCTGAGGGCAGTAAGAGAGAGACAGGGTAGAGCTGGGTGCTCATGCTGAAATGAGCTGCTCACTGCACGCTCTAGGTCATGTGTAACTTATATGTGCTATTTTAGAAATCTAGTAAGATAACCTGTGTATGCAGACACACAGAGATGTACGTAAGAACTAGGAGAAAATCTGGAATAATACAAATTAAAATCTTGGTTGGTATCTTCCTCAGGGAGAGGAGGGCCTTTATGGTTTATGTTAGACACTTCCATATTGCTCGAATCTGAGAGTAATTAAGTGATATTTTATTTAATTTATAAAAGAAATTACTTTCCATTAAAATCATAATTATGAAGACTGTAACCACATGGAAGTGTTGGTAATCACAGCTGAATAAGGACTGTGTGGCTATGTGCACTGTGTGTTCCAGCACGGGAGACACGCACACTTGACGAGAACACGGGGCTGGGGAAGCTCAGCTATCGCAGTGACTCAAACACACATTGGTTTTATCGGTTCAGTTTCCTGGAAGTTTCATTTCATGAAAATATTTTGTATTTCATTAGTACTACCTCACTTGGAGAGAAATTAAAGAAACATGACAACGGCAGGAGAGCCAACTCTAGCTTCAGGGTAGCCAAGGGAAATGTCTACCCACCTGGGAAGGCTGAACGAATTCCCAGCCAATCGAAAACAGCTAGCACATGCTGTGCCAGTAAGTGTTCTCGAAACAACTGGAGAGGCCCGCCACACCACGCGATTCCATCAGAGCTTCTCAAGTGCACACGTACACTTTAGTGCTTCACTGAGACATGGAGCTGCCGAGTCACAGCACAGTAGTAGCACAGAGGGCTACAGAGCACAAGGAGGCAGGAGTGTGCAGAGAAAGGAAGGAGGTAGGGGCCGGAGGGCAAAAGGGGAGGGGCAGAGGGAGCAGAGAAGTAGGAAGTGAAATCCCAAGCATGAGACAGAATTGACATGTAAAGTGACACTCCAAATAACTACACGGAACCTGTCCAGTCAAGCAGCCAAGTGCTAAGCTAGACAAGGATACTAGGAGTGAAGGTGCAAAGGAATCAGAGCTAGGAACAGGCAGGCGCATGTGTGCATACATACACGCACACATATACAGATACATACACACATACACATGCACGCACACTCATACACTCATCCAGATACATATGCTGTTTGTAGGCTACCAACATGCCCCCTCTGCCACCTACTGAGCCCTCAAAGCTCTCAGGATGATCTCTATGAGTTCTAGGCTAGCCTGTTTTCAGAGTGGGTTTCAGGACAGGCAGGGCTACACAGTAAAAAGCTATCTCAAAAAAATGAAGGGAAAAAGGAAAAGGAATCATCCTATAGCAGTTCCCAAGTTTCCAAGGTGGAACGATGGACCTGTTTGCCCAGTTTAAGCCCTGCTCCCAGCAGAGGACTGGATCCTTACCTCCCCACCCCCACCCCCCACCCCCCGCTGAGAAAGGACTGGTAAGCTTGCCTACCCCCTATTTCCTTTCTTCCTGTTAGGGCTACTCTGTGCCCATTTCTGATAACTTGATTTCCTGAGTTCTTTTGCCAAAACAGTCTGACTCACACCTCCACACTCTCCCCTCCCCGACACCCTCCCTGCCCAAGCCCCATTCACACACTCCACCCATCCAGCAATCTCCTTCTCTCCTACCTCCCCTTCCGTCTTTTCCCTCGCCTCATAAATCTCACAGTTTCTGGGAATAGGCAGCTCATAAACCCTGATGTTACACATGCTCACTATCCCTTCGTCAAGGGCTTGGGAATGCAGGGTCAGTAGATGCTTCCTACACCTGGGATCAAAGTATCAGTCTCCCGCCAATCTGGATGCTGTCACCCACCACACACACACACACACACACACACACACACACACACACTGAATACACAAGAATGCAAATGGCATAACCCACAATCTGTTCATCACTTGACACTATAAAACTGGTCACCTTGTCCTGTCCCTTCTACCTCCAGAAAGATTACTTAATCCATTCCTTTTCTTCATTCCCGCTGGCCCTGCAGTTTTCTCATACCTAGAATCCTCTTAAGAGCTGTATCTAGGCTGGGGGCACAGCCCTGTAAGAGAGTGCTTATGTAGCATGTGAGGTCCTAGATTTAATGCCACCCACCGCAGCCACCATCACAAAAAGGGGCGGGGGAATGTAAGCCCTTGTGATGGTTTGTATATGCTTGGCCCAGGAAGTGGCACTATTAAGAGGTGTGGCCTTGTTGAAGGAGGTGTGTCATTGTGGGTGTGGGCTTTAAGACCCTCATCCTAGCTGCCTGAAGTCAATCTTCTACTAGCCCCCTTCCAGTGAAGATGTAGAACTCTCAGCTCCTCCTCCTCCTCCTGCACATGTCTAATGCTGCCATGCTTCCACCTTGATGACAATGGACTGAACCTCTGAACCTGTAAAGCCAACCCCAGTTAAATGTTGTCGTTCTAAGAGACGCTGTGGCCATGATGTCTGTTCACAGCAGTAAATCTTAAAACAGCCCTTTCCCTCATCTTTTATGTCTCTTTTATTATACCCTCTATGAAGTTCTCTTTAAAACGTAAGTCTGACCACGTTGCTGTATCTCTAAAACTCTTTATTTAGACTTCCTCCCAAAACACAGAATGTATATTTCAAGGTCTTCCCTGTGAGCTAATCCTCAACTGTTAGTCCTGTCTGCCATCAAATCAAAAGCAAACTTTACTTACTTAAATAAAGGTAAGTAAATTATGTCCAGTGAGGTCAGAAATGCCACTTTATAGGTGTACTATTTATATACGTGTGTAACTGACAAGTTCACTTATCAAAACCATGCAGTATTATCACCAAACTTACATTGTTACACAGCAGAATAAAGCTACACCCAGAACACTGACCCTCAATTGGGCTGCTTCAAATATGTACACTCAGTGTCGATACTAAAATCTAAGGCATTTTTAAATAGGCTTTAACATTTATCATTCAGAGCTCGCACCTGGAAATTTTCAAGTCAGCTCTTTTGGATCTTAACAGTGCAGCATACCTACCGTGTGAGAAAATCTGACAGCACAATTCAGTTACTTTAAAATACAAATATACATCAGAGTGAGTCCGTTTGGACTGTAACTGGAGCTCTCCACATAAACACCAATACAAGCCATTTATCTTAATGTCATTAGAAAAGTCTCCAAACACACAGAAACACGTCCACCTCAAATCAAATGTATAAAATTAAAAAGCAGTGTATTAGCTTTCACTGTCCAGAGCATGGTGCTCGTGACAAGTATCTCCAATGTAACTAAGTGTTAAAGGGTTCTACAGACAGATGCAGAACAGGACCATCTGTCAGGATGGCACAGCCCAGCTCCACCACCAAAGCACCAAAATTAACAAAATATATTTTAAATATATACCTCAGGCACTTCATGCACAACACACACAACTAATTGAGTCTGTCTCTGTTTCGCTCTGTCTCTCTGTCTGTGACACACACACACACACACACACACACACACACACACACACACACACACACACGTCAGAGAATAACTTTCGGGTCCAGAGGCTGGAACTCAAGTCATCAGGTGTGTGGCAAGTCTCCTGAGCACCTGGGTCATCTCACAGGCATGAACTGAGCCCTGGAACCTGATACTAAGTGTGTAGATGGCACTACCTGACTGTTTTAAATGCCTTAAACATTAAGAACCTGCAGTTTGGTAGTAGAATAAATATGTTGTTTAGCTATGTGCTTTGGAATAAATTCTAAATGATGAACTGCTCAGGTGTTACGAGAATTTAACTTTTTTAGATACTGCCATAGGTTAGTAAGATGGCTCTGTGCATAAAGGCACTTGCTGGCAAGTCTGAGGACCTAAATTCAATCTCCAAAACCATGGTAAAAGGAGAGAACTAACTCCCAGTTCTTCACATTTCCACTCACATATGCAAGCACACACACAAAAGGGATAAATGTGTTTATTTTTATTTTAAAGAGCCTATACCCTTGTTTAGAGTAATTATTATATAACTAAATTTCCTTAAAATATCTATTATTCTAGGATTAAATCACATCTTTATAAGACTTCAATGCCATGTTTTGATAGGAAAAGTACTTTCAAAAGAGAATTACACATATACACACACAACCACCTATATCTTCTAAAGCTGAAACAATGTTCAATTTGGAGGCTGGAGGTTGTTTTGTCTTGTTTCTAACAGGGTCTCAGCATGCCAGGCTGGCTGACCTGGAACTCACAGAAACCCTCTAAACATCTGCTTCCCAGTGGTAAGATTAAAGCCATGCACCACCACGTCCATGCTTTATTTCTGAGAAGTATTTTATGGTCCTTGTATGCCCTCCACATTCACTCAGTATAAAGGCCAACTACAATCCACCTCCACTGAAAACAAAGGTCACTATAACACTTACTCAGGGCTTGAGAGAGCACAAAGTCCAGCAGGCCTACAATTCATTCATTGTGCATATGTGCATGCATGTGTTCGTATGCATGTGCACGCTCACACACAGAGAGAAGTAAGGATAGCACGTAGGAGCCCATCTTCTCTTTTCAAGTCCCCATTTCATGGCAGGAATCCCTCACTACTAATACCCACCGGTGCATGCCAATGCCAGAGCCAGGTCCCCCTGGTGCTGTGTTCAAGCCCAAGACACTTATCGGAGAAAACTCTTGTTACACTGGGTGTAGTGGTGCACACTTAAGCACTTGAAAGACAGAGGCAGGCATATCTTGGTGAGTTTGAAGCCAGCCTGGTCTACCTAGTTAGTTTCAGGACAGTAAAACCCTGTCTCAAAAAAAAAAAAAAAAAAAAGAAAGAAAGGAAGGAAGGAAGGAAGGTAGGAAGGAAGGAAGGAAGGAGAAGAAAAGAAAAAGGGGAAGAAAAAAATTGTTACACTGAGCCACTGTAACATGAAATGCAGAAGCTTTTAATGACAATAAGACATGAAAGTTGTTCTGTGTTCTCCACATACATACCTGTGGCAACCCTCCTTTTATCCCCTTCCAACAAATAAATGAAAATATTTGTAAGACAGAATTTTATTTTAAGATTTTTGTAAGTCCAAAATAAACTCCAGTATCTAACCCTTGGACTCCCAGGAGAGCTGCAGGGATCCTGCCCTCCTGACCCTCCTTCACACTAGGGCTCTCTCACTCTCTGCCATCCTTAATCTCTAAGAGGCCCCTTCACAGCCAGGCCAGTGGGGATTTGGCTAAACTACCAGATTATGTCTCTGCCTTTCCAGTCTCTCTGCTGCTCTCAAATCTACAAAAGCAACCCTTGCTTGGAAGCTTGCTCTTTCCACTCCCTCAGGAACCCCAGGCTGGCTCATAGCCATCTATCCATCAGCTCACCAGTCCCAGCCTCCACCCACACGCTCACTGACCACTGAGACAGACAGCAAGCCTCCTGTGCCACTGAAAGTCCATGAATGCCTTAAAAACTGTGATTACCCCATTGTTTACTTTCTTGTCAGAGGAAACAAATCTCACTGTCTACCTAAAGTACACACCTGCACACACTGACTTAAGTGCACCCACAGCAGCAGGGTCACTTCATGAGAAGTGATTGGCACCCAGAAACTACCATGTAAAATGCGCAGAATCTGAAGGACAGTGGCTCACTGGGCTCAAGAAGTCTGATTTGCCTGTGAGAGAGAGCAGTCCTAGAAAGGCTCTTTAACACATAATCAACCCAATACCATTTAACACAGCACTTCTCAATCCATTCTCTTAATAGTTTCTATATCGTCTTGGATCATCTCCCACTCTCATTTCGTGTGCCATCTGCTCGTTTAAGACTTCACGTCTGTCCAGTCTCTGAAATATTTGTCACTTTAGTCATTAGCGCTTTGCACAATGCAGCTCTGTCTCCTTAAAGTTCAGAGCTGGATTATTTTAGAAAGCTCAAGATTATTTTAACATCACCGTTTCTTAATCTAAACTGGCCTGCCTACACTTCACATTTTCCACCTAATGAAAATTCCACCTCAGTAAGTTTCTATGCTGTGTTTTAAAAGGAAGCCAAGAAGCAGGGTCATAAACTAGAGGGTTCCACAGGCCACCTCAGCAAAGTCTCCCAAGCAAACTCAAGAGCTGTGACCTGAGCCCCACAGAACTCCCTTCTCACCAACAGGCCCAGCCTCCACTCTCCCCCACCCCTGGGGGCCAGCAGAAGTTTTCCTTGGTCTTTTCAGCTTCGAGGCTCCACACAGCCCATGCAGCTCCCTCTGGGTCTGACACACAGCATCTCAGAAATTAAATTGTACATGGAGGTCTTCTCCCCACCCGTCAGACCCTTAGCCCTTTGGTAAGTGCAAGCTAGATTTTAATCATTTCTGATGTACATTATTCCTAAATGAATTATACATGTCCTAAATTTCTCAAACACAGCATACAAAAAAATTAACATTTCTACATATTAGTTTATTGGCTATTCTATCCAATCTCACCCCTAATCCCTTATATCTTGGGTCTCAGAAGTCTTTGCTTTCCACATAAAACAACAAGCAAACAGCCTGTCTCTCGGACGGTCTAAGAACAGAAGAGCTAGAAGTAAAGAAACCAAATCTTTTCTCCTAACATCATAGAACCTGCCAATGTTCTGTACATGTTAATAAGGGTGCAAGTGGGGAGAACAGAATATAGGAGGGGAAGGTGCTGCACCCTCCCTGCAGAACTGCTGCTCTTTGTACAAGCAGCACCAAGGCCTCTCCGCACCCTCCAAGCATCCTCCAGGCCCCCTACTGGGGACACACACTCCCAATGCTGGAGCTTCGCCCCGCACCGGAGGTCAGGACTGCCTCTCTGCCTCTCTGAGCTAAGAGAGAGCACTTTGAGGTAGTCCCAAGGGAGTACCAGGAAAGCCAATGTTCTCTGTCCTTAACACTCATTAAGTGCAGCACAAGGCAGTGGGCAACCAACGCCATCACTGAGGCAATCCCAGGCAGGGAGGCCTTTTTTTCTAAGACAAACTTACAAATAAATTCCTAATATTTTAGACTACTGAACACACCTGCAGGGTAATTTCTAGTTCTGATGGTAAAGTTATGGCCCTATTCATATTCAGCATGCCTAACAGAAAGATTACAGATCTATGGGGTCCTTCCTTCAGTGATAACGGAATGCTCTGAGACACTTGCCACACTGTTAAATGAAAATCAGAAAGTAAGCAGACCTTAGCTCCCCTTTCCAAAACAGAACAGGGAAATCGGTATAGCAGGCTAAACATGATTTGGTAGTGTTAAGAAAAATAGTTTTTATCAGGTAGTATTTTTGACATTCGCTCAGAACAACCTCCAAATGTTAACATAGTTACTATTAAAGGTCAAAGGGCACCCTAGAGCTGCCAAGGAAGTAATCCATCAACTGCCAAGTAAGAGCCAGGGTTCTATTCCTAGTCTCAGCAGTTACAGCTCAGAGCAACTACAAACTCTTCCAGCACTTAAAGCACATTCACAGGGAAATCACAGAGAAGAAAAGAAATAGAAAGATAGAGTCCAAGTCTCTCTTCTCACTGCTCACTTGTGAGGGAAGACCCAAGAACAGGATGGGTGAGAGCAATTCCATCTCCTTTTCTCTCAGAAACTGTCAAAGCTGAGGCTTCCCCAGCCTCCCAGGTGCCTGCCTGCCAAATCCTCTCAAGCCCACCTAGTCATATGCTTGAGGTCTCATGTGTGCACTCACCCAGAGGCCGGAGGAGCTCTTCAAGTTACATAGTGAGTTCTAGACCATCCAGGATTATGGTGTCTAAAACAAAATGTACTCAAAATGATTTTCTCACATACCCCAGCCTCTGCTCACCTCATTTGCCTAATTACTAGAAAAACTTAAAATTTCACTCAAGCTTCTCCATCCCTATTGTACTGAGCTCAGGAAAAGTGACCTTGTGACTAAAGGCTAAGAAAAAGCCCCCTGCACAGCCTGGAGAACAAAAGCAAAAGGACTCTGGGTCAAAGCCCAGACTTAATTCCCAAAGGGTCACAAAACTACAGTTCAGCAAGCATAGACAGTCCAGAATATGGACAAGCCAGGGTGTATTCAGCCTTACTAACAAAATTCAGACAACAGAGCTAAACATCTAAGTTATGTTATAGCTGTGTGTGTGCATCTGAAAAGGGGAGATTCTACTTAGCCTTGACCATCCTAGAACTCTATATAGACCAGGCTCACCTCAAGCTCGAACAAATCTGCCCACTTCTCACTCAAAGCTTTGTAGTACCATGTTTCCAATCAGAACCCAAGCTAGCGCTGAGGATGACTTCAGGATGAAGGGACTTGATCAACAGCAGGGAATGAATGCCTAAGTGTGGAGAGAACCAAAGCAGGGTCACTGCCCTAAAAAACCTCAGAGTCTATCAAAACTCTGAACAACTAGTTCTACCTGTGGCAATCCTGGAAACCTTCAGAGAGGAGGTGATCCTGGAACAGATTTTGAAAATGAGTAAGCCTGGTTTGGGGGTTGGGGGACAACTGTAGCCCTAGCACTCTTGGGCAGAAGTAGAAGCAGAAAGCCTACCCAGAGCCCCCAAGCGAGCTCCAGCTACAGTGTAGCCCTGTCTCAAACACTCATCTTCTAAAGTTTAATAAACTGTTTGAATGTCCTTTTAAAACATTTCCTCCAGCACACATTCAGGCACATATCTCTATGAGTTGGTTTTCTCCTTCTATTTTGTGTATTCTGGATGTGGAACTTGGGTCAAGTACCTTTGCCAAGACCTCTAATAAAGATTCAGTAACCTCAGCACTCATAGGGTCCAGGCAACTGGATTACCTTAGGTTTGAGGCCAGCCTAGGTTCTCTAACTAGTTCCTGGCCAGCCTGGGCTACAAAATGAAACTGTCTTAAAACTAACAAAAAGAAGAGAAGTGAGAGGGGAGGGAGGACAAAGAGAGAAATGAATATATGGATGAAAAAATGATCTACAAGTTACTTGTTTACCAAGTTAAAGCTGCAATATGGAATTTTATGTAATAAGCCAGGAAACTCCTTTAACACTGCTGGAATGTCATTGCATTGTAAAATACAGAAAGCTGTATGCTTTACTGTGAGGTAATGAAAATACAGCTTTAGGACTATCCTACCACAATTTCCCCAGAATGAGAAGATAAACATTGAGAAACAAAGTACACAGGACTAGGAGAGACATCAGCAAAGAAACATTTGCCCTAAGGAAACTTTCTCCCAGTTTTCCTGTGGAAAGAGAGCAGTCATGGTTTCAGCAGAGAATCCAAACACACTCTAAAAGATACTTCACTGGCTTCAAGATGACTTGTGCAGCAAACATCACCAACACACACACACACAGGGCTTCCCAGTGACAGCCACTCCAGCAAGTCCTCCTCACCGCTGCCTTACATACAGCACCTCACAGGAGTACATAAAAATTCCCCAAAGCAACAGACGTCAGCTTTTTAAGATGATTTCACAACTATTTTTAATCAACTAAAGCAAAGATAGAAAACTATGCTAATGTACGTAAGTACCTAGAACTAAAAAAATGAGCAAGCATGAGCATTTCATTCATGCAAATGAGTGTGAATTTACAATTCCTCGTTTATGTTAATATTTACCAAGATTAATGGAATATCACCTTCCCTATGTAATGAAGTCAGTTCTCTCAACAGAACAAAGCTAACACCTTCAAATCTTTCAAATAAACACTGAAAGCATATAGCATAAAAGGGAATTATCTGAATGTGATCAGAAGGATGTGATCCAGCACTCAATAAGGGAAAATCAGACATTCCAATAACATAAATATTGAGTCTAATTCTAAAAGTCTAAGCGGGTCCTAAGAGGCAAATGTGTGTTGACTTGTTTTATAGTTTTTGTTTTGTTGTGTGGGGGGGGAGCTATGCACTCCCACGGGCTATCTAATTTACACTATCTGATTAACTCCCCTTGCAATGCACTGAATGTTATTTCTTCGCAACAATAAAATTATCTCTAAATGACCAAACAGAGATCCTAGTATACGGCACCATATGCAATCTATCCAGTGCACTGTGAACCCGGTGCAGCTTAAAGCACACTCGAGGCAGTGCTGGAGAGTCGCTGCTCGGTGCTTCTAATAAATGGAGATAAAGCACTGTCACCAGTCACACCTACCATCCAACCACATTCCAATTTCATAAGCTTTATCTAATCTCTCTCACTGGCCAGCTCCTGTGAAATAAACATATCATCCTTTTCACAGGAATGCAAATCAGTACCTGTACTAGCTTAAATAACATTATTATTATCTTCTCTTGAAAAATAAGTCAAAGGCTTCAAAAATATCTAGTCTGAGTCAAACTTTGATAGCTGAATTAACTATTCATTAAAAAGCCGTTCAGATAATCTGCAGCACCCTGTGCACACTAAGACAGAGTTCCATCTCAAGTCTTTCTTTATTCATCTCAGAGTATAGATCCTCAACATATCAGCCCACAATTAACTAGGCTAGATTGGCTAGTGAACAAAAAAGATCAATTTTCCATGCTAATTAACATAAGCCACAACTATGAGTTAACTGTATTTAAAGAAATACCTTGAGAGACTTTTCAGTATAAATTATCTACCATGTCCATGACAAAACAACCAGAGTGCCTGCACACACTCAGCAAACACTTCCTGTCTAGAACACAAAGAGAGAGGACCGGCCAGGCCGGCTTCCCAACGAGCACAGCAAAGCCTTTGGCACATATGGATCTCAGGTATGTTATTTCTCTTTAAATTATGAACTCATCACACGTACAAATGGCTCTTTAAAACGGTCCAGTAACCTGCTACACTATGCCTTAAATTGCTGTCTATTATGTACTTAAAAATATTTACTAGCAATTGGAGGTTAATATGGCAACCATTACCGGGTAGCAATTATTGCCATTAAAAAAATATAAATACTATAATGCCATGTGCTACTAACAACAAATGCTAAACGGAAAACACATTGACATATTACAAATATTTTCACTAAAGAAAATGAACCATCATGAAAAAGATACTTTAAATGTACGCTTACTTTAAACATTAAAACTGCAAACTGGGGGGGGGGGGGAGCAGATTGTGTACAATATATTATTCAGGCACTCTGAAACCTTGGCAAATCTTCTTCCCCCTCTCCATCCACACTCCTCCCCATTAACTTGTAAGTTCCCAGCAGCTCAGGTTTTCAACATTACAACCACCTTCTTTTTCTTGGGGGTGGGGGGTAAAGAATGCCCATAAGACAAAAGGAAATTCTGTCTACAAAAAATTACCCTAAAAGCTTCAGATGCAAAATTAATGGTCTTAGGTAAGACATTAAGTACTAAAGGGTGTACATGTGTTTTAATTCAGTGAGGATTTGACAGCATTGTTCAATTATAGCCAGGGAGATTTTAAGCAAACCAGACATAAGTGTGGAACAAACATTTAAAACTTACAAGTGTCTCCTCAAGTCCCAGTACTCAGCATGCATAAGTCTAGCCTAAAGGGCAGAAGTCACTTTCTCCACATTATCTCAAAAGAAACACAAAGATAAACTGGACATCTGGAAACTATAATGTTTCTTCCCTCAGGGGTGAGTTCAGGGCCACAAGGTACACTGTTACATTTTCCAAAAATGAAGACTTAGAACACTTAACTTGACGGACAGCATGAGAAAAGTTTTGTGTCACAAAGGCTAGCCAGGCATGAATTTCCTGCAGTGGCTACAAATCTCACAGGAGGAAGAGTGAGAAACAGCACAACATATACATCCAATGGTCTTTCACAGGTTAAGATGGGGGTGGAGACAGAAAAGAAAGGCTAGGAAATAGGACTCCAGGCAGTATCAGAAAACAAACTCAGTAAAAGACTAGGAACAGAAATCGAAGAGGCCTGATTGCTCAGTCAGCCCTTGTTAAGCCCTGGTATGGCCTCAGGATCTCAGGAAGTAGTGGCTCTCAGCTCCCTTGAGGCTCTGCTCCAGCTTACACCTCCATCCACGCTAACATGAGCATGTGGGTGAGCAGTGTTCTAGAACTGACTATTCTCCACTCAGAAACAAAACTGCAAGCCAAACTGTCCAAAAACACAAAATACTGGGTACCTAGAGCTCTTCTGACACAAAAGTGATTTTGAAAAGATGGTAACTGTCTCTCCTTCAGAATCAATTACATATACAACATTCTTTAGGCAATGTATTCTCAGTAAGATAGGTTGTTGCTTTGTGTATAAGCTCTTCAGGGAAAAAGAAATGTCAAATTAAGAATTGGAAAAAAGACCGCTGGCAGTTTGTTCTTGGTTTTGGCTTACTGTGGGTCCCTTTATTTAGTTTGGTTTTCTAAGATATTTTAAGGCTGGAAAGATGGCTCAAGGGTTAAGAGCACTAGCTGATCTCCAGAGGACCTAGGTCCAATTCCCATCACCTACATGCCAGATTGGTCTCTAATTCCAATTGCAAGGGACCCAACACCCTTACACAAGCAGGCCAAACATCAATCAGTGCTTATAAAATAGAGATTAAATTTCTTAAAAAATAAACAGCATTTATCCACCTTCAGGTATCAGAAAATATAAACATTCTACATTTTTTAAGTCAATCTAAGCATTTCTGTATTTCAAATGAGTCACCCAAAAAGTTAATTGTACTTTATATTCAAAAGTCAACTTTTTGGTTTAAAGATGTTAGGGGAGAAATACCCAGAATGCAGTCAAAAACAAAGTCCAGAATCTTCAACAAAGAATCTGGAATGTCTCATCTCTACCCCATCACTGGCTAAAGCTGAGAGAGATGGGGAAGGATCCTAGAGTTGAGCTGTGCAGCCAGCAGGCTTGCATTTGCCTGCACAACACATTGTATAAAATTAGCCACATGCACAATGCATTGCTACAGTGATGCATAGTAATGTGGGAGCTCTCCCTAACTAACAAGGACTGACTTGGTTATTTTAATTACCTGTAAAAGTGTCATTGTGGTCATCCAGTGGCCAAATGGGAGGAGGGGGGGTTAAATACCCCCTAGTCAATACATTTGTTGATCTCTAAAGGTCCCTGAACCTAATACTAACTGACAGACAGGGGAAGCTCAGGGTGGAGGTGGAAAAAGGCAGTAGTTCTGCCCTCATACCAAAGGATCAAGGATAAATTGCCACAGCAGTAAAAGGAAGAACCCCAACTTCTAACTGAATCTGGAAACTCAGTCTCTGGATAAAATTCGGGCTGAGCAGGAATCGACCTGATTACAAGAGTGGAAGCACGGGTACTGTGTCGCTCTGTCTTTGTAGGCCAAAATCATGCTTGATTTCTGTATCGGCATGAAAACAGAATGACACTTCCAAAGTTGGCAACAATTCCTATTTCTCCACTAGTCTCTAAGGGGAGAAAAAGCATCTATGCCACCCATAATTAAATGTAACTAATTACAATTTGAACACTAAATTATTTATCCAGTGTAAACAAGGACTAAGAGGAAATAAAGCTTCTATCTACAGCAGGGGTTCCAAAAAATAATTTGCAATAAATGCATGCTCTCCAAAAGGCAGCACCCCTCAACGCCCCCCCCCCAACAAAACTGGGCACACAACTTAAAATAAGTTCAGTTTTTAAGGCTAAATTAAATAGGCCGTTCAACCAATTTTCCAATTATAGTCTACACTTGAAACATAATTGCCTTACATCTGTTTACAAATCTTTGCTCAATATTTAAACAAATTCGTACTCTCTCGGGCACATAGCTCCACATACAGTAACTCAGGCACAAAGCGCGTATTTAAAGACCACGCACTCCCATTATCAGTCTGAGCGCCAGGTTTAACAACGCGAATGTTTTCAGAGCTAGGTAATACGACCCAATAAAAAGCAAAGATGGCATTTACCACCAAATGTCACTGCCACCGCCAGGAAAGAGTTGCTGGGGCCCTATACATTTTTAATTTCGATGAATTGAGCCGCCGTCGCCCGGTACCAGGCTTCCAGAAGAACAATTGACACCCTAAACGGTTCGAGATTAAGGCAGGCAAAGCACTTCCAAAGCAAAAGTTGTCAATTATCAGAGGCGAGAGCGGGAGAGAGGACAGGCGAAAGCGGATAAAAATGATGTTATCAAACCGCCCAGCTTGTTGCTCCCGAGTGTGTGTGTGTGTGTGTGTGTGTGTGTGTGTTCCTTATTAAGGCAGAGAAAACAGTTTTTAAAGGCAGCGGAGGAGATCGAGGAGCAGAAGCTTCCTCCACCTTCCGTGGGCTCCGAGCAATGGCTCTCCCGCTCTCCGGCGTAGTAAGCCCCGAGAGGCGGGCGGCTGTCCGTGTTTACAACCGCGAGAGCTCCGGCTGCCAGAGTCCTTTCCCTAACACCATCGGCTTCCATCAACTGTTTTCGGGTGAAAACGCAGGTGTCAATGTGGAATGTAAGAAAGAGAGAGAAAGAGAGAGGGAGAAAGAAAGAAAAATTCAGAAGGCAGACGCGGGCGAGCGGCCGATCCGATCGGGGAAGAGAGAGAGGACGAGCCTGCAGATCACCGGCGCCGGCGGCTGCACAAGGCAGAGAAGCCTTCCACGTTTCGGGAAGGAGGAGGGGAGGGGGAAAAAAAAAAAAAAAGAGGGGGAAGGGGAGGGGAGGGGGTGTGATTGCCACGGAGGTGGGCGCTCCGAGCGCGCCCCGGCGTCCGCAGCGCCCCGACTTCCACACGCACATCCACGCCGGGCGCCGCGCTCGCCGACGCCGCCAGGGCTCCGGGAGGAGAAAGTTGCGCGGCGGGGAGGTCGCGCCCCCCACCCGGGCCCCCGCCCCGCCACTCACCAGCGAGAAGAGGTTGGAGTGACAATCCTCCAGGCTCGCCCCGTTCGCCACCCAGTTCGCCGCGGCGGTCATGGTCCTCCGCGAGCCCGGCCGCCAGAGCGGGGCATGTCGGAGCGGGCCGGGCCGGGCGGCGGCTCGCGGGCACCGGGGCGCGAGGCCCGCGCGGGAGGCCCGAGGGCGGCGGCGGCGGCGGCGGGGGGCGCGGCGCGGCAACGCCGCCCGCCTCTGTCGCGCAGGGCCGCCGCCTCCGCCTCCGCCTCGCCGCCTCGTCGGCCGCCTTGTTTATCTCCAGCCGGCGGGCGACTCGCCCTCGGCCGCGCCGGCGCGTGAGGCACGCGAGCCCCGCAGCCGCCCCGAGCCGCCGCCGCCGCCGCCGCCGCGCGAGCCCGCGAAGGGGGGGGTGCGGACGAAGCCAGCGGGCGACCCCGGCAGCCGAGCGCCGTCCCCTCCTTCCTCTTCCTCCCCACCCCCCCCTCCTCCCCAGTCGGCCGCGCTTCTCCTCCCTCCCCGGGCTCGCTCGCTCTGACAGCAATGGCGGCCGCCGACCGCGGCTCGGCCCGCCATTGGCTGCGGCGCGTCACGTGACGGGCGCCGGCCGCGCGGGGGGGCGGGGGAGGGGCCGCGGCGGCGGCGCTGGCTCGCGGGAGGCGCTGCTGAGCCGAGCGCGGCCCTCTCGGAGCGGGGACCAAGCCAGGGAGGGAGAGAAAGAGGTGCGGGCGGCCGTGGGACGCCGGGGCTGCGTGGACGCCCCGCCCTGGGCGCGGGCGCGCGTCTGTCGCGGGCCGAGGAGGCCGCGGCTTCCCCGGCGCGGCCTCCGAGCCTTGGCTTAGCGGCTGGGGCCTGAGGCGCGGCGTGGGCCGGCCCGGCCTGTCCGAGCGAGCTGAGGAGCGTCTCCTCGAAACCTCGCGCCCGCCGGCCGCAGCGCACCGGGCGGAGGAGTAGGACTCGGAGACACAAAGGCAGCGAGGCGCTTGCCCGGGGCCGCGGGATTCGAACCCTGGCATCGGGAAGCCAGGGCTCGGGGTTAGCTGCCTACCGAGCGCTGAGCTCCTAAAGCACCCATGCTTCTGATGCCCTGCGCGCCCACTTTGGGCATGCACGCAGGCAGGCATTCCTTGCATAGATGATCCCCGCGCTCTTAGGTGCCACATTCACACTGTGTGTGGGGAGCAGGCCCTTCCTCCAGCTCCAAGCGGTCAATAACCAGCATTCCTTCTGTAGAGTAATGGGGCTGGGAGAAGTGCTGATACAGAAGACTGCCTTCCAGGAGTTTTTGGCCCCAAAAGAGAGAAAAGGAGAAAGTTGACTTGAAAAGAGGTAGCATTAGCGGGGTGCGGTGGGGCATGACTATATCCTCAGCACTTAGAGGAAAGAGCTCTGAGTTCCAGGCCAGCCTGGTCTACACTGTCTCAAAGAAACAAAGGAAGAATAAAACGCTGGAGAGAGTGGTGGGAACGAAATAAAGGAGACAAATCCGACCCGACAAATGGAGCTTTGAAACTACCACAAACCTTAAACCCTGGAATGAAGGTGGTTCGTACACAGTGAGCTAGCTAAGACGGGCGCAGTAGCATCCCCAAGGTCCCAGTTACTGAGTAGCTCAACACCGGAACTTTCTGAATTCAGAAGGCTCTGGAAAGGATGCCAGGGGCTGGCTTTGCTACACCTAGCTGTGACCCTGCCCAACAAAGTTTAACTATGCCTCATTTTCTAATCTGTCCAAAGCAAAGCCTAATTGCTGACCTGCTGACCTCAAGCCAAGGTCACACATTTCGGGTAAGATGCTATTGAGTAAATCATTACAAGGGCGATGCCTGATACTTGCACACAGGTGTTGCTGAGACCTGAGCAATCAGATGGGTCCAGAACGCCCAGAGTCCACGCATGCTCGCACGTAGTCTACAGCCTACTGGCTGGTCACAGACTAAGCAAGTTAGGAAAGGAAAAGGGAGGTGAGGGGGTGCAGCACGGGAGCAAAACCAAACAGACGGACAAGAAACAGCTTACAGACTAGGAATGCTAGCCTTTTATTAAAGAAAAACGCTCAACTTTATTGCTAGGACCAAACATTTGTGTCCCACTCACAATGTTTTCCTGTTGAAACCCTACATGGGGCAGTTTTTCAACATGGTAATTAGCACGTGGATGGAGTCCCTAGTCTCTAGAGCAGTGCCCTCAGAAGAGACATAGGAAAACTTGAATTCCCCCTTTGCCATCGGAAGACATTACCAGGAAGGAGGCTGTAACTGGACCAAAATAGGTCAGTACCTTGGCCTTGATCTTCCCAGCTTCCAAAACTGTAGGAATAAATTTTTGTTCTTTGTGCCGTTAAGTCTACAGAAATTCTGTCAACATGAGCAGTTCAGACAGACTCGGGTATGCCAGAAAGAAATCAGAAATGAAAACCATACAGCCAATGTCATGTTTTATGCAAAAGAAAACAGAGCCGTTGAGCAGTCAGAACAAGGTATATAAAGTAGCCTCCTGGCTTTGGATGTTCAGGTAAGACATTTCCACTGAGAGTGGTTAAGACTACTTGTTCCTCTTGCAGGGTACCCGGGTTCAGTTCCCAGCACCTAGAACCATCTGGAACTCCAGTTCCAGGGGGTCCAAGCTCTTTCTGCCCTCCACAAACACACACATGCATGCTGACTAGATAGATAGACAGACAGACAGATAGGCAAAACACACACAAAATTAATTTGTAAGATTTTTTAATACATAACAAAGAATTACTCCCTGGCCCAGTAACCCTCTTCAGAGCAGTTCGGACACGCGTGCAGATGTATGAAGGCTCGGAATGTAACTAGTATGAGCTGCCGTGTCGTCTGTAGGGCAGAGACTGGAATCAACTATGTGTGCAGCCATCAGGGGACAGCCAACAAAATCATTTAATATGTGCAGCCGTTAAAAGTAATGAGTTGGTGCTATGCTCTGTCAGTGAGAACGACCCCAAGTGTGGATTAGCCGAGATGGACATTGATTACCATGACGGTGCATGTAACTTCAGATGCCTCTAGGGAGCAGAACCGGGCCACTGAGGGATGGGATGGAGAGGGGCATCACCTTTCACTTTTCCTTTCCGTTTTCCTTCTTTTGAAATGCAGAATGTGCATATCACCTATCCGTTCCATCATAAACTGTAATAAACAGCAGAAGTCAATCCATAAAGAAAATTGAAAACAGCCATTGAAGGCCCTGCCGCAGCAACTTGGAAAGCAAGATAAAGCTGAGCGTGGTGGGAGAGCCGAAGGGGAAGGGGCCAGCCTGGGCTACACTGTAAGACTTTATCTCAAAACTATGAGAGTGAGGGGGGTGGAGGGGAGACAAGGAGAGACTGGGAGAAGTGAGGCGAATAAAAACACGACCAAAATAAGCAAAACGCAGAGGTTTTCTTGTCTGCCATGTTCAGGACTGGAAAAGGGAAAACCCTAGCAGCCCTCCCTGCCAGTGAGCTTCCTGGCAATGGGTAAAACTGGAAACCTTTTCCTCAGACCAGCCACTCAGCATCTCTAAGCCTCAGTTTCTCCATGGCAGTGGGCAGCCGGGGTAACCTTCAGGTCAGTCCTACCTGGGAACTCCTTGGCCTCTCTGCACAGCTGAGGTTGCTGATAAGGATCCTTGCAGTTCTTACTCAATAGAGAAAGCAAGCACTGGGAATTGGTGGCTAAGCTCTGGAGATAAGATAAACACAAAGCAAAACAAAAGCCGGAGTCAGGCCCCCTGGGAAGTCCCAGGGAAGTTCCTTAGGTGCAAGGGCCTCTTCCGTGCCCAGTGACATAGTTTACTCACAAGTCCTGCTGCACAGGCAAGAAATACTAGTCCCACTGTGTGCAGAGACCTCAGGTCTCGTTCTGAGAAGGTCAGATAGTTCCCTTTCGCGGTTACGAAATGTAGTAGCAGAGAAAATGGAAGCAAACCCAGGACCAGAGGAGGAAGCTTCTGTTAGAAAGAAGGAAAGGAAGCTGCCACTGCTTCTGCCTCTGGCACCTGGGCTCCAATCCCCAGTCCTGCCGGTCCCTAGCTGTGCAGCCCTGCAAGGGTCACTTAACCCTGTGACCTGCCTCTCTTCCCAAGTGCTCCGTGTCCCAGAATGATAACTCCGGGAAAACCACTTCTCACAGCTCGAGCTCCCCAGGCAGTAATCAATAAGTCACAATCACCAGCCACTTGTCCATCCTTGGACAAGAGAAGGTGTCATCCAGTCACTTCCTGTGGAGATTATTGGTTGGCTCTTGTTTTGTGTGGAATCTCTCCCTTCACCTGGCTTTGCTTAGATTACTTGGCAAACTATGGGGGAAGCAGAACCGCCACTCGGGGGAAGATGGCTCAAGGTATAAAGTGTATGGCAGCACAGATAACCTGAATCAGGAGCCACAGCATCCCCAGAAAGGCCAGATCGCCCAACCCCCTCTGCCTATCTGCTAACAGGTGAGGGTAGGGCAGGTGTGTCCCCAAAGCATGATGGCCAGCCAGTTTAGCCAATTAGGGAGGTTTAGATTCAATGAGAAACTATCTCAAAAATAAAAACAAACAAACAAACAAAACTCCAAGCAGTAGGAGAGGGCATACAATGTGTGGCCTCTGCAAGCATGTGCATGCAAGCCCAAAGTCACATCTGCACAGACACACACATGCGCATCTACATGCACACGCCATATACATCCGGAAAGTCAGAATCTGAAAGCATGCGCCTAGGCTGGAGAGATGGCTCTGCAGTGAAGAGCACTTGCTGCTCCGGCAGAGGACACCAGTCCAGTTCCCGGCATCTACACGGAAGCCCACAACTGCCTGTGACTCGGCTCCAGAGCGATCTGACACCCTCTTCTGGTCTCTATGGGCAACTGCACTCACTCACACATACATACATACACACACACACACACACACACACACACACACACACACACACACACACAAATGAAAACAAGCCTTTGGAAGATCAAACCCAGAAAGAAAAGCCAACCTCTGCATCCCACTGAGAAGTCCAAGGCTCCAGCCCTGCTAGGAATCTGAGCCTCTCTCTCTTACTGCCGAACCCAACCAACCAACCCAACGTCAAGAAACATTTCTTCCCTTTTTTCCTAAGGTTTAGAGTTTGGTTTTGTTCTGTTTTTTCCCTTTGTGAAAATATGATCATGGGACATATACTATTTGACAATCTGCTTTTTCCTCCCATTTGATCATGTATTACAAATACATCTCCAGGCCTATTCATCCGAATCTAACTCCCCGTTTTGTTAGTTATGTGATGTCTCACAGAATACCTGGGGCATAACTTATCCAATTATTCCCCTGTTCCTGAACATTCAGTGAGGTTTCCAGTCTTTCTTCCTCTCCCACTTTAAATAAAAGGGCACCGTAAATATCCTTATCTATATATTCTTACATACTGACATTTTTATTTCCTCAGAATCAAGTTCCCCAAACACAACTGCTTTTTTATTGTTAATAAATATATGTTTTTATTTTTCATAACTACAACCAGGAAGGAGGAACGTGGCTCAGAAACAGAGTGTTTGCCAAGAACATGAAAGGTCCTGGGTTCAATCCCCAATAGTGCAAGAAAAGAAAGCTGACAAGATGTGCATACACACACACACACACACACACACACACACACCAGGGAATGGATAATAATATCAAACAAATAAGATATAGTTTAAGAATAAATAAATGCATCAGGAAGCTAGGGACATGGCTCCGTCGGCAAAGGGCCTATTTGTTGTCTAGCATGCAGGAAGCCTTGGGTTCATTTCCCAGCATCCCATAAACCAGTAATGACGGTGCATGTGCACAGTCTCAGTACTCCTCAACAGTAGAGGTGGGTAGCGGGAGCTACAGATTAAGGACATCCTCAGCTACATTGTGAGTTTGTGGCCAGCCCAGGCTACATGACACCCTGCCTCCACGGATGATAAACAAGGCCAGGAGACTTTCCCACAGAGGTTGTAGCAGTTGATGCTGCCTGCAGCTATGGGGGGTGGGGTGAACCTACATCTCCTCAAAGCTCTGCCAGTCATTCTGTGTGGTGCCAAGTCTTCTCATTTTTGCCAACCCGATGAAAACTGGCACCAGTGTTTGATTGTGCTCTCCCAGAACTGAAATGAGGCTGATCTCTCTCAACCTCTCCTGGCCACCATGGCTGCTCTCAGTTCCTTGAGAGTCGCCGGCCATTGGGGGTAGCAGCTCAGAGCAGCAGAGGCTCCAAGGAGCCTCATGATGGGACCTCTATGGTGGCCATGGCTGCTCTTTAGCATTGAAGTCTGATATGGACAAGGCAATTTGTTGACACCACCCCATAAAAGTCACTGACCTGCCCACATCACATGAAGCACTTTCTTTTTTTTTTTTTTTTTTTTTTTTTTTTTTGGCCTTCACTTCCATAATTGGATTTTTAGGCCATGGCATTGAATTACAAGTCCCAGCTATGCCACCTTGAACTCTGACATCTCTGTGCTTCTGTTTCCTCACCACTAAAGTGAGGGTATACACCTGTGCACTTATCAGACCTACTGTGCACATTCAGTCAGCTGTGGCACATAGTAGGTGCTCAATAAATGCCAGCTAGTAACATGAAGTCTTGGGGCTCCCTTTTAGGTTCGAATTAAATGTTGGGCAATAAGTCAGCTCCAATGAACTCTGCCAAAGATATAATTTAGTAACAATTTGAGTTGTTAAGGATTGCCCAGAGCCAGTGGAGCAATAGATCCGAGGCTAAGAGCACTTGCTGCTCTTGCACAGGAACCGGATTTAGTTCCCAATACCCATATCAGGCATCTCTCAGATATCTATAATACTAGTTACTCCAGGAACACTGCGTCCATATGGTGCAATGCATACACTCAGGCACACACACATACACATATTAAAATAAATCAGTGTGTGGGTTTTTTTTTTTTTTTTAATCGCAATGGCAGTAACTGAATGTTATGGTATCCTACCTGTTCTGGCCAATTTTATGTCAACTTGACATAAGCTAGAGTCACCTGAGAGAAGGGAGCCTCAACTCAAAAACTATCTCCATAAGATCAGGCTGTAAGGCCTGGAGAGATGGCTCAGTGGTTAAGAGCACTGGTTGCTCTTCCAGGGGATCTGGGTTCAATTCCCAGCAACCACATGCCAGCTCACAACTGTCTGTAACTCCTGTTGCAGGGGATCTGACACCTTTGCACAGACATACATGCAGTCAAAACACCAATGTATATAAACTAAAAATCATCCTTTTTAAGAAAATCAGGTTAAAGGCAAGCCTGTGGGACATTTTCTTAATTAGTGATTAGGAAGAGGAGCACCACATTGTGATGGAGCCATCCCTAGGCAGGTGATCCTGGCTCCATAAGAAAGCAAGCTGATCTGCAGTTACAGATTATCATAATCTACTGATAGAAATTATTTATATAAATGTCGATGATAATGTAAAAATAGCCCCATAATAGTACTTATCTGAAGTTGTTGAGATTAAATAAGATAAAACATATAAAATAATAAAGAATCTGGTTCGCACACACACACACACACACACACAAACACACACACACACATATGAAAGAAATAAAAAGAAAGTAAGCTGAGAAAACCATGAGGAGCAAGCCAGTAAGCAGCACCCCTCCATGGCCTCTGCATCAGCTCCTGCCTCCAGGTTCCCGCCCTGCTTGAGTTCCTGATCTGACTTCCTTCAGTGATCGAGCAATGATATGGAAGTGTGAGCCGAATTAACCCTTTCCTCCCCAAGTTGCTTTTGGCCATGGTGTTTAGCACAACACTAGCGACCTTAAACAATACATTACCTTTACTTTCTTTGAGATAGGGTCTCATTGTGTAGTCCTGGCTGGCCCAGAACTCATTGAGTCAATCAGGCTAATCTTAAACTCACAGAAACCCACTTGCCTCTACTTCCCAAGAGAGCAGCCCAGCATACATATATGTACACACACACACACAATACAATATATAAATATTCACATATATAGCTAATTGTACACATTTACTACACATTGAAGCACAACACACACACACATATGACAAAGGAGCCTCATATAAACAGCTTGAGGTTTTTGTTGTTGTTTTTGAGACAGGATTTCTCTGCGTAGACCTGACTGTCCTGGAACTCACTTTGTAAACCAGGCTGGCCTCGAACTCACAGAGATCCACCTGCCTCTGCCTCCCAAGTGTTAGGATTAAAGAATCTTTTTTTAAGTGTATTAAGATTCTGGGGAGATGGCTCAGGAGTTAAAAGCACTGACTGCTCAGTGGAGGAGGCCTTAATTTGGTACCAAGCTCTCACATGGTGACTCACAACTGCCTGTAACTCCAGTTCCAGGGGATGCAACACCTTCTCCTCACTTAACAGGTAGTACATCCACAGACACTCAGGCAACACACAAATACATACATACATACATACATACATACATACATACATATTCTAAAGTGTTAAACTGGGCATGGTGGTACATACCTCTAATCTCAACACTCAAGAGGTAGAGACAGTAGGTTCAGAAGTTTAAGGTTATCCTTGGCTACATAGTGAGTTCTAGGCCAGCCTGGGCTACATGAAGCAAGCAAACAAACAACAAAAACAGAGAGGGGGAGGGGGAGGGAGGGAGAGAGGGAAGGAGAGAGAGAGAGAGAGAATTCACTAGTCACTCAAAAGCGTTTCCTGTCCAGGTTACACAAGTGTGAACTTGACGCTCATGAAGGAACCCAGGGCCTGCCCAGGTGGCCCAGAGCCAGGCTGTACTCTGGAGGGAGGGATGCCAACTGCTCCCACGGCCCTGCCAGCACATCTTGCCTGCTACGCTTTCTGTGTTGCAGGCCAGGCCCCAGTGAAAACAGCCAGGCTCCTGGAAGTTGCTATAAAACAGACAGACATCTTTGTCTCTGTTGCCCTGAACTGGGGACTTCAGGAGAGGTCCAGACAGGTGGGCAGGTAAACTGATCTTCCACGCTGCACCTGCCGATCCTGCCTTGGAGCGCTCACATCCAGGTCTTAGCATGTTAGACAAAAATCAAAGGCCACCACACACTCCCCCAACCCCATCAGGTCTCTCCCAGCAATCTGGCAGTTTGGGGGCCCGAGACTGAAAAGGTGTTTCCTGTTCTGTAGCTCAGGTGTGCTGTCTCCCTGCCAGCTGCGTCCCTACCCTGAGGCGATGAGTAACTTTCTGTGACCCAATCATTGAAAAGCAACCCTTGCACTGAGCCTAGGCTTTTCCAAGGCAACAATGTGGTGGCAATAAAACCAGGACATGTGAATCTCAGGTCCTTCTCCACTTGGCCAGAGTAACAGCTTCACTGGGTTTCAGGGGTCACCTGGGTTATGGCAGTCTTAGCCAGTGTGAAGCAAGAACACCTCTCTCTTGCTCATGTCTTAGTTTTTTCTTCCTGAAACGGGCTGCCCATCTCTGAGGCCATGGGCCAGTTATACTAATCAAATAGTTGTCAGTCAAGTCAACTGATTTGTCCATCCTGAAATAGGCCCTGGGCTGACTGCACTAGGCTACCTCAGGAAGGGATGGAGTCTGTGAACAGAGCCACCGTGGCTGCTGTCGGCTTAGATGACTTCCCCCAGGAAATAAATTACATTTCGTTCTCTATAGATTGTTTACTTTATAGTCTCTTGATCTCACTTGGCTGACTTTTTCCGTGTAGAGTTTTCAGTAGCTTGCTTCCCACTTAATCACAACTGCTTCTGTAAATGTTAGCAACTTGCGTTATGGGGATCGGCTGTGCATTTCACAATGGTTACTGCATAGACAAACCCCTTTTTTTATTCCACACACACATACAACCCTCAGTAAACATCCCCCCCTCATTTTAAAAAGTATACTCTTAAGATGGTTTTCCACCAAGAAGACTATATTTCACGTTAACCGTGCAATAACTCAGACATTTTTAGCAGAGTTTCCTGTGGGCATGTGTGGATATGCATGTGTATGTGTGTGTGTGTGTGTGTGTGTGTGTGTGTGTGTGTGTGTATGCATATGTAGGTTACAGGCCAACCTTGGGTGCTGTTCCTTAGGTGTCAATCATCTTTGCCTTAAAACAGGGACTCTTACTGGCCTGGGGCTCACCACGTAGCATAAGCTAGCTGGCCAGCAGACCTCAAGGATCAGGCCAGGCTTTGACGCTCTAAAGCAGGGCTTACAAGAATGCACTGCCACTTAGCTTTTTCTATGGTGTCTTAGACATTGCTTGAAATCAAATACCCTGACAAGAGCAACTTAAAGGAGCAAGGGTACTTCAACTACTGCTTGAGGGTGGCATCTGTGATGACAGCGCAGTGAAGACAGCAGGAGCTCGGAGTGGCTGATCACAGGGCACACAGTCAGGAAGCAGGGATTGATGAATGCACCTACTCGGCAAACTTTTTCTCCTCTTCATACAGTTTCGGATGCTTAGCCAAGGGAATTGCATCACCTTCAATGGTGGGATGCATTTCCTCCCTGCCTCAGCTGACCTAATCAAGGTAATCCCTCCACTGGTATGCCCAGAGGTCCTTCTTGCAGAGAGTTCTAGGTTCTGTCAGGCTGGCAAGTAACAGCAGCCATCTCACATGGGAGCCAGAGATCAGTCCCATCCTCAAGCTTCTATGGCAAAGGCACCACCCACCTCCCCTGCTCCCCCTACAGCCTCATAAGGGATCATTGCTCAGGGAATAGGCACACTCTCCAGGGGCCAGTTCATCTGAACCTGATAGGCTACTCCTCAAAACTCCTACAGATAGAAAACTTTCTTCTCCAGTCTCACAGCAGATCTGGCCAGACAGACCCCCCCCCCCCGACCCTGAAAACTTGGCCTTCTGGGAGGTGGAGAGATAGCTTGACTATCAAATTCTTGTAGAGGACTTGGATTTATTTCTCACACTTCACAGCTACCTGTGACATTCAGAAAATAGAGGGGGGAGACACAGGCCTTCTCCTGGTCTGTGTGGGTGCTTGTATTTGTGGCACACACAGGCATATGTATAAATAAAAACAAAGTGTTAGCCAAATGGTGGTGCCACACACCTTTAGTCCCAGCACTTGGGAGGCTGAAGCAGGTAGAGTTCAAGGCCAACCTGGTCTTCAAAATGAGTTCCAGGACAGCCAGAGCTATTGAGAGAAATTCTGTATTGAACAACAATAATAATAGTAATAATAAATCTTGGAAATAATTTTTTAAAACGGGGGAAGGATAGAGGCATATACCTTTAATCCCAGCTCTTGCGGGATAGGGCAACTGAGGCAGGTGTAATATCTCTGGGAGTTTGGGTCCAGTCTTGTAATCATTTAGGCTCTTTCCATGTCTGCCCCAGTTCCCAAATAATGACATGGAAACTATATTTATTAATAAATGCCATTGGTCTTATAGCTAGGCATTGTTTCCCACTGGCTCATAACTCAATTATCCCATTTATACTAATCTAAGTTCTTACCACATGGCTGGTGACCTTTCCTCATTTTCAATCACCTGACTTCCTCTGTGTCTCAGTGGTAAATCTCCTGCGCCTGACTCTTTCCCAGAGTTCTGATCTCTTCCCAGGAGTACTGCCTATCTCTCCTGCTTTGCTATTGGCCATTCAGCTCTTTATGACAGTGCACATCTCCCTACATCTTTTCCTTTTAGTCCAATAAAAGGTTCATTCTCTAATATCAATAAACTATATACAGTAAAAAAAACTCATAAAAACCATCAGGTAAGAATTACATTCACAATGTCCAGTCCATATGTATTTGGCCACTTTGGAAAAAGTACTATCTATCCAACCTTGGTGAGTTCAATGTTCCATCCCTAAATCATTATCTATCCTAACCTGCATTTACAAATGTAAGAATACCTTCTGAGACCTCAAAGCATTTTCTTAAATCCTAAACAGCTTACACTTCATTGCAAGGATATAACTGTTTAGTCTTCAACCACATTAGAGACCAAAGGAGGATAAATGCTACCTGAATGTGCAAGAAGTGCAGAGCAAGCAGCTTCCAGAAATACAGACATGGCAGAGACTGCTGGCTGCCTGGTCAGTCACCCGTGGCTCTTCTGTGCTGGTGAGGTACTATCTTCAGCCTTCTGGCCAAGAATATCTGACAGACTTTTCTGTGAAGCAGGAATGTTGAAGGACTTGCCTACCTTGTCCTGGCAAAGGTTGGCCGTCAACTTCCTTCATGGCCTGCTTGTCCCATAGCTTGAACAGCATTCTGTCAGCAGTTGAAGCCAGGGCAGTGTTTTGCCCTGTGGCTAGCTAGCTCTGCCACATAGAAGCAAGCTCCACAAGGAGGTTCTTCAATGCTCACCATCCTCCTTAAAGTGAAATGGGGTGCTGCCAGGAGCAGGCACATCCCGCTGTCATAAAGAGCCTTAGGTTAACACAACATTTTTTAATGCCACATTCTGTATATCTTTGGAGCTTTTCAAGACCATCTGTATATCTATAGTATATCTGTGATTCCTTCTAGCTATTTACTATCAATTCACCTAAGAAACATATTTCTGTAATCAACTATTCTAGTGTCTAACATGACCATAAGTTTGATTGACTAACTACTATCTTGCATTTCCTAACTATCTGAAACAGTTTTTAATAACACTTTTTGAAAGACGTTTGCAATTTTTAAAAGAGTTGCATAGGTACAATACCTTATACAAAGTTGGAACAGATAATGTATATTGTAGCAAAGATAACCTTAACTTTGTATCAGTATACAAGATCTGTACCATTGTAAAATAATTGACTTGTTGATGCTCTTTAGTTTAAAAGTAGATTCAATAATCTACACTTTTATCCTATCATTTCTCTATCCCTTCTTTTACCTTTTAATCCCTTCTTCCCACTTCTCCCCTGACAATAGATAAGGGAGAAAGGAAGATAAAGAAAAGAAAAAGAAAGAGAGGAATCGGTGAATCTGACCTCCGTTACTTTGTATCCTCTCTTACTGAGACCATTCACAACTACTGATTAACACCCCTTAAAACAACAACAAACATTCATCACCCACCAAATGACCAAAAACCATCTACCTCATTTTGGGAGAGGGAAAGGAAGCATTATTCTCTTGAAATTGCTTCCTACTGTCTAGGGGCAACATCTCCTTTGGAGTCCCTAAGAAAATTGGGATATTCGCTAGTCTTAAGAAAGCTCACTGTGTCATTTATTGCCCAGTCTCTGTGTGATGAGAAAGTACAGGGTTAAATGAAATCCTGATGGGAACAGTCTGAAAGGCTGGATCAGCTGGGGTCAGATGCTTTGAAGCTATCCTGAAAGAAGTTTTAATGGAACAGCACCGAGGCAGTCTGAGGTTGGGTCAAGCAGGATGTTGGAATAAATGTCTCAGCATCTCAGCATCTTCTGCAGCATCCTCCAGGGTGAATCTTGTCAGGGCCGCTTTGACTTCATTGATGTCTGGTTGTTTTTCTCTGTGCACAAGTAAACTTTTGAAATTAACATACATCTCGGCAGTAACACATGTCTGGGATGTGCAGCGTGCACAGATCGGCTAAAGGTGATTCTCTGCTCTTTGTTTGAGCAAGTAAGGCATTTGTCCTTTCCTGTAACTTAGTTGTATAATCAAACTTTAATATGAATGTTCATCCATGCCATTTGCAAGGATGGCATGATAAGTCATGTGGACTCTGTAGCCAACAACTGCTGTGCAGCAACATTTTTCCTGTCTCAGCCAGTCTCAGAGCTGTTCTCTGGCTGTTCTCATGTTACCTGTTTTGTTGCTCTTCTTGGTTTCTTCATGTCTGCTGCCAAGATTTTCAGGAGGTCTCCCCGAGTCAAATCTAATTTTTATTAATCTTGATAGAATTCTTACCTTTTCTTCTGTTGAAACAAACACAAAACCTCTCCCCCAATGCAACACATTTCCTGCATGCCATTCTGAAGTTCAGACATCCTTATAATACATAGGCTGGTTTTATTTCAGCAGAGTTTTTTTTTTTCTCTCTCCATAATCCAATGTGTAGTCATAAACTTTTTGCAACCTACTTTAATAAGGGTTCATCCTCTCCTGCCCACCACCCTCCAGAGGTAGTGGAAAAGGAGAGTAATTAGGACCTGGCGGAAGTGGACCTGTTCAGCAATAGTTCTTTGGTAGCAAGCTTGATCTTTTTTGGCAGCAGTTCAGTCCTGTGGCAAACACCAAATAAGACAGCAACTGCAGTCCAGCCCTCTTGGCAGGCAGACACCACACAAGAACCAGCAGAGGTAGTTCAATCCTAAAGAGACCACAAGGCTCACCAACCAGCCTGAGGTGAAGCTGCAAAAGCAGCAAGCTGCCACAGGAGCCTCACAAGCAGTTCTTTGGCAAGTTTCTTTCAATGTCTGAGTTCCCACAAGTTGAATTCAGCATTGTTGTGTAAGGCGAACCAATACAAGTGTCATTAGCGGAGAATAGCAACGCAGAGCAAACCAAACCAATGTTCCCTCTCCCACTGACTGGGAGGTCATATTTATACTCCTTCATCACGGGTCCTTTCACATGTTTGCTATAACAAAACATCCCTTGGCCTATGTCTGCTACAGCAAAACATCATTTGACACAAACTGACTTTCCAAAGAAACTATTCCTTTCTACTTCACCAATGTCTCTCAACAACTGTAGGGCTTGTTTTGTTTTGTTTTTTGTTTTCATGTTTTTGCACTAAAAATTTTTTAAGTCGATAGGATACCATACTATGTTATCTATCTCTGAGGGTCTTTATTACCCCTCTTTGCTATGTGACTCATTTAATGTCCAGTTAGATATCTCTACAGCTACTTATCCTATAGGATTGTGAGAAATGCCAATAATATGCTTTATATTATAATGTGCAAAAACTGCTTCATTGACTAGAATATATGTGCGTGAGCATCGTCAACCTTAACTTGTACACATAGCCATATGTGCAGTAGCCATAATATCTAATAAATGTGTAATTACAGAATCAGTCTTCTCAGAACTCTACACAAAAGCCCACTGAAATTCTTATCATGTGTCAATAGCATGATGTATCAAAATGTGTACACATTTTATATCTTCAAACTCTACAAAACAAAACATATAAGCTATTGCATGCCATTGCTCTAAGGAGGCATCAAACATATACATCTGCACCCTTAATATTGCATCTCTGTGGTCTGCCATTGTAATTCCTCGGGTCTTTGTGGATTTCTCTCATCCACCTTCTGGGCTGTCTCTGTAGGCTGCAGATCGGATTCCTCTGAAGATTTATTTTGATTTATTCTGATTTAAGGAATGTTCTAATCTCTGTTCTGTGGCCTGGCACCTGGCATTCCATCTTTTTGTCCTCTCCCTCTCTAACTCTGCTTTATCCTGATCTTTCTGAAAGAGGATATAAAAAATTACACTCATCACTGGACATATGATCATTTGTGTGATGATAAGCGAAACAAAATTATATGGGATCCAAGTGCCCTCCGTCAGTGTGCTTTTCTCCATTTTCAACATAGGAAATATTTTTCTTTTTTTAATCTCTCCCTCCTTCAGAGACACTATTTAATATTTCTCCCTATGACTATCTGTACTTAGATTCTTTTTCTCTTTTACTGTTTTTAATACATTAGCCTTTCAGTCTGTCATACCACAGCTCCAGGAAAAAAATGTTTATCCTCCCTTTTTGTGCATCTCCAGCTACTCAGGCTTCACATGTCTAGAACAGCAGGTTCTACATATTTGGCTCCATCTAGAAGGTGGCCCTTGCTGGTTTGGGGGCTGGAGCCACTGTTTGCCTTTCCATGGGAGCTCAGCCTCATATCCATAGTCATCACATTTGTGGGCACGGGTGTGTAGTCCCAGGTCCAAGTGCCCTGCCACATATGCTGGTCAGCACGTCTGACTTCTGCCCACTCTGGGAAGGTGGTGTCCGAGGCTGCAATGGGCACGGGAATGTGGCAAGTTCTGAGTGTGCCGCAGCTTTTGCCCATTTCTCGCCACAGCTTTGGGAAGTTTTGTTTTTGTCTTTTGTTTGTTTGTTTGTTGCTTGTGGAGAGTGCCTGAGGCTTCCATCTTCTTTTGACGGAACCACTTCCTTCCCCGCTAGGAAATTGTGTCTGGCTTTGGGAAGTGCTTGTTCCCTGCAGTTCTAGCCAGGGCTTTTTCTCAGGCTCTGAGTTTGGATATATATGAGCCCCATGTTGGGTGCCATTTATTTGGATTTTTTCTATGTCCATCCCTGTTCCCAAATAATAACACAGAGACTATATTAATTAATGTATTAGTCTTATAGTTATGCATAGTTAGGTTCATAGCTTAACTATCCCTTTATACTAATTAAGTTCTGGCACATAGTTAGCTCTCCTCAGTTTCACAAGTCTGACTTCTTCTGTGTCTCAGTGGTAAATCTCCTGCACCTGACTCCCAGAGTTCTTATCTCTTCCCAGGGGTCCTGCCTATCTCTCCTGCTTTGCTATTGGCCATTCAGCTCTTTATTGACAGGTGATGCTTTTACATGATACTCAAATTAAACAAACAAAATGAAGAGAAGAAAATGGTCTTGCCACTCTGACCCTGTGTTTGCATTCTTCATAGGAACAGCTATGAGATCACATAGAGGGAGGGTGTTGTAGCTTTTTCATTCTACTTGCTTGGCAGTGGCAGTAAGTTCCAAACTACCACCTCAATGTTGTGGACACACACACACACACACACACACACAGGGGGTGGGGGGAGGGGAGAGAGAGCCTTATTTTAATATGCCCTAAGCAGCTCAATGCTGGGGCCACTCCACACCATGGCTAGCACACTCTGCCCTCCAATATTCCTGAATTATTACTTACTAAAACCTATATTCCATCCTGGCTGCCCCGGGGGCTACGATCCCCAACTCTTACGTGTTGGCTAACACTTTGTCCTGCATTCCTAGGCCTGATCTTTTTGCTTCCCTGGCCTGGCATCTGTCTCCCTGCCCAGCCATTGGCTGCCGGCGACAACCAGGGTCTGACATGTAGGATTCTCGTGTAATTTGGGAACAAGTAATGCAAGCATTAAACCAAATCTACAACAAGAAGGGTCTGCCATCGTGGGTGGGGCCACCCCTGGGCAGGTAGTCCTGGGTTCTATAACGAAGCAAGCTGAGCAAGCTATGAGGAGCAAGCCAGTAGGCCACACCACCCCATGGCCTCTGCATCAGCTCCTGCCTCCGGGTCCCTGCATTGGGTTCCTGCCCTGACTTCCCTTCATAATGGAGGGTGACCTGAGAACATGAAGTTGAAACACATTCTTTCCTTCCCAAGATGCGTTAATCATGTTGCTTGTTTCTTTATTTACTTATTTATGAAAACACACTGTCACAGCCTTCACAGATACCAGAAGAAGGCACCGGATCCCATTACAGATGGTTGCGAGCCATCATGTGGTTGCTGGGATTTGAACTCAGGACCTCTGGAAGAGCAGCTAGGGCTCTGGGCCATCTCTCCAGGCCAATCGTGGTGGGTTTTTTTGTTTTTTGTTTTTAACAACATCCAATGCAAACTAAGACACTCTGTGACTTTCACAGCCATAGTCAGGTCTTCACGTAAGAAAGATTTTTAAGTCCACTGTACCTAAAGCACAATGGCCTTCCCCATTCTTCTCAATCAATTTAGTGTCCTTCAACACCCGAGTCTCCTACCTAAAAAGGCAAGGTCTGGGCTCTGCTCCCCATCCCCCAATCACACACGGGTCATCCAAGTAGGGTCTGGGCTGCCCCACTCCCCACACACATGTCACCCAGTGATTAGAATGCTGCTTCTATTTAAACAGACATTGGATGGGAGAAAGGAACACAAAATAGCATGAAGCAATAAGTCCCCAGCAAGAAACTGGCCCAAAGCAAGCATCAGTAAACACAAGCCTTGGCCATCAGAGTTGTTGGTGGCCTCAGGCCACGAGCAGTTTTTGCCTTTGGCAGAAAGACAAGGGCCCTGAGGCTGGAGCCTCACCTTGCCCCAGAAAAACTAGTCCCCTTAGACCTGGAGAGTCAGCTTCCCTCAGCATCAGCCAAGTGGGGCTGACAGGTAAATGGGCTATCACAAGCTGCTCTACAGAGTCTCTACTGGAGTCACACTGTATATTGACCAGACTGAAGGGACAAGGACTGACTTGAAGCCAGAATGACGGATCCCATAACCTGTGTGTCTCTCATAACTTGTGTCCTTCCGCAACAACCTGACCAACACCGGGGGTTAAATCTTGTACATAATCAGATTTCTCCATCTAAATTTGAAATCAGCACATCTTAGAGAATATTCAAACATCAAAGAAATGCATAATTTAGAAAACAGAGCTTCCCCTCTCTCCAACCTAGATAACTTCTGTCAGCAATTTGGCACGTGAGATCTTTATCTAGATTTTTCTAAGCATATGCTAGCATTATTTTTACTTTATATACCTTCTTATCTTCCTTGTTGGCCTTATTAAGATAAATTTTATAGGTGGTAAAACCTACCACTTTGACACACGTAAAGGTCTAGGAGTTACGTAATTTGTATCTCAATCAAGATTTGGTTCACTTCCACCGATATAACCTGCTGTGAAATTTCCCTTCCTGCCTTTCTGTCACCAATCCTTTCACCTCAGCTTCCTGCATGACTAATCTATTTTCCAGCCTTTTAACTTTCCTTTCCAGAATGTCATATAAAGGTACATAGCTCTTTCAGTTAGCATAATGCATGTCAGGGTCATCCAAGTTGTCAGTGGGAATCAGTTCCTTTTTATTGCTGTATAATATTCCATTGTATGGACATACCACAATTTGTTTATCCATCTACAAGATGAAGAATATTTGGAGGGGGGATTGTAAATAATTGTGTGTGTTGAAATCATTCAGGTACAGGTTTTAGTGTAGCTGTAAGTTGTCGTTAACTAAGGGGAGGGGATTGCCAGGTAAATATAATTACAGTATATTTATAGGAAAACCACTAAACCCTTTTCCAAAGTGGCTTTTCCATGTATCATGCTGCCTTTTTCTCTTGTTAACCTATGAAACAGATTACCCTGTAATGTGTCTTTGTATAATCCTTTCCTGCTAGAATGGTAGATTGTGTGGAAACCATTTTTGTTTTATTCTGCAGTGCTTAAGAGATATGTGGTAGGTGGATGAACTTCCCACATTTTTGCCCAAGAGAGGATATGTAGATTCATGCCATCGAGTGTAAAGAGGCCACATAGTACATTCAGTTTTCTGAACTATGTTTCCTTTTATTTCATTGTCTTATTTATGTATACTAGTGCTCTATGCATGTATGCCTGCCTGTATGACAGAAGAGGGCATCGGATCCCATTACAGATGGTTGTGAGCCATCATGTGGTTGCTGGGATTTGAACTCAGGACCTCTGGGAAAATAGCCGGTGCTCTAACCACTGAGTCACCTCCCCAGCTCCCTGTGTATTTACTTTCACTGTGCTCATCCTCACCAACCCGGATGGTCCGCACGTGGCAGCACCATGACTTGCCAATGCCTGTGACTGTTTTGACAACTCCCTGAAGGTTAGAGAGATCATTGACTTGTTAAGAGGACATGCTGCAGGCTGGAGAGATTGCTCAGTGGTTAGAGCACCGGCTGCTCTTCCAGGTCCTGAGTTCAAATCCCAGCAACCACATGGTGGCTCACAGCTATCTGTAATGGGATCTGACGCCCCCTTCTGGTGTGTCTGAAGACAGCAACAGTGGACTCACTCATATACATAAAGTAAATTTAAAAATTTGAAATACAGCAAAATCTTGAGAGAGAGAGAGAGAGAGAGAGAGAGAGAGAGAGAGAGAGAGAGAGAGTATTCGCTGCTCTTTCAGAGAACCTAAGTTAGGTTCCCAAGTCCAGGATATCCAACACCCTCTTTTGGCTTCAAAAGGGCACCTGCACTCACATGGGTACAGAACACATACACACATGCACACATATTTTTTTTAAAAAAACACTAAAATTAAACCTTTTTTAAAGAATGCCTGGCAGAAAACTAGCTGGGTCAAAGGATATAAAAGATGACAGCTTTGGTAGTTTTTTTTTTTTTTTTTTTTTAGACCAAAGTCAATAGTAGTTTATATTCTCATAAAGAGGAGAAAAATTCTGGCTTCAAGAGATTTCTGGTTTTGCCCGAAGTTATCAATAAAGTTTTTTAAAAAATGAAATGGGGTTTCATGTAGCAGGCTGGCCTTGAACTCATTGTATAATGGAGAATGGCCCTGAACTTCCCATCCCCCTTTTACCTCATTGCTGGGATTAGAAGCATGAGCCACCATGGATACATTGTGTCATGCTGGGGACTGGAACCAAGGGCTTTGAGTATGCTAGTTAAGCACCCAACCGCCTAGCCACAACCCCAGCCCTTGGGCATTACCCATGAGGATCAATGTCAACTCTAATCTGTGAAGGTTCTCAAGCTAAGTGAACCAGAGCTTCCTTGCTCTTCACTGACAGATACAACCTTCAGAGACAATTGCACAGACCTGCAAGGGATCACCACATTCTTTTTTTTTTTTTTTTTTTTTTTTTTGCACAAGGACCAATAAAACCCAGAGAAATCCCATAAATAACAGGACCTCTAATGCCACCAGACAACTAGAAAGGCAAACGGTGAGAATGAAGTGGACCCAGTGACAAAGCGTTTGGACTTCTAATATTCTTTCACAGTGGGTTGGGGTGGAATGCCGCACGAGCCCTGAGGTCCAACTTGGGTGGGAGCTTCGTTAACAGCAATGGGCCCGGGTAGCTGACCCAATGCAAGCTCCAAGTGAGAATAAAAGGTAGTGGGGAGAAAAAAAAATTGAAGCTGAATTGGGGGTGGAGGGAGAAATGCAAGTGTTACAATTAGCTAATTGGACCCAGCTCTTCTGGATACAGCCTTATCTCTCCCACTGTGCACAGCGCTCCTCTCTACATCAAAGACCACCACGTGCCTGGAGAATTGGAAACAATGTTTATAGGGTACTTTGAAGATGGAAAGTAAGGTTTAAATGCTAAGTTATTATTATTACTTTAAATTTGAGATACTTTTTGGGGGCGGGAGTTTTTAATGTGTTTGTTATTCTTGTGATGGGCAGGAGCAAGGCTGTATGGCCAGAAGCACCCCCATGTACCTTGGCAACCTCAAGGAACCTGGCTGAGTACCTTGTCCTTCCCGATTGTGTTTTCTGGGAAGAGGAGGGCTGTCAATCAGAGGCTGTCAGTTTATGTAAGAACATGTCTTGGGGATCTAATTGAAATACGGGATCTTTCCAGGCAGAGTTGATGGAGTTATCGCATTACAGATTTTATTTGACTCCGAGTCTCAATTCATTCCTTTGTATAGTTTCCAGTTTTCTTCATAAAACAGAAATTAGACAGAGTCTTGACATTAGAATTTCACGAAAAAGCAATCAAATCCAAATTACTCCGAAGAAGGAAAGGGCTATAAAAATGACTAAACAAAATGGAAGGAGGAAAGAGCCCCTTCTGGAAGCCCTGGTTCATGAATTAATTTTGCTGCTCGGTCCTTGGGACAAATCCAACTTAATTTAAAAGGTTGCCAGACAGAGAACACAATGAAAACTTTTGAGACTGTGGTTCAGAGAGAAATATAAAGTTTAAAAATTTTTATTTACTTTTCTCTCCTCCCTCCTCCCCTCTGCTTCCTCCTCCATTCCTGCCTTCTTCCCTTCTCCCTTTCCCTCCCTCCTCTCCCTCCTCCCCTCCACCTCCTTCCCTCCTCCCTTCCCCCTCCTTTCTTCCTTTGCATAGAACTCAGACAAGGGACTGGTTGGTGGTTGTTCCTTGGCTTTCCCCTGACCTAGCCAGTCATTTCTCTTTCATGTGTTCACCATGTTCTAACAGAAGCTTTTTTTCTCTCAAGCACTGGTGAGGGGATTTTTTAAATTAAAAAATCATCAAAGCTTAAATGACTTGCCTGACATAAAACTTGGACCCAACCTGGAACAGAGGCCTTGGGCCTTTTCAATTTCCTATGCTAACCAAAGCCCAGACTGTTTTTTTCTTTCCTTCTTTCTTTCTTTTCTCTCTCTCTCTCTCTTTTTTTTAAGGCTCTAATAATGAAAGGCACACAAAGTATCGAGTTACTAAATGGCTTTTAGCTTCTTGAAACTCAAGCGAAGGAAAATCTCATTAATCTGAACTCTGCTAATAATGGAATTTGTTATAATTCGACCTGGCTAAACTGCACTTTACCATGGGATTACCCAGGAAGGCAAGTTGACCAGAGAGCAGCCATGCTAGAGAGCTGCTCTGGACAGGGCTTAAATGGAAGCCCATCTAAGAAGTTGTCTTAAATCACTCAGTGTCTCACTTCCTAAATCACTCCTTGCTGAATCCAGAAGAAGTGTGCCTTCAACACTGACTTGATCGAAGGGGAGCCATTGTTACCCAGAAGCCCTTTCGTCGTCAAGTTCTCCTCCATCCCTGAGAGAAAGAAAAGTTCTTCCAGCACCTGGGAAAAGGCATCAGGAGAAACCAAGATGAGGAGATCAGGGGCATTCTCAGCTGCAGAGTGAGTTAGAGGTCAGAGGTCAGATGTCAGACTGGGTCACATGACATGCTGAAAAAAACAAAACCAAAAAAAAAACAACAGAAAGTAGGAAGGTAGGGAAGTGGAAAGAAGGAAGGAAGAAAGGAAGGAAGGAAGAAAGAAAGGAAGAAAGAAAATGAAGTGATGAGGGGTGGGGGGGGCAGGGTTCCTCTCGCAAGACTAGGGGGATAGTAAAACTAATTCCTATGCAAGCACGAGAACTTCAGTTCAATTTCTCCAAACTGTAAAAATCTGGGCCAGGGAGGTAGAAACAAAAGGGTCCCGGGAGCTTGCTGGCCAAGCAGTCCGGCTGAACTGGTATTCTCTCATTACAGCAAGAGACTCTGTCTCAAAAAAAAAAAAAAAAAAAAAAAAAAGGTGGAGAGAGACTGAGGAAGCCATCTCTTCCACCCCCAGACAGACCAGTCTTCTCCCAGCTACCCTTATGAATGAAGGAGGCTTCGCTAAAGCAGGAAGATCTGTAATTACAAGCATTAAGGAAGTCTCGAACCGTGGGCGACAACTTCTTCCCACTCAAAGGCAGTAGACTGCCCAACAAGCTCTTTCTGGTTTCTTCTCACTGCGCTTGGAACCAGTAAATTCTCAGGGCACAGCCCTATTGGCTGTTGTGGTAGTTTGTGTCTTTTAGATAGAGAAAGTCAGGAACAGCTCCCAACACTGCTGGCACCAGAAGCCAAGTTAAAGATGGTCAAGGGATGGTCTAGAGAGATGGCTCAGCGGTTAGGAGTGCTGACTGCTCTTCCAGAGGTCCTGCGTTCAATTCCCAGCAACCACAGGGTGGCTCACAACCATCTGTAACGGGATCTGATGCCCTCTTCTGGTGTGTCTGAAGACAGCTACAGTGTACTTATATATGATAAATAAATAAAAATCATGGGAATAAATGAGCTGATGATTTCTGCCCTCTCATTGTGGGTGTGAACCAGCCTTGAGGCAGGACCATTGCCCCAAGTTATAGACCAGCCTGGGCTACCAATTGAATTCAAGGCTATCTTAACCTATAGAGAAGGGCTTTATCACACACACACACACACATACACACACACACACAGAGAGAGAGAGAGAGAGACAGAGAGAGAGAGAGAGAGAGAGAGACAGAGAGAGAGAGAGAGAGAGACAGAGAGAGAGAGACAGAGAGAGAGACAGAGAGACAGAGAGAGACAGAGAGACAGAGAGAGACAGAGAGACAGAGAGAGACAGAGAGAGACAGAGAGAGACAGAGAGAGACAGAGAGAGACAGAGAGAGACAGAGAGAGAGACAGAGAGAGAGAGAGAGAGGAAATGGTAGATGAGTGGATAGTGTGCAATAAAAAATGTCTCACCTCTCAGCTGCAATCCTAGCCCTCAGTTTGTCTCCTGGATCAGTGAACAATCCCATTTCTAACCCACTGCCTTAGCCTCCTCCTTGGCCACAATTTTAACCTCTAGGCTGTCTCTGGTCCTTGTAGCATCTCTGAAGCTTGGTTGTCAGGGATGAATGATTAAAGCTGGACCTGGTGCTGGACCTGGTGGTACAGGTGAGTCATCCCAGCCATGTGGGGGTCTGAGGAAGGCAGATTGAAAGCTCAAGGCTTTCCTGGCTCACAGAGCAACTTCAAGACCAGTCTGGGCAACTTAAGACTCTGAGTCAAAATAAAGACTACCAAAACAACTGGGCACGTGGCTCATGATTTGTAAGCATGAGGTTCTAGGTCAGTCCCCGTATTGAAAAATATTAAAATCAAAACAAAGCTGGACAACCAGAGGCTCAGCTCAGCTCTGACCCTTTGCAACATTATGGTTGTGATAAGGAAATTCCTCTCTTTGGGCCACAGTGTTTCCATCTGTAAAATGGGAATTATGTACAGTGGCATGTTTGTGAGAACTGATGGAATAAAGTCATCATACATGTGGTACCCTGTGTGACACACCGTGAGCATCTAGGTTTGTTACTTGTTTTAAAGAGTTACTGACTTATTTATCTTTGTTTTCAAGGCAAGGTTTCTCCACGCAACAGCCTTGGCTGTCTTGGAACTTCTGTTGTAGACCAGGCTGGCTCCCTGCCTCTGCTGAGATTAAAAGCACAGGCCAGGAGGCCCAGTGAAGATTTATTTTTCTTTATATTTATTACATGTGTATGGGCGTTTTGCTTACACACATGTTTGTGTACCACATGCATGCCTGGGCCCAGAGGAGGCCAGAAAGGGGGTGTCGAATGCCCTGGAGCTGGAGTTAAAAATGAATGTGAGCCACCACATGGGTGCTGGGAACTAAACCAGGCTCCTCTGCAAGAGCAGCCAGGGTTCTCACCTGCTGAACCTTCTCTCCAGCCCCACAGTTTCACTATGTGGGGTCCAAAGCTCAATAAGATCAACGGCTATGGATTCCTTTTCATTCAGCTTTCCCTGCTTGGAGGGGAGTGGGTATCCTGACTGTCCACTCAGGGAAACTCCAAGGCTCTGAGCTGGGGAAGAGGGGGCGGGGAAGCCAAAGAAGTGGAGAGGCAGAGATGCCTGCCAACAGAGGCTGGATCCCAGGGAATAGCACCCCCATCCCACTCCCCCAAGTCATCAGTGAAACCATGTGGATTGAGACCCTCCCTGAGCAGCAAGCCCCAGTTACCCCAGAGTTCACCCTAGTCCTCGTTCTTGGGTTTGGTACCAGGCCAGCAAGGACCCACCCCACAGTGCTGGGAATGGAACCGCTGACCCCTCCATTCTGTGTTTACTCAGAGGAGACTTGGCTGCTGGGAGCACGGAGAGGTTGACTGTGGTTTTCTGCAGCAGCTGGGGGTGGAAGGGAGGCGAGAGGCAGAGCTGGAACAGATTAGAGCTCTGGGAAGCAAGAGACCCCTGAGAACCTAAGCCGAGGACAGCCTCTGCCTGCGTTCCCTCTGCCAAGGGGCTGTGGGTTTTAAAGCCCCAGTGGCATGTCCCGGGACCTCCTCCCTAGGAGGCTGTGCTTTGGGCTGCGCCCAAGCCAGGCTATGTGGAATGTGCCCTCCTTGGAGCCAGTGTAGGCACTCTCTTTTTTAAATTGGCCTGTAAATCTCTATGTAGTTTTCAGGGTTTGGGAATTTTATTTTATCTGGAGCTAAGGCTTGCTCTTCTTTGGCATCAGAAGGCGTTTATGACTGTTAAAACAAGAGATGAAAAATATAGGCCTGGAATCAGGGAGGCTGCCTCTTGCCAGGCGTATTGGGGTTCATCTGGGGGACGTGGGGGTTGTCGAAGCTTTCTGTCCCATCTCCCTAATTGCTCAGAGGTTCTTGATAAGGTTGGGGCAGCTAAATAGAAGCACCCTGCTCAGGAGAAGGGGGTAAATGGAGGATGCTCGGATCTCTGGAGGTTTCTACCTTCCCCAGTAAGGCTTTCTCCCTAAGCTACACCCTCAAGGGCAAGGTCCACAGGATTGGGTCCCATGGCTGTCCTTGCTGGTGATGCGGGCAGATGGCTGCTGGCTTTGGATGCAGCAGGAGCAACCGGGTTGGCTTTGAAGTTCCCAAACCGCAGTTATGGTCAGGATTTAAATAACTGAGATGTCAGCTTCCTGTGGTCTTGCTTGCCAAACTCTCTGTTCTTTCTCGTCTTAAAGCACACACGCTCACACTGAAGCACAATACGTGGCACATACATGACCCACATGCCATATGCATAGCACACACAACATGCGTAGCAGACGAGACTCATAGCAGATACACAGCACACATAACATATACGATACGCCAGACACATCGTACAATACACATGCAAAGCACATAAGGCAGCAAACATGACAGGCATGACGTATGTAAAACATGCTACACAAAGAAGACAATACATGTGATACAGAATGCATAACATATGCACAACACATAAAATAGACACGATACACATGACATTCCATATGCATGTCACATCTGTAGCTTCTACAGCACAAAAACAGCATACGGCACACAGTGTGCACCACACAGGACACACGCATATATGCGTATGTATATGTGTATATATGTATATAACATATATGACCGACGACATATAGTACATCCAGCACACACATACACACACAATAGACATAATAACAAACACACATGTGACAGAAACACACACATACACATTTATGTCCTTTTTTTTTTTTTTTGAGACAAAGTCAAAGTCGACCAAGCTAGCTTTAAACTTGCAATCCTCCTGTCTCAGCCTCCTTTGCTGGAATTACAAGCCACCATGCACCATGCTTAACTTACACCTTCCTCTCTATACCTCTCCTTCTTTCTCCCCCACCCCAGGATCCCCATAGTCCAGGCTTGCCCCAAACTCACTGTGTAGCTGAGGATGACTTTGAGTTCCTGATTCTCCTGCCTCCATACCCCGAGTACTGAGATTACAGATGTACAGTTCAGAGCTGAGCCTGGGTTCTGTGGTACTGGGGCTGGAATCCAGGGCTTTGTACACAATGGGCTAGCCTTCCACCCAAGGAGCCCTAATCTCTGTTTTACATTTCTTTTCTAATGTAAAAATTACAGATGCTTCATGAAGGACCACAGGAAGGGGCACCGGAGAAGAGCAGAGAAGTGAAAATCATTCAGCCTTTTGTCTGAGAATGTTCTCTCTCTTAAGACGTCATCAGAGATCACTTTTTGCTCTCATCACCAATGTTCCCAGTTAGTCACAGGTTGCAAATGCGTCCCCGTCTTTGCGACACTGCCTTGCATTCTATGAAGATAGTAATACAAGCCAAGACTTTCTAGCTTCGATGGTCAGAGGGCTCTGAGTTTGAATGTCAACCCGGTCCCCCATTAGTGGCTTCATTGGGCATGTCATTAAATCTCTCAGGAGCCAGAGTCCCCCCCCCCGCCCCCCCCCCCCGTCTATAAAATGGAGAATTTACATTGTGCCTTCTTCAGGAGAAGGGTTGTAGCAGAGAGGAAATAAAACTCCACCCAGAGAAAAGCCCGGGAAACATTCCTGCCAGCCCCAAGACCTGGGTCCACCAGGTTCAGGCTTTTGCAGGACGCCCACCTGAGAGATCTGTGGCAACCTTGTCTGACCCCCCTCTCCGCCCCTCCCCCACCCCACCAGCGAACACAGCTCTGTCCCTGCATCAGAACTTTGGGCTCCACTGCGTTTATTGCGCAGTGAGCAGAGAGTTGGGTTTTCAAGCTCTGTCTCCCCACCGCCGCCACCATGAACACCCGCCAGAGTTGGCAGTCTGTAATATGCAAAAATCCACCCAGAAATGGAAGAGAGGACATTTGCACAAGCTGGGTTGTGTCTACAGAATTAGAAGGCACAGTTGGACTAATTTTAGTGCCGAAAAATTGGAAACACTGGGAATAAGGCCCGGTGGGGAAATGTGGGTTCTTGAAGCCGTTCGGAGAAGAGCCAGTGGGGCGGGGGTGGGGGGAGTCTGGAGCCCCTGATTTGGCTGGAAGCTCAGGGTTGCAGGAGAAGGGTTAAATGTCCTGTAGGTCCCAGATTAAAGGCCTAGGGATGTGGGCTCCCTTGTCTGGCTTCCCGGCTATCTGCTTTCCTTTGTCCTGACATAGATGAGTCCGCAGACACCAAGCTCTCTGGCACTTGGTCCCTTGGGACCCCAGGGGCTCAGGCCTCTGTGATTGGCCTCCCGTGGGTAGACAGCACAAACTCACTTTGTATCAGGGGAGCCAAACAGCTCCCCCACCCCACCCCCAGTTCCCTCCTTCCTTACAGCCAATCGAACTGAGCCTGAGAATTTATGAGAGGCGAGCGAAGCACTTTGAAGAATGGTGCCCTTGTCTCCAGCCTGTTCATGGCCCCCGCGGTGCGCGTGGGGAGGTGGGGAGGGGTAGGCATGCGAGAGGGGCCAGCGCCCCGGGATGGGTGGCGAGAGAAAAGAATGCAAAAGGTCAGGGTCAAAAGTCTTTCTGGGAACCGAGGAGAAAGCTGAGAAGAGGGCTTGCTTCTCCACAGGTGTGTGGAAGCACAATGGGGGCCTTCCTCAGCCCTTCCCAGGGGTGGCAGGGGAGGCCCATCCCAGCCTCAGAATGGGAAGGTAGGTCCCCAGGCATCAAGCAAACTTACATCAGTATCATTACCAAGACTGAGAAGGCCGTGACCCTTGGCCGGTCTTGGCTCTGAGCCTTGGTTTCCTCTTCAGTGAAATTACTAAGAGTGTTAACACTCCGCTCGGGGCCTGCCATGAGATAAGTGCTCAATCAGTATAGGCTCTTAATTTTTTTTTTTTTTTTTTTGAGAACTTTATATATATCCACCATATTGTACCACCTTACCCCCACACAAAGTCTCTAACGCCTCCCCCCATTCCCAATGCACTGTTTTTCCAACACATTCCCCTTGGCCCTTCTTGTCTCTTGGTCCATTTTGTGCTAGTTTGCTGTTTTGGTTGATTGATTGGTTAGTTGATTGGCTTGATTTGGTTTGTCTTACTATGCAGAGCTGGCTGGCCCAGGACTTAGTATGTGGACCAGGCTGGCCTTGAACTCACAAAACTGCCTGCCTCTGCCTCCTAAGTGCTGGAATTAAAGGTGTGCACTTCCACACCAGCCACGTTGGCTTTTTGTTTGTTTGTTTGTTTGTTTGTTTAACCCAGTACACCTAATTAAGGTTGCTTCACAAGCACAGTGAAGATTATTTACTGGATGATGTGTTAGGCTCCAATTGAAGCCCATCACAAATGACATCTTCACAGACCAAAAGCACAGCCATCTCACACTGCAAATAAGACCTACAGTGGATTCAAACCCAGAACTGCCTGATTCTCCCATCTGCAAGTCCCAAAATAAGGAAAATGACATAAATTCTATTTATCCCCACTAGCGATGGCTAGTATAATGAGGTCTGGTGACTCGCACAATCCCAACCCTCGCTGCCAACATGGAGGTCACGGGTGGCCTCTGAGAACTTGAGATGCGCTTGGTATGGAAATAGAATTAAACTTGATAACCAATTGAACTTATGTTATTTCAAAATAGATTTAAGCTAGGAAGTCGTGGCTCATGTCTTTAAGTCCTAGTATCTGGGAACCTGAGGCAGGAGAACTGCCTGTAAGTTTTATGCTAGCCTGAGCTATGGAGTGAGACCTGTTTTAAACAAACACACAAACAGATTGAGGTACCTATAAGCTGAAGGCTCAGCTCTGACCCTTTTGTACACTGTGGTGATGGGGAGGTGGATTCACTATGGCCCTTAGTTTTCCCATCTATAAAATGGGAAAGTATTACCTATAGTGGAGTGTTTATGGAGATTTGCAGAAGGAAGAATACACAACCAACATGGCACACAGGCGGCACCTGCTGTTTCCAGCACACACTGCCACACCCGCTCTTCCACAGTGCAAATGGAAGACCCCACGCATGCTCAATGAGCATTCTAGCAACTGAGATATGCCCCAGATGGAGTCAAAGTGGCACACACAGAGGGCCACTGTTCCCTGGAACCCAGAATGTGGCAGAGAGGTGGTACCAGTCAGGCCATGGCTGAGCATAACAGAGGGGCAAACAGAGCCTCCCTGAGCTGCATCCGGAAAAGGGAAGAGGTTAGACTTCAAGGGAAAGTCATTATCCCCGAGGACGGAAGAAAGCATGTCAGCAGAAGGCAGAGATTTATATCAGTTTCTGCTGTCCTGGGGAACTGAACTTGGGACTCGCCCATGCTACGCAAGTCATTGCGCCAGGTCCCCATTCTCTGTCTTCAGTTTTTGTTTGTTTGTTTGAGACAGGCTCTCCATAGGTTGTCCAGCCTAGTTTTGAACTCACTGCCGCAGGCGGTGTGACTAGCACTCTCCCTGCCTCTGCCTTCAGGCTAGTGGGATTACGAGTCTGTACCGTGAGACCCAGCTAGAGATTTAAAAATACATCCAAATACGTTGGATTTCACCCCGGCGCCTGTGCCGAGCCAATATTTCTGAGGAGAATGAAACCCGTAATCAAGACTCGGGGGTTCCTCTGTGCTATGCAATAAACACAGCTCACCCGGAAGGACGGAACGGGGCTGGCTTCAGGAATGTGTTTGACGCAAAATGCTTTCTGGCTGTGGACAGCAGCCCGTACCTGGCTTTTACCCCATCCCTTCTCCAGGGATGTGAAATAAACTACAGAGAGAACATATATGACAGACTCCCACCAGCCGGTCGGACTGCTCAGTCAGGGCCACGTGGAGCCGGATGTCCGATCACCACGAACTGGCTCTCTGCAGACAAAGGCAGACGGAGGGTAACAAGGATGACAGGTCATAATGAGAAACAGTTACTGCTTATTAAGACACTCGCTTCACGCCAGCCCTGGTGTTAAGTGCTTTTGTGTATTGATCGGCCCCTACAGCCCCAATCATCCGTTCTCTGCCCAGCAGTCGGAGTGCCCTTTTTTTAAGACGTAAAAGTCAAAGTCAGATCATGCTGTCTCACAGCTGACCCCCACCCCCACCCCGGCAAGTGGCGGCTTCACACTGAATTTAGCATGAAATCAAGAGTTCCTGGCCCCAGCTTGCAAGGTTCAGCCCTCCCCGCCACCCCTACCACCCTCACCCTGTCCCTAAGTGCTGCAATCTCTACCTAAGCACCAACGAGTTGCAGGCACAGAAGCCCCCACCTTATTCATCGTCCCTTTACCTACTCCCAGGACCTTTGCATTTTTCTACCCCCAATCGGCCTCCATCTTTTATGCCCTAAGAATGCAGTTGTGGGGCACCACACTGTGTATCAAGCCCAGGGTCAATATGTGCTCGGGAAGCAAGCACTCTAACATCTGGACTACCGGTCCCCAGTTCAGTGGCCTCTCTACAAAGATCTGTTGCCTGATTGAAGATTTTCAGTGTCCCATAGATAGCAGAGGGATTCTGTGCGTCTGCTCCTTGTCAGCCAGAGCTGTACAGCCAGCCACCTGTAGATACGACCTTCAGGGCCTGGCAAGACGGTTCAGAGGGTAAGGATGCCGACCGCCAGGACTGCTGTCCTGGCCACTGACTTCAACCGGTTAGCATCCATACGGCACAAGGAGACAATGGCCGCCGTAAATCTCTAAGGGGGTCCTGTCGCTCCCAGGAGAATAAGCAATAATGAAGATTCTCATGTGGCTTCCATTTTTTTTTGCTTCGCCTTCCTGATCCCTGTTCACCCAGTCCTGTAGACCAAGCTGGCCTTGAACTCAGAGATCCTCCTGCCTCTGCCTCCCTAGCGCTGGGATTTAAGGCACCAGCCACTTGGCCCAGCCCTCCCTGGCTTTTCATTGTATGCCCTCTCCCTCACTACCTACATGGGATTGGGAATGTGGTCCCCTCAGTAGAGTGCTTGCCTAGGATGCTGGGGGTCCTAGGTTCAGATAAACTAGGCAGTGTGGAGCACACTTGAAATTCTAGCACTCTGGAAGTAGAGGTAGGAGGGCCAGAGGTTCAGGGTCATCCTCGGCTACATAGTAAGTTTGAGGCTAGCCTGAGCTATAAGAAACCCTATTTTATTATTTTTTTAAAGATACAGTTATTTAATGAACCTGAGTATACTGTTGCTCTCTTCAGACACACCAGAAGAGGGTGTCTGATCCCATCACAGATGGTTGTGAGCCACCACTGTGGTTGCTGGGAATTGGACTCAGGACCTCTGGAAGAACATTCAGTGTTTTTAACCCCTGAGCCATCTCTCCAGACCCAAGAAAGTCGGTTTTAAAACAACAAAACAAAACACAGCATAGAAAGACCAGGAAATTTAGAAGAAGAAAAAAATCCTCAAAGACACCAGAGAAAGCCCCATGGCGACTCCATTCCCCGAGGCAGTTTGTTTAGTAGGCATTGTGGCTTCCATACTGCTAATCTGTGTTACTGTGGTCCTTAAAACAGCTTTGCAGTGGTTTTTCACCTATAATTATCTTTTTTGCATCCCCCCCCCATGACATTGTATAAATGTGTTCTCAAACACAAGCATCAAGTACTGCCCATCAGCAGAGAAGCTAGGGGCTGATGACCTTTGGCTTGTGCACCGTGGAGGGATGCCTTCATAATCTGATTTACTGGAGTTAGCATCACCATAGAAACACTGGGTGTGTCACATGGACGTTTCCAAAAAAAAAAAAAAAAAAAAAGGTTTAACAGAGCAGGGGAGACCCACTCTGAATATGGACCGTGGCTTCCCACTGACTGGGATCCTGCATAGAATTAAAAGAAGAAAAGTGAGCTAACCACCCGCACTTGTCTCTCTCTGGTTCCTGGACTGGGGGGATGCCATGTGACCCACTGCCTTATGCTTCTGCCGCCATATCTTCCCCAGCATGATTGTATCCCCTCAAACTGTGAGCCAGAATAGGTTCTCCCTAAGTTGCTCTTGTCAGACCATCTCAGTGAGAAAAGCAGTGAATCCAGACTTGATCCAGCTTTCTCATGTGGGTCTTTTCTCCTTTTGCAAGTCGGTCAGTAAGGCCGAAGCCAGAGGGAAATTCAAGGAGGCACCTTCCTCGGGTTTCAACAGAACAGCGGTCCGGGAGAAACTTTTCCTCGTAAACGCAGAAGGACACACCTGTGCTTCATCACAATAATTGCTGCTATTATTCCATCATTTCCGGAGAGTTCACTGCAAAGTCAGGCATCACCGATGACGAAACATGTTCTGGAGACTGTATCGCTGGCCGATGCTGTCGCCAAGTGTCACGGAGTGACTTCCACAGACCTGTGACGCAGCTAGACAAGGCAGGATGTGCTGCCATCTATCCCTGGAGGATCGTCTGTAGCAAACGGCTGAATGTGGAAATTGTGGATCCCCTAATGAAAACCAGAAACTTTGCCCAGATGTGGCCACCCTAAGCATGCTTTTAAGGTCGTGTTTGCTCTCGGCAAAGTTTCTTTGGTTCCCTGGCCACCTGGGTCTTCTTAGCCACTGACAATTCCCATCCCACCGCTGACACACAGATCAACGAAGGCAGGAGGCCTGGCTCGGAGACAGCCTAGAATGGAGATCAGAAATCCAGGGTTCCAGCTAAAGGATGTAGCGAGCTTGGATGAGTGTTTTTCTAGCGCAATCAGGATGTTCTGGGTTCTATCCCCAGAATGCCGTAAACCAGCACAATGGTACACACATGTCATCCCCACACTTGGGAGGTAGATGAAAGAGATCAGAAATTCTAGGCCATTCTGAACTATATAGCAAATTCAAGGCCAGTGTGGGATACAAGAAATCTGCTTTAGGAAGAAAAAATGGGAAGAAAGAAAAGAAATAAAATCCAGGGCTTAATTACAGCCCTTGGACCGATCGATACTTCTCTTCTTCCTTGTTTCTGAGACTGGAAGGTGTAACTGAAACAGGAGGGTGTAAAGTGGACTCGGGGGTGTTATAACACTGTTTTGCGTTGGATTCTTACCATCCATGAGTGTCACAGCAAAGGTCAGCAGAGTTCCGGACTTCACAAGGCCAGCTCTTCCTACAAAGTGACACACATAAACTCAATCAGTGAGCATGCTGTTCGGGAAAGGTCGCGAGGATTGGAGATAGTTGACTGTAGCTTCCAATCGTGTGAAGTTCCTCTCCAGTTCACGTGATTCAAGGCCCGTGGCTCCGGCTCAGCCCTAGAAATGGTTTTGATTGGTTAGTCCTAGCTCCTCACCATGTTGAAGCTGCAGAGGACACGTGACCCATTTTGACCAATAAGACAGGTGGGCTCTGGTGAGCCAGGCGAACACAGACTGGGCGCTGCAAAGCCCTCCCTCCATCTTGCTGGCAGAGGTGAAGCCAATGTGGGCAACCAAGTTCAAGAGGGGTAAGGGCCTGGCTAATGGCATTGACCACAACTAAGGTCAGCCTTAGAGCTTGCCAGGCCTGGCTAGGTGTACAGCTCAGCTGGTGGCATCCTTGCCAAGCATGCACAAAACCTTGAGTTCGATTCTCCAGCACTGCATAAAAACCCAGGCATGGGACGCGTCTATAATCCCAGAATTCAGTACTGAACCTAGGCTGGGCTCCATGAGAGCGCTACACAAACAAACGAAAGAACTCACTAGCTACCATTTTCAGTGGGTTCCAGATTCTCGCTATACGAGAGGATCACACCCAGATAAACCCACTGGAAATCGACAGTATCTTTAAGTGGGAAACATGCGCAATAGCATTAACTTACCCATTTCCTCACCAATCAGACTTTAAATTGTTTGTTTGTTGCAACTAGGTTTGTCTATACAGCCCCGGGTGGCTTGGAACTTGCTTTGTAGCCCACGCTATCCATGAACACAGAGATCCGCCTGCTTCTGCCTCCCAAGTGCTGGGATTAAAGGCTTGACCCACCAAGGCCTCCTTAACGATTTGTTTTCTTTTTAATTACCTGTCTGTATGTGGGGATGCGCACATCAGAGGCACTGGGTCTCCTGGAGCTGGCGTTATAGGCAGTTGTGAGCCCACCAAGGTGGGCGCTGAGAACTGAGCATTGGTCCTTTGCATGAGAGGTGCAGGATCTAAACCACATAGTCATCTCTCCAGTCCCCTGTTCAACTTTAAACACACCTGAAGGGCTTGTCTTATTCGACAGCTGGGCCGAGTCCTCTGTTGTCTGTCTTCCAAAGTGAAGAGGAGAACCACTGTGGGGTTCAGGTACACACTCACCCATTGGTGGGGTCGAATGTCCTGAGTCCAAAGAAGAACAAGAAATTAGGGGGCATGGAGGTGCATGGCTGTGATCCCTGCACTGTGGGCATGGAGGCAGGAAGAATGGGTTCCAGGTCCCTCTGGGCTACATAATGAAGCCCTGTGTCAAAAATAAGCAAATAATTGTTAATTAATTATTAATTTAATTAATTAAAAATAAAGAAAGTCTAAGTGGTAAGCTGGTTTCAGGCTACTACAGCAGGAAAAGAAAGAAAGAAAGAAAGAAAGAAAGAAAGAAAGAAGAAAAAACTGTGCCGGAGGGGCTGGGAGATGGCTCAATGGTTAAGAGCACTTGTTGCTACTGTATGCAGGTTTATGTTAAGGTGATACATGATTGGACAGTGGAGAAGTAGGTAGGAAAAGAGTCGGGAGAAGCAGGAGGATTGAAAGAGGCAGAGATTCCAGAGGCAAGATGGAGGCAGATGTGTATGTTTCTCTTGGTGTATCTCTAGCTTGATAAGGTTGTTATCACTATTTCTAAGGATTTTTATGGGTCTATTTATCCCATATAGATGGGCAGTTTATATCTTTGTCCATTGGTTGTAAGCTTATTGTGTTTGTGGATTGAGAATTTAACATATAAACCTGTTTGATACGTTACTGGGCTATGGAGTCATGTTTGTACCAGGCAATGGAGGAAAGGAACACGCCGGGGCAGTTGTATCCACCTGAGGCAGAAGCAGCAGGGGCGGTAGAGTGAACCAAGTCTGAGTTCATTGAGGTGGCCTGGAGTGCCAGATGGTCCCTGAGGGAGCCAGCAAAGTGTGGGATAAAAGGTTAAACCGCTCTTTAATAGTTACCACTACACCTGTAGAGGACTCAGGTCCCAATATCATCAGCCCGAAGCTCACTCACACCTGTAACTCTAATTGCAGGAGATCAGAAACCGCCTTCTAGTTTCCGAAGGTGCAGGGGCACCCATACGGTGTTCATTATCCTCAGACCCCTCTGCCAAACACATAGAATAAAAGAAAATAAATCTTTTTAAAACAGAAATGATTTTTTTTTCTTTTTCTATGCATTGTTGCTGTGTCTGTGTAAAGGCGTCAGATTCCCTGCAACTGGAGTTATAGTGGTTGAACGCTGGTCCTATCGAAGAACAGCCAGTGCTTTTAACTGCTGAGCCATCTCTCCATCCCCATATGTCTTTAAAAGACAGTGGGCAAGAGAGTGGACGGCTTATAAAACTGAAAATATTTCACTAGCTCTTAATCGGAGAAGATGGCCTGCCTGCCCTTTTTCCCCCTCTTTCTTTCTCTTTTTTATCCCCATTGCAACTCTGGGTGAGCCTGAAGCTAGGGGATAAGTCCCTGGCATCCTCCTGTCTCTCCTTCCTAACTCTGAGATCCCAAATGCAGGCTCAGGTTATTCCAGGTGCTGGGGAGCTGAACTTGGGCCCTCAGGCGTGTACTTTCCCCACTGAGCCATCTTGCCGGCCCCTCCACTTATCTTGTTGCACTGGTTTTCTTCTTTCCAGTTTGGTCCCAGACATTGGACCCAGGGCTTCAGGCCCAGCTGCTGAATACCTCCTTCCACTTTTTGCTTTGAGTCACAGGCTCACAGAGTCACACAGGCATTCTTGAACTTTGTGCATGATCATCAGCCTCTGAGGCTGGGATGCCTGGTTCCTGTCTTCAGGTCTCACTGGGTGTACCTATATCATTCTCTTCCTCATTCATTTGGGGGCACAGAGAGGGTACGTGATTTCTTCAAAGTCACTCAGCTAGTAAGAAGTAGTTGAGATTCAGTCTCTGGAACTGATATGAAATGCTTTGGGACAGAAAGACCCTCTGTGACCGACAGACCCTCTGTTCTCAGTGTCATTGCTGAGCCCTGGGTGGAGCAGCCCTATACTCACCTTACCTTTAGGCTCACAAACTTAAGATGCCTTCAACATTGATCACTATTGAGGCTACCTGGATCCTGCATTTCTGTCTGTCTGTCTGTCTGTCTTATCAGTGTTCTAGCAGATGCCAGGAGAATGGTGCATCTTTAATGGGGTTAGGACAGAGGGTGGCAGATGCACAGGACAGTTGGATTCAATCCCCAGCACCATAGGAAGAAAAGAACAGCTGTGTACAGCGGTAGCTCTCTCTGCTTCCTTGGATAATAAAACCGTTCCTTCTCCAGATGCTTCAAGACTCCGCCTGGTCTTCGATTTTTAAAAGATTGGGAAGGAGGCAGGACTTCCCAACAGTTGACTTTGGTAGGCCAGAGAGCATTCAAGTCATATAAAAACAAACAAACAATCCCCCCCACACACACACACACCTTTAATCCCATCACTCAGGAGGCAGAGGCAGGTGAATCTCTGATTTTGAGGCTAGCCTGGTCTACAGAGCAAGTTGTAGGGCAGCCAGGGCTATACAGAGAAAACCAAAAAGAGACTAGGAAGGAAACCCTAGTTCACAGTCACTACTACTCTTGGCCGTCAGTAACTTTGGCCAGACGAGGAATTAGACCCACTAATGACATACCTCGAGCTGGGCTCAGTCTGGTCATAGCAAGTGCTTGTGGTAACAGCCTGCCTTGGGAACTCTGGGCCAGAGCATCTGTCTCTTGGCCACAGCCCATGTGGAAAATCAATTTCCCCTAAATGTTTGAAGAATGACACAGGAGAGGCTGATGTCTTTCCCCTCTGCTGGAGTCAATCTGGAGATGGCGGGCTTATACATGAATGGAAAAAGCTGGGGTCAGGGGTTGGGCAGAGCTAAGCAAAGGCCCAGCACAAATTTCTTAATTCTAGTAATCTCTCTCCCTCTCCCTCCCCCCATCTGTCTGTCCTAACACCAGAGACAATATACATTTGTGTCCCATAGTGATGTGTTATAAAAATGTCCCAGAACAGAAAACATTTGATTTGAACCCAGCAATTTCACTTCTCCCACAGAAAAGTCCCACGAGGACAGGAGAGTATGTGAGCGGCGTTTGTTTCCTCAGGGCCCTGTGTGCAAAACTGACAAGTTGGAGGCCGGATGGGGATCTGACGGGAAGGGGCTGGGTGAGCTAGTCTACTCATTAAAATAGATGCTCTTCCTTGCAGGCAGTGGAATGGAAAGGTCGCCCTGATACAGCAACCGGCCAGGCTGGCCAGCCGGCGACCTGGGGGTCTGCTGTCTCCTTCTTCCAGAAGCTGGGATTACAGACATTACCACACTTTTACAGTAGTGAATTTAGATCCTTGTGTGTCCAAGATGAGCATTTACCAACTGAGCCATCTCCTTAGATCTGTGCTTTCATTTTTACTTAAAAAAATTATTATTATTATTATTATTACTTGTGGGGTGCAGGTGTGTGTGTTGTGATGAGAAGATAATTATTCAGGGCTTGTTGCCTCCTTACACCATGATTTCCAGGGACTGCTCTCTGGTTGTCGAGCTTGTGAGAAGAGCATTTTTAGCCACTGATCCACCCTGACAGACCCCATGTCGTCATTTTTGAGGCTGTCAGGGATGAACCTCATTTCCACACAGTCTAGTCACAGATGTGAACAGGCTACACAGCTCAACCATCTCCTTCTAGGCGGTGGTCATGTTTTCCTCCACCTCCATCTTCCCCTCCCGCATTTAACCCTTTGCTAGCCTGTCCTTCACACCAAAGTCTCAGTATGTAGCTCTGGGTGGTCTGGAAGTTGTAGACCAGGCTATCCTCAGACAGATTCACCCACCTCTACCTCCTGAGTGCTGGGATTAAATGTGTGTGCCACCCCTGCCTGGCCTTCACTCCTTTTATGGCTGAACAATATTCCATTGTAAGGATGTGCCGTTGTTTATTGGTTGCCATGTGTTGGACGGAAGACATTTTGAATGGTGTCACCCTTCAGATATAATGATTAATATCACTGTATGTTCCATACTTTTCCTCCCCGATTCTTTGGGGTAGGTAAATACGTAAGAGTAGAAAATTATGGCTGTCCAGTAATTATGCGTTTAGTTTGTTTATAATTGCTTTGAGATAGGCTGGCCTTGAACTTGAAATCTTCTTGCTTCAGCCTCCCCAGGGCTAGAATAGCAGGTACCACCCCACTCAGCTAAGATCTGCTGTTTTAAGCCCCAGAAGACTGGGCTCCAGTTCTTCTGTGAGTGGGAGAAAACCCACCTAGGTGGCTGTCTGGCCCCTTAAATTGAGGCAGTTCACAAACAGATCGGGATTAGTGTGCAATTTTCTTATCTGTGCTTTTTTTTTTTTAAATCATCTGTTGAGATTCACTCTTTCAGAATATTTCAAATATTCCTAAGACCCGAGCACTTGGGAAATGGGATTCAAAACATATTAATTAAGTGATTAATGCTGATTTCTCATGTAGGTCTCTCCTTTCTGCACTTGTGGGAGTTTCTTAGTTCTGACTAATCCCAGCACAATAGGCACTAATCCTGATGGGTCAAGTGCAGACCGGGTGCTTCATTCTGCAGTGGGATTTGGCAGAGCTGTAAGGACTAGCATATCTTACCATGGGCTCAACTCATTACCAGTAAATTTAATGACTAAATTGTCTGGGAGTCTGGAAAACCTGAGCTGAAGTTCCAACTTTGCCATTAACTAACCCTAACTTACCTTGAAAAAACTACCCAGCCCTTCTGAGTTTCCTCCTGTATAATATAGAACTGGCTATATATAGGACACACTTCATAGGGTGTCCATGCATCTGTCAGTCCATCCACCAGTCCATTCATCCATTAGTTCATCCATCTTTTAGTCAGTCAGTTTATCCATCCATCCACCCACCCATCCATCCACCCACCCATCCATCCATCCATCCATCCATCCATCACCCACCCAATAAGCAGTATTTCTGTGTGTCATGGTACCTTCTGTTTTCAGATATGAGGCTAGATGAGCAATATACCCAACAAATAATCAAAGGAATAGTTAGGTGCTAATTTGTTATTGTTTGTTTTATTATTTTGTTTAATTTCCTTTCCTTCGAACAGGGTCTCATTATGTAGCTTCGGATGACCTGGAACTTGAAGTAGATACCAGGCTGGCCACAAACTCACAGCGATCTGCCTGCCTCCATCTACTGAGTGCTGAGATTTCAAACTAGAGCCTTTACTCCTGGGATAACAAAGGTCTTCTAAGGAAAAAAAAAATGTAACAGGAGTGCCAAAGAAAGGCTTGAATTTTAAAGTATGTCAGCTTAGATCCAGGAAGTGAATTTACATAGTCTTGAAGCAAAGGAGGGATAAATCCTGTCAATCTAGGGAGAGAGAAGGAATTGCAAAGGTCCTGAGGCAGGAATGCTGCAGGTTCTGAGGAGACTAAGGAGCACAAAGGGCCTGAACCGTGACGTGAGTGGGGAAAATGTGGATTTCAGCAATATGGGAAACCCGTGGAGGTTTGTGTCCTCTCCCGACATTCACATCAAAGGCACCATTCAGTCTGCTGAGTTGAAAATAGACCTAGACCGGGAAGGCTTCTGCTGTGCTGGAGGGAGGGACCACATTCAGGCAGGAGAGGAAAGACTGGGGTGGGGATAGAGGTGGGGGTTTCTGGCCTGGGGAGGTAGCCCAGGGGTGATGGTCCCGCCCCCATTCTGAATTGGTACTGCAGGTGGAACCCACACAGGTGCTCCTGGGGGGGAGTTCAGTGAGGTAACTCAGGTGACATTGTCAGCACAGAGCCTGAATCTGAGAACACGAAATAATAGCTCCTGTGATTATGATTATCTCCAAGCCAGCTAGAACCAGTTCCCCAGCAGGGAGTGAAAAAGGAAAGGAACGGAGTGAAGCTGTGAAGGTTCCCAAGGGGTTTGTGGAATTGGAAAAAGGGCCACTGATGGGACTGAGGAAGACGAGCTTTTCTGCCCCAGCCAGAGCCCTGGGAATCCAGAACAGGAAAGCCAGCCACTCCACTAAGCCCCAGATAGAGGCGTCAAGGTCTGGCCCTCCAGGTCCCTGCAAACACTGCCTTTTTAGTCTAGAAAGCAAAATCTACCAGGATAGCAGGGGTTTTTTACTTTTGTTTCTTTTTCTTTTCTTTTCTTTTCCTTTTCTCCTTTCCCTCCAGAAATCCCCTGGATTTTGGAAAATATTACCATTGCAAGTCAGGTCTTCATTTGAGAATTTTTTTTTCAGTTGAATTAACTCCGAAGCTAATGGTCAGAGATAATTTGCTTCCTTAGAATTCACCTTCTCTCTTTGAGCCCCATTAAAGAGGCAGGAGGTCTGCTGAAGCCGGGGAGGACAGGAACAAGGTGGGGTGGAGTGGGGTCTGGGGTGGGGATAGAGATGGTTTTTCTTAGGATATGTCCACTCCTCTCCTTCCCGGCAAGCTTCTGATTCTGCCCATTCTCTCTTTCTCAAGCATTGGGAAATACAGGTGTGCACAGCCAGGTATGCCCACTGGCTTAGTTAGGGTTTCACGACTGTGAACAGACACCACATCCACAGTGGCCAACCTACTCCAACAAGGCCACACCCACTCGAACAAAGCCACACCCACTCCAACAAGGCCACACCCACTCCAACAAAGCCACACCTCCAAATAGTGCCACTCCCTGGGCCAAGCATATACAAACCACCACGCCCACTTTGTTTTTGAAGGAGGAAGTGGCTTTCAGATGTGATGCCCCTCTCTCATAACTAACGACCGCAACAGCAAATAAAGGGAGGAAACTGGACGGGAAAAGAGTCAGAAACTTATCTACTACAGACTGTAGATCTAAGTCAGAAAGAACCTCCCTGGACAACTCCTGGCCCTGACTTCTCTTAGTCATAGGCAGAAACAGTCAACAATAACAACAACAACAAAAATACAAGGCCAGTCAAAGCCCTGGAGTCTGGGCATGTGACCTCATTACATTTTTCAAAAGTCTTATTTTGTGTGTGCATATGTATGTGAGTGGGCATGCCCAAGCCATGATGCACACGTAGAGGTCAGAGGTCAACCTGCGTGTAAGTTGGATGGGTGGGGCCGGTCGGTTTTCTCCCTCAAACCCAGGTCACTAGGCTTGTCGGCAAGCACCTTTCTCAAATAAGCTAACGAAGTCCAGCCCTGAAACATCAGAGTTTAATCGGGAAAGGGGGCCTTGCAGGTATAATTAAGTTAAAGATCTTGGGATAAGATCATTGATTAGCGTGGCTTCTTAACCCAAGGACCCCTACCCTTGTCAGAGATCTAAAGGACGAGAGACACACAAGAGGAGAAGACATGGTGGCAGGAAGGTCAGAACCCGTTGGAGTAAGGCTGAGAGGCGTTCCTGGAGCCTTTGGGAGATGAATGAATGAATCAGGAGATGAATCAGTGATTTGCTTCTTATCCCTAGCTCCTATGCCTTTCAGTCTTCGGCCCTCCAAAACAGTAGCCGGATACCTTGTTGCAAGATGCCCTGGTAGCAATGATTTGTTTGCAGCAGCCCAGGAGGCTAATTTACCCTTGACCTACCCACCCGGGGAATGTAATAACCTTGGAGGAGCCAGGGGAGTTCTGAGGCAAGGGAGGGTTCCTTAACATTTGCCCTTGGGGCTGTTTGGGTTAGGCACCATTAAGGCCTTCTGCTCCCAGAGCTGGGAGAGCCTAGATAAGTGGTTCTATCTCTCTGAGTCTTAGCTTCTCAATGTGTAAGAGCAAAGACAGCCCACGACCTCCCAGGCCCCGCCCACCTCCCCCATCCCTAGGCCCCGCCCACCTCCCCCACCTCTACCCCCATCCCGCGAGGGAGATAGCAGGATGCTTTAGAGATCTCAGAGACCATCTGCCAGCCCTGGAATGCAGAGTTGCCCAAGATCTCTCCGGTCCTTCCTGCCTGCCTATCACAGCAAGCTGCTGTGTGGTTAGGGCTGTTGATGGGGATCTGAAACGCTAACCGGCCAGCGTGGGTTGAACTGTGGCTGTGTCTTTTAGCACTGGGCTTTTCTTGGTGCAGTGAAGCCCCGAAGGGTGGTTAGGTGGCTCTGTGGATAAAGCACTTGCCCCCACAAGCAAAAAGGAACTCAAGTTCAATCCCCAATACACACCCCCCCCCCCCGGGGAAAGAAAGCCGGATATTGCTGTGATCTCGGTGATTCAGACCAGTGTAATCAGTGAGTTCCAGGTTCAGTGAGAGAGGCTAGTGAATGCCCTCCATCCCAGATTCCAGCACTCAGGAGGCAGACAGAGGCAGGTGGATTAGGCCCTGTTACTACATGGCGTTAATACATACCTACATATTATCCACATACGCACACACGCTAGTGCACACACATGCAAACACGTACACACCTATACAGCGCACACAAACCATAATAGATAAAGCAGAGGCCTGGCTCTCTCCTTAGGTGCCCTCAGAAACAACCAACTAACTGCTCTGCAAATCTCATTGTTCCTGGATGAGCTGTTGGCAGCAGAAAGCCTTAAAAGTCAGCCTCCGCTCCCAAGCAAGCACTGCACTGGGCTTGCATGAAACCACCTAGTAGTGCTGACTTTCAAGCCAGCAGTAAGGACCATGTGGTTGTTCCTTTTTCCTGTGTCTTTGCTCAGAACGTCGCCTCAATGACCTTCCTACTAACTGCCCCCACCCACCCACACACAGAAGGGGCACATCCTTTCTACTCAGTTAAAAGGATTTTTCCCCCCAATGAGCCCAGGTCATATTTCAAACTGCCTCGACAAACTGCTCTGTACCAGGAGCCAGTAAAAGGGAGGCCTTTAACACCGTATTTATTTTGACTGGTTAAACGGACTATGGCTGTAAAGGAAACAGCTCTCAGAAAGGAGACCGCCTGGCCGACTCGGGGCTCACTCTTTTCTCCCCACACACACACTGTTTAAAGCATTCCAGAAACCCTGCCAACTCTCCTGGCACGGCTCTTATTTCCTTACATGCATGTTGCATTCCAACTGGTTAATGTACACTGTGCGCCATTCTCGGATTTTGGCGAGCCCCAGCAAGGTGGCACGGTGTGCTCGGGCTTGTTCGATGCAAAGCAGGGTACCAGGCAGAGGGAGCTTGGGAGGGATGGGAGGTGTTCTCCCTTAGGCACAGGGGTGCCTGGAGTCCCAAAGACGGGAGGGGCAATCGCTTACCCAGCTCTCTCTGGATGTGGCCAAAGCACTTCCTTTGTTTTTCTCTTTGGGTGGTGTTGAGGATCAAAGCCAGGGCATTACACTGTACTGCGCTGCACACTGAGCCCTGCCCCCCCCCCCCCCCCCCCCCCCCCCGGCCCTTCAGCTTCAGCAAAGTCACAAGTGAGCCATCCTTGCGCTTGCTTCACTCTACCCGGAGAGTTTGGGGATTTACGGCCGCACCGCTTCTGGTGCACGGCCAGGAAAACCCAAGGAAACGAGTGAGGCTAACATCAGGAAGCCCGCAGCACCGTTTTCGAATGTGAGTTTGGTGCAGAGGCAATCCAAGGTCCGGGATGCCAACACCTGGAGAAAGGCCCGCCTTCCCCTTCATGTCCTCCTCCAGAACCACCGAGGATGTGCTGTGATTTGGAGCCAACATAATAATGCACGTGGAAGACAGGAAAGCCAGGTTTTAGATGCTCTCGGAACATCTGGCGAATTCAGCTTTAAAAAAATAATAATAAAATAAAATAACGGGCTCGGGGAGTGAGCCCTGCGGAAGCAGTTGCCAGGTACTGGGTATACAAAAACATTGTTCGGGTTGACCCAAGTGTTCTCACTTCCCTCCTTCCCAGTGGAATGGAACCCACGAGACTGGCGACATTAGGAATTCAGAGGAGAAAATTGGCTCTTGGCACCATGGAGCAAAAACATGGAGGTCTGTGCCTGGACAACGAGTCAAACACACGTCTTTCAGAGTCCCGCCTGTGGTGCAAATAGAATGTTCCTGTTCTGGGGTGGAATTACTCACCTGGATCCGACAAGGGTGACGTGGCACCGGGAGAGGGAAAAAAAAAAAAAAAAGATCCTGGTTCCTAATGAGAAACAGCCGCGTGCAGAATAAAATTAGTGAGAGTTGTGTAATCCCAGCTGGCCAGTTGCAAGAACTGGGAGGAGGCAGGAGCTGAGGGAACAGGCCCTGGAGCCCATCCTGACCCTCTGGGTTGGAATTTCTGAGTCTCTCCTTTGCCTTGAGTCAGAATAGGAAACCGAACCCTGACCGCGCGCTCGCTTCTTTTTATAGAACCGAACTTTCTTGCCAGCTTCCTCCGGAGCGCAAGATCGTCCCTCTTGGTCGCTAAACAATACGCCGATCATCAGATGTGAGTGAGGAGAGGGAGGAGGGGGTAGTGTTCTGGGAACACCAGACATAACCCAGGCCCAGGGCCCAAGACAAACACCAAGCCCCAAGTTTGGCTTCCGTACCAGACCTGGTAAATACAACATGTTTTTACAGGTTGGGAAATTGTCTGGCTAGTCTCTGAATTTTCTCAGTGTTCTGTCAGTGTTTTGCCTCGGTGGTGGCCAAATTCACGTTCGACAGTTGCCGAGTGGATAATAGACGGTTTGTAAGATCCGTAATCTGTTGGGGAGACGGAGGCACAGACAACCAAGGAGTCGTTGGCTGTGTGGTAAAAATGACTCTCATGAGATCCTGCTCGGCCCCCGGAGACCAGGCTCGCGCCGAAGGACAATGGGAACCAAGTGACTTAATGTTCAACCAGTCACTGCTCGAGCCACTGTGACCAGGCAGCCCACAGGACCCCCTGGTAATCAGTTTACAGCCAATTCTTGCTTGTAAGGAAAACTGGGGTCTGCTGGCCAAAAGGAGACCAAAAACCAGGGTGTGAAGTCACTGGTTTAAAATAAAAAAAAAAAAAAAGAAAAAAAAAAGAAAAGAAAAAGAATTCTCATTAAAAGTGGATTTTTGCTGATAGTGTTTTGAGGCCAGGAACAGTGAAGTTGGAGGAGTTGCCAGAAGCTCTCAGCTTTTCCAACTTTAGGTTCCCAGTTCCACTCTGGCTCCTTGTGATTGGGTCTCAGCGTTGCCAGGACATGTCACAAACTACAAAATTTGTACAAAAATATATCAACATAAACGACTCTGTGTAGCCTGAAGTTAAAGGGGGTGGGGGTGGGGTTATGGACTGTCCCCACTGGCATGGTTCCCTAGGGCCACCTGGGACAAGTACCATTCCTGACCTAGTCAGACCAGTTTGCTGACCTGCTTGGACCATGGAGTTGCACTGCTAAGGAAGCCAGCTTGCCTTCTCTACCTGCTTCCCTGTGGTTTCCCTACCTGCTCACCTCACATGGGGACTAAAGGGCCAACTCCATCAGAACATTCCAGCTGACACCGGAGCCCCATCCTGGGGGTGGTGGGGTTGGTGGGCTTCGTACCTCCAGTTATTTCTCACTCACAAGGGGTGGGGCAACCTCTTCTATGAGTTCTCCAGCCAGCAGATTTCCTCCTGCCAAAATGTGTGCGTGTGTGTGTGTGTGTGTGTGTGTGTGTACGTGTGTAGTCTATGTTTCTCTGTGTATGTGTCTATGTGCCTATATTTTGGTATATGTCTGTATGTGTGTCTCTTTCTATGAGTATCTATGTGTGTCTATTTGTGTGTATATGTCTGTGTATATGTGTATCTCTATGTGTGTACTGTGTATTTCTATGTGTGTCTTTGTATGTGTATCTCTGAATATGTGTCTTTCTCTGCATGTGTGTCTCTCTGTGTAGATCTGTGTGTGTGTCTCTCTATGTGTCTCTTTGTGTATATGTGTCTCTCTGTATACAGCGTGTGCATGTGTGTACTGTGTATATGTCTCTCTGTGTGTATGTATCTCTGTGTGTATGTCTCTGTGTGTGTAACTGTGTTTCTCTCTGTGTGTATCTCTATGTGTGTTTGTGCGTGTATATTTTGTGTGTGTGTGTGTGTGTGTGTGTGTGATACCAACAGTAAGTCCCATACACTCAAGGTAGCAATGGCTGCAACCTCTCTCCATTGGAGCTGTACAGAAGGAAAAAGCCCAGCAAGGAAAAACAAAAGTTGAGCCACTATTTTCTCAGCTTTCCTGGAGACACTGCTGCTTCCAAAGAAGGGTCAGCAGGAAGGTCTTCAGGTGCCCCACGCCTTGGGGCAAGGCTATTTACTGAACCTTCGGACCTTTGGGCTGCTCAGTTCACTTGGTGTCAGGCTGTTCTATGAAAGTGATGTTATCCGTGTCTCTGTGATTAGAGCAGCCAGCCCCTCAGTTGAAACACCCCAAAATGTCTCCAGGCCTTGTCCAAATCCCCTGGGGTGCAGCCTCACACCCTGTTGAGATTTCCTACCCTAAAGCACTAGAATAGCTTCTCCCTGAGGAGCTATGGGGTTCAGGATTGGGAAGACGGTGGATGTCTACATAGCCAGGCTCGGGCTGTCTGTCGGGCTGTAGCTCAGTGAGTAGAGCACGTATCCAGCACAGAATTCTGGGTTCTACTCCCAGCACCGCCTAAAACTGGACAAGCCTAGCACTTGGAGGTCAGGTCAGCAAGAGGATTAGGAGTTCAAGAACAGGTTTGGTTGGCTGCCTAATGAGTCCAGGACGAACCTGGGTTACATTAGATGCTGTTTTGTTTTTAAAAACATATTGCTGCTGACTCCAGTCCTGTTGCCTGCCTACTATAGCCCTGTATAGATGGCAGATCCTCAGAATGTTTGTTGATTAGGCAAGTGAGTAAATGAAAAACAAATTAAGAATTAGGTTTGGCTGGTGGGTAAGTAGAATTCTGCCATCTCCCCACATAGCTTCCGGATCCTCTGTCTCTCTCTGCCCCACTCCCCCCTTTTCCCCTACTCCCCCACAAAACCCAGCCACACTTACTGGGCCGGTTGTTACTAAGGCATCTTTTTTTTTTTCCTTTCTAAATGCAGCATTTTCTAGAGCAAATATCCCATTTGTGTGTATGTGCGGGGAGGGGGGAGATGAAGAGTGATTTTCACTTAAGATCTTTTTCTTAAATGTCTCCAATGACTAAAACATCTTACAATATCCAGAGGACTACATTTGCTTAAAGAGTTTTTTTTTTTTTTAAATGAAAGAAAAAAAAAAAACTACCACTTTTATCTTAGAGAGTATTTAGAGATTATATACCGCCACATATTTTACAGAGGAAAAATCATAAAATAGCAAAATTAAATTTTCAGACTTTTTAAAAAAATCTCTGCCTTGTAGATAAAGTACCAGGTCGTAAATTGGAAAAACAAAACAATTACAAACACAACCACCACCACCACCACCACCACAACAACAACAACAATAAAATCGATTACTCAAGTACACTGGGAATTCAAGGAGAAAACCTAAGGAGAAAGCAGTAACTGGGACAGTTGCTTCTTTGGTTTGTTGGAAGGAGTGAGGTTCAGGTTCTTCAGGGATTGAGTGGGGATTTAATTGCCACACAGTCAGTAAAGTGAGGGATTTTTTTTTTTTTTTTTTTTTTTTTTTTTTTTTTTTTGTACCTGCTATTTTGTTTGGTTTTTCAGACTGGCTCTCCTGGCAAAGAATGTCCTTGAACTCTGAATTTCCTTCCTTCTGTCTCCAACTTGATGGGATTTCAGGCATTCATCATCCTCCCCAGTCCAAGGTGGGACCTTTAAGAAGTGTTCAGACCAAAGAGTTCTGTCTTCGAGAAGGGGAGTCAACAACCTTCCTTTTGGACACAGTTTAGTTGCCACTAGACGAGCCTTTCTGCCCTGTGGGCTTATCCTTGCCCTGTGATGCCCCTGCCCTGCTGTGGCACAGGGTGGGGCCCTTACAGATGCTGGGTTCTTGCTGTTTGACTGCCTTGGCCACCCAGCCTCAGAGATATAAGAAGGACGGCTCCAATCTTGTGAATTGCTCAGGCTAGAGTATTCTGCTGTAAAACCGGGAAAACTCACAAATAAAGGAGCACAGCATCGGTCCGGGGAGATGCTCTCCTACCCACCAAGAGCTTGCCCCACATGCGTGGAGACTGAGTTTGGGTTCCCAGCACCCATTTAAAAAGTTGGCTGTGCCAATGGCACCTGTAAGAAGAGTGAGCAGAGAGAGAAGGCTCCCTGGTCAGTATAGCCAAAGGTGTGAATTCCAGGCCCAGGGAGAGACACTTGCTCAAAACAGAAGGTGGAAGCCAGGCAGGATGCCATATCCCTTTAATCCCAGAGCTCGAAGCCCAAGGCAGATCTGCCCAAGGCAGATCTCTGTCTGTTTGAGGCCAGCCTGGTCTACAGAGTGGGTTACAGGCTAGCCAGGGCAGCATAGTAGAACTTTGCCTCAAAACCCAAAATAAATAGCAAAAGTTCCCACCCAAATGAATCTGAACTTTGCTTTTAAAACTATGGAGTTGAGTTCTGTTATTAAGAGTGATGGATGTCAGGTTCCAAAGAAACCCAGGACAGGGCTCACACAGTTTCTGTGGCTCCTTCCGGCACTTCTAACCCCTCCCCCTTCCCTAAACCCCTTCAGCCCAGGGCTGAGCTTCACTTGTTCTGATCTCTATATAATCCAACCTTTCAGCATTTCAGCCATGCTTTGGCTCTTGGTCCTTGGCTCCCCTCTTGATCCACTTGCCTGCTCTCCGTCTCTGTCTCTCTGTCTCTCTGTCTCTCTGTCTCTCGCCCCCCACTTCTCTCTTCTCTCATGGCCATGTGTTACAGGATATTTGATCCCACTCTGTACCCCGAGATTATATTATTTACTGGAATAAAGCCTGTTTATAGTTGTGGTGTGGCTCAGCCTTAGCACACACCTTTAACCTAAGAGCTTCCTGCTTCATAGATGGTAGGGGGGAGTCAGGAGGAGGGATAGAGAGACCCATAGGAAGTAGAAGGGGGGGACATTCAGTTTGAAGAGAGGAGATTGTTTCTGGGACATAGGCTGATGAGGAAGGGGTTGACGTTTGAGCATCGTCTCCTGCCATCTCCCCCCGCAGACTCGTTGCTGATGAAAAGATGGTGTGAGACAGAAAGTGGCCATCTTAGGAAGACAGAAAACAGGTGGCTCTCCTCTGCTGCCTTCAAAAGCAAAGCAGGCATGGTAGAGCCAATTCCAAAAGATTTAACTTCAAGCATACAGGCGTTAATGGACAGCCTAGCTCCCAACAGGTCTCATGTCGAGGCTCTCCCTAAATAGGATGCAGTCTGATGGCATCATTTGTCCCTGGGGACGCCACAGTGACTACGAGCAGGACTTTACAACTCCATATGATTGGCACTTGGGGCTGGGTGATGCTGTCTCTGTCAATGGGTCCTGCAAAGAGCTGTCAGAGGCTCAATGGTGTGTCAGTCAGCCGATTGTCACCACGACAGAATTCTGGAGAGATTAAGTAGGAGCAGTTAACTTTGGATCAGTTTCAGCCTTTCACAGAGGCCAGTTGGCTCCATGGTGGCTCTGGGCCTGAGGTAAGAGGTAAGATGAAGGGCTGGTGGGTGCAGGACCATAAGATGGAGGAGGCTGCTCACACCATAGAAGATGGAGGCTTGAGAGGTTAAGGCAGGGGAAAAGACGGGGACAAGATAGATCTTCCAAAGGCCCACCCCCAGGGGCCCACCTCTTCTGTCAGATTCTGCCGGTCACAGTTCCCACGACCCCTCCCCCACTGGCCCATCTGATTGTGGAGCTGTCAGTGGGCATAGCCATTGATTGAGTCACCCACTCAGGAGCCAGTCACTTCTCAAGGACGGAGTGAATCCACCAGCCAGGGACAAAGCCTTTCACAGGAGAGCCTTACAGGGGACATTTCAAATCAAGATGACAGCAAGCAACAATCTGTCTGCTGGGTGCCAATAGCAGACATAACTCTAGTTATCGGACCGGAAAACGAGTCTCAAGTTGTCAAATGCCCTCTGTGGGGTTAAATTCTCCCGGCTGGATAATGACGCTAGATATAGGGTGTTAAGATGCACAGGCAGATAGATGCACAGCCTTTCTGAGTCTCTCATGTGGTCTGACTCTTCGGTGCTTGAACCTGAGGACTCTCTGAATAATATACTATTTGATGGGCAGGCAAATCTCCAGCATGACTTAGCCCCGCCCACTTTTGCTTCCCCTGTAGACTTGGAGCCGAGTCTGCCCTGGCCCTTCAATTTAACAGAACTGGGCGGCCCTGGTGTTCCACTGGTCATAGCAGTCATGGCTGACACCCTACCCAGGCTCTTCCGTGATGCCATTGGTGAAGAACACCAGTATCAAACATTTACCCTGGCATCAAGGCACCCGGGAAGCCTCCCCATGACTAAAGCTAGGACTGTACCATCTCCCAGATGACACTCTGAGCCTCAGAGAGATGAAGTCGCTTGCCTTGTCCTACACAGCTAAGAAAAGCATCCTTGGCTGCCAAGCTGTATAGCCTTTCAATAGAAAACATGAACAATTCTCACACAATAACTAGTAGCTGTTATTTACTAGTGGGAAACAAGTCTAATTTAATAACAAGTCTTTATCATAAACTATTTTCCTGGACCAAAACAACCAATGAATGAACTGTCAGAACAGATTGTTTGAGGGCTGTGGAGATGGTCTTCCAGAGGACCCAGGTTCGATTCCCAGCACCTACAGAGCAGCTCACAACCACCTAGAAGTCCAATCACAGGGGATCTGACCCTTTCTTCTGGCCTTTGAGGGCACCAGGCATACACGTGGTCACGTGGTGCACATTTAACATATAGAAACAACGCGCCCACAAAAAGAATAAACGTTTTAAAGTAAGGAAAACAATAGCGACGTTGTTCTGTGAGGCATGTCCACTGATTTATTAAAGCTCCACCGGACAGGTGCTATCATGATGATCTCCATTTCACAGATGAGGAAACTGAGGCGCAGAGAAATCAAAGGTTGGCTATAATGGACCAGGGCCTAGATAGCCTGATTTAAATATGGGTAGCATGAGCCCAATACACCTAGCAGCATCTTGATCACCACCACACAGGGACTCAGAGACTTGGATTAAGGTCTCCCACACTCTCGGCTTCTTAGACCTGGTTCTGTAGAGCACTGAGATCGGGTGAAGAGTTGTCTCACCTTGGATAAACCTCTTAGATAGTTGGAGTTTCGTCCATCCTTGTAGGATGGAGGCAAGGTCTCTTGTGGCCCAGGGTGGCCTGGAACTTGCCACCTAGCTGAGAATGACCTTTGACTTTTGCTTAAGTCCTTTAGTCCTCACAACTCAAGTACGGCGCCTACCAGTGTGTCTCAGCACTATTGTCGTATGGTATCAGAAGTCCAGTGCAGGGCCTCACCCATGTTAGATGCCCACTCTACTAAGTGAACTGCATTTCAGTCACCCTCGAAGGTTATCTCTCTCTCTGTGTCTCTCCTTCTCTCTCTATCTCTGACTCCCTCTGCCTCTGTCTCTGTCTCCATCACGCACACTCACACACTCACACACACACTCACACACACATTCACACACACTCACACACACATGCTCACACACACTCACACACACACACTCACACACACACTCGCACACACACTCACACACTCACACACATGCACACACTAGCCAGGTGCTAGAGGAGATATAGAACTTGTAAATACAAGTGAAACAGGCTGATGATTCAAACTGTAAAACCGCCTCCCTGATCTACATCAATTATTACACACGATGTACAACAGACCCTGGTCCCCCTCCGTCTCTAAAGTCATAACTCTTTGGCAAAGTTTTGTTTTCACTGTTGTGTCTGTTGACGTGAAAAGCTTACAGATAGGAAGTGAAAAGCCACAGGGGAAATCCTACGAACAGGGCCACCGGCTAGACGCTGGGTTTTATTTGTCCTAACTTGAGAGGCCCAGCTAGGAGGGGAGGTCTACTCCCAGGGACTGACCACCTTCCCACAAGCTCACAGCCACTTGGCCTGGCTTCCTTTAATGAGCTAATTACAAGAGGGCTCTTGGAAGGTCCCCAGAGCCCTTCCTGAATAGGCTCTGCTGAAGACGCCCTGAATGAATTCTTAGCTCCTGAGATTCTGCGGGTGCACTGACGCCCCAGCACGCAGCGGGTGAATAGCACTGCTCCTTTGTAAACCACGGGAAACCAGTCCAGCTCCGTCTCGGTGTACCAGGCCGTATCCAGGTGCCAGAGAACCGGCTCAGCCAGGAAGAGGTTGAGCCGGTTGAGCTGTCGCAGAGGATGTGGATCCCCACCATCGGTATCAACCGTCTGCAACTCTGAAGCCCTCTTCTGGCTTCCCAGAGAAGCTCCACATATGTGCAGACGCACATGCACATAAATTAAAAATAATATATATCTTTTTAAAGGGGCAGTAGGCTGGAGAGATAACTTGGTAGTTACAAGACCCAGGCTTTGCTCCCAGCACCCACATGACAGCTCACAACCGCCTGTAACCCAGGGATCTTCAGATATACACAAGGATTCACAAAGGGCACACACACACATTGGTTTAAAAAATTAACTGTAAAAAATTTTTTAAATCTTTTTTTTTTTTTAAGGTGTGTTAGCAGGAATGTGACTTTTCCTGCTTTGTGTTTGGTTCCTTCTCAAGCGGCCTAAACATTGTCTCAAAATCAGCCATTTTTGAGTTCTGGTCTACCCATGGAGACAGTCTACCTACTTTTCAATAGTTCTAACCCAGGTCTCAGAACTAAGCTTTGTGGGTTCTGATTAACTTAGCATGGGTCATGTGTCCACCCTGAATCATTTCTAGTGACCAAAATAGCTTGGCCCTCTTATTAGTCTGCAATGGATCACATATGTCCCCTAAGACATGGACAGACTCACTTGGTTCTAAGTAGAAGAAGACAGAATTTTCCAAAGAAATACTAGATTCTGACACCAGTTGAGGAAGGTAGATAGAGGCTGGGAAGGCTGACTCAATGCATGTTCCTGATTCTGTCTCTCAAAGCAATTTTCAGAAAGCCAAGTGCTCCTAACAGGACTTGGGGTGGGGGTGGGTGGTTCATAAGCCTGCTATTTGCTTAGACAGCTGAGGTTTTAAATGTGGCCTGTGTCGGCTGTGACAGTTTGAAAATCGTTGTCTGTAAGTGGCACTCACCCATGTGGCTTGAAGTATTATGGTTTCTTCTATTAATTTTTTTTTAAACTTCTTGGAACCAGTCCTTAAGAAGAGGAACCCAGAATGCCACAGGATGATTTGAAACAGACAGACAGCAAATTAGCACTCTGGTGGCCATCTCCCCTCCTCTGACTCCCCTTGTGTTGAGTAACACTCTCAGAGCTGTTCTCTAAACCCATCTGCCTTCTCTGACTTTGCTGATAATGAGTTTCTTCCTCTTAAGGAAAGCAATACCTGCTTGACTCAGAAAGAGCCGCCCCATCCCCTCCCCCACCCAGTTGCTATCACCCTAGTTCAGATTATGGGAAACTCAATTCAAGCTCCAAGTGTGGGGAGGGGGGAGGCCACCCATGGTGGACCTGGGAGCCAGTTCCTGCACTCCCCTGTGGAACCTCCCCCTCCCTACTCTGAGCTCAGAACAGACTAGTACTCTTCTGATCTACCATATCACTAACAATTTTCAAACGCAGGACTGGGGATGGCCCAGTGGCTAAGGGATGAATGAAGTTTGTTCCCCAGACACTTGTAAATGCTGGATGGGACTGATAGCTACTTATTATCCTGGCACTCAGGAGACCTACACCAGGGATCCTCAAGGGACACACTGGCTAGGGAGACTTTGAGCTCTAGGTTCAAGGGATAGAGGCTTTGCCTCTCTCTATCTGGTTGGGAGAGTTTTACTGACATCAATATTAGATCCCCCATGCGCATGCACACACTTGCACAGTACACACATGCACAGAACACATGTACGTATCGACACACACATTTACACACCCGAAACCCATGTCTGGATCCTAGGAGGGAGGCAAGAACTGGCTCCTAAAAGTTGTCCTTTGACTTCCACACACCCATGCTACAGCATGAGTGTGGCTGCACACACACACACACACACACACACACACACACATGCATGCATGTACAACTAAGCAAACAACAAAACAAATAAAAACCATATATTTAAAGATTTCCAAGATCAACCTTATAAAAATGTATGATCATGTTCCACAGTCCACCTTGTAATACGCCACCTCTCCTGACGCCCTGTAGTATGTTTTTGTGTATGTGGGGGGTTTTGTGGAGTGCTTATTAATCTTAGGACAAAATATTTCTGTGCGTTTTGTTTGGGGCCGGGGTGGCAGCAACGAGTCACGTGGACATGCATTATGTGCACATCCACTCCCCAATTGTTAGACCTTAGGTTGCTCTGGCTTTTCATCCTGAGTGGAGGCTCATTTTCCCACATACCTTTAGTGATGGGCTTTAGATGATCTGTTGGAATCCCCTGTTCAAAGGGATTGCTGAGGTTTCTAAATGATTTCATATGCATGCACACACGTGTGCACATGTAAACACGCCATAGTCCACACGAAGGTCAGTTGACAGCTTTGGGGAGTCCTTAGTCTGAGCGTCAAACCAGACTAAGTTTACGTTTGGTGGCGGGTACCATGTCCAGTGAGCTGTGTCCACAGCCTGGAGTGTGGGCTTTCAATAGTTCTGAAAGGTGGGCTCAAGTGGGGGAGTTTCAGGTTCCCCCCTCCGCTGTACCCTGTCTCTCCTCAGAGATGACTCGTCTTCACTGAGATCTGTCTCCTTTCCCCAGAGATGGGGACTTTTTAAAGCCATACGTCACTGAGTATTTAGATGGCTTCATGCAAATGCAGTAGTTAAAACAAACAAACAAAAAACCTTCGATCCAGATGTGTGTGAGTGTGTGGCACACACCTGTAATATCAGCCCTCGTGTACAGAGAAGGGAGGGTTTTAAATAAAAAAAGCCAAAACTACTGCCACCAAAATTCTTCAGCAATAATTTGTATCGGCACCATCAGAGACCTCCAGAATTCAGAGAGTTCTGAACTGGTTTCTCCTACCTATGAGACTGGCCAGGGACCCCGCCTTCATTATCCAGAACAAGGAAGTCTATCACTGGTGGGAATAATGTGCTGGTGTCCCTGGGACCGTGACACCAGGGATTGTAGCCAGGACCAGAAGTGGTTCTGTCACCATGGAGCCCAGCTTCCCTCTGTGTGGAAATGCCTTGCTGATGGCCTTGCTTTGGGGAGCCAGGTCTGTTGTTTGCGAACCAGGTTTCGTTCCAACCAGAAAGGGCCAATGGCCTGTAATGTCATTTGGGTTCCACACAACAGAATGAGTAAATCTAGAAATTTCAAACAGTGCGAAGCAAACAGAGGACCTGAGCCCCGTGCTTCGAGAGCAACCCCCAGGGAAGACCCTGGAAAGGGTGAGCCGAGCCTATTGAAATTGGGACATGACCTTGTTGATTATAACATCCGCCCAGGTGCGTTATTAACAAAATGCCACCGAATTCTCATAATGTTTGGTAGCCGTGCTTGGCTGCACGCAGCACTGGGGATGGGCAAGCCTGCCAGGGTACACTTGGCTGTAGAGAGACAGATAGAAAACCTCTTTAGACTTTGCCCATCTCTACGACACGTATGCACCTCAGCATTTTATCAGCTAATGGCGACAGGCTAGTCACAAGCAGGGGCCCTGTGTCAGGTGCAGGCCGGGCCTATGAGAGTTGCTCAGTGAATGTTTGCTGTCTACTGAATGACTATACAGGACTGCAGGGCCTCTTCCTTCCTATTTTCTTAAGCATATCTCCACTTTCTTGGGGCCTCAACCCATCCCCTCCTAAACCCTTTTATAATGTAATTCTAAATGGGCTAAGTGGGCAAACTGTTTCTTTTCCTTTTCTGTTTTGTTTTGTTGGATTTTTTTTTTTTTTTTTTTTTTTTTTTTTTTTTTTTTTTGAGACAGGGTTTCTCTGTGTAGCTCTGGTTACCTTGGAACTTGCTTTGTGGACCAGGCTGGCCTCAAACTCAGAGTTCCAGCTGCCTTTGCCTCCCAAGTGCTGGGGTTAAAGGTGTATGCCACCACATCTGTTTTTATCATCATCATTATTATTAAAACTATTAAGAACACCATTTATTCTTTGACAATTTTACACATACACGCACTGATTGAGTGATCTCGATCACATACTGCTTATGACACAAATGCAATGTGTTCTGATTCTCTTACCCAATACCTTCTGTTGTCTCCTCCACTCCCACTGAACTCATGCTTCCCCAGCTAGTTTCCCTGTCCTTGACTTTAGTGTGTAGCTGAGGATGACTTTGAACCCCTGATCCTCCTGCCTCAGCTTCCTGAATGCTTGAACTCCAGACTTGTATCTCCATGCCTGGTTTTAGGCTGTGCTTTTGGATGAAACTCTGGACTTTATGCTTGCTAAGCCAAGACCTTACCAATTGACCCAACCAGCCTCTCATTTTGTTTCTTTTGAAGCCCTGGTCCTCCATTGCCTCTCTTTGACCCCTTCCTTCATGAGGCTCTCTGACTTGATCTGTTTTACACCCTGGAGTTTGACCTGAAAGTGGGAATATACAGACCTGGGGGACGAGCCCCCATGGGGTGAGTCCCTGCAGCTGAGGTTGTCCTGGTTATGCACTTTCTCTGACCAGCATCCCCTCTCTTCTTAAATCCCAGGGCAGTCCCACCAGCTCCCACGGGACCCTTCTTGTATGTCAGTGGCTGTCAGCCCCTGCCGTTTGTTCTAAAGCCTCAATTAGTTACTGCGCTTCATAACAGACACTCATTCACACAAAGGAGACTGGAGGAGGATCAGGGGCTTGCTGGCTAGCCAGTCTAGCTGAGCTTGTGGGCTCCGGGTTCGGCAAGAGACCTTGACTCAAAATAAGTAATAAATAAACCCATAAGTAAAAAAAAATGGAGAGTAATAGAGAAAGGTATACAATGTCTATCTCTGGCCCTTCACACACACACACACACACACACACACACACAAACACACACACACACACACACACACACACACACACACACAGATGTGGGAGGGACAGTTCCATGTGGGAGGCATCTCCAGAGTGACAAAGTGTGGCAGAGGGAAATGTTGATGGGCCCGGAGAAACAGGGCTCCAGCTCTGCCACTTGGTAGCCTAGTGACCCTGGGTATGTTTATGTAACCTCAGTGTCCACCTTTAAAGGGCAGTGTCACGGTAAGATGGGAACAGGGGCAGTGGAACTTGCTGGGCACAGGTCAGAGGGGCTGGGGAGGGGGCTGCCTAGGAGGAGGCAGCTGTGAATAGTGGTTGTTTTGTCTGTGTGACTGGAGAGAGGGCCTTTCCTGGCTCCTTAGGGTCACTAAGCTGGTAAGGTGTGAATGTGGGAGCTTCTGGAAACTTCCATGGGAGGAACTGAGACAGAGCGGAGGTGGGCGGAAAGAGTTGTTGCTTTGTTTTGGAATGCAATGAAAGACAGGGACAGAGACTTAGAGAGTGCTGCACACATCCATAATCCCAGAACATGGGAGGTAGAGGCAGGAGGGCAGAGTTGGAAGCCAACTGGTCTTCTGGCAAGACTCTGCCTTGAAAAACCCAATCTAGTACAAACCTGTTCCTGTGGGATGCACGCAGGAGCGTGGTTAGCGTATGCAGATCCAGTTCTCTATGCCTTGATAACGAGGACATAATGTCCCCAGGGAGTCAAGGATTATGAAGAACCCTGGATGGCTACTCGTAAGGCAGCTAGGTTTGCCCCTCGGGGGCTTCTGTAGCTGTGACTGGCTCTTACCACGAGCCTCCTTTCTCTGAGGGAGGTTTCTCATCCCCTTAGGGGTTTACCAGGAACTCAATTGCAGTGTTCTTGGTAGACTGGCTCATCTGGATGCCCATTCTCCACCCCACCCCCACTTCTTCCCCATGGGAGATCTCTTGAGTGGGGGAAGGGGGTGCCTGACAACCCTGCACTACTCTCTGCCTTGAAAGGGGTTGTGCTTTCTGCAATCTCTCAGTTGCAGCACGGCTGAGCCCTTACTCATGTCTACCCATGGGACATCGTTCATTCACCCCATGAGAGATCACAGCCCCAGTCTTGGAATGCACACCCCAGCTGCGTGTCGAAGAGAGCCCAACCCCAAATCTAGCCCGCCATGCTTCCTCAGCAGCCTGTGGGTCCCCAGGGAGCACTTACAGGTAGGTGCTCTGCAGGCTCCCTTCTGGAAGCCACAAGCAGGTGTCCAAAGGCCATGTCCCTTCCTCTGCCATATATATATATATATATATATATATATATATAATTCCAGTGCACCTATGGGAGACAAAGGCAGAGACGGGGGAATTTCCAGAAGTTCCGGGGCCAGAGAGCCTGGCTTCTGATGTGGAAAAACAATAAAGAGACCTTGTCTCAAACAAGGTGGGAGGCAAGAATTGACACCCAAGGGTGGTTCTTTGATCTCCACACAACCACCCACGTCTGCCTGCACGCTCACACACAGAAAGCACTCATGAGTCTGAGGTGCTTTCAAAAAAATACCCCAAAAAACAAAAACCCAGAAAACCACAGTAGCCAGGTGTGTGATGGCTATGCATACAGGGTGACTGTGAGTTTCAGGACAGCCTGGGCAGAGATCTTGTCTCTGGGGGGAAGAAACTACATACATGATACATATATCTCATATACACATAGACACATCATAATCACATACACATATATTGAATGTATATTGAATATATATTGAACAAGGTGCTGAATTTGGGGATGACAAAGGACGTCCTGCTCCAGCACATGGTTAGGAAAGGAGCATCAGCCAGGATTCTGAAGTTTGAGTAACAGAACGCGTACAGGGCTCACGGGAGTAGGAAAGTAGAAAAGCAAGGAAGGGGGGTGGGAACCAGGGGAACACTAATGCCGTCTCTTTAACATCTCATGCTCAGGATGGGTCCCATCTGACCACCTCCTGTTCCTGGTCCGTTCAGGTCAAACATTCATTTCGCAGGGTAAGTTGACAGTTGGTTCGAGATGTCAGGAAATGGGGTCCTATAGCAAGACCCCCTCCACTGCACAAATAGTATGAACTTCCACCTCCTCCAACTGCGTCCTTTATCAAAGCTAAGACAGGCTAACTTCTTTCCCTGGAGCCCATGGGGCATTGGACTGGCCAGAGAGATAAAGTGCTGAGTGAAGGAAAGCATTCTGGGAAGGATTATAGCCTCCCTCCACAGACATTTACTTATTTGCCCGGTGTGGAGGCTCCTGAATTTACATCTAGCACTGAGGAGAGAAAGGCAGAGGGAGTTGTATGGTTTCAAGGCTTGGTCCATACAAAGAGTTTCAGGACAGCCTGGGTTACATGGAGACCCTGTCTCAAATCAGAAACAGAAGGTGTTCTCTGTTCTCCCTAGACCAATTCCTTTCCTCTGCCACATTCCAATTCCTCAGCCAGTGGGGCGGGCCTGTGTGCTACTGAAAAATCATACACATTCAACACACACACACACACACACACACACACACACACACACACACACACACACAATAACCGGTTAAAATGTGGTAGAGTAGGTGAGAATAGCTTCATCATGTCCAACTTCCCCATGGAGTGCCCACCTTCACTCTCTTTAGCACCAGAATTTGCGTGCACCGAGATGAAGGGTCCGTGTGCACCGGAAGAAAAAGGGTCCGTGTGCACCGAGATGAAGGGTCCCTGTGCACCAGAAGATGAAGGGTCCGTGTGCACCGAGATGAAGGGTCCGTGTGCACCGAGATGAAGGGTCCGTGTGCACCGAGATGAAGGGTCCGTGTGCACCAAGATGAAGGGTCCGTGTGCACCGAGATGAAGGGTCCCTGTGCACCGAGATGAAGGGTCCGTGTGCACCGAGATGAAGGGTCCGTGTGCACCTCTCATCATCTGCACCACTGTCAGGCGATCCGGAAACCTCAAGTTTCACAACTTTATTCAAAGGAAAGTCTCCGAAGAGGGACACCTTGGACACTGCCCTGGATGGACAGCAAACACTGGTCACCTCCTCCTGAGTCCAAAAGGACCGTTGGTCTCCACGTTCACCTTGATGGAACATGGAGTTTCCATAGAAATCAACCCTCAGGCGTGCCATTGAGGGATTTTTTTCTAGATGGAGTTCTAGACTGAGGTGGGAGGTCCCAGATGGGCGGCACCACCCTTACACTGGTGTCTCTGACAGAATGAAAAGGAGACAGCTGAGTTCTAGCCTCCCTCTCCTTCTGCTTCCCGACTGTGGATGCCGTTTAATCATAAACATAAACCCAAACAAACCTTTCCATTCTTTTGTCACAGCCATGAGAAAAGCCACTGTGATGGTGTGTATATACTTGGCCCAGGGAGTGGCACTATTAGGAAGTGAGACCTTGTTGGAGTAGGTGTGGCCTTGTTGGAGTGGGTGTGGCCTTGTTGGAGTGGGTGTGGCCTTGTTGGAGTGGGTGTGGCCTTGTTGGAGTAGGTATGGCCTTGCTGGAGTAGGTATGGCCTTGTTAGTAGAGGTGTGGCCCTGTTGGAGTAGGTGTGGCCTTGGTGGAGGTATGGCCTTGTTTGAGTAGGTGTGGTTTTGTTAGTGTAGAGTTGGCCTTGTTGGAGTAGGTGTGAGTGGGCTTTAAGACCCTCATCCTAGCTGTGTGGAAGTCATTCTTCCACTAGCAGCCTTCAGAGGAAGATGTAGACCTTTCAGTTCCTGCACCATGCCTGCCTGGATGCTGCCATGCTCCTACCTGATAATGGACTGAACCTGTAAGCCAGCCCCAATTAAATGTCCTTATTTTTTAAAAAAATGTTGTCCTTATAAGAGTCACTTTGGTGTGTGTTCACAGTAATAAAAGCCTAAGACAGGCACTAATATAACTAAGGTGGGAGTGGACCCTGTGGGCTCACTGTGGAAGCGTTTCTCAGGGGACCTTTCTGTGGCCAGGACCATCTGGTTTGAAGTGAGAGGACCAGCCTGGACCAACCTATGCAAGAAGCCATGGGAAAAGAGTGAGTGTTATCACTGCTTATGGGAGTCTCAGGTCAAGTGCTGAGTGGGGAGGAGACAGACCCCTGACATCCAGGGCACCGAGGAGAGAGTGCGGAGACTCTGGGGGAACAACTTCTGGCCATACCCTCTGCAGAATTAGTTCCTCCATCTACTTTCCAGGCCTTTCAGATGCCAAAGGAGCCATGTTGGTCCCACTGGGTCTCTTTGTCACAGTGGATGCAGTATAGCAGGGCAGGGGTCAGGGGAGAGAGCATGGCAGCTTGCTCTAGAACCAGAGGCATAGTTCACAGTCAAACGGTGGGGGGGGGGTCAGAGTCACATCTTTCTCACAGATTGCAAGATGGAGATTCTGTACAGAGCACTGGGACACAGCACAGTCCCCTGCTATGAGAATGCTCAGGGACCAAACTTCCTGTCCACTCAGTTAGCATCAAGTTGACACTGACACCACCATGTTCCAGAGGCTGAACCCGAGTCCAGAAGCAGGCGCTGATCAGTATTGGTTGAGGATGGTTATAGATGCTGCTGATGGACTTAGTAACTCAGTCTTTGAAAACCCCAGGAGAGATTCTCAAACAAGGGGAAAGCAAGGCCTAGGCAGCTCGCTGACTCAGTGGTTAAGTGTGTGCTCTTGCAGAAGACCTAGTTTGCTTCCAAGCACAAAACAGGCAGCTCACAACCTCCAGTAATTCCAGCTCCTCTGGTCTGGCCTCCGAGGACACCTGCACTGATGTTCTCTCTGTCTCTGTCTCTGTCTACCTATCTCATCTCTGTCTCTCTGTATCTCTCTGTCTCTCCCTCCATCTCTCCCTCCATCTCTCCCTCCCTTTCTCCTTCCCTCTCTCCATCCCAGCAAAAAGAATGAGAGAGAGAGGGAGAGAGAAGAAGAAGGAGGAGGAAGAGGAGGAAAAGAAGAAGGAGGAGGAGAAGAAGAAAATACAAAGAGCCTGGCAAATCCCTGGGCCAAGTTCAACCAGAAGCCAGTTTGAATTTTGCTGTTTTGTTTTGGTATAGCCAGAGAGTTAAAAATGTTTTTCTTTTGAGCATTCTTAAAAGACTGTTAAAATAAATAAACTAAAAAGAACATGTGTATTGTGTTGACCCTCAGAGTGAGAGAAAACAGAGCAAAGTTTCTGAGACAACATGGGGCAATGTGGCCAGTCTGTTGGGTTTTACAGACGATGACTTTGAATGTCCGTGGAAAGAAAATTAAGTCGACACAATGCTGACTGTGGGAAGCTGTCCTGTGCCCACAGGACTCCGAGGCAAAGTGAAATAATTTGTTTGGAAGTTGTTTAAAGTGGTTTATTTTTCTTAAATTCTTTCTTGGGCTGAGTGGGTAGATAAGGGATAGAATTCTTGCCTAGCTTGGGTGAGGCCCTGGGGTCAATCCTTGGAGTGGTCTCTCTCCCTCCCCCTCCCTTCCCCTTACTTTCCCCTTCCCCCTTCCCCCTCTCCCCATTTCCTACCATAGACAACCCATATTCTCATGGGTAGGAAATTAACTGTTTGAATGTGTCCTTAGGTGGACTACTATGCAGCCAGTAAAAAAATAGTGAAAATGTGTTTTAACTGAGATGCAGAGATGTTCATTATATATGTTCAGTTAGCTTTTGTGTATTCATTTACTTACCAATTGTGCTCCTGAGGACAGAACTAGGCTAGACTCGGGCTGCCACCAAGCTAGCACCCCAACTATCATTTTGAGTTGAGACAGTGTCTTGCTATATAGACCAAGCAAGCCTTGAGCTCAAGATTCTCCTGCCTCAGCCTCCCAATGGCAGGGCTTTATCATGCTTGGCTTGAATCAAATGCTTGTCAACATAATCTTATAGCCTATGAAATGTGTCTCCTAAATGTTTAATGCTGAAACTTGAATTCTACAATTTGTATATTTCACAGTAGTTTAGCCAAAAGGGAGGGGTGATCTCATTATATAGACCAGGCTGGCCTGGAACTCACAGAGTTCCACCTGCTTCTGCCTCCTGATTAAAGGTGTATGCCACCACATCCAGCCATTGAGATTTTCCTCCATCTCGAGTATAAGAATAAAACCTGTCCTGGCTGCATATATACACAAAGATTGGCAGCAGACTCTTTCCTAGAAATGATTTTTATACCTATAAGTGCTCAGGAAAAGCCAGGCTTGCTGGCACAAACCTGTAATTCTGGCACTCAGGAAGTTCAAAAATCCTCGGTTTAAGGTCAAGGTGGCCTATACAATGAGACCCTGTCACTAAATAAATAACAATTTGAGAAACAAACAAGCAAGCAAATACCCCAAATGGTTGGAGGAGCCAAAATAAGACTTGTTTGACATCAGATTGGTGGTAAAGCCAGCAGAGTTGACCCATCATGAGGAGGCTTAACCCAGGATGGGAGGAAGAGGAGGCTAGCAGATCAGCCAGTATCTCTGAAGTTATTTCCTTGATGGGAGGTGAACTAATACTCCTCACCTGTTTTGAGGCAAATGGAGTTTGGAAGCAGGTTGGAAGCCAGCCTTGGGCTGTCCATTTTGGGCAATGAATTGCTCAACCACATGGGCAGCTTGAGGCTGTTGGACTGGCTCCAGCCCCTATCGCTCTTTGGTGACACTCAGATATCAAATATTTGCCCACTTCTTGCTCATAGATCTCGGCAAAGTTTTTAAGTACAGTCAGGACAGCCGTCACCCGGCTTCTTATCAGTTTCATGGCCAAGCATGGGGGCTGTAAAACTGCAGATAAACCACCCGGGGAGGTAGGGAGCGCCTTGCCTTATCATATACCTGCAGCAATAATTAACCATGATGGGAAAAGAACACTCGCGCTGAGCCGCACATGCCTACTTTTAGCAGCCTGTGAGCTCTGTGAGTTCCACCCAAGATGTGCAGAATCCTGCTACACTGTTGCTCCTCACCCTAGAGACCTTTTCCTCAGCAGCTGCCAGCCTCTCATGACCCCTCCCCCAAGCCTCCACACTGTATCCATTGCGTCAGACCTCTAGCAGGTGAGATGTCCCACCAGAATTGGCGAATTAGACAAGATATGGGCCAGGAAGGACCTGACCCACAAAGATGTTCCTTTCATCTATCATGCTAGTAGTTGGGATTTTGTTCTTTGGGAGTTGGAAGGGTAGGAAGAAGTAATTTTGAATTTTGAGGCTGGGGCTCAGTTAATCCAGATTGGCCTTAGACTCCTGATCCTCTGTCCAGGATCAAGTGCTGGGATTACATGCCTGTCTGCAGCACCATCTTTGGCTTGCTCCCTCATTTGTTTTTGTAAGAGTATCACTGAGTAGCACAGCTTAGGCAGAAACTCACTATGTAGCTCAGGCTGGCCTTGAGTTCAGGGCAATCCTCCTGCCTCAGCCTCCTGGGATTACAGGTGTAAGCCACCATACCGAGCTCATTGAGACAATGACTATTATCTGCCCCTTATTGCCTGGTGTTCCCAGAAATTCAGATTATACATCTATTACACCAATGCAGCAGGCATCCTGCCACACCAAACAGCTCACAATGAACCCATTCATCCATCCAGCCAACAGCCAGCCAACAGCCAGCCAACATCATTGGCTTCTAAACCCTGCTAAGTAAGTGGCACTGTTGGGTAAGCTATGGGAGCACCGGGGTTGTTAATAAAAACATGGACTTATAAAGTCACATCCTGGGGCTAGCCCTGGTAGTGAAGGTCTATCATTTAGCTACCCAAGAACCTTAGACAGCAAGACCACAAGTTCAATGCCAGCGTGGGTCAGACAGAGAATGTATGGCCAACCTGGGCTATTTAGGGAGATACTGTCTCAAAATGAAGGGAGGGAAAAAGGATTGGGAATTTAGTGCTGTGGTGAGTGCTTTTCTATAATATTCCAGGACCTACGTTCAATCCCTAGTCTCTCTCTCTCTCTTAAACACTCACACACACACACACACACACACACACACACACCATATATATAGTGATGGGAACATGGGAACACTGGGTCTCCATCCTCACAGAGCTTCCATACAGAAGAGGAGCCTGGTTCACCATATGAGGGTGCAGGGTGTGGTGTGTGTGAGTGAGAGAGAGAGAGACAGAGACAGAGGGAGAAAGTGGGTGGGTGGGAGGAGTCAGTCATCACTGAAGGCAAAGTTCTGGAGACTTTCTGAGGAGAGAAGTGTGAATTCACTTAAAGAGCTCTGAAGTGCTTGGAGCCTAAGAAGGAAACCCAGCATCTACCTTCCCAACAGAGAGAAGTGTCTACAGGGCCCCTCAACACTCCTGTACATTTTGTTCCAAAGCAGCATGAAAGGCTTGCCTGCTCCTAGCCCTTCTCCTGGACCCACCATGGCAGCAATGCCAGAAAACTTTGTGCCTTAGCTGCTGGAAAGAGTAGGTTCAGGAACCCATCTGCCCTTGGAATACTGTCTAGCATATACTGCCTCAGTGGTTATGGGATAAGAACTCCCCAGTGACATTCTCTACACTTCTAGAAACCAGTCCAAGCTAGAAATCACCTTGATGCTCATGTTTGCCAACTTCCTCTCTCTCTCACCTCTTCCCACCTATGGGATCAAAAGAGGGTGGCATGGATGAAGTTCTCTCCTCCCCTGACCACCACCTGTAACACATTAACAACCATCTTTAAAAGAAGTAGACACTTGCCTCTGAACTCCTTTGGCTATCTGGTAGACCTCATTGATTGCTTACCTGGTATCTATTCCTTCATTCTTGAAGAAAGTGTAGCTTGGCCTGCAACGTGTCAGCCTGGGGCTGGGAGGAGGTTGGATGTGAATGGATCTATTATGAATAGTCTGGTCATGCAATTCAGTTTTAGGCAATGAGATCTAATCGGGAGGCTCCTGATTTCTTGAGGAAAGGAAGAGTTCACAGCTTGGATCATCTGACTGATGCTGTGGCAGCTACCCTGTGATGGTGAGCAAGCTGGAGGAGGGTCTCTGAGATGGTAATCCCAGTGTAGCTGGGTATAATTGGTGAGCCAATTCAATACTAAAATTCTGTTTGGGCAAAAAATAGAACCTTATTTGCTTAGCCACTGTAATAATTTTAGTTACAGAGATCAAATACACTCCTGGCTGGTTGAACACAACCAGATCACACAGTTCAGAGTTAATAATAGCATCAGAGGGATGTTTGCAGGCTCGACTGGGTTTACCAAGCAGCCCTAGCACCTTCAAACTCAACCCCCAACAGCGAAACTGGGTCTGAAACATGGCAGAACTGACTCCCAGACATCACGGTGGCTGTCATGGGTAGGTATCTATTGCTATGATAAACATCATGATCAAAATGTTTATTTTTGGAAGGAAAAAGTTTATTTCAGCTAACAAATCTCAGGTGACACAAGTGTCACTGAGAGAAGTCAAGACAAGGGGCAGGGATTGAGGCAAAGGCCTAGCTTGCTCAGTCTGCTTTCTTATATAACCCAGGACTACCTGACTCAGGGAATGACACCGCCCACAAGGGGCTGGGCTCTCTGACATCAATCATTAATCAGGAAAATGCTCTACAGGCATTTTCTTGGAAAAACATTTTCTCAGCTGAGGTTCCCTCTTCTAAGATGACTCCAGTTTGCTTCAAGTTGACCCAACCCTAACCACTGGGTTCAGTGGAAGGTGAGTTTAAAAGACGTGAAAGTGTCTCCATACAACCTAGAGATGGTCCCAGACTCTCAGCATCCTGGCTCAGACCTGGGGTTAAGCCCCTACTGCCTGTTAGGGCCTCTTGTTTCCTCAGCAGGTGGTGATACCTGGCTTCCCTCATGATAACTCAAGAAATGTTACGTTCTCACCCCTCTCCCCTGTCTCCTTGCTCCCCAGGGAAAGGTAGGAAATGGACCAGGCAGCTGGAGCTTCTTTCTACTCAGCAGCAGACTCTCAGAACATTTGCTGAGTGAGCAACTGAACATGCGAATGAGTCTGCCCTGCATTGCCAGTCTGAGCCCCGGTTAATCCATAATTTCTCTGTTTGACTTGGAAAGGGACCCTGTAAATTTGAATTCTGTAAATTTACCTGCTGAATTCTGTTCTTTGACTAACACAGAAATTGCTTTGCACAGATGGGGAGGGGGGAAGACAGGCTGGTGGGGGTGGTTACAATTGCCAGGTGGATAATACCTACATGGCCAACCCACAGCTGCCCATATAGGGAAGGTGAGCTGTCAGTATCTGAAGCATGAAGCACCAGTGTGTGTGTGTGTGTGTGTGTGTGTGTGTGTGTGTGTTTGTGGGGGGGTGCCTATTATTCATTAGCTGAAAGATGCAAATGGGTCAGATGAGACTCAATCTCTCAGCTTAGGCTTTATACAGATTCCTGTCACCCCCAGAATGGTTAAAATGGTTACATTCAAAGAAGCAGCTGTGAGTTACACTTCCCTGCCCTGATAGAACAAGAATCTTTGATTGATTGATTGATTGAATAAAGAGTAGGGGTGGAAGGGGGTGTCTATGACCTAGATTTGGATAGAGTCTAGCCTGACCATGTGTCTTTAAGCTCATCCCACCCCAGCCTCAAGGCCGGTATGAATGACAGACAGACCATTGCTTCTTCTGGAGCCTTCATCCCTCCCATTCACCCTGCCCCAGCACATGTGGCTTCCATCCATCAGATCAGCCAGATGTCTCGACTATGCCCCTATGTTGACCTGAAGCTGGAGGAGGGGTTGTACATGCTGGCTGTGAGCCCAGAGGTTCTTCTAGGACAAGGGTTCCACTTGACTTGTCAACCCACAGCCCCATCACTGAGATAGGTTTCCTAACCTTGGCTACTTTGGCCCTATACTTGACCCAGTCCTGGTCTGTAGTTTCATAGCACGCCATGGCCGGCTTTGTCTTGTGCTGCCTGCCCTACAGAGCTAAAGGCCATTCCCTGTAGATCTCCACAGGCCTGGTCAGGTTTGCCTGGTCTTTCCCAAAGCTGTCATTCTTCATAACTCATTAGAAATCAACCATGGGTCCAACCTGGGCTAAGTACCGGGGCTTCATGATGCCCAGACAGATTCAGTCATTACCCAAAAACCTAAAGGAGAGAGACAGACATGGGCCTCTAACTTCTGAGTGGTATATTAGAATAAAATTAAAGATCAAGGGCTCTGTGAAATTCCAGGGACATGTTTGTTTTTTAGAGAAAGGAACTCATTTAGCCCAGGCTAGCTTCAAGCTGGAAAAAATTTTGAATTTATGATCCTTCTGCATTATCCCCAGTGTGCTGGGATCTAGGTCTAAGACACCACTCCCAGTTTATACAATACTAAAGATGGAACCCAGGGCCTTGTGCATGTTAGGCAAATATTTTGTCCGCTGAGCTATATATGATTTAAGCCCCTGTGGTACCTTGGAAGGAGGAAAAGCCAGAATAGAAAGGGGAAGACAGGTAAGATACCTCATGTCAATAGGGCACCTATGGGGTCTGACACTGCCATCAAGATCCCTCCCTGGGAATCAGATCTCTTTCCTGCTTCAGGAAGGGATGGAGTATTGCTAACCAAGAGGTCCCCAGTGCCTTCCCCAGACACAAGGCCTGTCTTAGTCAGGGTTTCTATTCCTGCACAAACATCATGACCAAGGAGCAAGTTGGGGATGAAGAGGTTTATTCAGCTTGCACTTTCATATCGCTGTTCATCACCAGAGGAAGTCAGGACTGGAACTCAGGAAGGTCAGGAAACAGGAGCTGATGCAGAGGCCATGGAGGGATGTCACTTACTGGCTTGCTTCCCCTGGCTTGCTCAGCCTGCCAGGTCTACCAGCTCAGGGATGGCTCCACCCACAATGGGCTGGGCCCTCCCCCTTGATCACTAGTTGAGAAAATGCCTTACAGCTGGATCTCATGGAGGCATTTCTCCAACTGAGTCTCCTTTCTCAGTGGTAACTCCAGCTTGTATCAAGTTGACACAAAACCAACCAGTACAAGGCCAAAGCAGCCATGCTAATAACCCACCTCTGGAGGAGCAGCCAGCGCCTCCCATAGTATCCTGGGCAGATACCGCAAATGGTGGCTTTATGGAGCCCTACTGTTTGAAAAGGGAAGAGAATGTGTGCTGCTTCTGCCTGAAGGGGAGGGGCTGAGACTGCTGCTGCACATCCAGGCCCCAGATAACACACTGAGGGGCTTGACAAGGCCTCTCTGATTCTATGGAAACCCCAGCAGGAAAACTGTTGTCCCCAGGAGATTAGGTGAGACATGGAGACAAGGAGACACTGAAGGTCAAGAAAGGTCAAGGAGAGCACAGTCTGAGCCAAGAGCCCAAAACAAAAAAAAAAAAAAAAAAAAAACGAACTTAAAAAAGTTAGGTTTGGTTGTTGGTTTAGTCCCTGGGAGCTCTGGGGGGTCTGGTTGGTTGATATTGCTGTTCTTCCTTTGCAAACCCCTTCAGCTCCTTCAGTCCTTTTTCTAACTCCTTCATTGGGATTCCCGTGCTCAGCCCAATAGTTGGCTGTGAGCATCCACCTCTGTATCTGTCAGGCTCTAGCAGAGCCTCTCAGCAGACAGCTAGCGATACCAGGCTCCTGTCAGCAAGCACTTCTTGGCATCTACAATAGTGTCTGGGTTTGGTGTCTGTATATGAGATGTATCCTCAGGTGAAGCAGTCTCTGGATGGCCTTTCCTTCAGTCTCTGCTCCACACTTTGTCCCTGCACTTTCTTTAGACAGGAGCCATTCTGGGTTAAAAATTTGGAGATGAGTGGGTGGGCCCATCCCCCTACTGAGGGCCTTGCCTAACCTCTGGATCTGTCTCTACAGGTTCTGCTCCCCTTTGTTGGGCATTTCAGCTAATCTCATCCTTGTTGGGTCCTGGGAGCCTCTTGCTTTCCTGAACTTGCTGATGACTACCCCCTATGCCCCATCCCCCATTGCTACACACCTGTGTTCAAATTCCTGACTCTCTGTATATCATCTTCCTCTCCTCCCATACCTGGTCCTGCCCCCCCCCCCATTTTCCCCTCCTTCTCCTCTCTTCCTCCCAAGTCTCTCCTACCCTCTACCTCCTGTGAGTATTTTGTTCCCACTTCTAAGAAGAACTGAAGCATCTGCACTTTGGTCTTCCTTCTTCTTGAGCTTCATGTGATCTGTGAATTGTACCTTGGGTATTCTGAACTTTTGGGCTAATATCCACTTATCAGTGAGTGCATACCATGTGTATTCTTTTGTGACTAGGTAACCTCACTCTGGATATTTTCTAGTTCCATCCATTTGCCTAAGAATTTCATGAAGTCATTGTTTTTTAATAGCTGAGTAGTACTCCATTGTGTAAATGTACCACATTTTCTGTATACATTTCTCTGTTGAAGGACATCTGGGTTCCTTCCAGATTCTGGCTATTATAAATAAGGCTGCTATGAACACAGTAGAACATATGTCATTGTTATATGTTGGAGCAATTTTCGGGTATATGCCCAGGAGTGGTATAGTTGGGTCCTCAGGTAGTATTATGTCCAATTTTCTGTGGAACCACCAGGCTGATTTCCAGAGTGGTTTTACCAGCTTGCAATCCCACCAACAATAGAGGAGTGTTCTTTCTCCATATCCTCTCCAGATCTGCTGTCACCTGAGTTTTTGATCTTAGCCATTCTGATTGGTGTGAGGTGGGATCTCAGGGTTGTTTTGATTTGCATTTCCCTGATGACTAGGGATATTGAGCATTTCTTTAGGTGCTTTCCAGCCATTCGATAGATATTCCTCAATTGAGAATTCTTAGTTTAACTCTGTACTCCATTTTTAATTGGGTTATGTGGTTCTCTGGAGTCTAACTTCTTGAGTTCTTTGTATATATTGGATATTAACCTTCTATCAGATGTAGGATTGGCAAAGGTCTTTTTCCATTCTGTTGGTTGCCTTTTAACCACCAGCCAAAGAGTATACATGGGGGGACCCATGGCTCCAGCTGAATATGTAGCAGAGGATGGCATTGTCTGGCATCAATAGGAGGAGAGGCCCTTGGCCCTGGGAAGGCTGAATTCCCCAGTGCTGGGGAATGCCAGGATGGTGAGGTGGGATTGGGTGTGTGTGTGGGTGTGTGTGTGTGTGTGGGTGTTTGTGGGGGAGTACTCTCACAGAAGCAGGGGGAGGGGGAATGGGATAGGGGAGTTCCAAGGGGGAAACCAGGAAAGAGGAAAACATTCAAAATGTAAATACATAATATGTTCAGTAAAAATAAATCAAATTTAGGTATCTTAGAGTTTGAAATTCAAGGATTCCACAAAGAAGACAATGACAAAGCCATGTTAATTTCTTCCTTCCCTCCCAGCTTCAGGTAGTTTTTGAATTCAGAATAAATCTTGTGTTCCACAGTTCAAAAACAAACAAACAAACAAACAACAACAAAAAAAAAAAAAAAAAAAAAAAAAAAAACCTTAGGTTTGTCCACCCAGCATGGTGGCACATGCCTGTAATGACCCACGTCCGTGGGCTGAAGAAGTATTAACAAGACAGAGCCCTGAGCTATACAACAAGACACCAACTCAGAAAAAAATAGTAAAACTTTTCTTATTGAAATAATAAAACATTTATTTAAAGGCTAGGTTTGTTCCTTTTCTCCCCACACTCATTAACTGATGCCCACTCAGTGGGTCCCTGGGGAGACAAGTTGCTCCTTTGAACGGTGTGAAGAATCCATCAGGGAGTGTTTCTAAGGATGGGATGGATTTGGAAAGAAATTACTTGATTACTCAGGAAAGGGTGTGACAGCCACGGAAGTCCTGCCAGGAAGCAGGGGAGGCACATCTGGTAATAGGACATAATTTCTTTTATGTAAATGAGGCTGAAGGTCCTCAGGAAAGATGCTTCCCTACTTCCTGTGGGGAAGGGCCACCCCATGATCCATGCACAGTGGGAAGGCATTTACGCTCCTCTCAGAAGCAAGAGCACAGGTTCTCAGGGGAGAACCAGGCTTCAAGACGCTTCTAAATTACCGTCTCTGTGTCCCAGGCACAAGCTTATTTTTCTGCCCAAATCTTTTGTTGGGCTGGGATTTGAAGTAGTGGTGGGGTGTGGGATACATATGTACACTAAGGAAAGTCATGTGACCCCGGGGATGCCTTAAGGTGAGCAGAGAAACCCCTCCCCATGGTCTAAAACTTTCACTTTGTTTCCTCTGCAGAGGTCTGTCTTTCAGGGAGGGAGAGCTGACCTGGTGTATGGAAGGTGCATCTAAGTACCCAATAACAAGCTAATTCAAAGCAGCGGTTCTCAACCTGTGGGTTTCAACCCCTTTGGGGGATGGTTGGATGACCCTTTAAAAGAGGTCACTTACATTACAACTGGAAATCTCAGAGGTTTACATTACAACTCATTACAGTAGCAAAATTCCAGTTATGAAGAAGCAACAAAAATAACTTTATGGTTGGGGGCCAACACAACATGAGAAACTGTGTTAAAAGGCCATAGCATTAGGAAGGCTGAAAACCACTAATTTAGACTGGTCCACGAGGGAGCCAATAAATACAGTAACTCCCCCTTACACACACCTCTGTCTGCAGGGGACACACTCCAAGCCCCCCAGTGGATACCTAAGCCCTATAGACCTATATTTTGTTACTTTAACAGACTTGTGAGGAAGTTTGATTTATAAATCGAACACAGTAAAAAGTCAACAATAAGTGAAAAAAAATGGATTAAAACAGGGTCAGAGAGATGGCTCAGGGGCTTGCCACAAGCCCGAGGACCTGAGTTCAATTCCTGGGATCTCCATGGTGGAAGAAGAGGACCAACACCTGTAAGTTGACCTCTAACATCCATACATGTGCCATAGAACAGTCATACCTACTTACACACAGATGCACACAAAATAAACCAAGTGCAACTTCTTTAAAAAAGTAAAAAGAAATGGAACAGTTACCGAACTTAAGAAGCTACATTTAAATCTAAATACATACTTAAATCAGCTGCATAATTCTGAAACAAGATCTCTCTTTATAGCCCAGGAATCTCAGAACTCACCATCCCCCTGCCTCTGAGTGCAAGGATGACAGGTGTGTGCACTTGACTACGGATTTTTTTTTAAATTTGAGTCAGGGTTTCTATGTGTTGTCCTGGCTGTCTTGGAACTCACTCTGTAGACCAGATCTTGAACTCACAGAGATCTTCCTGCTTCTGCCTCCCAAGTATTAGAATACCTGCCGCCCTGATTGGATTTTTTTTTTTTAAATCTGTATAATTTTACAGGGGACACAGAGAAGGAGATCAACTTATGTCCTCGTAGCAGTATTAAGAAGCAACGGGAGGACGGTGAAGTGATTTCCCGTGGTGGGGAGCACCTGCTGCTCTTTCACACCTCAGTTCAGTTGCCTGCACCCACACAGCAGCTCACAAATGTCCCCCAGTCTCAGGGCATCCAACCTCCTCTTCTGGCCTCTGCATATAGGCAGGGCACAGTGCATATACATACATACGTGCAGCCACTCACATATATACATACAACATAACTAAGTCTTTTTTTAAAGGAGTTTTTTTTTATGGCCTATTTATTTTCATGTGCATCAGTTTTGCCTGCATGCATGTCTGTGTTAGGGTGTCAGACCCCCTAGAGCTGGACTTCCAGACAATTGTGAGCCACCATATGAATGCTGGGAATTGAACCTGGGTCCTCTGGAAGAGCAGCCATCTCTCCAGCCTGAGGGAGAGATTAATATGAGGGGGTGGCTCGTATCATTAGGAACGCTCAGAAGTCATGTTGCCCCTGGCTGAGCCTGAGCCTCAGAGCTGTAAGCACCCACACTGGGTGCAGAATGTGCTACCTGTTGTCCTTCAAGCACAGAGGCACAGAACCAGTTTGCATTCTTCCTTTCTACATACTTTCAAAGATGAGTCAGACGGAGTCCTATCCAGCTATCAGGACTGTCCATCTGTCTGGCCACCAGCCTCGCCCAGTGAACCGAGATTAAACACCTCACACACCCGGTGGATGGAGGCCAGCATCAGCTGCTTCCCTGGCTTTCTAGGAAGTGATGTTGGCTTCTGGCTGTACTTAGTCAAATCTCCACGTATCTGCACCGGGGCTTTCTCCCAGGCAAAGAACTGGAGGAGACATATTTAATGTGGAAAATAACTTGGAACACTGGGCTTGGTGGGGCTTGACTGTATTCCCAGAATTCAAAAGGCTGATAAGAGGGGGAAAGGGACCTACTGGGAACCCACACCACGATGGCCATCCTTAAACCTAGCTGCCCTGGAGGTCTGGGATGGACTAAGCCCTTGAATGGGGGCGTGGGGAAACCAACATAAAACAAAACAAAACAAAAAAATTAGAACAAACCCAAAAAACCCATCACTCTAAGGAGGGCGAGAAATGTGAGCCAATGAGAACATAATATGCAAATTAGGAGGACAGAACCTCCCATGCATTGGCTGATAGTTGGTCTGATGTCACAATGGCCCAGCCTGAAGTGCTGTGGGCAAGTTATTTGAAAAGCTTTTTTGGTTTCCTACGTTTCCTGTCTTGTGAAGGGGAAATGTGTTCACGAGTGCAGAGGGCGGACGAACGGGGCGGGGGACCGGGTGGGGGGGTTTGGTTTGGTGGCTCTGCTGTCCCTGACAGTCAACCAGTGTTGTAAACTGAAGCGACCGCAGGGGAAGCTGTGAATGCCACATGACCCATGGGGACTTCGCAGCTTCCTCGGTTTAGGGAAAGCCCAGACAAACCCAGCCTCTATGATTCAACCCGTGTGATTTTTTTTTTTTTAATTTTAGTTAAAAAAATTTTTTTGAGACATGGTTTCACTATGAAGCCCTGGCTGACCTGACATTCACGGAGCTCTAGCTGCCTCTGTCTCCTGGGTACTGGAATTAAAAGTACATCATTACTCCCAGCCTCCGTGAGATTTATAAAAATCTGCTTTGCTTCCTAAAACCACCTTGGCTTTCTTCAAGTGTCAGCAACACTACATTCCCTCAGGATGTCACTCACTCCTCCCAGTCATCTGACCCTCCTTTTCAGCCTCTGTTGGGATAGAAAAGACAGTGAGTCCCAGCTGAGTCCTGGCTGATCCGTGTGCTGTGTTCTGGTTACACAATGTCCCCGGGACAAGTCAGAGCTAAAATCTGATGAGAGTTGTCCCGAACATTCCTCTCCCACCAGATGAGAAGCACCTACGGGGCTAGCAGTGACTGTCATTGAATGGTACACCAAGAAGAGGATCAATAATGAGCCACCAAGAAAAGCCAAAGGACAGGGCTGGATTTCAGAGATTTGTGTACCCAGATCCTCCTGGATCTGAAAGTCGTGGCCCTAAACATTTTAGTTATCTAAAACGCAATCTCCATTTTGAAAGGAGCCAACTTAGCCTCGTTTCTGTGAAGATCATAAAGTGGTCTTCAATTGTGTATCCAGACTTCAGACCAAATCCTAGTCTCAGCATGGTTTCCAGGCTTTACCAGCCTCCCCTCCTCCATCACCTAGCCCCCATCCCCATCACGTGAGACATGTCTCTGGTTCCTGCTGCTTGCTCTACGGTTGTTCATGGCAAGTAGAATACAGGGGTCTCCCTGGAGGTAGGTATGGCATGGGAACCAAGTTATGTTAGACAAATATAACTCATGTCCTCTGTCAGGCCTCAGTTTCCCCATCTGTAACATGGGAGTCCCCCTGTCTTGGAATTTAGTGAAGGTTTTATGTAATGTCTGGTGTCTAATACATGCTTAGGAAACAGTGGTCACCTGCCTGTCCCTGATAGCCCACTGTGGAAGAGGCAAGGTCTCATCTAGGTTCCCTGGACAATGAAGGGACAAGAGAGGAAGGTCATCACTGGGATGGGGTGCTCACCACAAGCAGCTTGCTTCCTTGTCACTATGGGCTACAAGCACCTGCCCAGCCAGCAGGGCACACCAGCCACCCATCACTCCAGGAAGGGGCTCCCAGCCAGCCAGTGCGGGCGGTTTCTATTCTAGGCCAGATTCTGGCTCCATGTGGTGTGAAGAGCTGTCAACCTGCTCTGCAACCCCAGCTGGGCTGCAGGCCCTGCCAGACCCCTCCCTCCCCCAACTTCCTTCCTGGAACAACTGTTGGTCCCACCTGGTTCCCCTAGATGTTGTGTTATACTCACAGGGGTGCAGAGGAGGAAGCCTGTATTTGTGGGATTCACGATGCACAAAGCTGATGTTTCAAACCTCCTCTACCCAACCCCTGAGGACAGTGCTGAAAACTGCCCATTTTACAGAGGACAAAACTCAGCGAGATGCAAGATCAAGACCTGTAAGATCTTCAAAGCCCATGTTCATTCCTGTACCCAAATGTACAGTCTGACACACCAGGGGTTAATATCATGAAGTGTAGTAAACATCAAAGCTGCCTAGGTCCAAGTTTTTCTGTTGCCTGTTTTTGCCGGCCTGACAGCTTTCCTGGCTAGTTTCTTCCTCTCCTGAAAGGATAAGCATCACCTTCATTAAAGAGGCTCCCCCAGCCCCTCTAGCAGGCCACACCTTATCTTATTTACCTCCCTCTAAACAAGAGTCCGACCTTCTTTCTCCCAAAGCTGGCATTTACCCGGAGAAGCCAGAACTGGAAAGAATGTTGTCAGGATAGCTTCCACATGCTACGTACCTAACACTGGCCAAGGCAAAAAGGCAGATGGAGAGAGGGATGTGTAGGTGGACTGGCCAGGGAGGGCGTCTCTGGGCAAGGCGCAGCTTTCAGATCTGAGAGGTGAGAACGCTCTACATGGGCAGTCAGGTAAAAGGCTCCAACCAGGAGGAAAAGCCTCTTTGAAAGCTGTAGTGTGCAAGGAAACAGAGCAACCGAGGCTTGGTGGTTCAAGAGAGGACTGGGGACTGGAGAATGAGGTAAGGCTGGGGGATGGGCTGCATAAAGTCCTCAAGGCTGAGATAAGGGGTTGGTTTGGCTTTAGGCTGTCTTCCAGCTACACCCTGAGATTCCTGGGATCCGGGACCTGTTTGTGCGATCCAGGTGTCTGTCCTTCACTCTAGTCCAGCGTGTGTCCTGTGTGCTCATAAATAAACCTGTGAATATGTTGTTGTCTTGTGACTTTCCATCCTCTGTGTATTCCTGAGTGTTTCTCCAGGACCTGTGTTCTGGTCCTCTATGCTTGTCTTTTGGAGTCCCCATTGTATTTTGAGACAGAATCTCAGGTAGCCCAGGCTGTCCTGAAACACACTACATAGCCAAGGATGACCTTGAACTCCTGACCCTCCTGCTTCCACTTCCAGAGTGCTGGGATTACAGTCTTGTGGCATCATGCCTGGCCTTTTCAGTGCTGGGAAGGGAACTGAGGATGCACCACATGCCAGGTAAGCACCCTATCAACTGAGCAGCATCCTCTGCCTCAGCTCCTCCCCTTATCCTCAGCCCCTCCCCTTATCCCTCTGCTCCTCCCCTTACCTCTCTGCCCCTCCCCCTTATCCCTCAGCCCCTCCCCTTATCCCTCAGCTCCTCCCTTTATCCCTCAGCCCCTCCCCTTATCCCTCTGCCCCTCTCCCCTTAGCTCAGAGAAGGCATCTCACTCTCATTTTGGGATCCCTTTAGCATGGCACATTTCTGAAGGTTTCTGGAGGCTTTGAAATAAATGCCACAGGTGAGTGGGTGCTCCCTGGTGTGTGCCCAGGTATACCTGATGCCCCCACCAGCTGTGAGGAAATTTGCTCACAGCACTAATGCCAAGAAAACATGGAATCTGAGGGAGTGCTGGAGCTGGTGGAGCACTAGGGCTAAGGGAGCACTGCTGCCAAGAAAACATGGAATCTAAGGGAGCGCTGGGGCTAGGGGAGCACTAGGACTGAGGGAGCACTGCTGCCAAGGTAACATGGTGTCTGAGGGAGCACTGTAGCTGAGGGAACGTGGGGTCGGAGGGAGCACTGGGGCCAAGGGAGCACAGAGGCAGAGGGAGCACAGAGCTGAGGAAACATGGAACCTGGAAGAATTCCCTGGGGGTGGGGGATGAAGGAGCACATGGTAGAGCACGGAGCACTGGGACTAAGGGATCAGTGGGATGAGCGATCGTGGATGGGTACGGGGACTGAGAAAGTATAGAGGTCAGAGAGCAGGAAGTCAATTAGCTTAGTTGAGGACCTGGAACTCAGCACTCTAGCTCATTTGTACCCCACGTTCACCTCAGGGGATGTGGTGGCTCAGTGGGGGTGCAGGAAGGCAATACCCCCAGTGCCTCAAAGTAGTTGCAGGGTTAACTTAATGATGAAGTCATTAGCTGCCCATCTCTCCCCTTTGTCCAACCTTATCTCTCATCCTGTGCCCCATACCTTTTGTCTGCCCACTCGATGCATCTGACTCTCCAGTGGCTGCCTGCCTAGGAACTCACAAGCCACTGATGGAGTGCTGAACATGGGACACGTTCCTCCAGGGGCCACATGAGACTGTTTATGGAGTGGCTCCCTCCAAAGCTCCACATTATAATGCAATGCTTGACTGACTTTGCATGGCCTCCCACGTGGTGGGCAGGAGCTTTACGTGGGCTGCACCCCCATCCCTAACTGCAGTGTGACAAGGAACGAGATAAATGAAAAGATCTGTGATGACCAGATCATTCATTCATTCATTCATTCATTCATTCGTTCGTGGTGGGGGTACATGTCCATATAGGGTGAGGGTGTGGTGCATGCATGTTCCTGTGGAGACCAGTGGTCTTGGGTGCTTGTTTGTTTGTTTTGGATACATAGTCTCTGAATTTGGAACTCACAGATTCAGCTAGATTTGTATGGCCAATAAGCCCCAGAGATCCCCACTACTGGAATTGCTATGAGGTCCCACTTCCACCTGGTTTTGTGGTTGAGTTTGAGACAGGGTCTCACTATGTAAGATGGCATGCAACTTACTCTATCCACCAGCCTTCTCTCGAACTCACAGAGATCTTCCTGACTCTGCCTCCCTAGTGCTGGGATTAAAGGCACGCATCACTATGGCCTACACACCCCTGTGGGTGCTGAGGGCCAAACTCAGGTCCTTCTGCTCACACAGAGAAGACTTTATGAAGAATCACCTCCCCAAATCCTGTTTGTTTGTATTTAGCTTAAGGTAGGGAGTCTCACATTATTTCTTGACTGGCCTTAAACTCCTGTATTCAAGTTCAAGTGATTCACTTCAGACTAGCATCTGGCTTTGATGCAAGATGGTTTTGCGGTGTCCACAAGTGAAAACATTCTATTTTATTATTGTTTGATATTATTATTATTATTATATTATTATAGTATTATTATTATTATTACATATGGTATCTGTTTTTCATCTATGATTGGGATTTCTCGTTTTCATCTTAAAATACTTTGGACCGAGTTATAGAAGACTATGGTGTTACAGACATGCAACAGGAGAGGCCAAAGCAGGAGAATTTCCAATTTGAGGTCAGCTTGAGTTGACAGAACTGTCCTCGAGCACCAACACCAGGGGCAGGGGTGTTGTTCACTGGCAGGACACTGAGTGGCAGAGCCCAATATGCTCAACCCCGGGGGCTCTGTCTCTAGCATAGAAAGAGAAGGAGGAGGAAGAAGAGGAAGAAGAATGAGGAAGAGGAGAGGAAAAAGAACTGGAGAATAAGGAAGAAGAGGAGGAAGAAGAAGAGGAAGAGGAGAGGAAAAAGAACCGGAGAATAAGGAAGAAGAGGAGGAAAAGGAAGAATGGGAGGAGGGGGAGAAGGAGGAAGCGGAGGGAAGAAGAAAACAGAGAGAAAGGGAGAAAAAGGAAGAGGCAGGAAAGGAGGCCATGGTAGATGTGGTCTGCACATCTGAAAAGACTCCAGGAAAGAGATGCTTAGTCAGGAGATCTGCCTGTGCCCTTGATGCCAACCCAGGCAGAGCTACCCTCCCTTCCCCTTGTTGGATAAATGTGATTCTCAACCTGAAGTTCACCCAACTTCCGAAAAGGCCCTTAGGAAGTATGACCTTGAGCACCCCAGAGCTCTCTCCACATCCGCACCAGGGCCATGGTCTCCAGCTGCAGAGAGCTGAGTGCTAGAGGCTTCAGGAACCCAGCTCATGGGATCCAGTCTCCAGGTCTTGAGTTACTGTGCTTCCGAGGGCTGAATTTCCACAAAAGCTACATAACATTGCATCTTACAACCCCAGGGTTCTAAAGATGGGTTTTGATCCATCTCAGTTCAGCTCACTTTTACACTAACAACACTTGCTATGTCAAGATATATGTGCACTGTGTGTGTTGGGTGTGTGTGTGTGTGTGTGTGTGTGTGTATTGTGTTTTGTCTTTGCACATGAACATGCAGGATGCTGGTATCTTCCTCCATCACTGTCTGCCTTATTATGCTGAGACACTCTCTCAGTGATGTAGGGATTACTGTTTTGACAAAGATGGCTCACTCCCCACCCTTAGAGTCTGCCTCTCTCTGGGCTGCTCTGCCCCACACTGGGATTACAGGCAGATACAGCCATGTGGTTTTTACATGGGTTCCGGGTGTTTAAACTCTGGTCCTTATAATCACAGAACAAGTCCTGTTATCTACTGGGCTATCTCCACAGACCCAACAGCTGCCATTGCTGCAGGCTCTGGCGAAAGTCAAGATCCAGCAAAGTGTTTAATAATGTCACACAGCCAGCAAGCACTGTTAGGAAGACCTGGCATCCTGTTCTTGTGGTCATGTGCAGGGCACGTGGGGATGTGAGGATTAAGAATGTAAGTGGGCATCCCCCACCCCTCTGGTGGTGAAATGGCCTCAAAACCTAAGACACCAGGCACCTTCCTCCAGATCTCCAACTCCCTCCCACAGAGCAGGTGCACCTACCTCTGTATTGTTGAAATAGGGGCAGGGGGGGGATTTTTTGTATTTGCCAAAGCCACTCAGAATCATGGGCTCTCCTGAGCGAGGCAGGCCTGTCAAGTGTCACCTGAACAAGGGATCAAAGCTATCCCAGTCCACATAAGCTACACTGAAATCTTAAACAACTGTGGCTCAAGACAAAGCCCCACAGGGGAAGGAAAATCCAACTGAGTTAGCAGTTTGCAGCCTGGGAGCTTCTTGAATTATACATGGGCAACCCCTCCACCCCCACCCTGAAGGCGGCTGTCGGAGCCTCCAGGAGAAGGCATATAATTTCGGTTCCTGGCATTCTTTGAGGACACTTGGAGACAAGGCCCCCATCCCCCACAGCCGTGGTTGCCTCCAAATCCACTGGGGGATGCTGGGTGGTGGATGCCTCAAATAGCTTACAGCTGCCAGCAGGAAAAATGCTCTTCTCTCCCCCCCCCCACATTGTAGCTAGAAAGATCTAGAAGGTGGTCCTCTGTCTCTAGGTGCAGGAGGTGGGGGTGGGGTCGGGGGAGGGGGTTCCAAGCATCAGCAGCTGGGCTAAAGATCAGGGTAACGCTGTTTTCCTTCTAGGCTGGGAAGAGGGGAAGTTCTGTGGCCTTGGCTCTCCAGGCCCAGCAGGGAACATGCAGGGTACAATCCAGACTTCTCTCAGGGACCACAGCTCCAGGATCAAGATGGCTCTGAGACTCAGCATTATCCAGTGGGGAGAATACCCCTTCTGGCTTGGATCATGGAGAATCGGAGCCCACTAACCACAGATACTTTGCCACTCTCTTCTGTCCCTGAGGTGTGCTCCAGGTAAAGACATCTGAAGGATGTAACCTGGTTTTGGCCACTGTATCAGAGGTAATTGATGGTGTGGGCCACTTGTGGCATTGAGAAAGTTACTGTGACTCTCAGATTCTCAATTCCCCCATCCACAGACTGGGCTGAGAACATCCTGGAAAGAATCCTGGGCTGTTTTTTTTTGTTTGTTTGTTTGTTTGTTTGTTGGTTGGTTGGTTGGTTTTGTTGTTGTTGTTTTGTTTTTTGTGGAAAGGTCTCGTAGAGGTCAAGCTGGCCTAGAATTTTTTGTGTAGTTGAGGCTAACCCTGACTTCCTGATCTTGCTCCAACTCTCAAGTGCTTGAGTTACAGGTATAAGCCACCATGCCTGCCTGAAATGGATTTTAAGTGCTCAGTGTAAGGGGGAGTGCAGGTGGGGGGTGGTGCAGGTGAAGGGTGGGGGAGTGCAGGTGGGGGGAGGGCAGGTGGGAGTGGGGGAGTGCAGGTGGGGGGAGGGCAGGTGGGGGATGTGGGAGTGCAGGGGGGAGTGCAGAGGGGGAAGGGCAGGGTTGAGGGAGTGCAGGTGGGGGGAGTGTAGGTGAAGGGTGGGGGAGTGCAGGTGAAGGGTGGGGGAGTGCAGGTGGGGGGGAGTGCAGGTGGGGGGAGTGCAGGTGGGGGGTAGTGCAGGTGGGGTGTGGGGGAGTGCAGGTGGGGGGTGACATGGCTTTTAAGTGCCCAATACAAGTTCATGAGTAGAGCCTTTAATCATAGCACTTAGCAGGCTGAGGCAGGCATAGCATCAAATTTAAGATGGATGTTAGCCATGTCTGGGTACACCTTTAATCTCAGTACTTGACAGAAGTAGGCAGATTTCTCTGAGTTCAAGGCCAGCCTGGTCTATACAGTGAGTTCCAGGGCATGGGGGGGGAGGGGGGGGCTATGTAGAGAGACCCTGTCTTGAAAAAAAAAAAAAAAACAAATAAACAGGAACAAACAAAGAAAAGATTAGATTGTGTGACAGGAGGAGACTTTGATTCAAAACTAACCATCTGGAAAGGGGGAGGCTGAGGAAGAAATCAAGTGGTGTTATTTGTATTTAAGCCTTAGGGGTGTAGGGGCGTGCTCGGGTGCACGAACCATTAAAACGTGTGTGTGCGCGTGCAAGTGTGTGTGTTGGCTCTTAAACCAAAGACTAGCACTGGAAGCCGAAAAGGGCAAATACTTCATTATGTAGATTCAAAGGCTACTTATTAAGCAAGAGTAGAGTAATGGGAGGAAAAGCTGACCTCCGAGTGTGAACGTTATCATAAGTGATGCTAATGATTGAGAGGAGAGGGTGTGAGTGGAGAGCGAGGCTGGAGAGGCCAGTAGCTGTGAACCTCCGGGAATTGGGAGGTTGCTGCTCAAGCCCTGTTTATTTACCTCACAGAGAGCTCTTAGCACATCAGAAAGGTATTTAACCCTCACCCCAACAATTGAAAGAGTAAATCTGAAGGCTGTGCTTCATTGCTCCAGCCCTGCTATCGAAAGCAGGTGTCTGTCAGTTAAATAAAACAGACACCAAGGGTGTGCAGGGCACACATACACTCACACACACCACACAGACACACACACACACACATACACACAGAGACACACATACAACACACAGACACAAACATGCACACACATATACACAGAGACACACAACACACAGAACAAACACACACATAGACAAACAGAGACACACACATATACACATATATACATACACAACACACAGACACACACATATATACACAGAGACACACACAACACACAGACACAAACATACACACATAGACACACACACACACAGACACATATACACACAGACACACATGAACCTATTCACATGAGATCAGCAGTTGCTAAGACCTGCCAGAAAGATCAACTCAGGAGCAGCTTGCATATCTGTTGATGACCAGCAGGCCCTCATATTCACAGACTTTGTTGACACGGGGACACATGCCTTTCTGCTGATGTCTGTCTGTAACTGGAGTCACACACAAGTCTTCCCCCCTCCCTCCTTGCAGAATAAATGTGGCTCAGAAGTAGTGGCTTGAGTTGTTTATTTGATTAACTTTCTTCAGTTTTTTACTTAAAACTATCCTACAAGGCAGCTGGATACAGCTATAAAAAGCCACAAGGATAAAGACTTTATTATTGGTGTGGTGTTTCTTTTCTCATTATTTTGAAAAACATACTGAACAAAAGCAAACGACTGAAGGAAGAGACTATGGGGATTGAGGTTTGGGGGTTTGTCCATCATGGTTGGGGGTGAGAGACAAGGCAGCCTGAGGCAGCTGGCCACACTGTCCACAGTCCTGAAGTAGGGAGAGATGAATTCAGGTGTGTCCCAGCCTGTGGGATGATGTCACCCATGTTGAGGGTGGGTCTTCCCATTGCAATTAACTCTGAGAGACACTTCCTCACAGAGGTGCTCAAAGGTCTGTCTTCCAGGTAGTTCTAAATTCTGTCAAGTTAACAACTGGTAGCAGTGGCTACTCTGCTTGTTCAGGACCAAGGGATTCTTCTAGAACACAGAACTCTATATGCTGGACGTCAAGAGGACAGTCATGCTCCTTATGACCCTCCCCCCAGTACCTCCCAATAGTTGCAGATGGGGGTGGGGGTGGGGGACACAACAGGGCTCCTGTCTCACTCCTAAGAACTCCCACCTGCCTCTGCTTGACAAGCCAGACTGTGAACCTCTCAACAGCAGGAAATGACACGTTAAGGGGACAGAGAGGGAGCCACACAATGCAGGGAGCTGTCTAAAGAATTCCCTGGTCAGGGATGGAAAAGCTGTGGGGGTTCCCAAATCTCTCCTGCAGGCAAATGGAGCTGTGTGAATGGGGGAGTTCTGTGTGGGACTCCAGCCTCAGCCGACTCCCTCCTTTCCCAGAGCTGATGTATAAATACTTTGTGCATGTGTGTGTGTGTGTGTGTGTGTGTGTGTGTGTGTGTGTACATTTCTTGACATATTGATGAAGCCTCAGTTTGCCAACCTTCGGGGCATAATGCGGGAACTATTTCCCCCTAATCTGCCATAATGACATGTTTTATTATGCTATTTCAGACATTCCTAGTGCTTTCACTGTTCCATGTTTTACGGATTTTAACTAATGCTTTAATTTTAGTACACTGTGTCCTAAGGGGACTTCACGAAGCTCACTTTGGAAAACCGACGAGGACTCTTAGAGACAACAGAGGATGACTCTATCCCTACATAGCTCCCTGTGGAGAAATGGAGGCCTCAGAGGAGGCAGGCCAGAGGGTCTTGAGCCTTCTCTTCACAACACGGAGGCGGTGTGTCCAACCTGTGATCCTCAGGTAGCATATGTCCCGGGATAGCTGTGACTGTGACCCTACATCTGACGTGAGAGTGAGCCTCAAGAGTGCCTGACTTCTGCCTGTCTCCGCACAAGTAATCCCTCCCACTAGAGTCTTGAGTGGCAGTCCTATTTCTTATCCTTTATCTCTCCTCCCCACATCCTTTGGAAAACTCATTCACCCCAACAAGCCCAGTTCCCTAGGTACCCCCTAGAAAGAAACTGCTTGCTGAGTATTTTGGCTGTGATTTGATCCCCTGCCCCAAACAAAAAAATGTTTCATGTGGAAACTTAGATCCCTATGTAACAATATTGGTAGATGTGTCCTTTAAGACATGAATAGGGATCTAGGGAGAAGGCTCAGTAAGTGTAGTGCTGGCCCCCAAAGCATCAGGATTGGAGTTCAATCTCAAAACCAACATAAAAAAAGAAGGGTGCATGTGTGTTAGTGTGCATGTGTATGTGTGAGAGTATTGTGTGAGAGAGTGCGTGAGAGTGTGTGTATACGTGAGAATTTGTGTGAGTGTGTATGCCTGAGAGTATTGTGTGAGAGAGTGTGTGTGAGTATGTATGTGTGTGTGTGTGAGAGAGAGTATTGTGAAAGTGTGTGAGTATGTGTAAGAGTGTGCATGAGAGTGTAAGAGTGTGAGTGTTATTCCAGTGCTAAGAGGTAGATACAGGTAGATCCCTGGGGTTTAAAGGTCAGCCAGCCTACGCTTATTGTCCAGCTCTCGGTTAATGAGAGATGGAGATGGTTCCTGAGGAATGAGACCCATGGTTGACTTACACTGACACACACACTCACTGACATACACACACATATCCATACACACAGACACACAGACACATACACTCACACAGACAGACATACTTACACTCACATTCACACACAGAGACACACATATACTCACGTAGAAAAATACACCCACACAGTCATACCCACACATACACATTCACACAGACATACTTACACACACTCACGCACACACAACCCTCCTTAGAAAAGAAGCTACATTTAAAAGGGGGTGATCAGGCTGATTGTAGGGATCATTAGCTTTCACAAGAGAAAGTTTGCTTCTGCAACCAACAAGGAGCCATGAAGTGAAGCCACCCCTTGTCACGTCTTTTCTGTGTGCACCTGTCTGTCTTTCTGCCTCCTCTCTATAGCCTTAGACCTTCAGCAGATACAGCCCTCTGATCCTGGAATTTCGAGACCCAGTAACCTTTGTTCTTTGTAAACGACCCTGCCTCCTGTCCTCTGTGACAGCCTTAGAAAACAGATGGAGTCTCTGACTTGCTCCCGGCATAGGACTGAACAGTGGTCAGTGAGTGGTGAGTTTGTTGAGCAGAAGAATCTTTGCTGCCATGTTCCTGCCAACTGGCTGACAGTCACCTGAAGATATGGTGCCACAAACCGCTGGGTTTTGTTCTTAGGGGTTGCAGAAGATAAGTGCTGTCAGTTTGTTTGTTTGTTTGTTTGTTTTGTTTGTTTCCTAGATCAGAAGCAAAGCATGCTACAGCCCAGGAAACACCTAACTTTTTTTTTTGTAAACAAAGTTTTATTAGATGGAGCAATGCCTATTCATTTATCTATAGTTCTGTTTCTGGGACAAAGTTGAACGGTTGCTGTGGAGACTGTGTGACTCACATGCATAGTTACTACTTGGCCCTGAGCAGAAAAAGTTCACCAACCCCAGTAAGCTGGAACGAGAGCCTAAGTTCAGAAACACTTAGCACCTTGCTCCTGAAGCCGAAAAGGGGCGGAGGGAGCCACTTCTTACAGAATACAGCCTTATTTTCTAAACACACATCAGCCAGAAGCCCACGGCTGAGGGGTCCCTTGCTTAGCTGCTCAGGGCCCCATTTCAGGGGAGGCTGCCTCAGGGATTACACAAAGCAGGCTTCGCTCTCTGGACCACCGCCTTGATGCCCGAGACAAAATTTCCCCCGCCCCAAGTCCCCACGCCTAGGTGGCTCAGTTGACTCCCTCACTGGCCCATTAAGGTCCCCAGCACCCTGCCCCATCTTTACTGCAAAAGACGGAATTAGCCCCTTTCCTCGTTTTCTTCCTTTTTTATAAAGCTGTGCTGTGTCCCGTTGGTCGTACCCCCACCCCCACCCCCGCATTCCTCCCTTCTGAGTCCTCTCCTTCCCGGGCAGTAGGAAATGTCTTAGATTCTCTCACTGGGGTGTAATGGTTAAATTGCTACCAGCTGATTAAATAGCGGCAGCCCAGGCAGTAATCCTTAGCATCCAGGAACCCGGGAAGGCAGGGCCCAGTGCCCCGCACAGCCCCTCTGACCCCGCCTAGTCCCGCCCAGCTTTCCTCCTTTCATTTGTTCCAGCTGTTAACGGAATCCTCTGGGAATGGGGGGGGGGGCAGGGAGGAGGGGAGGTTGGAGAGGAGGAGGGACAAGAGGAGGATGCACAGGCTCGACCCTCCAGGCTCAGCTCCAGGAGTGTTGGCTCCCGGCCCTGCTGCCCCTACAACCCCCCCTCACACTCACTCACTCTAACTCACAAACACACATCACACCCCCGACACATAACAGACTCACTCACCCTCCCCCACATGCACACGCACAACACAAACCCCTACACACCCCAGGCTCGCTTACCCCCACACCCCTGTCTCTCACACCCCTCAACCCCCTCCACGGCACACCCACCTTTGCTCACTCTCTCTCATACACACACGGCCACCACTTCCCCGAACCCTGCACAGCCACACACCCTGCACATTTAGCTCAATGTTGCGTACACACAGACACCTGAAACATGGGTTCACACCCTACAACTCCTTCAGCTTTCTACTCTTGTAGCGTGAGGACCAGGAGGAGGTCCCTGAAACCCCGCCCCCTCCTCTTAGGGAACCCCTCCCACTTTCAGACCCCACCCTCCAAACAGAGAGGGAGAGAAGAGCCACCCCCTCCCTGTCTAGACTCAGGGTCAAGAACTTCAGGGATGCCTCTTGAGGGTGGTGGGATTTGAGAAAGAACTGTGCATAGCAGGCTGGACTTTTAAACTTACCAATGCTCCTGCCTCAGCCTCCTGAGTGCGGGAGATTATAAGCACCAACCACCTTGCCCGGCTAGGGAATGGAGCCTCTCTGAGCCTGCTTCATGAACAGAGACAATGGCCTCGCAAGATGTCTGTGGGGACGAGGCGAGGCAGGCACAGAGCACCCTGACCAGCCTAGCGTGAGGTGTGTGTTAATGCTTAGCCAAGAGGGCTGCAGAAAGATAGGGTGCGTGCATCCCAGAATCCGCTTCCAGTGCAAAAGCTCTGAGTCCTGGACGTTCTACCCTTTTAGGCTAGCCAGGGGCCAGTGCCCGCCGCTGCCCAGGTGAGATGAGCCTGTACCGGCTCCAACCAGCACAGAGCTTGCTTCCTGCCCGGACCCCAGGGCTGGCAGTGTAACCTCTGGACTAATAATAGCTGGGCACCCAGCATCCCAGGGAAAGTTGATTCCTGTGGAAAGTTCGATCAGGGAGGGGGGGTGGGGGTGGAGAATCTGACCTTCGTAGCTACCCCCTGCCTCGCGCTTGCTCAGCATGTTTGGAGGAACTGGCTACCCGGCCAAGCACTCTGTTCTCAGGGGGAGGGCTCCCCATTGTACAGGAGAGGAGGATCCTCCGAGTGGGTAAAAGAGGGAGGTTGGGACCAGCTGTGGGGCTGAGGCCGGGCTTGCTTCTCAGTCTTATTTGTCACTAAGGGAAAAAACGCAGAAGAGATCACACTGAATTCAGTTCTGATTTTCCATCCAAGAAAGGTGCCCTTAACCAAGGGCGGGGATTCGGCAGACACTCCGAGGCAGCACTCTGATCCCAGGAGCTGCAAAAGCTGGGAGAAGAAGAATCCCTCCCCGAGAACTGCGGGGCTGTTTGTCAACGCAGCCATCAGAAACATACACTCTGACAAAAGACGATCCCATTTTACAGATGGGAAGATCAAAACATGGGGAAGGAAGAAGGTCTAAAGCCGTGCAGTGATGTCAAGATGCTAACCCCAGTTAGCTCATCGGAGAGTTAGTTCATCTGGTGGGGAAGAGCCACCAAAGAAAGGGAGCTTTGTGTTGCCATGGCAAAACACCTGCAACAACTTTTATGGAAGGAGGGTTTACAGCCACGTGGCTCAGCTCCACCGGGGCCTTTGTGAGGCAGTGCATCACATCATCACGACAAGAATATATGGTGGGTGGAGCCACTTAGCTCATAGAGGCCAGGAGGCAGAAAGGACCTAGGAGGACAAAGCTGCCAGTGACCCACTTCCTCCAACCAGGCCCCGCCCCTAAAGTTTCTGCCACTTTCCAGAGTACCTTAACTATGACCCTGCAACATTCTCCCTCTCTCAAGCCCCCCTCTTCTTTCTAAGACTCTCCACAGAGAGCCCTTTACACAGAAGTCGCCATATAGACAGGATGGCTTCCAACTCACAGAGATCCTCCTTCTTCTGCCTCCTGGATGCTGTGGGCGTTAAAGGTGTGTGTGCGCCACCAGCCCAGCCAACCCTTCCACTCTGGATCCTAGCTAGAGGAGCATTTGCTTCCAATGGTCCTACTTGACTCTTTCCTTCCTCTTTCCCCCTTCCTCTTCCTTCCTTCCTTTCTTTCCCTTCCTTCCTTCCTTCCTTCCTGTTTTGGAGAGTTGGGATTTTTGCCTCCCTAAATTTCTCCCCGGCTTTACGGCCCACTTGTGTGTGGCTTGCACCTCATGTGATTCTCACAAGCGCAGTCAGTCTGCTAATGAAGTCACCATCATTTATTGAGTTGGTGCCCTTACTGTGTGCCAGGCAGCTGGGACTCCCTCCATGTCCTCACAGTCTGCCCTGCCAAAGATGCAGATGATAGATGCTCTTCCTGGACCAGCACCCAGAAGCCTGAGATGAAAGCGGCCATGGGGAAGCAGGGTTTGAACCCATGCCTTCTCAATCCAAGCTGCAGATGTTTGACATCTGTACACAGTCAGCTGCAGACAGGTCCCTCCTCCTGACCTGGTCCCCATGTTCCCACAGGGTATCTGATTTGAGAGAGCAAGGAAGAATAGTTAATGGTGTGTGTGTGTGTGTGTGTGTGTGTAAGCATGTGTGTGTGTGAGAGAGAGAGAGACTTAAATGTAACTTAAAAATGAAATTTATTTGCACGGTGTCTTTGTTTTGTTTGGGGGTCTGGACTGTAGGGCCTTGAACATGCTAGACAGATTCTAAGGAACTTGGGCCACTGAAACACACTTCTACCCTTCATAAATTATATCTCAAGCTGGGTGCGGTGGTGCATGCCTTTAATCCCAACACCTGGGAAGCAGAGGCAGGTGGATCTCGGTGAGTTTGAAGCTAGCCTGGTCTACAGAGTTGAAACACAGGCGGGGTTATATAGAGACCCTGTCTCAAAACAAAAACAAAAATCAACTCTGTGTGTGTGTGTGTGTGTGTGCGCGCTCACGTGTGTACCCACATATCCACTGGTAGCAATATTTCAAATATCTCACTTGTTGCTATGGGCTCCATCTTCTGGCTCTCCATGCTCCTGAGATTATCCGTGGCTCTTGGGCTTGTGAGGAGAAAGTTCAGCCTGGCGCTGTGTAGCTCTTCCCAAGTCTACGTTTGGTGTCCACATCAGCAGCTGGAGATTGGCAATCACGGAAGTAGTCACACTGTGGAAATTCACACATGGTCCTTATCAAGTTTCCTTCCGAGGACCAGGCCTTAAACATTCTAGAGCACAGTACTGGCCACGATTTTGGTGGTAAGCCCTGAACTCCTCTGCCCACCCCTTTTGTTGTTGTTTTGGCAGAACCCAGAGCTTTGTGGGTGCCAGGCAAGAACCCTAACCTTTGGGACACACAGCCTAGTCCTTGTGAGGCCCCTCTTTACAGACTCAGCAATTGAGACTCGGGAATGTTAAGTGATTTGTGGGGGGGGGTGTCAATGACTGGGAAGTTGGGGTGGGGGGAGCTGGAATATGATTCCAGTTCTTGTCCTTCTCGATACAGGAGTAGATAGATGTCCCTGCCTGTGGAAGGCATATAAAATAAAATACTATAAAATAAATAAGAGGCAGGAACCCGTTTCTTCCCAAACAGTGTGTGTTCAATGCTGTGTGGGTCTGGTGGTTCGAAGCAGAAACTGATGGGGTCCCCAGCCAGGCAGAAGGTCCCAGGTACAGAGGGAGGAGTGCTGAGTGTGCAGCCTTGGAGGGACTGGGAGGGGACAGCAAGATGACAAGTTCAAGTTTAAATCCAACTGAGACCTCATTCTGAGTACTTGAGCATCCAAGCGCTGGAGAGCAGCCGGCCAATTAAAAGCAATTTCATTTCTAGCGCCTCTTGGAGAGTTATTTAAATAAGACTTAAAAATTAATCTCTCATTTATCCCCAGAATAAAACAACATGCCTTCTTCCTCGCCCCTTCAACTGAACCACTTGATTCAAAATGACGAGGTGTACTGTGAAATTAACCTTATTAATCCCAGACCCCAGTGCCAGCTCATCCTCTCCTGCGCATGCCTAGCTCCATCCCTTGTCTCTCTGCTACAGGGATTTTTTTTTAAATGCAGATTCAAAGCCCTTCTTGTGACAGAGGAGGCAGCTCAGCAAATATCAGATGAAGCTGAGACTCACCACTTAAGTAAATATCATTTGTAGGGTGTTCAGGAGGGCAGAGAGCATGACCTTAGTGCCCTTGAGAGCCACGACCCCTGTGCTTGGAAACAGTCTCATCCTGATGGGGAGTCCAAGGCTGGAAGACAGTCAGAGAGGAAAACCACTCACACACCAGTGCAGGGACGCATACATGCTTGCCCATGCTTGCATGCACACACACATACGCACAAGCACACGTGTACACATATGAAGGGACTGAAGGTGTGTGTGATCACCTGTAGTTGACATTGCCTTTAGAGGTTGACACAGGAGATCCCCAGAGCAAGCTGACTAGGGAGACTGAGCCATACTGGGAAGTTAAAGGCTTGACAGACAGACCCTGCCTCCTTGAGTAAGATGGGGGAACAAATTGAGAATGGTTCCTGTTGTTAAGCCCTGGCCTCTATAAGCCCACTCACGTACCCACACTGGTGAGAACACATATGTTGTGTGTGTGTCTCTGAGTTGCACCCACAACACACTCTCACAAAAATGGAGGGGGGTATTGTCTTTGTCAGGGTTTCTATTCCTGCACAAAACATCATGAGCAAGAAGCACCTGTAAGCCAGCCCCAATTAAATGTTGTCCTTTATAAAACTTACCATTGTTGGTCACGGTGTCTGCTCACAGCAATAGAACCTTACTTAACCAAGACAGTTATCCAAGAGCTTTTACTCAAACAGTGCTTTGAAGCCATTTTGATAAGCCAGACCTCAAGGTGCATATCTGCCAGTCCCTGCTTTGGAGGAATCTGAGGCAGGAGGATAGCAAGTTCAACATACCTTGCCTGGGAAACAGAACAAGCCATTGTCCCAGGATTTAAAAGGGCATAGAGAAATGACTCTGTGGTTAAGAGCTGGCTGCCCTTAGGGGATGGGAGATGGGATTGGGGGAAGGGGATAACTTCTGAAATGTAAATGCAGAGAATATATAATAATGATAATAATATAATAATAATAATATAATAATATAATAAAAGAGCTGCCTGCCCTTACAGAGTATCTGAGCTTGGCCTCCACCACCCACATGGTGGCTCACGACTGCCTGTAACTCCGGGTCTAGGGGATCTAGCATCTCCCCCTGGACTCTGTGGACACTAGGCGCACAAAGAATGCACTGACACACACGCGGGAAAAACACCCATACACATACAATTCCTTTTTAAGGTACTTAAATCTTGACATTTTTTAATGAAAAGGGGGGAGGGGAGTGATGGGTGCAGCTCAGCGTTACACCACTTGCTGAGGACATACGAGTCGGTATGAAAAAGGAAAATGCGCGCTTTCGACATCCGGTGATGTTCGATGCTGATGAGAACCCGGTGTTACTCATCCGGACTTAAGTGCTCAGGAGGAGACGTCAGTGCTCTCGGATGTGGGGATCTACAAGAAGGGATGTGGCTCCGGCAACCTTTCCTGAAACACTAAGGCACAATCGTGCACTATTTCTACAAATAGTCAATTTCACTGAAGATAATTTCCCAAGTCTCTGAGACTCTCAAAGCCCATATTCTTTTTTTTTTTGTTGTTGTTGTTTTTGTTTTGTTTTTCCAGACAGGGTTTGTCTGTATACCCTGACTGTTGGTTGGGGAACTCTGCAGAGCAGGCCGACCTTGAGCTCAGAGATCTGCCCGCCTCTGCCTCCCGCGTGCTAGGATTAAAGGCGACCAGGCTGATTACAAAACCCATGCTCTTAAGGGCAACTTTAAAACCCACTTCCTCCTAAAGGAACAGAGAGCTGAATGTTTGAGCGGAGAGTGGGCCTATTAGAATATCGTCATGACAGAGGTCAGAAAGTTGCCTTTCCTGTCTCACATCAATTTCTTTTATGCTGGGTTCACTGCCTCTGGTCCGGTTTCTAGGAGACAGGCAGACCTGCTCATAAAACCCCAAGCCCGAGGAGTAGGTAATTAAGTCCATCTCAGCCGGCCCCTCCCACTCCTTTCTTCTTAAGGACCTGTTGGCTCTGGCTTTGATCTCTGCTGTTCTGCCCCGAAGCTCCCCAGCCGCTGGAGTGTGGGAATAGCCAAGGTCTGGCACCCGTGGGACAAGAACGCCGGATAGAAGACAGGGGCGCAGAAGCCTCAGCCTGGCCCTGCCACACTTTGTGTGTCCTGAGCGGGAAGCTTCCGACGTCCGGACCACCTCTGAAGAACTGGACCGGGAGAGAGGGGGGGGGGGGAGAGAGAGAGAGAGAGAGAGAGAGAGAGAGAGAGAGGGAGGGAGGGAGGGAGGGAGGGAGGGGGAGGGAGGGAGGGAGGGGGAGGGGAGGGAGGGAGGGAGGAGAGAGAGAAGAGAGAGAGAGAGAGAGAGAGAGAGAGAGAGAGAGAGAGAGAGAGAGAGAGAGAGAGAGAGAGAGAGAGAAGAGAGAAGAGAGGCCGCTTGCTTCCTTCCCGTTGAGTCAGTCCGACTCCTCCCTGCCCTGTGGTTTCTCCCGTTCTCTCTCAGTTCCGAGGCAACTCGAGCCAAATGACTCACTGACGTGGGAAAGTTAATTTATTTTGGCAGACATTCCCCTAGCTCTGAGAAATGGAGACTGCACACCTATTGCCTCAGAAGACACAAATTAGAGTGGTGATTCATTCATTCCCCTCCATTCATTCTCTGAGTCCCCGATTATTCCCACTCCATTAAAATTCCGCCTATTGTTTTCTCTCTGGGGGAGGAGACCGGAGGCTTAGCCAGGCACTCTGTGAAAGTACTCAATGACAGTACCCACAGCTAATGTGACGGAGCAGTCAAGGGGTGTGTGTCTGTCTGGCAATAGAGTCCCAGCCTGAAGCTCGCGCCGGGAGGTCGAGGTGACCGGGCCATCGTCGGTACAATTGCTACTAAATGCAGTGAGAAGTGAAACCGGGGAGCCTGCGCTGCAGATGCAACCGGCTGAGCAGGAGTACGGGGGGGGGGGGGGGGGGGGGGCAGGTGCAGGCTCTTCTAGCTTCTCATGGCGATGTCTGTCTGTCTGTCTGTCTATCATCTATCTACCTCCTATCTATCTCCTATCTGCTTATCTATCATTTATCTATTATCTATTATATGTTATCTATCTATCTATCTATCTATCTATCTATCATCTCTCTTTATTTCTACCTGTCCACCTCTATCTCTCTCCACCATGTTGCTTTGCCTGGAGCTCACTGTGTAACCCTGGTTGGCCTTAAATGTGCAGCATTCCTCACACCTCAGCCTTCCCACTGCTAGGACAACAGCCCCCAATGCTCCAGATATTTGAAAGACTGAACAGGAGAATCACAGGTTCAAGGCCTGTCAGGGCAATTTAGTGCGGCCTAAAGAAAGTTTGCTTTCTTTTTCTTTCTTTCTTCTTTTTTTTTGGGGGGGGTGGGCTGGTGAGGTGCTTGCTTAGCATCTGCGATACTCGGGTTTCCATTCTCAGCACACTGTACACAGCCACGGACCCTTCCCAGCTCCACAAGGACTATTCTATCATTTATAGCCCAGGCTAGCCCTATAGCTTGTAGCCTAGGCTAGCAGTGTATAGTAGCTGTTGATGACCTTGAACTTTGCCTCCATGGTGTGCACCACCAGCTTAGGTTTCTGTGGTACTGGAGGTAGAACCCAGGGCTCTGTGGATGCTGGGCGAGAGCTTTACCAACGGGGCTGCAAAAAAAAAAAAAAAAAAAAAAAAAATCTGTTATTTTAATTACATTTATTTATTCATTTATTGGGGGCATCAATACAAGTATCACAGTGCCCATGTGGGGGTCAGAGGACAACCTATAGGAGTCCATTATCTCTTGCCACTGTGTAGTTCAAGGAATAGAACTCAGGTCCTCAGGCTTGGCTGCAAGCACCTTTGCTTACTGAGCCATCTAGCTGGCCCAGAGACTCCTTTATATGCATATTTTCCACCAGTGTCGAAGGCATTTTGTTTGTTTGTTTGAGACAGGGTTTTTCTGTGTAGCCCTTGCTGTCCTGGAACACACTCTGTAGTCCACTCTGGCCGAAAACTCATTGAGATCTGTCTGCCTCTACCCCGTGTGTGCTGGTATTAAAGCTAAGCGCCACCACAGACAAGCCAGGACACATTTTAGCTGGCACACCTAGTGCCAGACAGCAGATCCTCTGAACATGCTGTGTGCTCACCAAACACCAGGGCTTCGTGCTGGGGTACAAACCGATCGATCCCCTACCCATTTTCCCTGTCCACCTCGGCAGTGGCTGAATTCTAACTGTAACAGAGGTTCTAACTATAGGATAGGCGGTGGTTTTCAACCTTCCTAATGCTGAGACCTCATGTCATGTTGACCCCGCCCCCACCATGAAAATTATTTTGCTACTGTCATGAACTGTAACGTAAATATCCGACATGCAGGGATCTGGTATGTGATTCCCAATGAGGCCGTGACCCATTGACTAAGAACCACTGCTGTAGGGGATGACGGTTGGTCACTTCTAGGGTGCACACTACATCTCCCAGGATCCTTTGCTGCCATGGGAGGTTCTGAGGATGGAGACATCCGTTTTTACCGGGATGTTCTTATTATGATTCGTATCTGAAACAAGGCTATGTGCAGACGCTTAGCAGTGAGCTTAGTGGAAGCAGTGTGGAGGAGGGGGTGGTAAAAACTTTAAGAGGTGTCAGGGGAGAACCAAGTCATTAATGGGGTATATCCTTGGAGAGTGTACTCAAGCCCTTTTCCCCCTCCTCTCTCTGCTTCTCTGCCTCTGTGGTAAGAGTATCTTCGTCCAACCCACTGGTCTAGTCAACCATGCTGTTCTTCCTCATGCCGGACCCAAGGGCGACAGGCCAGAAATGATAAGCCATCAAAACCATTTTCTCCTTTAAGCTGATCTGCCTCCGGTATTTTGTCACAGGGATGGAAAGCACGAGAAGCCAACGGAAAGGGTTACGTGTTCCGTTTGTGAACACGGTTGCTTTAAGATGGGTTCTTTGGCATCACGAGATTTGGTCTAAGAGCTCACCCTGTGGGAACTCAAGCTTCCTAAAGGAGACATCCAATCGTTGACATGGGGCCTGTCCCGTACTAGGCCTTCAGTGGTATTCATTGGACTGACTGGGAGAAGTTCCCATCCCAGCAGCCACAGGTCCACAGTGGAGCTTCCCAGAAGGGCAGAGAAAAGGACTCGGGCATGGAGTAAGCGCTATCTTTACTAAAATCATGAGCACATCTCCTCTTCCTCTCTGCTTCCCTCTTTTTCCTCCTCCTTTTCCTTCCCTTCCTCTTCCTCCTTCTCAACCCCCTGCACATACCAATGCAAGATATGTCTGTATAGCCAAGAAGTAGTTACAAAAACAGCAGAGTTTGCTCTGACATCTACTGACAAGTTTTCCACAGGCTTACTAAGTAGCCAATCCAGGATTTGTATCCAGCACATCTGGAACACTCTTGAGGGGGTCCTCTCATCCCTGTGGCATCTGTACTTGTGTGCCCTTCCATCCTTCTTCAGTGACCTCGGTTCTCATTTCTCTTGGTCTAGTTCATTGCACTGTTTACTTCAAAGAAGTAACTTTCTGATTTCCTGTTCTTTGTTCTCTATTCCTTATTTACCTTAGCCCGCTCCACCTTTATTCATTACTTCAATGGAACACATAGTACCAAAGTCTGATCTCACTCAGCTTCAACACTGCAGTGACCATGGCTTTGCCCCTCAGAGAGTCCAAGGCACCAAGAACTTCTCCTCAGAACGTTGACTACTTGTGTTTTAATTCCATTATTAATACATCCAGCGAACTTACTGGATTCTTACTACGTTTTATTTATTTCTCTACTTAGGAAGGGCATGTGTGCCATAGCTCACAAGTAGAAAATCAAAATCAAACACCGTTTTCTACCTAGTGATCAGCTTGCAACTCATTCTGGTCTTCCTAGTCGCTTTTCCTTATAAATGTAGACCTGGTTTGTTCCTGTTGACTGCTATGTAATATTCCCCTTTCCTATCACTGGTACATTGGTTGCTGTTGGGTGAGATGGTTTTGTGTGCAAAAGTGAGGCTTAGAAGGACAGAGATTTTCTTCTAACTTGGGGGGTTCCCAGGGAGCCCATTCCAGTTGTTGCCTGAGGGCTCTTTTTCTCCCCAGCTATGGAAGTATCCTGGGGGTGACTGGAGTAAGGCCTCAGCCACAGCTAACCTCATGAGGAGCCTCAGCAGAGGGATGAGACAATCCACCCCTGTCTTCCTGCTCCACTGACAAGCTGACATCGTGCAAGTATGTAATCAGTGTAGACACGTGTCACACGGCATCTCTGTTCTCAGCCTTAAAGCACAAAGGACATTGTTATGGCCCTGGGTAGCTAAGACAGAATGACAGATTGTATGGGGACTCACCCCACAGGGGAACAGATGATGGACCCCAAGAGTGGTCATCTGTGCATATTTCTGTCCTTTGCTGTGAAGCCCTCAGGGAAAGGACCATGTCCCTGTTTAAGGCCCTGTGCAGTGTGTAGTACAGCCTCGGGAAGTGGGGGGGACATCCTTATCCATCACACGGTCCAGAGATCCACAGACAAGCAGAGAAAATAACTAACCTGGGTATGTGTAGATTTATGTTATGTTGATATATGATTGGACATGCGAGAGATAGGCGGGGCAAGGTGGAGGAGTGGAAGTGGAGGCAGAGGGGAGATTCCAGGAGGAATCAAGATGGAGATCGAGAAGGAGGATCTAGATCCAGGTGGTCGTGATTGGCGATAGATATGACTATCCTTGGCTCTCTGGTACTGCAGGTCTTCTAGAGCTGGGAGTTGGGAGTCAGATGGCCCACGTGACTGGCTCTGTGCTCCCAGCCCCCACGTGCCTTGGCCAACTCCTCTCTTCTGTCTTTAGAGGTACAAAATGGTTTGATTGGCTATGAGAGAGAATGTGGCAATCAAACCGAGCAAGAGTTTCTCGACTCATATTCACGCAGCCCGGAGCTGGGGACAGGAGGGTTACTTCTAGCTCCATGTGGTACTTACAAAACAACCCGCTTGGGAAACCTTGAAAAAAAAAAAAAAGAAGATCAAAAATTGAATAGCAGCTCCACAGGACAGCAGATGAGTCTTCCCACAGCCGCACTCTGCTCTCTAATTAATTGCTTCAGCAGTGACTTGGGTGGTCAAGGAAGACAGACCTGCTGAGCCCCCATGAAGGCAACAGGGAACAGAAGCCCGCAGCCACGAAACCTGGACCGGACAAGTCCTGACAAAGGAACAACGCAGGAAGGGACTCTGTGGGAGCAGGGCAGGCTATGTTAGGTGCAGTATTACCTCAAAGCTGGGTGTGCCTCCAAGGTCTCTGCACCCTGATAATGAGCCCCACCCCTGTCTCTGGCTCCTTCTCCTCTTGGGTCCCTCTGCCATTTGTTGGCCTATCCATGTAATGGACAGAGTGCGCTATGCATGGTCCCAAGACCAGGTTAAAATTATAGCTTTGCATCCGCAGCTTGAATATATGGACAAACAACACCCCCTTGGGTTGCTAGAACAAAGTTAGATCCTGGGAGTCCAGGAGCTTCTGGCTATTGTGAATTTCCAGTGTTACTGGTTCTCACCCCCGGCCACAGACACCACCAAGCCAGTGGGAACGAAGCTCTTTTCAGCTGTTGTCCGTTCGCATAACCAGCCTTTCATGAGCACCCTCTGTCAGCCTGGTGGCAGAGACCTGAAAAGGTGGCCCTACCAACTGGCCAAGAGGCTAAGGATTTCATTTCCAAGTGAGTGTTGGGACACGCATGTGGGTAATAGTACTGTGAACACACGCTACACACCCGACATGTGTTGTTAGAACACTGGGTGTCTTTGATGATCTGTTCTGCATGCATGTGTGTGTCCATGCATGTGTGGAGGTCAAAAGTTGGCACTGGCTGTCTACCTTGATCACTATTTATTAAGTCAAGGTCTTTTGCTGGGCTTGGAGTTGGCTAACTTGGTCTGGCTGGTCAGCCAGCTTGTCCTTGGGACTCTCCATCCCCACTCTGTCTCAGCTCCTGAGAGCTAGGATGTTTAAAAAACATTTTACTCTTTCATTTAATGTGAATGAGTACACTGTCACTGTCTTCAGACACATCAGAAGAGGGCATCAGATCCCATTACAGATGGTTGTGAGACACCATGTGGTTGCTGGGATTTGAACTCAGGACCTCTGGAAGAACAGTCGGTGCTCTAACCACTGGGCCATCTCTCAGTCCCCAAGAGCTAGGATTATGAGTGAGCGTTATGTCCATCCAGCTGTTTTTTTTTTTTTTGTTTTTTTTTTGTTTTTTTTGTGGCTTCTGGGGATCTGAACTTTGGTCACTGGTCATTCCGTTCACATGGCAAGTGCTTTAACCCCTAAGGCCTCTTCCCTGTTGTCCTGTGATTATTTTTAATTAATTGATTAATCAGTTATAGCATTGGGGATTGAACCCAGGGTCCTGGGGCTGCTCTATCAGTCCTGCCCTTTCCCTTAAAATTTTTAAATTACATTTGTTCATTTTATTATTCATTCATTATTTATTTACTGCAGAGGAGCAGCACTCAGTGGATGACAGAGAACACATGCAGGAAACAATTCTGTTTTCTTTCCCCGGGGGATCCAGCTTAGGTCATCGAGCTTGGCAGAAGACACCTAAGCCAACCTCCAGGGTATTATTATTATTTTTTTTGAAACTCATGTGTCTGTGTTCTGAATACAGCAGGTGCCAATGTGTGCAGAACTCCAGTGTGAAAAGGAGTAGACAGTACCAGCAGGGAGAGGCTCACGGGTTTGAGAATTAGACAGACAGACAGACAGATGAAGAACAGAAGGACAAACTGATATGGATGCCAGATAAAGATAGATAGGTGATAGATAGATAGATAGATGAAAGACAAAGAGAAAAAGAGATATAGATGACAGATGCATAGATGATAAATGATAGATGGATAGATCATAGATGCATAGACACATAGATACATAGGTATATAGATAAATGATAAATAGATAGATACATAGATGGATGATGCATACATACATATATACAGAGACAGTCAGACAGACAGACAGACAGATAAATAGACAGACAGTTGACATAGATAAGTGATAGATAAGAGGTCAGTAGGTAACCTGGCTCTTCAGCCCCCCCAGGCTGTTTTTATTTGTTTGTTTGTTTGTTTTACTTAAAAGATTTAACTTAAAAATATTTTAATCCTGGCTGTAGGCTATAGATATAGGGTTTAGGAATAGAAAGAGCACTGGTTATTGCAGAAAATCCCCGATTGGTTCCCAGCAACCACATGGCAGCTCAGAATCATAACTACAATTCTGGGAGCTTAGACACCCACTTCTGACCTTGTGGGCACCAGCCACAAATGTGGTGTACAACATACATGCAGACAAAACAGGAATCCCCACAAAGCAAGTAATAAGAATATTTTAAATTTTCTCTCTCTCCTCTTTCTGTCTTTCTTTAAGAGGACTAGTAGTACTTGGTTACTGTTTCTGTTTGAGAGTCTTTCTACATAGCACAGGCTGGTCTCAAACTCAGATACAATCTTCTGTCTCAGCTTCTTGGTGCTAGAATTGCAGAGTTCTACCACACCTGGCTTTCTTTTTCTATTAAGACCTTCAACTGATGAGATGAGACCCACCCATCATCTTGGAGTATAATGAGCTTTACTGAAACCCCATTTATTATTTAAGTGCCAGGTCTGTGGCAGGTAAAGATATTTGCCACCAAGCCTGTCGATCTAGATTAATCTCTGGAGCCATCAGGTTCCTGCAGTCTGTCCCCTGAACTCTCAGAGGCTCTGTCCTGTCATGGAGGTCCTGCAGTCAAACCTAGGACCTTTCTACTTCGAGTGAGTTGCACCTATAAGTCCAAATGCCAGTCTTACTGGGGGAGGGGTTTGCAGAATGCCTTCACAGAAACGTCCAGAATGATGCTGGAGTAAGTGTCTAGATACCTTGGTCCAGCCAAGTTGACTCATAAAGAAAACCACAAGATCAAAGAATGAATGGAATGAGGGTGTATCTGGGGTGTGGCTCAGTGGTGGAGAGCTTGCCTAACGTGCCGGAAGCCCTGAGTCTGCTCTACACACACACACACATACACACACACACACACATACACACACATACACACACACACACACACACACACATCCACACACACACACAGAGGAATGGGGAGAGAGAGAAAAGTAGTATCTTGTGTCTTAGGTAGCCCAGGCTAGCTTCAAACTTTCTGTAGCTGAGGATGACCTAAAGTACTGGGGATAGAATCCTGGGCTTTGCAGATGTGGAGAAAGAGCTCTACCCACTGGACTGGACAGCCTGCCGTTCCCACACTCCACCTGGCTACGGTGCTGCCTCATCTACTCCACCATTACTTCTACCTGACTGCTCTACTGCTGGGTAAACGCAATCTCTCTGGCTTCCCAGTGCCTCCCACCCCAGCAGTCCTCCCTCTCTGAGGCTCTAGGAGGCTCCCAAGGAGGAATGTTCAATTTACAAACCAATAAAAACAACCCAGGGAGATAAAACAGCCCATGTCCCCAGGGCAAACCTCTTTTAGGCATCCTATCTAGATTACACAAGCCTCTTGTGGTACCATTAAAGAGGTCAGCTGGGACCCGCACACCTCAGCTGACGAAATGGGTGGGAGTCCTTTGATCTCAGTGACTGCAGACAGTGACCTTGGCTGTGATGTGCTCTGGTTTAGAGTCTCACTCACAGCAGAAGAGACCCAGATATAGCAAGATAGAGTCATGATTGGTCATTGGGTTGATTGATTGACTTGTGTGTGTGTGTGTGTGTGTGTGTGCTTGAGTGTGTGTGTATGTATATATATGTGTGTATGCATATATGTGTGTGTCTATGTGTGTATGTATATGTATGTGTGTCTATGTGTGTATGTATATGTATGTGTGTCTATGTGTGTGTATGTATGTATGTGTATATGTATGTGTGTATGTGTGCATGTGCGTGTGTGAATGTGTATATGTGTGTATGCATTTATGCATGTATGTGTGCATATATGTATATGCATGTGTGTGTGAATGTGTATACGTACGTGTGTATGTTTATATGTGTGCGTTTGTGTGTGTGTCTATGTGTGAGAAGGTACATACACGTACCATAACGTGCACATGGGGGTCAGAGGACAACCTCGGGAGTTTGGGCCTCACTTTCCATCCTGTTTGTGACCAGACTGTCTTGTCCCACAGTTCATACACACACTAGTGGCCCTCAGATTTGGGGGTTCCCTGTCATCTCCCCCACTGGAGAACTGGGATTTCAGACTTAAGCCACAGCACCCAGCTTTTTCTTAAGTCAAATTTATGTTCGCATCAATAAATTGGTACATCAGCAAAAAAGAAAACATATGTTTAATTGTGATATGCCATGACACGGACAGATTCTCATATTTACAAACCCCGGTATTAATGCCTGGTGAAATGTAGCTCATACAGCCACAGGCTTGACAAACGCTTGAGTTCTTATTGACTGATATGACTTCTATATTCTGTTTTTCTTAGGAACAAAATTATTTGAATGAATGTGTGAAACAATGTATTACCCCCACCCAACTAATCTCAAGTCCTTGAAAACTATGAATGCTGTCTTGTGAAAAGTACATTACATGCATTTTTATGTATTAAATTTTGACTTCAAGAATATACAGTTTGGGGCTGGAGAGATGGCTCAGTGGTTAAGAGCACCGACTGCTCTTCCAGAGGTCCTGAGTTCAAATCCCAGCAACCACATGGTGGCTCACAACCATCACAGCACCCAGCTTTACATAGGTCTTGGGATTTGAACTCAGGTCCTCATGCTTGAATGATAATGGCTTGACCCGCTGTGTCTCCTCCCTAGCCCTGTCCTTCTTCATTTTATGTGAGTGATGGGTGGTCTTAGAAAATGTCTAGACCCAAAGAAAAAAAAGGCCAAAAAGGGGGAAAAATTATGGCTCCCTAAAGTCCAATAATTTCCTGTCAATCTCTAGACTTTTCTCAGAATGCTCCACCAAATGGAAACAGCGTAGACTTTCTGCTCACAGACCCTGGTGTCATCAGGTGGCTTCGATTCTCTTCCACTGCTTTTCTGCCAATAAGGTGGTAGAAAGTCCTTCATAAAGCTGTTGCATAGTGGGTGGGGGGCAGTGTTCTGGTTAAAGGAAAGGGTGGGGCTCAACTCTCTGGTCACTTCCTTTTCCATTTCTCCAGGATTAAGTGACAGGGTGGGAGTAGAGCCATACGGGACATGCATTTGATAGCTTGGCTTTTTCCTCATGGTCTGTCTATCTTGAAACACCCTGGGCTGGGTAGTTTATAAAGCAAAGAGGTTTCTCCAGCTCTCAGAAGTTTCAAAGGCTGACAGCTGCCTCTATGGGCCTCTGGTCAGAGCCTCGGGGCTTGTGGTATCTTGAAGATGAGAGAAAATTGTAAGGAAGCATGGGACAGGCAGGAAGCCAGAGGCACTTGGTCTAGTAGGATCTGCTCTTGTAGGAAGCTGGGCCTATAGTAATCTCTTCTATGAATGACATCCCCGTGACCTGTCTCCCACTAAGTCCCAAGACCTCAACAGTGCCACACTGAGATTCATGCTTCCAGCATATGGCCCTCTGGAAACATGGCATTCAGACAAACATCCTTGCTTCAGCAAAGCAGATTACAGTGGGCTCCCCAGCAACTGGTAACTCAGTGAACCCTCAGCAGGACGTGAAGCCTCCTGCCTCAAGTGCACAACTGTCCTAACAAAGCTGTGCCTGGTGAGCCAGTTCCTCATAGTCTGAGACAGGAGGATTGTGAGTTCTGTGTCTTCCTGGGCTACAGAAGAGAGTTCAAAACCCTCCTGGGCAGTTTAGCAAGCCCCTGTCTGAGAATTGAGAAGGGTAAACTCAACTTGGGGAGCCAGCCAGCTACGGAGCACTTACCTACCACGGATAAGTTCCTGGATCTAAGCCAACACCACTTCATGTCAGCTCCATAAGGACAGGAACTGCCCTTCCTGTTCAGAGTTGTTTCTCCACTTAGCCATGACAGAAGAGCCAGGGTTTTCCCCCTAGCTGTGCTGACCACTGGGGTATAGGCACGAACCTCGAATCCTTGACTGTGCAGCCTTCGTCAAATCTATCACAAATAAAATATGAACCAAAATACTTCAGAAAGAGAAAGAGGGAGTGGGAACCCCTGGTGGTGGGGGGAGATGGGAGAAGGCGCAAGAATGCCAGCCAGGTAAGGGACTAAAAGGTAAATAAATGTATCACCCCGTTGTCATTTGATCTGCACACTGTGAATCATTTATGGCGGGCTCCACCTCTTCCTAACAATGTGGAAGTCAGGAGCTGTGTTTCTTTTCTGTCAGGATTCGGGGCTCATTTCAAAGAGGTCTCGTGGGTGACAGAGACAGATGTGGGTGGAAGTATATTTGCTAAGGTGAGCTGTTACGAGTGGGTGTTGGAGCTTTGGCCACCAAGGACCACCTGTGATGTGTTGGTCACCAGTGTGTGGTCAGAGAGTGGAATGTCAATGTCCCTTATGCCCTGCCAGGCACCCACTGTGCACCTGCTGCTATTAAATGCTGATGTGAGTGACTGTTTGAGACAATGGTGCTGGGGTCAAATGTTTGCCCAGCCTGCAAAAGCCCCGGGTTCCATCCCCAGCACTGCGTATACCAACTGTGGACATGCACCTCTGTCATCCAAACAAGTGGGAGATGGAGGCAGGAGGGTCACAAGTTCAAGGTCGTCTTTGTCAATACAGTGAGTCTGAAGGCTAGCCTGGGTTACCTGTCTCACCCTCTGAGTCTGAAGGACTGGGATGCTAGCTTTAAATGTCCAGACCCAACTGTGACTGCCTGGGCCCCTTTACAAAGGGATATAGCTCTCAGATCTAAGCCCCCTGTTCTTCAATGGCAAAAAGGAGTGTTGTGGGTGTGGAAACCCATGTCCATGACCCCTGAACATGGGAGGCAGAGGCAGGAGGGTCATGAATTCAAGGTCAGCCTCAGCTGCACAGTGAAAGCCTGTCTCTGAAAATACATTTTCAGGAGGAGGCTGCTACGTACCCAGATAAAACACAGCACACCTAGTTAAATTTAAATTTCAGAGAGCCAGCCGTGTGCCTTTGCACAAAGCAGCATCCGGTGATGGCATCTGACCCTTTTGCATTGTTTTTCTGAAAATTTGATCCAATTAGGTACTTAGCTTTAGTTCATTCTTCCTATTCCTCTCCTCTCCCCTCTTTCTTTTTCCTGCTGGACAGCCACACCTGAAAGCTGGGCTCTGACCCGTCCATCCTGACGCACACCCTCCAAAGCCCTGGGTTAAATGAGGGCAGCTGGTGGGTTTCATCATGGACACATGTGGTGTCTGTGTCTGCAGTCAGTGATCGAGCCCAGGGCCTCCCATACGGTCCACACCAACTAAACACAAGGAAAAACTGCCTTTAGATTCTCACTTGCTATGGGCAGAACATCCAAGAGTGTCGTGTCTTCTGACGTGGGGCCGGGTGGACCGGAAGGGCATATGCTAAGTAAACAGGTACAGAGACTGCATCGAAATGAGACCGAGGGGGATCAGGCAGGACAGAGGGGGTACGCCTGGCCTGTACGCACAGCAATGCGGCTTTGTGGCTTTGAGAGACAGTTCTGTCTCCCCTGCTGGTGCTGATCCTCACAGGGAGGGGGAAAAAAAATCAAGTCTGCAGCAAATAACTCCAGACCCGACTCTTAGGGGTCTTCTGATGAGGTAGACACTGCTGGGCAGAGCGGCAGCTGCTGAGGAGAGCTGTGTGTGCCTGATTCTGTGCTCGAGCCATAGGGAGGTCCCACTGGGGATTCCTCCAGGCCTGCACATTCCATTGAATGCTGGGGTGGGGGAGGGTGCGTGGGGGAGGGTCTCACGAAGGGGGTGGTGGTAATCTGGGTTTTGTCTTGTAAGAGGTAGCTTTTTGCCTGACACAGCGCTGCCCTTGGGTGTGCCTTCGGAGGAGGTTTCTTCGGACCCCAGTGAGCCCAGTGATCCTCTGAAATCAGAGTGAGGCTCTTTTCTTTCTGTGAAGCCCGAGACACTGAAACCCTCAAGCGAAGAATAATAGGGCTTTTCAGAGCACATCCGAAAGGTGCTGGGTAGAGATAATTCTCCCTCCAAACCAGAGGGATACTAGGAGGACTGTCAAGGGAAGTTGTGGCCTCCCTGCCAGGGTGACAGTGGGGGGGTCATAGAAATCAAGGCCCCATGCTGGGTCCCAGGTAGGTATGGGCCGGACACACAAAGATATGGTTACCTCTGGACAAAAGCGAATTAAATGCCTGTTGATGTCTCCAGGGCAGAAACCTGCACACCAGGGGAGCTTGGCTATAAGGAGGAGTAAAAGCTGGATAGCAGTGTGGAACATTCTGGAAGCCCCTTCTCTGCTGTGTCTGGACACAGGGGACAGTTGTAAACTAAGAGGCAGCTTGCCTATGTAGGGTTTGGGCTGTCAGAGAATGAGCTCAGTTTCTTTATCTGTAAAGTGGGAACAGTATCTTCTAGCATAGGAACCAACTGTCTGAATCTTACCCTCAGCACCAGCACCATCATTGGGATCATTATCATCATCACCAACATCACCATCATCACCAACATCACCATCATCACCAGCATCACCAGCATCACCAACATCACCAACATCACCAGCATCACCAGCATCACCATCATCCATGAGCCAAAGAGCAAGGGGAAGGAGAAACATCATCAGGAGTTTGTGGGGCGTACCCCCTGGAGGCATAATGGTGCTGATTTTGTTACTTGGTTTGCTTTTTAAAGCAGGGTATTATGTAGCCCAGGCTGGCCTTGAACTCATGCAACAAATTGGGATATCTCTTGCTCCTGCTCCTCCTCTGTCCCCCATCCCACTACCCCCCCTCTCTCTCCGAGTGCTCATGGCCGGCCTCTACTCCCTACTATCTGTCTCTGTGTCTCTGTCTGACTGTCTTTCTCTCAACTCCCCTCTTCATGCCCTGAATAAATTCTAATGTGTGTGTATATATATATATACACATATGTGTGTGTGTGTGTATATATATATACATATACATATACATATTCCACTAATTGTTAGTCTAGCGGTGTGCTAAGTGCACACTCCAGATTTGGGCTCAAGGTAGTATTGCCCCTTTGCCTTCAGCCTGTTCTTTGCTCCTGCGATTCCTCTCCTTCTGCGAGCGGAAAGCCTCCTCTGCCACAGAGGAACACCATCAAGGTGAAAAGCTGGTTGTGCCTTGGATTGTTTTACCTGCCCTTCGACTTGAGATCTGACAGCAAGATAGGATTAGACAATGTCCCCAGGGTGTTGTGACAATCTACACAGTACTTGCCCCTTACAGCCACCTGCTTCTAAACCTTTCCTTGTTGTTTGGTTTTGTATCTTGGTGTCTTTGTTTCCTTCGAGTCTCATGTAATCCAGGCTGGCTTTAAACTCACTCTGTAGCCAAGGATGTCCCACATTTCTGATCCTCCTGCAGCCACCACCCAAGTGCTGGGATTTCAGGTGTGAGCCTTTGCTGACACAACCTAGGCTCACCTGGGAAGAGTCTTAACAGGAAGCTCTCTAGATCAGGTTGACCTGTGGCCATCTCTGTGGGGAGCTGCCTTGGTTGTTAACAGCTGTAGGAAGACCCGGATCATGGGTGGCGCCATTCCCTAGGCAGGAGTCTTGAACAGGACAAGAATGGAGAAAGCAAGCTGAGAGCAAACAAGGAAACGTTGCTCTCTCTGTTCCCATCTGTGATATAACCGGCGGCTCGAGTCCCTGCCTTGACTTCTCCAAAACAAGGGATTGTAAGTTGAACAAACCCTTTGACTCCTAAATTGCCTTTTGCCAGGGTATTTTATCACAGTAACCGAAATGAAACTAGGTTACAACCATGTGGTTTATACATGATGCTGGGGACAAACCCTGGGGCCTCATGCATGCTGAGCAAGGCCTGGACCAACTGAAGCTACAGCCCCAGATGAAATCTTCACTTTCAAGATGACAAATGGTTATTTTGTTTCGACTTGGAGGATGTGAAATCCAAAACTCTCTTCCCCTGTTTCACCCATGACTTGGGTTTCCTCATTTGCAGAGAGGATTGGAAACGCCTTCTCATCTGCTGGGTATGTTCTTGAAGTGATCTGTCCCCAAAATGACAAATCTAATTCTGTAGGCAGACCATCCTTCCAACTCAGAAAGCCCCAACTGGTGGTCATGTCCATTTCTTGAAAGAGATGATGGCCGTCCTGGAGAACACGAAGTTACTAACAGGACATCACTGGAGGAGCTGGAAGAGCTATAAACAGTCACCTTGACACTGGTTAAAAGAGACTTGTCACTTCCTGAAGACAAAGATATCAGCAATTGTCCCCCCCCCCCCAAGGGATCTAGGGTGACATTGATTCTGGGTATGTGGTTCAGCTTAGCATGCACAAAGACTCGGGGTGGTGGCACATACCTGTAAACACTCAAAAGGTACAGGCAAAATTTCTTGGTTACAAACATGAGTTGAGGCCCGCTCGAAAGTAACACGGGGCAGCTGGAGAGACGATTCAGTGATTAGGAGTGTGTACTTCTCTCGTAGAGGATGGGAATTTAGGTTCCAGGAATTCATGTCTGGCAGATCACAACTGCCCATAGCTCCAGCTCCAGGAGATCCAAGTCTATTCTATCTTCTGAGGGCACTGTATCCTTATATGATACATAAACACACACACACACACACACACACACACACACACACACACACACACACACACAGAGGCAGGTGAGAGGGAGAGGGAGACAGACCGACAAAAAGAAAGAGAGAAAAACATAGTTTAAGAAAACAAAAAAAAAAAAAAATGAATCTTAGGGTTCTGTGATGGTTTGTATGTGGCCAGGGAGTAGCACTGTAAGGAGGTGTGGCCCTGTTGGAGGAGGTGTGTCACTGTGGGTGTAGCTTTAAGACCCTCAACTTAGCTGCCTGGAAATCAGTCTTCTCCTAGCAGCCTTCAGATGGAGATGTAGAACTCTCAGCTCCTCCTGCCCCATGCCTGCCTGGATGCTGCCATGTTCCCACCTTGATGATAATGGACTGAACCTCTGAACCTGTGAGCCAGCCCCAAGTAAACGTTGTCCCTTATAAGAGTCGCCTTGGTCATGGGGCCTGTTTATAGCAATGGAATCTGTTTCAGTAAGGGTTTTTCCTGCTGTGAGTTCGAGGCCAGCCTGGTCTACAGCATGAGCTTCAGAACAGCCAGGGCTATACTGAGAAACCATGTCTTGGAAAAATAATGATGATGGTGGGGTGAGTTTGATCTCTCCCCCTCATGCCTCTCCCTCTCCCCCCCTCATGTTCTCTGTCCTTCTGCCTTCTGATGTGAAAAGCAGCCCCTGAATTTGGACTTTGCCTCCTCTAGGAGAGCAAGAAAGTCCTCTCTCTTCTTTATACAATCCGTCATCTACAGCCTGCCTTCCAAGTGCTGACACTATAGGCCTGCACCGCCATGTTGGGCCTCAAGTCCTTTCATAATGCATACTAATTCCTTCAAAATGGAAGAGAGCATCCTCGCTCCCAAACACATCTGCTTCTTGATTTTTGTTTTTTTGGAGACATCTTATTTTCAACTGTCTTCAAATCTACCACCTGCCTTGGGGCAGGGCTGGGAGTGCTGGTCTAGCCTTGGACTCATCTCCCCCGCCTCCCCCAACCCTGCGGGAACAAGAAAAAGCAAAAGTTCGGGTGTGTTAGAAATCCTGCTTTTCTTACAACACTGGTCATGGCTTCTATAGGCAGCCCAGTCTGGAAACGGCAGAGATTAGCTTCTCTCCAGTGGCGCCAGGTCCTCTCTCCTCATTCTTGGAGAGTTAACTTGTCTTTTGGACAGAGCCCAAAGGGAAACCGAGCCAGATCTGACAAATGCAGGAAGAGATGGAGCTATCCGGGGTCGCCTAGGGTGACGAGACCCGTGAATGCAAAACTGAAACTCTGAGATGGGGCTGCGGGCACGGCCCGGCACCGGCTGGGAAGGACATTTCTCGGAGGAACCTTTGAATGTTAGCAGCTTTGCTGGGACCGAGGCTTCAGCGGGAGGCGACTTGTTCAGGAGGGCGAGTTCCCGGGCAGCCCCAGTCTGCCTCTTGTAACCCAAACTCACTGGCCCTAAGCTGGTGCTCAGGGTGTGGTGCTGAATGACGCTTGCTCCCTCCCCTCAGATTTAGGCCTGTGTTTCGAAACCTGTGGACCTCGACCCCTCTCGAGGTCCCCTATTAGATACTTACGTTACAATTCATAACGGTAGCAAAATTGCAGTTATGAAGTAGCAACGAAAATTTATGTCTGGGGGGGGGGGTCACCGCAGCACGAGGAGCTGTGTTAAAGGGTCGCAACCTTGGGAAGGCTGACGACCACAGTGTGTTCCGTGCAGAAGCCGCTACTGCAGTTGAGCAGTTGGCAAAGTATAGGATCACGCAGCAACTTTGCTTTATAGGAAGAAAAATAAAGGAAGTGAATTACCTGCCCAGGGCCGGGCAGACATTTGATCCAGACCATTAAGGACCTGGAGGAACAAAGGGGTTGAGGAGGAGCCTGCGGGCTCACGGGACCTTCTACGCTAAAACAGGGCAGGGCGGGGGTGGGGAGCTGAGAGATCTGCTTCGAAGAGGGGAGGGTGGGGGAGGGCTGAAGGCTCGGGGTGCTGATTTTCCAAGGCAGGACCGACAGCGCTTGAGTGAAGATCTCCCTAGGGCTTTACGAGGGGGGGGTGGGGTGGTAGGAAGAGTTAGGGAAAGTCAGACATTCCATCCCTCCGAGTGGGCCTCTGGGCCTGAGCCTCAGGGACCGAACTGAGAAGGAACTTCCCGCTTTTGACCGGGCGCCCCTCCTCCATGCCCCACCCCGGTAGCCTGGAGACTGTTTTACCCGCAAGACGCTTCTTCGAGGGGTTTCCTTCCCTACAAACTAATGAGATGTGTACTCACACGACTTGGGACGACTTGGGGACACCGTAGGTCTAGTGTCTAGACCTCTTTGATTTTTAAGGACAGAGGGCAGTTATCGGGTGCCCAAGGCAGGGTCACCTTAGTAGGTAGACTGAGCATGCGCAGTTCCTGGAAGTCTGTTTCAAGGTTTTTATGGGATCTCTACTCGGCTAATGTACGGGCGGCCCCCTGGCTGGTAGGGAGGAGGCTCGATCCTAACAGCTTTTAAAATGTAAATCTACCCCCTGCAGCCCCCACACCAAGGGGCTAACTGCTTTCACCTGAGCCTTTCTTTCAGCCAGAGGCGCTTGAAGCCTGGGGTGCAGCTTACTCGGTGTCCCACAAAGAGCCCTTTGAAAGACGGGGGAATCCTCCTGTGTGGTGTGGACTCCACCTGTCTTTCCTCATTTACGGTGTGGGTTTACCGGATGCCTGAGGTTGGAGCAGTGGCGGCTGTGACTATTAACAGCGTGAATCCTCGGGGTGCAGCCGGAGAACAAACAAACAGAGAAATGACCCTCAACGATCAAGGTGACAGTCAGCCATCACCCACTGTGCGGGTTGGTTTAATGTCAATTTGACACAGGCTAGGGTCATCTGAGAGGAGGGAACCGCGCTTAGAAAATGCCTTCCTAAGTTCTGGCCTTCATGCAAGCCTGTAGGGCATTTCATTAATTAATGAGTGGTTATGAGGGAAGCCGCCCTTTAGGGCCACACCTCGGCTGGCTGTCCTGGGTTCAGTACGAAAGCAGGCTGAGCAAGCCATCAGGAACAAGCCAATAAGCAGCACCCCTTCATGGCCCTACATCCGGCTCACGCCTGCTTGACTTCCTGTCCTGACTCCCTACAGTGTGAATTGTGATGCTGAAAAGTAAACCAAATAAATTCTTTCCTCCCCAGGTTGCTTTGGTCACGGTGGTCCTTCACAGCAGTAGTGACCCTAACCCACACCTGCCATTTACTCTGCAGGGCTGTCATCCGTACCTGCGGATAGGCCCTGGAGGACTTGATTATGAACCACCTAGCAACAACTACAAAAACAGATGAAGAGGGCTGGAGAGATGGCTCAGTGGTTAAGCGCACTGACTGCTCTTCCAGAGGTCCTGAGTTCAAATCCCAGCAACCTCATCCATCAGTAATGAGATCTGATGCCCTCCTCTGGTGTGTCTGAAGACAGATACAGTGTACTTATATAAAATAAATCTTTAAAAACAAAACAGATGGAGAACCTGAGGCACAGAGTAGATCCTTGGCATGACAGGCAGAATCTACAGGCTTAGCTGACAGGTAGAATTCTCTGTGGCTTAGCTAGAGGTGTGTGTGTGTGTGTGTGTGTGAAGACATGCTATAGAAGCTACAGGTGCCCACAAATCTGGCTACATTCAGTGCAGCCAGGCAGAAAACAAGCTCTTTCCTAAATACAAACTCTAAGCCACTCTTGCTTTCTCCTCCTTGTTATTTATGTAGATGAAGTTTATCTAGGAATCCAGCACCTAACCTTCCTCCTTTCCGACCTCCCCTCCCCCTCTATGGATGGGAAATCTAGAGCTTTGGGGCAGAAAAGGGACAGAGTTTAGGAACTTGGAGGGTTCGTAGCTACCCCAGGGTTTTATCTCTTCACACTCCCCCCCTAACTCAGCAAGCGGTCCTTCCCGCCTCCGCTCTGCCCCACCTGCCCACCTGCTGCAGGCGGACCTCCGACAGGAGCCTCAGACACTGCTGAGCCATCCCGCTTGGATCCGTTACACACCTACCAACTTCCGGGACACCTGATGATGAATTTTATCTCTAGGGTTGTGAATGAACTAAGAACCAGGACCGAATCCTTTCCGTCTCTCCTTCCAGTACTAGCTCTAATTAACTTAGTAGGCTTTCAATAAATCTTGCTAAGTGTCTTAGAAATAGCTTTAATGAGCAGGCTGGGGGTGGGGGTGGTCACTCCCATAGGAAGGCCATATCGGTCATTCCCAGGTTATCTGGTGCATTCTGGGAATGTCATCAGACACCCTGGGTGTCTCATGATCTCACCCTACCTGCTCTCGCCCTTAGCTTCAAAGTGGCAACTGTATATATGTTTATTTGATTGGCTGTTAATTTGATTAATTGTATGGTTGTTTGATTCATTTGAGAAAAGGTCTCCTGCGGCTGGGGCTAGCCTCAGACTCAAGCTATGTAGCCCAGGCTGGCCCTGAACTTCTTCTTAATCTCCTGCCTCCACCTCTCAAATGTATGTGCCACTCCTCATTTCTCTCTCTCTTTTTTTTTTTTTTTTTTTTTTTTTTGTTAACTGGGGAAAAGTGTTAGACTTCGAATTGCTTATATGGCTCAAACCAGCCTCAAATCTATGATCCCCCAGCCTCAGAGTGTAGAATTACACTGATATGTAGCGTTTGTCCCTCTGGTTTGGTTTGGTTTTGAGACAGTCTCACTTCTTTAGCTCAGGCTGTTCTTGAATTTTACGGTCCTCTTGCCTCAGCCTCATTAAATGCTGTGAATTTCTTTCACTATATCCAGTGAAAGAGTAAACCTGAAGTTTGGTCCTTTCTTTGACAGGCCTCATAAGAGCGTGAAGAAGCCGGAACAGATGCATCTTTGAATGGGAGAAAAGGACCAGCTCCGGGTCTCCAATCACCACATGAGCACCACGCAGGAGTACACCCATTCTGTGAACACACAAGCAAAAACTGCATAGTGCAAAAACCGAAGACCAAACACACTAAACAAATTCTTAAGGGCTGGAGAGATGGCTCAGTGGTTAGAGCGCTGTCTGCTCTTCCAGAGGTCATGAGTTCAGTTCCCAGCAACCACATGGTACAACCATCTGTAATGAGATCTGATGCCCTCTTCTGATGTGTCTAAAGACAGCTACAGTGCACTCATATGTATAAAATAAATGCATTTTTAAAAGAAAACCAACAAAAGTTAAAATGTGTAAAGGAACAAAACTCCCTCCCAAACAAAAAAGTAAGTTTTTTTTTTTTTTTTTTTTTTTTTTTTTAAAGAAAATGAGTTCACAGCACAGGGAAAAAAAAAGAAGAAGGAAAAATAAAAATAAGCAAGGAGAGAGAGGGAGAAGAGGAGAGAGAGGCCCAGCCATTAAGGACATTCACTGCTCTGTTCTTGCAGAAGACCTGGGTTCAGTTTCCAGCACAATCATTTCTAACTCAGCTCCATGAGATTCAACACCCTGTTCCGGCCTCCAAGGGCTCCCACATGCACACACACCATGTGATATGTTCATATTTACAGCTAAGAAGGAAAGACACATCGCTGTTGTTGGGAAGGAGGGAGGCTATTTTGAGAGCCTCTTTCTCTGCCTCGGGAGACATGCATGTGACAAAGGACCACAGAGCATCCGTTTAACTCTGTCCTCTGCTCCCAGCTCCCTCTTGTGACTCCAACGTTAAGGTGTTACAGAACAAAGGTCTAGAGATGGCTTTTCATGGAGAAGACAGGAGAAATGTTGGAGAGATGGCTGGAAGCACTCTGTCCCGGCTTCTGTGACCTTTCTTGTACTGTTGAACTTGAGGATTCCAGTCTTACAGGCACAAAGCCTAGGGTGAGAGACGCCGGCCACTGAGGAACCCTCTTGCCTGAAGGCACAATTGCTAAAGCTCTGAGATGCCTCGTGGGGGAGAAGTAGGGGTTGATCTAGGCTGATGGAGGTGCCCCACCCCCACCCCGGGAGGGGATGCTGGAGTCTCTCCAGGGACATCTAAAAGCATGGCATTTGGGTGTCAGAGATGGGTCAGAGTCCAGGAGGCTCTCAAGGATTCATGATGACCCTTTCTGAGCAAAGACTGGACTGGGCTAGAAACACCAGGGGTCGGCATTGGAGAGAGTCCTGTGGGAAGCTGCTACTCCTGGCTTTCTGTAGACTTTTTCTGAGGCTGTGTTTTGCAATCCCATCTGTAAAATGGAAATGAAGAAATCCCTGAGGAGGTAGTGTCCAAAAGAGAGGAAGTTCACCTCTCAGTGCAGCTCAGCCAGGTAAGTGAACCCCAGCCTCCGTCATCTGGCCCAAGACACACCATGGACCTTTGGGATGGGTCCTCTGCCTTGCAGAAGTAGCCTGATGTCACCTCACTTTAATCTACTCTTGTTACATCATGACTCAGCCCAGCTGTTAGAACATCTGGGTTCAAATCCAGGCCTCACCTCTAAGAATCAACTTTGACTCATCCACTCCATATGTACCCTCCCCTCGGTCCTCAGGTCCTCTATCCTCCTTCAGTGACTGCTTTTTAGAAACTTGATGTAAAAGTGCCAGGCTTGCAGTGCACACCTGCTGTTGGGGAGGGGCAAGTGGATGTCTGTGAATTTAAGGTCAGCCTGATTTATACAAAGAGTTCTAGGCCAGCCAGGGGTACACAGTAAGAACCTGGGTTAAAAAAAAATAAGAAAAATAATAAAGAAGGGGGAGGAGGAGAAGGAAGAAAAGAAGGAGAAGGAGGATGAAAGGGAGGAGGAGAAACATAAACAATGTTAAAGAGATGACTTAGTGGCAGGGAGTTTAGTCAAGCTGTGGTGCAACCACTGCCTTCCTCCTGGATCAGAGCATTTTCATTATCCTGAAGGGAAACAATGTATCAGGGACCTGTACTCTGCTCTGGCCTAACTACTAATCAGTTGGTTTACCTTTTTTTTTTTTTTTTCTCCTCTCCTGCAGCTTAGGCTAGATTCAAACGTCTATGAAGCTGAGGATCTTGAACTCACTATTTTCCTGCCTCGCTGGGGTGCTGGAACTAAAGGCGTGTTCCTCCACATCTGATTTAATGTGGAACTAGGGATGGACCACGCTAGCCGGGCAGGCATTCAGTTCACCAAGTCACACCCCTGGTTCCAGGTTTAGGGTTTTTTGTTTGTTTGTTTGTTTTTGTACTTTGTTTAAATGCAACGTTGTGTGTGATGTCCCTAAGCATGTCTCCAGCACCTCTGCTGTAGTGCTTGCCGTCCACATGTCAGTGTTTGGCTCCTGCTCACCCCTGAGTCACCTCATGAACTACCCACACCCCGTACACCTCAGCAACCATTGGCATATTTGTGGATTGTTTCCACTTGGAGGCTTCCCTCTCCTTTTAAAATTTTATCTATCTATCTATCTATCTATCTATCTATCTATCTATCTATCATCTATCTATCATCTATCTGTGCATTTGCCTAAGTGAATGTACATGACATGTGTGCCTGATGCCCACAGAGGTCAGAAGAAGGCATCAGATCCCTTAGAATTGGAGGTATGGGTGGTTGTGAGCTGCCATGTGGGTGCTGGGAACTGAACCTAGGTCCTCTGCAAAAGCAACAAGTTCTCTTAACCACAGAGCCATCTCTCTAACCCCAGAGATTTTCTTCCTTCCCTCCCTCCTTCCTTACCCTCCTCTGTTCCCTACCTCTCTTCTTTCCTATTCTGTAATTGGAACCCGGGGCCTCACATGCTCAGTATACTGCTCACACCCCGACCTTTACTTCCTGGCTCAACTTCCTTTATACCTATGGCTTCTGCAGCTTCGTAGTACCTACCCATCCTCTTCTGTCTGCCTCTGAGCCCAGCCCACCAGCCCAAGGTGAGTGACCCACACACCCATTCCTCCCAGGCAGGCAGCTCAGAACTACAGCAGATGCCTCTCCTGTTCTGATAGCTTTTCCACTTGCATGGTCATCCCATAGCTGCTCCTGTGCAACCAGACACGTTCCATTCAGGGCCCAGGGCTCGCAGCCCAAAGGCCACTAATGGCTCCTGCACCACCAGAGGGGCTGGGCCGTAGCATGACACTTTTCCTGTGCAGGATGCTGGGGCTGAGATGACAGGGTGACCAGGGACAGGTACCAGGATGGCTCTAAAGTGGTGGAGGTGGTGGGTGTCAGGGGTGAACAGGGTGAGGAGCAACAGGAACAAGACAAGTATGAGACAGCAAAGGGGATCCCTGCCTTAGTGACAGGTACAAGGCTGGGCAGCGTTGGCTGAGTCAGCCCGAAGGATAAAGGGATGAGGGAAGGAGGCTGAACATGCAGAGGAGACAGCAGAGAGGCAAACAAGAGTTTGTCTTCCTGTCCTGGTTACAGTGGCCTCCAAAGTCCACTTGGTGGAGCTCAATGGTTAAGAGCACTTACTGTCCTTGCAAAGGACCCAGGTTCAGTTCCCAGCACCCACACAATGCTCAAGAGATTCAACCCCCTCTTCTGACCTCTGCAACATGTAGGCATGCGCATACAAAAATCCTCATGACGATGACTACCTGGGGGGGACAGGTCACAAGGGTAGAGTCCTGGTGACCCGCTGGGAACTGGGCTGCCTTTTGCCTGTGTGGGGTCACAAAAAGAAGCTGCACTCCCTGGATGTCACACCTGGGACCCTTTGATCATAAACTCGAATGTTTTGGTCGCCCATAACTCATCCAGACTGGAGGATTTGGTCACAGCGGCTGAGAAGAACGCTCCATGCTACAGCACCAGAACTCTGTAGTGGCTTTCATGGTTTGGCAAATGTTTATCTTACTGTATAAAAGGAGGCAGGGCAGAATGGGAAAGTCAAAAGGAAGAGAGAGACATCCAATGGGCAGAGGAGGAAGGAGATAGGGCCCTTGGTGAGAGGAAAAAGCAAAGAAGGGAGGAAGGGAAGGCAAGGGTGAGGTGCACATCCAGACAGGAACAACTGGGAGGGAAGTAAAAGCTGGCGCATCCCTTTGATGAACTTTAGCGGACTTGGATCCGACAAGCATCAACAGGTTGCCCTTAACACTTAAAAAGTGATGGTCTGTCAGAGTTTCCAGTGTTGAAGTTGGCTCTCTCCTGGTATCCAGGGATGCCGAGTTTGTGACTCCCTCTCCTTGCACCCCATTGCTGCATGTGGAGTCCGTCAGTGGGTTCACAGGGGGACCTACAAAGTTGGGGTCCCATTATAGGCATTCCCTGTGGAAGGATTCAAGGAAGCAGACTGTGCTTTCAGTAAACACTAGGGAACCCCCCCCAGTCCAATGACACTCCAAAGTGAAGCGTGTCATCCCCAGGTTCTGTCCCCAGAACCTCAGAAACCAGGTAGGCCTGTGATTCCAGCATTCAAGAGGTGAAAGCAGAAGAGTAGAGAGTTCAAGGTCACCCTCAGCTAGTGACTTCAAAGTCAGCCTGGGATACATAAGACCCTGACTATAAAGGGGAGGACGGAGAGGAGAAAGAGGACGGAGGGGAGGAGGAGGGAAGGAAGAAGGGCAGGAGGAGAGAAGAGGGAGAGGAAGAGGGGGAAGAGGAAGAGGGGGAGGAGGGAAGGAAGAGGGAGAGGAGGGAAGGAAGAGTGGGAGGAGGGAGAAAAAGAATGAAATTGAGATTCTGAGACTTGGATGCGACCTGTTCAGGAGCAGACAGCTTGTGTCCAGTCTGGGATGGGGGGACCCTGGCATGTTTAACTCTGGAACCCAGTTTCTGTGTTACTGTGCTATCCTGCCTGTCACTAAAGCTAAAGGTCAGGCCACAGGTGGGCTGAAGGGGGGCAAAAGAAGCGTTCCTCCTGAAATGATGGGTGTGGGAGGACACAGTCCAAGGGATGTCTGAGCAAGCAAACAGGAGAACAGAAACATACCAGGTAAGGTGGAGGCAGGACAGCAGAGGAGACACAGGGGTACAGGGGTGACTGGGGGGGGGGTCACAGCCAGAGTCTGACAGAGCTGCAGACTGAAAAGCTTTGATCTCATTTGATACCAAGGCACAGAAAGGTTCATCGAGCTGCCTGTGGTAAAACAGCATACCAACTCCAGCCCCTGCCTGCTTTTCTGGGATGGGAGGAATACAACAAGTGACATAGAGGACTTTTTTTGTGTGTCCTGGTGTGTGTGTGGACGTGTGTGTGTTCGTGCCCTGGAGCCCACACAGCCTGTTTTGACTACTGCCTGTTAGTTCGTGGGACACTGACTTTCAGTTTCCTGGTGTGAAAACTGTTAGAGAAGGCAGCATGTGGGGGTGGCTGCACTACCAGGCTGTGGAATAAATGACCCCTCTCTGCTGCCTTTCAGGTAAGCTAAGCCTCATGCGGAGTGTAAGGGTGAGACGCTTGAGTTGTGGAGAGGGGTGCCCTGCAGGCCAGTGTCAAGCTGCTGGAGGCTCGCTTCCATTGGTCGCTGGCAAAATATGATTAACAACCCTTATTGAGTCCTTTGGTGTTTGAAGCTGTTTAAGCGGAACAAAGTTGGCATACAAAATTCTCCCTGAGTTCTGCTGTGGCTCTTCCTGGCTAGCACCGCGCTTTCTCTCTTGGGAGCCATGGGGCTGCACTCCAAGATGGATTTTCTAGGCGTTGGGTCATATTAAATGTATCCTTTGGGGATGACAAAGATGGCTTAGCAGAGAGTGATCTCCAGGACCCCCCAAAAGGTGGAAGGGGAGAACTGACCCCATGGATGTGTCACACATGCTGACACAGCTGTCCCACACCCTGCCCCAGCTGTGCTCAGCCTGGCCATTCAGGACATGGCAACCAAGGGCTTCGGTCTCACCACAGCAGCCCCTGCCACACTGGGATGCAGCGCAGCGTCCTCACCAGATAGAACATCATGTACGCTCTTGTGCTTTTTTTCTTTTCAGACTCCAGAATGCAGTTAAGTAAACCTCTGTTCTTTATAAATGACCCAGATTGTAGCATCCAGTTATAGCAGCAGTGGGGGGAGGAGGGAGACAGCCGACTGTGACACATCACCACAGTGACTGACTGGAGTGTCTGTCCCTGCCTCTGTCACTGCCATCTGCTCCTGTGCTTTGCAGCTGACTCTGACATGTCACCTCCCCAAGATGTCCTCCTGGATAGCTTGGTGAAGTGGCTTCCTCCCTCCACTCTTCTCAGTAGCTTCTTCCCTTTTCTCCTCCCTCCTCCTCTCCTCCCTCCTCCTCTCTCTTCTCTTCTCACTGTAGCTTTTTACTCTTTCCTCCTCCCCTCTTTCCTCCTTCTCTCCTTCCTCCTCTCTTTCCTCCTCCCCTCCCTCCTCCCCTCTTTCCTCCTCTTCATCTTCCCCTTTCCCCTCCTCCTTTTCTTCTTCCTCCTCATCTCCCTTTCCTCCCCTCCTTCCTTCCTTCCCTCCTCCCTTCCCTATTTCCCTTTCTTTTCTCCTCTCCCTCTTCCTCTCCTCCTTCCTCTTCCTCTTTCCCCTCCTCCTTTTCTTCCTCCCCATCTCCCTTTTTCTCCCCTCCCTCCTCTCCTCACTCCTCCCCCTCCCTTCTCCGTTCCTTTATCTCCTCTTCTCCTTGAGACAGGGTATCAAGTAGTCCAGGCTGACCTCGAACTCACCATGTATCCCAGGGATAACCCCGGAGCTCTGACCCCACTCCATCCCTGTCTAAAGTGCTTGAGTTACAGATGTGCTTCACCTAGTTTATGTGGTAGGTATCCAACCCCGGGCTTTGCTCATACTGAGAAAGGGCTCCACCAACCACCTTCTCCACTCGCCTGTTTCCATCTTTGATCTTAACGCCCATGACACCACACACTCTTTTGCTTGACGGGTGACGTGCTGAGGTTTGGAGGAGGTGATACTGGCTCCTCCTACCTTTTGCATTCATGCCAGTACCTAGCACATAGTTTGTGCTTAGTGAACTTTGGGTGAATGAGTGCAAACCTTGGGAAAGATGGGGGAAAGCTGGTTTCTGGCACAAGGGACTCCTAGCCAGGCTGGAGGTCCAGTGGAGAAGGGCTGGCCTCGTCTCTCTGCTTCCCAGCCTGAGGCTCATCCAGAGGCCATGGGGCACAGAGGGAACTGTATGCACCAGTATTTTCACAGCTTCTCAGACTTCCGAACCAGTTGCCTTCCCAAGAAAACACAACACCCGGGGCTCCCCCCACCCTTACCCCTGCCTGCAAAGGCAGCCAGGGCCCCAAGGAGTAGGCCCTTTGTTTACAATAATAAAGCGGGGTCCATGGCAACCGTTGTGACATCATGGGAGTGTGAGGTCACAGATCCTTCCAGGGGAAGAACAGGATCAAACCGACACAATGGATTCGGAACCTCTCTGGCCCCACCAGGGCTAAAGAATGTATAAATCTGTAGAAGTACATAAAGCAGCCAGTTTCTCTTGTTTTCTTTGCCTCCCTCTTGTTCATTCCTCGCTCCTGAAAAAAAAAAAATTTTTTTTTTTTAATTAAAAGTTTAAAAAAGTCTCCGAGTGAAAAGCTCTGTCCCAGGAATTTCCTGTTGGCAATTGTCCAGGGAGCTGGGCATACCAGCCAGCAGTCATGTGGATAAAAGAGCCAGGCCTGGACCAGAGAAAGTGCTTGATCTGCCAGGCTTCAGCTTCGGGGCTGGGCTTCCCTGAGCCTGAGGATGCTGGCAAGGAGGATTCCCTCATCCCACTCCCTGCCCCTCCCTTTCGCCTTCCTCTGTGTCTGGACAGTACATTCTGTTCTCCCCTGACCCTTTCCTCCTCCTCCTTTTCTCCCCCCTCTTTCCATCTCTCCTCATTTCCTTCCAACTTTCCATCTATCTCCTGTCTCTGTGTCCTCCCCACCCCATCCAAGGTCCTGCCTTAGTACCCCTAACACTTTGATGTCTCTCTTTCCCACTCTGGGCTCATGTTACTGAAACATAAAAACATTTCAGACTCAGGGACATCTGTACAGGAGGGACTCTGTGCCCACAAGTTGCATGGCCAGGGGTCTGAGTTTCCTGGGTAGGCCCCTAAGTATCAGGCAGGCATCCATGTCTGATACCTCTTTGCAGTCAGAAAATATATGGAGCTGGTGACCCAGGAGCCAGGAAGGTGGCCATGACAAGCCACCATCTCCCAAGGGCCTGCAAACCTTTTACCAATATGACCTTCCTGGCCACCAGACCTTACCACAGAGAGGGAGGGAAGGATCCCATCCCAGAATCCTCCTTCCAACTGCCTCCTTTCTCCAAACTGGGTCATGCTTTATATCAACCTTCCTATTTCATGTAAACCAGGGGCTTCTCAGTCTTCAACACAAACTGAGCTAGACCAGCCTGTTTTGAAGAGCCACCCCGTGTGTGCTCCATACTTGGCAGTATTGCTGACCTCTCTCTCCTTTAGACTTTAGTAGCCCTGTTGTGACAGCCCAAAATATCTCCAGATGTGCCTGAAGGGCCCCTGGGGGAGGGCTGCCTCCTGGAGGGGGAGGGGGAACTCCTATGCTCTCCCTTACCTTGGCACTCTTTGCATGTCTCATTTTCTCTGTCTCCGAAATCCCCACAGCTCCCCAAGTGCTGTGGTAGCTGTCAACATCATAGCAGTGTGATCCCAGGGTTTTCTGGGTACAGGGGCGTGTGATTCTCTATGCCAGGGTGATCCCTGAACCATCTCAGGAGAGTTGGGGGGCAGATGACGAGCACCCGAGCCCATTCAGGGTTAAGCCAAGGGGCTACCCTCCATTGTTAGGAGGAGACTGTGGCCTTCGGTCCCTACATCCCTTGCTTTCGTGTACCCTGCTCTCTCCCCTGTCCTCTCGGCCTGAATTCACCCAATTCCTCCTCCTCCTCCTCACATCAGGAGGTACAAGTCTGGTTCTCTAGAAACCTTCTAGGGGTCTGGCAAGGTGGTTCCGGGGAGTAAGGTGACGTGAGTTCAATCGCTTGGACCACGAGGTGGAGGATGAGATCAAATGCACACAGGGTGCCTTCTTCTGACTCCTGTCTGTACAGAAATTCCATCTCAGTTGAACGAATGGCTTTGGAGTAAGGAGAATGTTCTCCCTCCCAGGCAGCAGGGCTTGAGGGAAGATGGGTGTTCCGGTGAGGAGACCCATTACTTTGACTGGGAAGCTAAAGCAGACAGGCTGAAGGAAGGCCTAGGGGGCTCCCCAGTCTGTTCTGTATCCTGCCTCCTTTCCTTCTGCCTTACAGCCCCGGCCTGGCCAAAACTGGCTAGTGGGCATGTGCAGGCCTCCAGGTGGTTTAACAACTACACCGTCTGGAGCAATGTGAGTTGGGAGATCTGAGAGCATGTGGGCCTTCAGGCCCTGGAAGACAGAACAGAGGACAGATGGCCACTGTCACTGTCTGAGGCCCTTGGGCTAGAAGAACCCAGAGTTCCTCCTGGGATTCTCCACTGCTGGAATCATCTACTTGGGCGATGCCATTTGATGCTGATTCTTTGACCCTCTCTGTTTCGTGCCCTGAGGCTCAAACTGGTGCACCCCGTTCCTGACTGCCTCCTACCTTCCAAGCCCACTCTTACAGAGAGCCCCTGACCCTGCTGATCTCAGTCAAAAGACTTCGGACTTAACAAGGGACCCGCCCCCCCCCCACCTACTTGTCTTTGCAGGTCATGTTTCCTGAGCTCTCAGCTTGCCCAGAGTGGCGTGGCAGATAATGAGAATACAGCCCCAGGAAGAGGGACCGATTGATCCTGTAGCTCTCACCCCCCCCTCCCCAAGAGTACCCACCCTGCTTTGTGCCTGGTCCAGAAATACAGAGCAGTCCTGAAAGCTTCCAGGCCCACAGGAAGATAGACTGGGCACCCTAGTGCCACGCAGCTCCATTTTCTGCTCTTGACCCACAGAAAACGTGAACGAGGTTGGGGCTGATTGGGAGAAGATTGGCCACAACTGACTGAGACAGCATCTTCCCCCAATGAAGTCCAGATGGGCGAGCAACTGTGTGCACGTGTGCACGTGTGCTAGCCCTTGTGTGTCCCACCATCGGAGCATGACATCTTCTCCCTAGCAGTTCGGCTCTGCCGCCGTAGGCATGTTTTCACGTGTGCACACAGCAGGCACGCACAGCCGCTCTGCCTAAACCACTTTGGGGTGCCACTTGGAGCAGAAACAATTTGGAGTTCCAAATTGGGGCAACAGTGGGGTGTGGTAGCACTAAGAGGTTTGGTCAGAGCCAAGTCAGAATTCTTTATAACTTCCAAGGTACCCTACTTATTCTCCAAGGGTAAAGGCCCCCGCAGGGTCTGGGATTCTGGAAAAATCCACAAGCAGCCACCTCCTAGACAAGCACCTTCCCTGACACTTCCTACCCGCATGCCCAGATGGTGCCCGAGATATAATCGCCACGTAACTCTCCCCCTCCCCGCCCAACACACGCCAAGGCGGCGAGCCATGGAATACATTTCAAGCCACGCTGTAAACTGTGCTTTTGGATGTCATTGAGCCCTCCCGTGCCAATGACATCACAGTTTCCATGGCAACTAATATAATTAACATGAGGAAAGGTGCAAGGAGAAAGGGAAGACAGAGAAGGAAACGGTGGTGTCCAGCTCCAGCCCAGAACAGAGAAAAGGACACGGGGTGAAGGGAGGGCAGAGGACCCATAAATTCCTCTATTGCCACTTGGTAGATCAGCCCCTGGACGTGACTCTCCTTGTGGCAGGGTCAGGTGGGGGAAGGGATGAACTCCTTGGCAAGCTCTGTCCCCTTGGAAAATACAGAAAGGGCTTTGTCCCCTCTATAATTATGGAGTGGCCCCAGAGGAGCCTGCCTCAGGTGAAGCAAGAGCTCCTCCGCTCTCCAATGGCTCTTGCCGGGTCTGATGAAGCCAGGGACTGGAGGGGCTTTCCCAGAGCCCAGTTGGGGACATGCAAACTCGTGTGGGAACATAGGTGACTATGAAGTTGAAACGCTTCAAGAAAGTCAGTGTTAGATTCTCCCCCTCTGCTGGGGGAGAGGTTACAGGTCTGAGGAGAGTGGGAGATGGATGGGATTGGGGTACTGATGTGCCTGCCACTCATGAAGAACCAACAAAAAGTTTAAAGAGAGAAAGGGAGGGAGAGAGGGAGAGAAAGCCAGCACTTCAGGGCATAATAATGAGCCTTTGCCCTCGGCTCATGCCAGCTTCCTTTGAGCTGTGTCGGTTAAGCTCGGCTCTGGGACCTGTTGTTATCACTGTTGCTGTTGGTTGTTCTTCCACGTGCATTGGTGTTTTGTCTGCTTGTGTGTGTATTTGAGTGAGGTTCTCTGATCCACCTGGAACTGGAGTTAAACAGTTGTGAGCTGAGCTGCCGAGTGAGCACTAGGAATTGGTCTGGCGTCCTCTGAAAGAGCACCAGTGACTGCCCTCTCCGCCATCTCTCCCCCTCAGGACCTGTTTGTCTTTTTTAAAGCACTCCCCCCAAAGGCCCATGTTTTAAAGGATGGTGTTATTAGGAGATAGTGGAATCTTTAAGAGTGGGGCCGAGTGGGAGGTGTTCAAGTAAGGATCATGGTCCTCCAGGCCTCTGTTCCCCTCTTCTGCTCCCCACCATGGGCAAGCTGTTTCTTTCTACCTCTGCCTCCCATGGTATTTGTGGATTAGAATCCGTAACACCAACCTTTTCGGTTCACAAGGCAACTAATTTGGTGTTTGCTTGTTGTTAGTTAGTTAGTTAGTTAGTTAGTTAGTTAGTTAGTTAGTTAGTTTGTATAGCAATGGAGCGCTGACTAACCAGCACCTGACATTTTATTCCCAGTCAATAGAAGAAAACACAGAAGGTCCAGAGAACACATGACTCACTTTTGTTGGCCATAAAAAGCTTTGAAGCTCAGTTTTGTTCAATAAAGTCCCCATGATCATCACCACCACCACCATCATCATCATCACCATCATCATCATCATCTCCTTCTCTTGCCTCTTCCTCTTTTCTTTTTTTTTTTCTTTTCAAATAAACATTCATTTGTTTCTATTTTGTGCATACAAAGTGTTTTGCCTATATATTAATGTGCTGCATGTATGCCCAGTCTCAGAAGAAAGTGTCAGATCCCTAGAGATGTAAATATCTGGGAGTTGGGAGAAAACACAGGTCCTCTGCAAAAGTAGCCAGGGCTGCTAACCACTGAGCCACCTCTCCAGGCCCCTTTTCTCTTTTCTGTTTACTTAATTTTGAGGCAGGCTCTCACAATGTAGCTTCAACTGGTCTAAATCTTGTTATGTACACCAGGCTAGCATTGAACTCAGAGGTTTGCCTGCTTCTGTCTCCCAAAAATGCTGGGATTAAGGGCATGGACTACTCCCTCCCTCTCCGATTACTCTTTCTTTTTTTCAGAGATGGCACTTATTAATCAATTAATTAATTAATTATGAGTACACTGTTGCTCTCTTCAGACACACCAGAAGAGGACATCAGATCTCATCAAGGATGGTTGTGAGCCACCATGTGGTTGCTGGGAATTGAACTCAGGACCTCTGGAAGAGCAGTCAGTGCTCTTAACCACTGAGTCATCTCTCCAGCTGGAGATGGGGTTTCTTAAAGCCCAGGCTGGCCTCAAAGTCACTCTATAGCTGAGGATGACCTCGAACTCCTGTTACTCCTTGCCTCCACCTCCCAAGTACTGCTGTAACCTGCACATGTGACTGTGCCCAGTGTTGATTCTGTTCAATACACCCAGGCCAGGACTTGACAGGGCATGTCTTTGGAGCACATGCATCCACATGGGACCACAGCTTCAGTTCCACAAGGAACTTGTTGCGTAATGGAGACTTGATTGGGGAATGCCAGGGTTTTACGCTGCTGGGGTGACTGATTGGGTGTGTCATGGGACTTCAAAGAAGATGTTTCTATGACAAAGAGATAGTCAGAGAGGCTTTGGCAGTTCTGGACTGAGAAACAGGGTGGGGTGGTGCTGGGGGACATTTTCGCATTGGAACTTCAGAAGGGGGAATGGTCCTCTCCTTCTCCCCTTGTTCCTCCCTCTTCTTCCCCTTCCCTTTTCCATCCCTCAGTGTTCATGAGGAGTTCTTCCAGTGAACCACACTCTCTCCTCTACGCTCCATCCCTGACGTACCCCAGTTCTGATCTCTGGGGCTCACTTTCTTCCCATTCTAAAGATTATTATTATTTTTTTTTTTTTTTTTTGGTCTGCCCCACAGAAACATGGCCTTGCTGTGTAGCTCAGGCTGGCCTGGAACTCTTGATCTTTGTGGTTCTGCCTCCCGAGTGTTGGGATTACAGGCATGAGCCACCATCCCAGGCTTCTAAAGACCAATTTTAGGGAGAAATGAAGCCATTTACTGGGGCATATTTTTGGCGTGGTGGCTACTGCATACATGGCTCCTTTTAGGTCAAACTTATTAGCGCTCCTGTGCCTTGTGCCTGGCGCCTCAATGTGAACTCTAGGCAAAACATTCTCCACAAAGCAAGGCTGTGGGGTGGGCCAAATGAGACATTCCTGTAGCACAGGGGCAAGCACTTGATAATGCTAATTATTATTTATGCAGCTTGCACAGGAGCCAAGCCAGAACCTGACACTTATTAAAATAGCAAACCACAAAACTTACCTCCAAGCCAGATCTTATCTCCTTCCTTTCCCAGGTGTGGAAACTGAGGCAGGGGGAGGTGCAGGGGCTTGTCCAAGGCCACTATGGGAGTGTTGACAGGGAACCAGACAAGACTAAGAAGCCGGGGAGACTGCAGTCTTCAGGGGAAAATTGTGTTTACAAAACCTGTATCCTTCAGTTCAACTCAACAACTCAATTTAACTTTTAAATTATATGGGCATATGAGTGCATGCATACTCTCATATGTGTGTGTGCATTACACATGCCTGTGCATGTCTGTGGGTGTCTACCTCTCACTTTCTACTTTATTCTCTCAAGACAGGGGCCCCTCCCTGAACCTGAAGTTGAAATGGCAGCCAGAAAGCCCCAGAAATTTATCTGTCTCTTCCTCCAACATTGACAGAGTTTCATGTCACATCTGTTATTTTTCTTTGTTTTTTAAGGCTAGAAATTTGAACCCTGGCCTTCAGGTTTTACAGCAAGTATAACCTACCATGTACCTACTAAGCCATCTCCCTGGATCAATTCAACCACTCTTTATGGAATATCTACAATGTGTTCAGCAAGAGCGTTCTTCCCTGCCTCCCCTGCTAGGAAGCACCTATGCAAGTGCAAAGCCCAGGTGTCTGTCTTTGGAATCAAGAGTTCCATGAACAAAGTGAGGCTCCTATCTTGTGGGAGCCAGCATGCAAGCCCTCGGAATGCCCTGGGCCTTTGTTTAGGCATGGTACCAATAGGAAGATGGCCTACTCAACCCTCTTTGCCTAGAGCCTTCCACAGTTCAACACAGACCATCCTCTCATCACTGGGCAAACCAGAATAGTGGCACTTCCCGAGGGCTGTAACACGACTTACCAGTCAAGACTCAAGTGCACCTTGTAACCCTTGACCTGTGTTAGGCCATCTTCCCTCTAGCCAATAGGAGGAGCTGGAAAGACACCCATCTGTTAGAGGAGAAGCTGGGCTCCTCTACCATCAATTACATAGTCAAGGTCAAGTAGTCTGCAAGCTGGGACTATGGTCAGCTGTGTGCTGCAGAGGACACTCTCATCCTTGCCCAGTGTTCATCCTCCACCCTTTAGACTAGCCAAAGTTACTGAATGGAGAAGGGGTTTGATCAAAGCTGGGACTTTCCTTTAGCTTCTGGAGGCTTGACCAGTCACCACCTAATTGCCCTATTGTTCTATAGTGAGTCTGCAAACCCTTCCTCTGCATTTTCTTTAGAGCTGTGCATTGAATCCTTTGCTTAGCCTTTGCTTTCAAGGGGCAAGCCCTGCTTCTTGGGGCACTATGTGTAAGCATGAACATAACCCTGGGTATAATAATTATGCTGATGACATATTGGGTCCTGTTTAAACAGGCTGTTGATGCAGGCTGTTGAGGTTTCCTTGGGCAGAGGTGAAGAACATCACCTGTCCCGAGCAGTCTTTCTCCTGGCTAGTATATGGCCCAAACTTCCCATACTTGACCTTAGTGGGCTCGAAGGCAGCACACGGCCATCTCCTGTGGCAAAAGCAAGCTTGCCAGACCTGACACCAACCTTACCAGACAACTGACAAGATGCTGTAGTCCCTGCCCTCCATCAAGAATCACTCTGCAATTATAAGTCCCAACCCGGCAAGGTTGACCAGTTGTCTGTCTCAGACTTAGCTGACTTGAAGTGAATATTTTGTGCACGAGGCCCTGTTTGTTCATTACATCTACCTCCTGCCTCTTCCCCAGAGTGGAACTCATGAGAAACCCTGGACCATACCCTTCTTTATGGCTCTTCCTTTACAGCTCATCTTCTTCACTTCCCCCACGCTCCTGGGTCAGCTTCCTGTTACTAAAAGACCTGGCTGTCAGGTTCTAAGAATACTTCATCAGGGCACAAGAATAGGAGAGCTAAGGAAAGTTTTTTGGGATAAAAGTCATTCACATGGCCTTGCAGAAAGGATGTTGGATGGAGTTATTATGACATCTATTAAGTGACAGAGACATCCACATCTACCTGTGTGGTGGTGTGAATATGCCTGGCCCAGGAAGTGGTACTATTAAGAAGTATGACCTTGTTGGTATGGGTGTGGCCTTGTTGAAGGAAGAGTGTCACTGTGGGGGTGGTGGGCAATGAGACCCTCTTCCTAACCATGTGGAAGCCAGTCTTCTCCTAATGGCCTTCTATTGAAGTTGTAGAACTCTCAGCTCCTGCATCATGTCTGCCTGTACACTGTCATGTTCTCAGCCTTGATGATAATGGGCCAAACCTCTGAACCTGTAAGCCAGCCCCAATTAAATGCTGTCTTTATAAGAGTTGCCTTGGTCATGGTGTCTGTTCACAGTGGTAAAATCCTAACTAAGAAAGTCTGTTTTGTCCAGGGCCAGCTTATGGAATGCCTTCCCTACCACTGAATGCCCTACCAGGCATGGGATGTGACATCCTTGGTACAATGGAGGGATTAAATGGTGTTCTGATGAAAGACTAGCAAGTAACTCACTGTTTGGCTAATAACTCAGGCGTTGAGCTCCCAGAATGCATGTTCTTCTGACTTCTCACATTTACAAAGCCCTCAGCACCTGCTTTGTGCCAGATGTAGTGTACATCCACACATGGTACCCATAGCCAGACCGTTGACCTGAGTGGCATTTCTTGACCCTGCAGTGTTATTACCCAATGCCAGAGGTAAATATAGTAACCAGAACTCTGTGAAAAAAAAGAGGCAAGGGGCTGGGGCTCAGAGGGTGAGATGCATGCTCCATTGTGAGTGCCCACCCTAAGCCCTGCTGTCTATCTACATGTCTTAGGGTTTTCATTGCTGTGCATAGACACCATGACCAAGAACTCTTCTTCTAAGGACAGCATTTAATTGGAGCTGGCTTACAGGTTCAGAGGTTCAGTTTGTTATCATCAAGGCAGGAACATGGCAGTGTCCAGGCAGGCATGGTGCAGGAGGAGCTGAGAGTTCTACATCTTCATCTGAGGCAGCTAGCAGAATACTGGCTTCCAGACAGCTAGGATGGGGGTCTTAAAGCCCATGCCCACAGTGACACACCTCCTCCAACAGGACCAAACCCACTCCAACAAGGCCACACCTATCCCAACAAGGCCATACCTATCCCAACAAGGCCACACCCTCTAATAGCGCCATTCACTGGGCCAAGTATATACAAACCATGACAGGTCCTATCTCAAAAATAAAAATAAAATGAAAGGGAGGGAGGGAGGGAGGGAGGGGAGAAAGGGAGAGAGAGGAGAGAGAGGAGAGATTATGATTTACCACAGAGGTAGAGACAAGAGGAATATAATGAGCTATCCAGGTAATAACAGCAAAATGTCATGTGTAGAGTGTACTGGTACTGGAGAGGTGTCACAGCAGCTTCCTGACTCCAAGAATGCACACTCCTCTGTCACTCTGACAGAAGGGACAATGGCCTGGCTGCCTGTCAGGAGGTCTGCTAGCATGGAATTGAAGGCAGTGTCACTTCCATGATGGTGCATACCTGGGGTTTGCATATTTCAGGGCGTGCTGCGGGAACACTGTGTGCAATGTGTGCAGAAATGGAAATTATCCTACTGTGTGCAAGGTTCTACTGTGAGTGCTCTGAGAAAGCCCTGCAGACGGAGCTAATGAAAGGAAAGATAAAAGGTAAGAAGGTCTGGCAGAGTTGGGGACCACAATCAAAGCAGGCATGGCCTCCTCTGTACACTGTAAGCCGTGCAGCCTCCAAGGGTGGATTGGCTCAACTCGACATGGTCTTCATTCAACATTTTAGCCAGTCACTTTCTCTAGGCCTGACAACCAGAAAGATTGATAGCAAGTGACAATTTCAAGACTATTTAAGTCATATTTCATGAGCCTAGAGGATGTACCTCAGCTGGTAGAGTGATTGCCTAGCATGCACAAGGTTGGAGGTTCGATCTCCAACCACTGCATAAACAGGACATGGTGCACATGCCTGTTACTACAGGTGGGGGCAGGGAGATCACATCATCCTGTACAAGGCTATCCATCCTCTACTGCACAGTGAGTCAGAGGTCAACCTGGGCTACATGTGACCCTGTCTCAAATATAATGAAATAGAAAGCAGGGGTATAGCTCTTAGTCTTGAGTCCACTTTATAACCAGGAGGTCCTGAACTGAGATCCCCAGAACCTTCATTAAAGACCGGTGAAGTGTGTGTGTCTCTGCCCCTTTCTGAACCTGAAGGTCAGTGATTAGCACCCATCTCTGCACCATGAAAGCATATATGAACACACAAACAGGAACATATACATTAGTACACACAGTCACACAGCAATAATAATAATAATAATGACAATAATAATGATAATGATGATAATAATAATAATAATAATAATAATATCCCTTTAAGCTCATCATTCTTCCCACATCCTCAGAACATACAAGTTGTCTTAATGATGGTTTTTAAGCAAGTCAGGAGAAAAGGGCCTACACATCACTGTTCATCATGAAAGGAAGTCAGAACAGGAACTCAAGCAGGGCAGGAACCCAGAGGCAAGAGCTGATGCAGAGGCCATGGAGGGGTGCTGCATACTGGCTTGCTCCCCATGGCTTGCTCAGTCTGCTTTTTTATAGAACTCAGTCCCACCAGCCTAGGAATGGTCCAGCACTCGAGAGGCAGAGGCAGGCAGATTTCTGATTTTCAGTCCAGCCTGGTCTGCAGAGTGAGTTCCAGCACACCCAAGGCTACAGAGAGAAACCCTATCTCACAACAACCAACCAACCAACCAACCCAAGCAATTCTCATTTCCCAGTTTAGAGAAGAGACACAGATATTTCTCAGCTGATTTTCTTTTAAGTCAAAATGGACTAGAGAGCCGGGAATGATACACATTTCTTGGGAACAGGCAGCTTATTGCCTTTCTGTTTTAAAATAGCCAAGCACATTTATCCTGCTGGCCGGGTGGGGGTCTGTTGCTCTGGGGACAGAGGCTCAGCCAGGCCTGGAGGAGGTAGTGAGGGGTTGCATCTTCAGATTTACTGCCTCGGTGCTTCTTTGGTTCCTGTGGAGTAGCCACTGGAGAGAGACTTGGCTGCAGACCGCTTGGAAGCAACATGCAGAAATGCTGTTCATAACTAAATATAACTCACTTCTGAAATGCCTTTCGCCAAGCCCCAGGAGCGTCCACAATACATTATCTCACTAAATCCGCTCAAGAGCTGAGAGCAAGAGCACCCTCCCTCCTTTCTCAGGGAGGGATGGATGGAGGTCCTGGAACCCACGTTATCCAACGCACAGGCTAGGTCCCCACCGGGCTCGTTGGAAGGTGCCCTGAGACAAACAGCCGGAATCAGACTATTAGGTAAGCCAATGCCAGCTGCTGTGACAAATGGGCTTCCAAGTGCAAGTGACCCAATACCACAGACACGTATTTATCCCACACCGGGTAAAATCCCAGCTGGGTGCCCCTGCATGCCAGGCAGCTTTTAGTGGATCCTATTGGTATTTCAGCCTCCTCCAGTTCACGGCGGTGCCCACCTCTCAGCCTCCACCCCTTTTGCATTAGCCTGCACAGGGGACAGGGCTTTGCATCAAGCCTTGATATGTTCCCCAGGCCATCACTTCTATGCACATTTATTGGGTAGAGATGGGTCATGTGGCTGTATCCTTGCAAAGAAGGCTGGGAAATGTAGTCCAGTCCTGCTGCAGCCCAGAGAGGAAGGAGTCCTGCAGTATCCAAGCTGGGCTATTTTCCAGAGAACCTCTCTTCTTACCTACTGCTTTAAGCAGGTCAGTTCCGATTTTGTTCATATTACATATACTGCATAAGAATTAGGCTGAGGCTATGTTTGTAACACACACACACACACACACACACACACACACACACACACACACACAAAATCGTGTCAACAATTAAAGAAAAAAAGACACCATGAATTTGAAAGGAAGCAAGGGGCATAGATATTGACTGGAAGGTTTGGAGGAAGGAGGTAGAAGGAAGGAGGGAGGAAGGGAGGAGTGGGAGATGATGTAATTATTTTATAATCTCAAGAGGGAAAAAATATTTTTTAAAAATTAGGCTGAAAGAAGGGTGTGTTTGTTTGCTTGTTTACTGAGACTGGGTCTTGCTATGTAGGCCAGCTGGCCTGGAATTTGTTATGTAGACCAGATTGGCTTTGAATTCCAAGTATTAAAGGTTTGTGCTACCTGGATTTAACTATCTTTTGAGTGTGTGTGTGTGTGTGTGTGTGTGTGTGTGTGTATCTCTGTGTGTGTATGTCTGTGTGTGTTCTCCAAGAATCCAACAGTCTATTATGCCTCACCTCTGGGGTGATAGCTCTTCACGAGCAAGCTGGCATTTCAGATGCGTTTGGGATTAGAACTCAGGTCCTCGAGCTGACATGGCAGACACTGTGAATCTTGAGGAGCAGGTGGGAGCCCTCTGGCCAGCAGAGAAGGCAAAGGGACAGTCTGGGTTGGGAACGAGGCAGCACAGATCTACAGCCCTCCTCCCACTGTACAGGGAACTGTATTTCATGGTCCATCTCCCCTGGCAATCACCCAGTCCCCTTAAGACAAGGCGAGTTCATCCTCACTTAAGGGGATCTACAGAGTGAGGGTAAGGATACAGTCTGGAGCGAGCCTGGAGCACAGAGGGCTCTAAGCAGGGGCAGGTTGGTGTCTTCAGCCCAGTGCTGCAGCTTGGCCCAAGGGAGATGTGTGGGAAGAGAGAGAAGAGCCAAAGAGAAGGTGACTCAGAGTCAATGAGCAACTGCTGGGTTAACGAGTTGTGTCCCACCACAAAGGAGAAAGGAAGGCACACTAGACCTAGTGAGAATCGCATCGTGATCAGGACAAGGCTTCCCTTGTGTGCACAGATGAGCACAGATGAGCAGAATTGTGCAGGTTAGAGAAAGCCAAGCCATGGTCAGACAGGGATTCCTGGGCCTTCAGTGCTGAGGCTCTGGGCTGCTCCCCTAATTCCCCACCCCAAAGGTCCCTGGTGCTTGGTTAATATCAGACTGAGACAGATTCGCCTTGCCCTTCACCCTGCAGTCTTATCTACCTAACCTCCGGAGGCAACTTGTTTGTGTGTGTGTGTGTGTGTGTGTGTGTGTGTGTGTGTGTGTGTGTGTGTGTGATTGTTAACAAATACTTTCGTGGACTCAAAAACTCAGAAGTTTAGGAACAAAATTCGGAGAAAAAATTCCAGGCAGATCAAATGATGTTGACAGTCACCTGAAGGGTAAAGGAGGGAGCTGTCTACGTAAAGAAGAACCTTAAAATTTGGGGCTTTGGGGGACACTGCTCAGTGACAGAAGTTTTAAAATCCTGAAAACTTGAGGCTCTAGATTCCCAGTCCCTCAAAACAACCCAGGTCAGGTAGATGGGATGGAGGATACAGGCCATGTTAGAATTTAGATGCTTCCAAGTGACAAGGTGAAGACTAGTACAGTGGACAAATGTCCCACAACCTGACTGGGTTTGGTGCTTGACATCTAGCTTTGTTCTAGAATGAACAAGCCACACAGCTGCTTAGTTTGCTCATCTTCACCCCAAACCTTATCCAAGGCACGGAATGGGAGTGTCTTGCAAGTGACTCTCTCAAGGGTCCACCCCTTGTCTTTTCTTTTTGCCTTCAAAGGAGGAAAGAGCTGGAGTTATAGGGAGCTACGAACTACCTACCCTAAGTGGGCCCTGGGCACTGAACTGGGGTCCTTGAAGGAGCAGCGTGTGTTGTTATCCACTGCCCCAGACTACTCTGCTTTTTCTTTAGTCTCAAAGATTCAACACAGTTCCCACTAAATAGCTTGCCCTTGGCTTGATACAGCTCCTCTAGTGCTCACAGGTGTGTGTGTGTGTGTGTGTGTGTGTGTGTGTGTTTTCATTCCAGCAGTATGCTTGTCTACAGGTGTCTCAGTGGGTTGGAGAGAGACAGACATGACTGTTTGACATTTTATACTTTCCCCCAATGTCCAACCCTCCCTCCTTTCAGCCCTAAGCAACCTCTGATTTGATTTGTGTCCAGACACTTCTCTATTCTGTAAGAGTTTGAAATCGAAGCTGCCTGGGCTTTCACACCTGTGATCCCAGAACGCAGGAGGTGGAGGCAGGAGGACCGGGAGCTCAAGATCATCCTCTGTCACTTGGTATTTTGACACGCCTGGGAGTGCACATCATGCCTTTTCCCAAGAATAATTAAATGAATGCATACAAATTAAATTTAATGAATATAAAATAGAGTCAGATGTGGTGGCACACACCTTTAATCCCAGCACTCAGGAGGCAGAGGCAGGTGGATCTCTGAGTTCAAGGTCAGTCTGGTCTACAGAGTGAGTTCTAGAGCAGCCAAGGTTACACAGAGAAACCCTGCCTTGAAAGAATGGTATATGTATATTGTATAATACATATGTATATAATGTATGTGTATTTGTAATGTATATGTATACAATGTATATGTTTTTATAAAATAAAAAGGTGTCCCTTGTATGATAAAGTCTCTTATCAGATTAAAAAGGAACTTGTTGGAAGGATGGTAGGTAAGCCTCTCTTTCTTTTGCAAAGCATGTGTGTGTGTGTGTGTGTGTGTGTGTGTGTGTGTTAGTGTGCACACACATACATAAGAGTGACAACATTATGTGTCACTCTCAGGAACACCACCCACTCCTGTGAGGCAGTATCTTTCATTGGCCTGGAACTTCAGTTGGGATAAACTGAGGAGCCCCAGGGATTTGCCTAAGACTATTTCCCAGAAATCGGTGTTCTATACACAGGCAACCACATCGAGCTTTTTAAACATTGGTTCTGGGGAAGGAGCAGACTCACGCCCTCATCATCCAAGACAAGCACTTTATTGACTGAACCACCCAACCTCCGTCCCGTTTCTGTCCCGTTTCTGTCCCGTTTCCATTGGCCACACTGGAATCATTGAGTTGTCCGTGAGTGACATGGCTGAATACATAATCTTGGAGTCTACAAACGTGAGCCAGGTACTTTCCCGGGGCCCCGGTTATGTATGTGCTTGGCAAAGGATCCCTTCTTGCCTTGCAACTGGGGAAACTGAGGGTGAAGATCACTCTGTGCCTTGAGGGGATTCCAGCAGAGCAACTCTTGGTAAGAGGCCCACACCGGGAGGGCGGCAGGGCAGAAGGTGGTGGTGAAGAGGGTGTTGACCTCCCTGGGGTTAGGAATTAGATGTTCAAACAAGATGCTGGAAATGCTAACTGCATCCAGTCTGGAGTGACTCGCTGACAGGACCCTCGACTGTTGGGAAGATCCCAGCCTCACGGGGGCCCATGGTGCAGCCAGGATGCGGATGTAGCGCGTCGCACATCATTTTACATACCAGCTGGGCTTCCAGCCGAGCTGTAAGTCAAAGATTTTATAAATTGGATCGTATTTTAGAAGATAGATAAAAGAGAGAGGCTGTGACTCCTCGGGAAGAATCCGTGCACGAGGTGGTAATCAGGCTAGATTTATGATTTCTGTAAAGACGGAGATCAGAGATAAATGTCAGCCAGCCAGGCATCCTGTGATAATTAATTAAGAGTCTGCTGGAGTCATAGGTGTGAGCCTGGCTTTAAATGGCTTTTCTTTTTATTAAAATCTCACAGAAAGCAAAGCCAAGAACACAGTGTTTCCAGGATAGATGTTACTTACACTTTGCTTAAGAGTTGGGGAAACTGAGGCTTGGGGAGGAAATGACTTGTTAATGGCCATGGAGTTAAGTAACAAAGTTGAGATTCTATGGACCAGAGCACTGGGGATGATTCTGTTCCTTCTGGAAGACAGCGATAACAGGGTGTCAACCCCGAGGTCAGCAGACTACCTGCTGAGAACAGTCACCATGTCCTTACCCTGTCCCCAGGCTACTAAAGGTATCACAGAACCTACCTCAGAAGATGGCTGAGCTGCTAAAGTGCTTGCCTTGCAGACACAAGGATCCAAGTTCAATCCCCCAGAACCCATTTCCAGTTCTGGGAAGGAAAAGACTGGGGTGGGGTGGGTGTTTGTGTGAGGAAGGATCCTTGGTGCTCACCAGCATCCTGCTCAGCCAAGTGGCAAAGCTCCAAGTTCAGTGATAAACCTTGTTTCAAAATGCAAGGACCATACAAGTTACCTTCTAGCATGTTTTCGTGCACGTGCATGCACGCGTGCACACACACACACACACACACACACACACACACACTACTCCAAACTCATTATACTCTGGGACACTCAAGGCACAGGTCATGAAACACCCTCTTTAATGTTTTTAAAAATAAAACTAGACAGCACAGGCTTCATTCTCTTTTAAATTTAAAAAAAAGACTTATTTATTTATTTTATTTATGAATGCACTGGTGTGTCTTCAGAGACACCAGAAGAGGGTGTCAGATCTCATTACAGATGGTTGTGAGCCACCATGGGTTGCTGGGAATTGAACTCAGGGCCTCTGGGAGAGCAGTCAGTGCTCTTAACCACTGAGCCATCTCTTCAGAAGGAAACACCTTCTTTAAACACCTATCTTATACAGCATCCCCCAAATGCATGAGCACTGTATGCTATACCACAATTGGATCCCCAGTCATAGCCTCTTCTTGCAGGGCTTCAGTCTCTGAGCTTCAGTTGTGGACAAAGGAACCTGGGCAGCATCCATCCCATAAGTGTACAAAGATGAGCTACAAGGTATTTTTCCTTTTCCTAGCTGCGTGGACCCAGCAGCCACAGGGCGCTCAGTCCAGGTTAAGACAGACATTGTTGGGCTCCCCAGACTATGTTATGTAAGCCAGGAAAGTCGTAGATCCTGCCTCCTCTGTCCCCTCTGTCTGTTCATCCTGTCTGCTCAGGTTGATTCGGGAGTTAGAGGTTACACTCTAGGCCCCAGAGCTGCCCTCATCGGAGTAGATTCTCTTGTAGGGGAACACAGTGGCTTATCTATACTTTCTGAAGGGCATATCAGCAGTGCAAGCCAATCAGCGTAGTCCCTTTCGAGTGGGAGTGTCTGGTATGGGTGGGTGTTTGTAACACACCTTCACCAATGAGATATATGAGGAAGCCTAGTAGGGGCCTTGCAGGAGGTGTTTTTACTTTTCCTGTTGGTGTGGCTGTTTGGGGAAGCGGTGGCTGGAGTTGTGGCAGCCACTTTGAAATCATGAAGGGAAGACAAAAGCCAGTATGCTCAAGCAGTCAGCACAGGGGGAAAGGAAGAGACAGGTTGATGAGGATATTAACCATCCAGGGATCTCCTCGCAGAAGGATCTTGACCTACAAGATGATACATCCCCTCCCATTTAAGGGATGTGTTCCTACGTACCTAGTTACCCCAAACCGAGCATTTCCTCAGGCAAACGTGTCTCTGGGAATTAGTCTTGCTGCATCTGAAGGTTGCAGTCGCTTTTCAGGGTCTCTCAGGTCGCTGTAAACATGCAGCCAGGGCTGCAGTTACCAAAATTGAACGGGCCTACAATAAATACTCTTCGCAAACAAAATGGCGCCTTGCATAGCTATTTCCGGGGGTGGGGCTGGGGGCAGGGCCTCATCTCGAAGTTTGGGCCTCTCCACAGGATTGCTTGAACATCTTCACAATATGGCAACTGGCTTTCCATGAAGAAAGTGACCTAGCAAGAGGAGAAAGAGAAGCCACGGTGTACTACATTTGTCAAAATGGGGTAAAAGTTCAAGCGCCCATCGATGGATGGGTGGATGCATAGAATGTGGTACATCCATACAGTGGGGCATTATTTAGCCATGGAACAGAACAGAATTAATACCAATGATACTGTGACATAAATGAGTCTTGAAGCTGTACTAAGCAAAAGGATCCAGACACAACGCATTCATCATTTCTATTCCCTGCAAATGTCCTGAATACACAGAAAGTTGATTAGAGGTTTCCCGGAGCTGTGGTGTAGACTGAAAGAAGTAACAATGACAGAATATTCAAGAATTAGATAGCAAAGATGATGATTCACAATCCTGTGAATATAGTAAAAAAAAAAAACCACTGCATTGCACATGTGTACTGGAGAGCTACTTGTGACATACAGCTTTTTAACTCAACTGAAAAAACATTTTTAATTCCACATGCCGGGTCATTCACATTCTTTCCTGTATAGAGAGTTGTTGTGAATGTCCTCAACCGTTCATTCTCTTGTTGAAGGGTAGGGGCTTTGTGTCAGTTCTCATTTGTCTTGGTCCACCCGTCATGGGTTCCCCTGTCTCTGTGTGGTGGTGTCTCCAAGGAGCCTGCAGGGAGCGCGGGTGCAGAGTACAGGATCAGGACCCTCCTTCAGGGAGCACGGGTGCAGGATGCAGGGTGAGGGGCCTCCTTCAGGGAGCACGGGTGCAGAATGCAGGGTCTGGGGCTTCTTTCAGGGAGCACGGGTGCAGGATGCAGGGTCAGGAGCCGGCTGCGGGGAGCACAGAGCACTGGTACAGGGATGCAGGGTTTGTGTATCTTCTGCTTCACAGCCTGGCTTTCTAGAACTCCTTTCTGAGCCTACAGAGACCAAGCAGGGAAACAGTTCTGCCTCCCTGCTTGGCCCTGTGAGCCCCTTGAGGTCTCAGAAAATAGGGCAACCAGAATGGAAAACAAATCTCGCCAATCAGAAGATGTGCTGCTCTCCCCACTCTGGTGCTCAGAGACCCACTGGACAGCAGCAGGGCCTCCCCCATCAGAAAGTATTAATGAATATTCACAGGATTCATTAAACATTTCCCCGCGTGGCTGAGCAAAACAGTGCCGAAACCCCCAAGCCATTAAAAAAAAAAAAAAAAAAAAAAAAAAAAAAAGGAATGGGAAAATATTACAGGGGCTGGGGCAAAAGCTGCTAAAGTCTCCAGCGAGAACTGATTTTTTTTTTTCATGTTGAAACTCAACTTAGTTTTATGGTTGCATGAGAGGTCTGTGTCCAGGGTTTGTAGAAGTGCTTTTCTCAGACAATTGAAGACATATGCTATGGTGCCCTAGCCACAGTCATGTTTACATGACACTTCTGAGAGTTGTGGATTTCTCTAGGAACCCCCTTGTTGGATGCTCGTGGCTAATTACCAGTGCAAGTAATGCAATCCCACTTGACAGAAAAGGAAACCGAGGCATGTGGTTTACTGGTACATTGTCTCAGACTCATTGTACTGAGGCCAGACCACTTTGTTCTTGAAGCTTTGATTGGCCAAGATGCCTCCACCAACCACAGTGGGGCAGCCCAGCATGGGTCCACTCCTAAACTGAAAGCACAGTAGAATACAGAGGGTGCTCATAGCTGCTTGGAGGAGACTTTACCCCCCCTCTGTGAGTGCAGGTCTATAGGAAACCCAGGAAACAGACAGCCCTGTGCAGAGAGGATCCTCTCCTGTCCAAAGGGCTGCCAGTCATAGCTTAAGTTTGGGAGTGGTGGGGCCAGATGATGGAGAACATTCTAGCAGAGTTCAGTTCCAGGTGCTTGTGAGGGAACCTACGGAATGGGGGGCGTGGTGGGACCCTGATCTTCCACTCATGAAAGCTCTAGCTGTGGCTGCCTAGAAGTGATGAACTCCTCTCCACAACTCTGAGTCTTTTACCCTGAACAGGAGAAGGAGGAGAAGGAGGAAGAGGAGGAGAGGAGGAGGAGAAGAGGGAAGGAGGGGGGAAGAGGTAGATCAAAGAGAGAAAGATGAGGAGGGGGGAGGGGAGGAGGGGAAGAGGGAATGAGGAAAGACAACTGCCCAGGATCAGCCTCAGCTTGGAGAAGGGTTGAGAGAAGGATAAGCAATTCAAAGTCAAATCGTGGTTTACAAGCTGACAGCCTGCTCGAGTCAGCTTTCTAGGTTGCTCTCTCTCTGCTCCAGACAACTTTCTCAAAATTCTAAAAACTCTCTGGATTGCTCAGCTCTTGAAGACCAAATCCCAGCTTTTAATTTATGTATCAACTCAGTGTTTACCCCAGGTTCCCTTTTGATTGTCCCATGAATCAGCAATGACCACAGGCCTTTGATTCTTAGAAAGAGACAGCAAGCAGAAGCACAGACAATAGGATTCCTGGACCTAAATTCCTTCAATCCCAGGCTGACCTTGAACACAGGAATCTGCCTTCCTTTATATCTTTCTGATGAGCTAGCTCATAGTCCAGCTGCTTCTGTCCCTACACAGTTCTTATTGCATCCTTATATTTTGCATAGTTGATAAATTATGTATTTTTGAATTCAGTGTTTTCAGTGTTCTTTCCCACAGCCTTAAGGGCTGTCCTGCTGGTCACAGTGTTCTACCATTTCACTGAGACATGGACACGCCCTCGCTTCCCAGACTTCTGCTGTTTCTATCATGGACTCATTAACCTTGGCAGAGAGGACGTTCCTCGAAGGAGGAACGTGAAAATATGTACACTATTATACAAACAAGCCTCACACCCACAACAGCTGTCAACACTCGTGGAGGCCCGTGCCATGCTGGCTCTGTTCCAGGGGAGGAAACTGTCTCTTGTACATGTCCAACCCAGACTCGGCAGACAGTGGTAGTGGCTTTGGATAAGCAGCCACCTTGTAACTGAAGCAGACTTGGGTCTGCTGAAGGGAACACTGGCTGGTTTCTCTTCACATAAAAGTTCAGCTAAATGTTCTCAAGATGTCTTCTCAGTCTCATGTGGCCTTTAAATCCCCATTTTATAACAAAGCAACCAGTACCCAGCCAAGGTCTGGCTTGTGTTGCTCATCTATAGCTACACAACACGTTCCCTGGCTGTTTCCCTGGAAGCCTTAGGAGCCACAAGGTTGAGGTGAAGAGAGATGGCTGTCCTATCTCAGATGTCTGAGGAAGTCATAGGCTAGAGGTGACTTGGAATGGCCATAGTTGGAAGCCTTTGTGTGTGTGGGGGGGGGTGTCTAACACAAAGAAACTAAGTAACTCTGGTTATTTAGTTAACTTTAAGACTCTAACTCTTAGTTACTTTCTGTTGCTATGATAAACTCCATGACCAAAAGCAAAGTGGATAGGAGAATCTTTATTCTAACTCTCAGGTTACAATCTATCACTAAAAGAAGTCAAGGTAGGAACTCAAACAGGGTAGGAACCTGAAGGTAGGATCTGATGCAGAGGCCATGGAGAGGTGCTGCTTACTGGCTTGTTTCTCATTATTTGCTCAGCCTGTTTTCCTAATAGAACCCAGGACCACCAGCCCTGGGATGGCTCCACCCACAATGGGCTCCCCCATCAATCGCTAGTTAAGAAATGCCCTACTGCTGGAAGCATCTTTTCAGTTGAAGTTCCCCTTCCTGGAAAACTCTAGCTTTCGTGAAGCCAACAAAAAGCCAACCATACTCTCAGTGGGCCTGCTGCTGGCTGGTTCCTCTTTACATAGACCTACAGGATTGGCTAATTGTCCCTGTCATGGGGGAGGTTGACTCCTCTGCCATGCATGACCCAGAAGAACAGGTATAAGAGCCCATGGTGAACTGAGTGACCCAGCCCTGGAAGTCTCCCTGTGCCTCAGCCACATCCCTTCCTTAGAAATGAGTCACCAAGGGAAGTGACTTAAGGCCATCATTAAGGAGAGAGGTGAGGGCCCCACCTTAGGCAAGAGGGATGTCACAGGGTTTGTGTGGGCATCAAAAACACTCCAGGGCTCCAACCCTGTAAACGGAAATGGGTGAAGCTCCACAGACTGATGTCACTTCTTGCTGTAGGATGTGGCAGCCTCTAGCTTGATCTATTCAAAAGGCTTGTTAATTAAACTGAAAAGTGAAAAACTCATGTTTCCAACTATAACAGATTTTTTTTCTAATTCTGGTCTCTTATAACACAGACTGGCCTCAAATTCTCGGTCCTCTTGCCTTACCCTCGACAGTTCTGGGTGGGATTGCAGGCATGTATAACCATACACCTTGTCTTGGAAAAACTTCTATATATGTTTGAAACAACTTGAGTGAGTGAACCTATCCTCCCTTTAAGTTTTACAAACTCTAAATTACATCAAGTATCCCCAGAGAATATTTAGTGCTTAAACTGGATTCTGAGGTCAACGTGAACAAAAAGAGAATGAACCAACACATTAATATGATATTGATCACTTGTAGATCAATTGGTTATATTTATAAAATGTTGGGTTAAGTAAAGTCAACTTTTATTTAGAGTCATGTGCTCACCGGGCATGTATGTGTGGAGGCCAGAGGTGGGCATCCAGTATCTCCCTTTATTGATCTCTGCCTTGTATTTTTTATTACTTTTTGATTGTGCGTAGGTATGTGTTTGACCTGTGGGCATGTGAGCACAGGTTCATACCGAGGTCAGAAATCTCCTGGACAGATGCCCTTGGAGCTGGACTTATAGACAGCTATGAGCTACCTACCACGGGTGGCAGGAATCAAGCCTGCATCCTCTAGAAGAGCAGCAAGTGCTCTTAATTCCAAACCATCTCTCCTGCCCTCTACCAGAAGCACCCAGATTGTCCCATCCCCCACCCCCAGCCCAGCCCTGGAATTATAGCCACCCACACACTGCCAGAGCCAGTTCTCACACCGAGTGTGAATGGTCAGAACTCAGGTTCTCAGGCTGAGCAGCAAGCCTACCCGTTGGACCATCTCCCCAGACCGTCTTAGGTCTTGGTGGGTGTTTGTTGTTTGTGAGACTCACATTTTGCAGGCTGGCCTTGAACACTCCTAAGTACCTGAAAAGGATCTTGAAGTTTTGGTTATCCTGTTCCCACCTCCTAAGTTCTGGGGTCACAGAGGTGTGCATCACACCTGACTCTAAAACAAATTCATTTTTTAAAAGATTTATTTATTTATTTTATGTATACTTTTTATCTTCAGATATCAGAAAAGGGCATCAGATCCCATTACAGATGGTTGTGAGCCACCATGTGGTTGCTGGGAATTCAACTCAGGACCTCTGGAAGAGCAGTCAGTGCTCTAACCACTGAGCCATCTCTCCAGCCCTCTAAAACAAATTCTTATTGAAATTAGTTTAACCAGAATATATCATCTATTTATTATCTAGCAATCATCTATCTGTCATCTATTATCCACATATTTATCATCTATTATTTATATGGTTTATATATATAATTTATCTTTTATCTCTTTCTATAATCTATATATCTATCTACCTATTTACTTATTTATCATCTATTTCTATCTATCTATCTATCTATCTATCTACCTAAAATCTATCATCTATCTATCATCTATCTATCTATCTATCTATCTATCTATCTATCTATCTATCTATCTATCATCAATCACCTGTTGGTCTGTCAGTTCTGAGCCTTGCACATGCTAGAACAGCATTTGTACTGTACCACAGGACCACACCTCCACCCTCTAAATGCTCAGAATTCACAAATGGATCCACAGTTCCTATCTTCTTGGTGCTTTCTGTCCAAGGAGGGCAGCTTTCAGATAACTAATCAAAAGAACTCATTTAGCAGTTTGCTTGATTTTAGAGCCATTGCAGGTTCACAGAGCCAGATGTGTGTGCCTGAGAGGCGGGTTGAGGCTCTGTGCCAGGGGCAGGTGGACTCTTTGGGTTCAGGTCGGAGGATGGAATAGGTACAGTGGGGCTGGCTTTTGATGTGTGTAGGAGGAAGCTGGGCAGGCCCGAAACTGTCAGGTTGGCACTTGCTGATTCCCGCTCTGCAGCACCAGACTCTGGAAGCCTCTGTGTCCTCTGGGTGTGACTCCCATGGCTGTGCTAGGAATCTTATGGAATCTTCAAAAGCCCCAGTGCCAAGGAGGGGTGGTTTGGGTTCTGAACAAGGGCTGACTCCGGGCCCTGGTTTCTTCCCAGGCATAGACCAGTCAAGCTCAGTTCACGACAGCTTGGGTTGTGAGCTTGTGCCATCGATAGATGTTGACATGTTCTCCGGGAATTCAAAATCCCTTATGCATGTAGCTACAAACAGTCTCACACACACCTTCATTAATGACAAGGTTTCGACATGTAGCATAGATTGGTCTGGAGTTTGTGATTCTCTGGCCTCAGCCTTCTGAATGTTGGAAAATCAGGCCAGTGCCCATGAAGGACTCAAGTTCTCAACGCTTTGTTGCTTGGGGCCTTTGTGTGGACTGCTAACCCCTCTCCCCAGACCCCTTCCTGCTGCCCCCTCCCAGACCCCTCCCTGCTGCTCCCTCTCCCCAGACCCCTCCCTGCTGCCCCCTCTTCCCAGACCCCTCTCTGCTGCCCCCTCTCCCCAGACCCCTCCTGCTAACCCCTCTCCCAGACCCCTCCCTGCTGCCCCCTCTCCCCAGACCTCTCCCTGCTGCCCCCTCTCTCCAGACCCCTCCCTGCTGCCCCCTTCTCCACAGACCCCTCCCTGCTGCCCCCTCTCTCCAGACCCCTCCCTGCTGCCCCCTTCTCCACAGACCCCTCCCTGCTGCCCCCTCTCCCCAGACCCCTCCTGCTAACCCCTCTCCCCAGACCCCTCCTGCTAACCCCTCTCCCCAGACCCCTTCCTGCTGCCCCCTCCCAGACCCCTCCCTGCTGCCCCCTCTTCCCAGACCCCTCCTGCTGCTTCCTAACTCGGTGTTTTCTCATCCTTAAGCCTCAGATTGAAGCCACGGCCTATCTGGAAACCCAAGCACTGTTTCTAATCTTGCCTTTGCCCTGCATCTCTAGAGTCTCATGACTCTAGAGTCTCATCTTTGGTCTCATCTGCCTGTGAATGTGCCATCACTCCTCAGGTCTCACGGTCTGATATTCCCTCCATCCTTTACTGCTTTGTGTTTCCTCTCTCCTGTACCAGAGAGCAGCCTCCAGAAGCATGTATGTGTGTACATGTGTGTGCAAGCATATGTGTGTGAGCAGGTGTGAGCATGTGCATGTGTGTATAGGAACAAGTAACAGTATGTGTGTACTTATATGTGTGTGCCTAAGTGCCAGTATGTGCATATGTATATGTGCCAGTATGTGTGTATGTATATGTGCCAGTATGTGTGTATGTATATGTGTATGCATATGTGTGTGCAGGCACAAAGTGCCAGTATGTGCATGTGCGTGCATATGCATATCTATTCGTTCATTATGTGTACATGCAGCTGTGCATGTTCATGTGCATGAGTGCTCAAGCATGTATGTGTGCATGTGTGTGTGATGTGCATGTATGTGTCATCCATATTTGTTTACAGGATCTCAAATATCTTGTCTAATGCCTGAAATGTTCGTGGCAGATGCTCCAACCGCATTTGTGGGTTGACCTCATTCCTCTTCCTCAAACAGATCTGAAGTTGGATCTAGGAACTTCACAGACAACCATATATGTATGACAAAATGTAACTAGAGTAGAAACAGGTAATGATGCTATTTGTAGGTGGTGTACCATATAGAAGGCACATGAGAAAGGTAGAGAGAGAGAGGGAGGGAGAGAGGGAGGGAGGGAGAGAGAGAGAGAGAGAGAGAGAGAGAGAGAGAGAGAGAGAGAGAGGAGAGAACATGTGCATGCATAAAGGACGCATGCTGGGACCTGTCCATGATTCCTACATCTCAAGTGTTCATTCAACATGGCTCACTGTTCTTTTTTCTTCTATAAGCTCTTTGTTGACATTTAATCTTTGTATCCTAACATGTATCTCCTCAAGTGCACAGTCTGAAGGTCTTCAGCATGATGTGTAAGTTGTGCATGGATTGAACTCTCTTACCCTGCAATGGTTGGAGTTAACAACCATCAGCTTGACAGGATCTAGGGAAACTCTCAGGAGATGGCTTCCAGGCATGCTGTCAGGTGTTCATCTTGATCTCTGAGGTAGGAAGACCTGCCCACTGTGGGCAGTGCCATTCCCCTGGCTGGGACTCTGAACTGTATAAAAGCAGTAGGGAGCTGAGCTTGCACCCATGGCTCTCTGCTTCCTGACTATGGACAGATGTGCTGTGACCAACTCCCTCAGGCTCCTGCTGCAGTGACTTCCCAACCGTGATGGATTATAACTTGGAACTCTGAGCAAAATAAACCCTTTCTTCCTGAAATTGCTTATTTTATTATAGAGTGTTTTATTATGGCAGCAGGAGACATCCCAAAAGGAAACCCCATCCCCATGAGTAGCCAATCCTGTTTTCCAACCTTTTGTGCATTGCCAACGAGGCTCTCATTGTCTGTGAAAAAATTCTCTCCTCATGGTCCCTTGTCCTCAATGTTCTGTGGCTCCATTCCCTGCCTGGCTCTGGCTTCACCTCTGATGATAGACCCTCAGCATCTCTGCTTCCCTCAGAGCTGATGCTGTTCCTGGTCACTGGTGGGTCTCAGTGAAATCAAGTGGGTGCAGACATAGATGGAGAGGGTGTGGATGGGGCTGTAGGCTGGGACCTGATAACACCACTCTTTGGGAAATCAGATCTGCTTGTATGAAAAAAGCACCTCATTCACCACAAGGTACAAAGAGGATGTCACAGACTTAGGAGTCAAATGGCCTCACTTAGGAATTCAAACCCTACCTCTGTTACCCACCAACCAGGCAGTCCTTGGAAGTCACCTTTAAGTTGGGTAGAGTTTCTCTGACATAGTGGGGTGCAGCGGGGATGGGGAAGATGGAAAGAACATAACAGGGATACCTGGTTGGGTGATTGAAAACTTGTGACATAACGTTCGTGGATTAGATTCACATTTTTTAATTTAAATTTTTTATTATGCTGTGTGCTATCATGGCCTGTGTGTGGAGGTCAGTGGACAGCTTGCAGGAATCAATTCTCTCCTTCTACCATGTGAGTCCTGGGCATCAACCTCAGGCTGTCAGGCTTGGCAGTAACCACCCTTACCCACTGAGCCATCTCCACAGTCCTCCACATTGACATTTGTAGGCAGCCAGAAGTGATCATGAGCTCCTGCACTTAGGAATTAGAGTCAGGGGGACACTGTTTGAAACTAGCCTGAACTCTAGAGTCTCACACATAAGCTAATGATCACTTCATGTTTTTGGCATTTTAAGTATGTATGTACCTATGTATGTATGTGAGTACACTGTAGCTGTCTTCACACACACCAGAAGAGGGCATCGGATCTCATTACAGATGGTTGTGAGCCACCATGTGGTTGCTGGGAATTGAGCTCAGGACCTCTGGAAGAGCAGTCAGTGCTCTTAACCGCTGAGCCATCTCTCCAGCCATTTTTTAAAGTGTAGCAACGTCGGTAGCACACATTTACCCAGCTGTGTAGACATAGTATCTTGTTCTTATCTGCACTGCAGGCAACAGCCCAAGGTTTGTGTCTTTAGGGTATTTTTGGATTTTTAGAATTTTTGCAAATACACAAAGAGGCTGTCAGTCATGACTCAAATATGCCTCATTCACACAGCCTGAAGTGAAACTGACTTTATTGGAAGCTTTTAGTGTGCATGCTTCTTCTTGTTGTTCTTCTTGCTCGTGTTCTTGTTCTTCTTGTCCTTGTTTTTCTTGTTCTTGTTCTTTTTGTTCTTCTTGTTGTTGTTCTTCTCCTCCTCCTCCTGCTTCTTGTTCTTGTTCTTCTTCTTCTTCTTCTTCTTCTCCTCCTCCTCCTCCTCCTCCTCCTCCTCCTCCTCCTCTTCTTGTTTTATTTTCCTCTGGGGTGCTAGGATCTTGCACTGACATTTGGATCAAAACCCCTCCCATGTGGCAACACTGCGGTTTCTGTCATGCAACATGCAGGGTTTGTGGCCATTGATTTTCAGAGTACAGAGGCTCAGTCTGGGGAACTCTTGCTGCTGCTGCTGCTGCTGCTGCTGCTGCGCCTCAGGTCCTCCTGTTCTGGATCTTACAGGCTGCGTTGTACATTGTTTACGGATGCCAAAGACACTTTGGCCAACACTGACGAGCCCCTGGCTCTGGTCCACACACTTCTGCACAGCCATACCCTGTGTTGTGACAATGCTGATTCAATCCAGGTGCAACCCCTAGATTTTGTCTTTGACAGAGGCCACCAGCTGCATGAGAAAGAGACACCCCAACTCCACTGAGGACGTAGGGTCCAGCCACTCAGTGAGGTGCACAGGACTCACCAAGGTCTGCTGTCTTTCTGCAGCCAGCATGGACTGAGCTGCCTCCAACTTTGTGGTCAGGGCTGACAGATCATCAGGGCTTCTCTGGTTACACTCCAAGACCAGAGTGGAGACAATGAAGTAGTTGCCTCCAAAGCCCCACTAAGGTCTTCCGAGTGGATCTGTTGATCCTGGGCAACCAATGCTACTTGGATTGTTTATAGTTTCTTCCCTCCTTACATCTGAGCCCCAGAATCTAGAATACCAGTCAGACCATGAGGTTCAACACCGGCGCCTGAGTTCCCTCTGAGGACTGGTAGGTAGGTGATGCCCTTGGCTTTCTTCCCTCTACCCCAAGGACCAGCATTTGCTCTAGTCTTAGAACCCTGTCTGTCTCTGGAGAGCCCAGGGATGCTCCTTAACTGGCTAGTTGGAGCTGCAGCTAACCCCTCCTCAGTATTTGAACAGAAAAAGTGATCAATGCAAGGTGAGTGGAGGAGCACTGGGGGCTAGCCTGTGGTCACACCCCTCAGGAGGATCACAACTGTGAAGGCAGCCTGGGTTACAGAATGGGACTGTATCTCAGAATATTAAATCAGCTGGACCCCGTGGTCCAGGCTGGTAAATTCTGATACTTGGATGGAGTGGTAGGGTGAGGTGGGAGGATTATAAGTTCAAGACCATCCTGAGCAACTTGGTGAGACCTGGTTTCAAAAGTAAAGAATAAGGTAAGTGTGTCAGCTGTTCATATCAGGAGATGAAGACAAAATGGTCAAGGCCATCTAGAGCAAGTAGGAGGCTAGCCTGGGCTACATGAGACCCTGTGTCAAACAACAACATGAAGCTAGCAAGATGGCTTAGTGGATAAAGACCCTTGCTGTCAAACCCAATTACACAAGTTCAAACCTAGGACCTACAAGTTAGAAACACAGAATAGGTCTCTTCAGTTGACCTCTGACCTTCAGCATCCAACACAGAGAGCCCATGAATGCACACCATAGATGCAATAATTTAAAATGAAATATAAATAAATGTAATGTAGGTCAGCAGTAGAGCATCTGCCTAACCTGTTAAAGGCCCTTGGGTAAATACTCAGCACTACAAAAATTAAAATAAATGATTAAATAACCCCAAGGTGACCGGAACTACCATTTTCTAGGGCCACAGAGGCTCAGACCATAGGAAACTAGCAACATTTCACCTGCTACAGTGTTTCAAAGGGATTCCACCTGCTACAGTGTTTCAAAGGGGTTCCACCTGCTACAGTGTTTCAAATAAATCAAGGCAGACTCTTGGGAAGGCTGGTTCTTCCTCTAAGCTCACTGCCATCCTGCCCTCCAGCCTTAGTGTATGGGCTTTTCTCCTGAAGGCCTCTCTCCATCTTTCTCTATGCCACAACACAGAAACTCTGCATACAACAGTGGTCTAATGCAGGCACTCATAGCTTCTTTATTCATGGTTGTCTGATAGTGTGCCAGCCACCCTGTGCCCAAGGGGCATGTCTGTGGGGGCAATGGAGATGGGGTAGTGGAGATGTCCAATTTGGAACAGTGGTGCACAGGTGACCTAGGAAAGTAGGTCATGTATCTCTGATGACCGACTATTGAAAAAAGCAAATTCTATATTTCCATGTCTGTTGGTATGTGAAAATGTCTAGAAGAGTACATACACCACAGTAGTGATTACCTTAAGGGGGGAGACCATGAGGTTGAAACTATGATGAGAATCTTTTTTTATTCTTATTGCTGACGTTTTTTGGGACTACGCTTCTAGAACCTTCACAGTTGGCCTCCGGGGGACCGACGTGCAGAGCAGCGTTGCCACCGAGGAGGATGGCATGCTCTCCTAGTAGCCAGGCCAAGAAAGCTATGAGGGCAGGGGCTGCGTCTCTTGTCAGTGACGGTGGTGACCCCAGCTCGGAAGCCCATCGGGGCTAAGTGCTCAGCATGCCCTGTCTGTTGTCCGCCTCCAGCTCACTTACTGAAATCTGCAGGCCCCTGTGCTCCGGGGACAGATGTGGTTCTCCCTGAAGAATATGCACAGTGGGGACGCTTGTCAGCAAGGCTGTCAGCTTCTCCCAGCTCCCTATGCAGGGGGCCTTCAAATGTCTCTCCCAACAAATGGCCACAGTAGGTGCCAATGCTCTAGATGAGTTCTATTTCCTATCGACTAGCACCATGCTCTGTGAGAACAGCTTTCCTGACTACACGTGTCTAAAGAATGCTTCTCGCTACCAGTACTTTTGGATAGTTTTATGCCGGTGAGCCTCTTACAGGCTCCGAGAAGGCCTGCATCAAAGAATCAGGTTTGACTTTATTCAGTCCCAGACTTGCTCAAGTCATTCTAGTTTGCTTTTTCCGTTGTGACAGACGCCATGACCAAAACCAGCTTGGGGTAGGTAAGGGTTTGACCTCACTTCCGGGTCACAGTTCATCAGCGAGGGAGCAGTCAGCGCAGGAGTTTAAGCTGCAGGCAAACGAGAAAGGATGGAGGGATGCTGTTCAGAGGGATGTTGCTTACAGGCTTGCTTCCTCTGTCCCGAGACACGTTCTGAAAAATGCCACTTTAGAATGTTCTCAGTCAACTGACGCCTAGGAATGTTTGATGCCACCATTGGCAGATCGGGCACGGCATAGTCAGTACCACACACTCAGGTTTCTGCTTCGAAACAGTTCTGTAGCACCGGATGTCTTTTGGGAAGGCGCTCTGGAGCCCTAGGGACAGATGGCACCATTGTTGGTTAGCAAATGCCACCTTTTGAATGCTAGCCAGCCTAGTGAAACTGAGGAGTTCCAGGCTAGCGCGAGACCACCGCCCCCCCCACCTCGTCTCAAAAATCCAGGTTGACCTCTGACCTCTGAGGTTTGCCCCTGGTGTGAGCATACACGGAAAGAAGAACAGATCTACGGGGCAGACGGCACATATAATAGGAAGGGAGCAATGCATTAAATATTTCCCCAAAGCCCCTCTCAGCTGAGGATTAACTGGTGCCTCTCTCCCTTTTGAACCGCCCCCCTCAACCTCCAGGAGGAAGAAGGGCGACTTCTAAAAAAAACAACAGAGAAAAAAAGTGTCCCGGAGCAAAAACCTGCCTGTGAAAACTCTCCAAGGCCCCGTGTCTCCGGCATTAAACTATTAGACCCTTCAAGCGTCTCCGGAGAAGCCTGAAAGTGCCTTAAAAACACGCGAGAAAAGCAAACGAAGACACGCAGTCTGTGGCACGATCTCCAAGTAGCAGGAGATGGCTGAAGATTTTTAGCTCCACACGGGGTAGCCCTGGGTAAACCGAGAGCCCTCTCCCTCTGGTCCCTCTGGTCCCTCTGGTCCATCCACCATCCCCTCTTACTCCTGGGCCTTCTCCCAAACCAACCTAGAGAGTTAAGATGCACTTTGGAGCGGATCAAGGTCACCTGCCTTCCCGGGCCTCACGTCCCCGGTGGAGTGGGGACGACCCAGGGTCCTGCGGGTCCCCAGAGGCCCCGCCACACTCTGCCTCGCGCCTGCCAATTAGGCCCTAATTTGATTCCTGCTCGATCCGTGCGAACCCCATTAAATGCAATTCTGCTCATTACTACCACTTTCCTGCTCGCAGCACGCCCCCATCTCCCGTGCACCCCCAGTCACCCCACCGTTTCTTAGGAAACCGGGCTGGGAACTACGCCCTCCAGGAATTACTTGGACACCCTCACGGGTGAGTCCCCTGCCTCAGCTCCTGTGGTTCGAAATTGGGAAATCCCCACCCAGTCCCTCTGTCTCTGTCTCTCTTACTGAGAAAGCCTGGCCTTGCCTCAATTCCCGCCCGCTGGGCTGTGTGACCTTCGGTGACCTCTCTGAGTCGCTGTGTGGTTTTGGTAGGACTGTACCTACCATGCCTGTGAGGATGAAAGCAGGGTCACCCCCCCCCCCCCCGCGCGCGCGCGCGCGCGCGCGCAAAGCCTGGCAGTGGGAATCCAGTGCAGAGGAGCGAGCAGGGACAGGCAAAACTCAGAGTGCAAATTAAGGACAAACCCCAAATCTCTGTCACCAGCTAACAATCCACTGGAGATGTGGCTGGGGGAGGGGGTGGGGGCGGGGGCTAGAGTCCTAGAGACGCTTGAGAGAGGCCAGGGCTTCACTTCCAGAACTAGGATGATAATGATGGTGGTGATGGTGGTGGTGGTGGTGATGGTGATGGTGGTGGTGGTGGTAGTGATGGTGGTGATGGTGGTGGTGGTGGTGGTAGTGATGGTGGTGATGGTGGTGGTGGTGGTGGTGGTGGTGGTGATGGTGGTGGTAGTGATGGTGATACCAACCTTCATAGAAATTTTAAGAATCGAAAGTAAAAACTCAATAAGGAAAAAAAAAGAAGAAGATAGGAACCAAGTACAAGGTAATATTTAGTCTTGTTTTGTATTTTGTTTTTTGTTTGTTTTTTCTAAGATAGGTTCTCCTATCCCAGGTTGGCTTAGAACTTACTGTGTAGCCAAGGATAACCTTCAACTCCTGATTCTCCTGGCTCTGCTTCCTACTGGTAATGTATTATTAGGATTACAGACTCCAGGCATGCCCTAGGGATGGGACTCAGGGATAGTATATGTTAGACCAGACAGGATCAGCTGAGCCACATCTCCAGCTGCCTTATACTTTCCACGATGTGTGTGTGTATGTGAGTGTGTTTCTGTGTGTGAGTGTCTGTGAGTATGTGAGTGTGTGTGTGAGTGAGTGAATGAGTGTCTCTATGTGTGAATGTGAATGTATCTCTGTGTGTGAGTGAGTGTGAATGCATGTGTGTGTGTGTTTGTGTGTTTGTGTGTGAGTTTGTAAGACTGTGTGTCAGTGAGTGTGCGTGTGTGTGTAAGTGTGTGAGTGTGTCTGTGTGTATGAGTGAGTATGTGTATATGTGAGACTGTGTGAGTGTGCGTGTCTATGTATGTGTGTGAGTGTATGTGTCTGAGTGTGTCTGTATGTGAGTGTGTCTGCGTGTGAGTATGTGAGAGTGTGTGTGAGTTCGTCTGTGTCTCTGTATGAGTGTGAGTGTGTGTCTCTGTGTGTGAGTGTATGTGGGGGAGGCATTTTGAGCTTTAAAAAACATTGCATTATTCCCAGTGTGATGACACCACTTTTAATCCCAGCTCTTAAGAGGCAGAGGCAGATGGATTTCTCTGAGTTTGAGGTTAGCCTGGTCTACATAGTTGAGTTCCAGGACACCACGCATCACAATAGCTCTGGCTGCTCGCTTAGAACTGGTGAAGCTCTCAGTTCCTGAGTTTTGGGGTCCCCTTGACTTTTCTAACAGATGTTTTACTTTAATTAATCCCAGCCCTGATTAGAAGTCACTAGAAAAGCTTCAGACCAATCTTAGCGCCCCCCCCCCCCCACACACACAATAACAATGTCATTTCCAGTCTGTCTGGAATGATCTGTGGGCCTTCAACTTTAAAGAACATTTTAAAAATATTTATCTGGATGTGCATGTGCCACTGTGAGCTGTGCAGAGGTGAGTTCCCTCTTCTGCCATGTGGGTTCTGGGGGGTCAACCCTAGGCATGGTGCCAAGGGCCTCAGATGCTGAGACATCACACTTCGCACTCACCCCATTCTCTGTTTCATTAAAAAAAAAAAGAAAAGAAAAAAAAAAAAAACAAAAAACTCGTCTTTTCATTTCAAATATATAGGTGTATGCTGGACAGTTTTATATCAGCTTAACACAAGCTAGAGTGCTCTGAAAAGAGGGACTGTCCACTGAGAAAAAATGCCTCCATAAGACAGGGGTGGACCTGGGTTCTTATAAGAAAGCAGGCTGAGAAAGCCATGGGGAGCAAGCCATAAGCAACATCCCTCCATGGCCTCTGCATCAGCTCCTGCCTCCAGGTTCCTGCCCTATGTGAGTTCATGTCCTGACTTCCTTCAGTGATGGACAGTGATGTGGAAGTGTGAGCTGAATTAACCCTTTCCTCCCCGAGCTGCTTTGGTCACATAGTGTTTCATTACAGCAACACCCTAAGACAGGGCGTTTTGTCTGCATGCATGTCTGTGCACAATGTATGTGCCTGGTGCCCATGGAGGTTAGATCAAAAGGCTAGAAGAGTGCATCAGATTCCTTGGTACAGGAGTTACAGAGATCTGGAGCCATCATGTAGTTGCTGGGAATTGAACCAGGACAACCCATCCCACCCCCGCCAGAGGAGCAGCCATGCTCTTAACCATTGAGCCATCTCTCCAGCCCCCGTTTTCAGTTTCTTATTCATAAAATGAGTCTAGGGATTGACAGACTCTGGGCAAGTTCAAGGTCTCCTCAGCTGGGTCCTAGCTGGAGGCTCCAGGACTTCTGACAAACATCATTTAGTTGCCAGAGGGAGTTAACCACAGTGGAGAGGCTAGTGTCTGCTCGACACACAGCTAGAGTCTGGTTTCTCTTGCCTCTGTAGTAAGAGTCTGAAGGAGTAGTTCTGACCTTGATGGTCCTCAGCAAGGAGAGGACCAGCAACAGGCAGGGGTTGGGGCTGAGGTGTGTAGTGGAGTAAGTGCTGGCATTGAGAGGAGAAAGATAGCAGCTGATGGTGGCTCACTGAAGTGTGCCAGAAAGGGAGAGCACTTGGACTGGCTCCCGATTGAGTGCCCCACCCCACAGGTGAAAATATGTCTGCATATGTGGAATGGAAATATGGGAGGTGGCCCATTATACTTTCGGTTGCCAAAATTATTGAAAAATTTTCCTCTCCTCTACCTCCCTTCTGAGATAGGGTCTCAAATGGCCCAGTCTGGCTTTGAACTCGGTATATAGTTTTGGTTGACTTTAAACTACTAATCCTCTGCGATCCACTTTCCCAGAGCTGGGGTCACAAGCCTAGAATATCAGGCTTCATTTAAGGGGGATGGAGCCTAGGACTTCATGTATCCAAGTAAGCACTCTACCGGCTGAGCTATGTCAGTGGCCCAAACTGACTTTCTTCTTCTCATTCTTTCTTCTGGAAACAGGGTCTCCATATATAGCCCATGATGGCTTTGAAGAGAGCACCCTCCTGTCTCAGCCTCCCCCAGTACTGTCCTCAGAGTCCTTCCAGGCTTGGCTTTTTTTCTATTTCTATCCAATTATTACATCTACTAAGCCCTTGCTCCAAATGAAATGTCAGTCATCCATGGTCCCAGGATTGCCTAGGACATCTCTCAAGAGATAGCATTCCTTTTCACCCACCCTGCTTACACCCAAATTTTTGCCCTAACTTCTAGAATACAGCAAACCCAAGGAGCCCCCCAAGTCATCATTCCTCTCCACCCCACGGACCCCGAAACTCTGCTATCCCTCTGCAGAGAGGGCCCCTGGTCTGCACTGCCAAGATCACGGCACTTTTGACTTAGGAGAGTATCTGGTTCCGGTTTGCATTCGTTGTTTTGTTTTCTGTAGTTGCCCAAGTCTATCGTCAAGTTGTCCTTAAAGGTGGCTGATATTAAAACCATTTATTCTGTGGATGAGGCCCTCGAATTGGCAGCTCCTGCCTCATGATCTTCCAGGCTAGTCAGCACCAAGGAACCAGGGCACATCACGCGACTCCACCCCCACCTCCAGGCCTCTTCCGGTTGTGTAACCTCTCACCCAGATGAGCTTTGTTCTAGGCGCCCAGGAAGGTGGGCGAGTCAAAGCCTGCCACGCCAGGCACCTCTGAGCCCACCAGGTTCCCTGACTCACGGCCCCTTGGGCGAGCATTGTGGAAGCATCACCTGAACTGCCAGGTTCCCGGGTGGTCTGCAGAAGGGAAGAGATTTTTTTTTTCTCAAACGTCAAGAACAGAGGGGCTCTTACAACATTCGCAGCGAGATTAGAGGAGTCGGCTCTGCCTCCAGGCACAAATGAAAGATGACAACTCAATAGGCTCAGGACAGATCAAGTTTAAGTGCGGTCCACGATAGAAGAGACCCTGTTTCCCAACTCTCCCTGTGCTCCAGGGGAAGAACTTCCTGGTTTCCAGGAGGTAACAAGTCAAGGTGGCGGGATGGGGCGGGGCCACTGGAATCCCTTTTCTGTCCCCTTTGAATCTCAGAGATGAACACGAAGAAACGAAGAAACGATTAGAGCTGTCTTGATTTCTAGAGAAGATGCCTCCTTCACTCCTTCACCTAAGGTATCATTAACTTAACAACTTTCCTGGAAGAGGTGGGTGTACTGAGAGGTGAGAGGCCAGTGTGCCTTGCTAGGATCCGTATAGGGTGTGTCAGGCCCAGGGGCAGGGCATGGCTCGCATTTATTTACTGCTTTAGCTAAGTGCCTGTGTTGTGTTGTTCTAGTACAAGAGGAGCACACACATAAATCACCCAGGGTCCTTCTTCAGTGGATGATTGGGGGCTGGCCAAAGCCCTTCCATCTCTTTCCCTCCTTACAAAATTCCATGGTGGCAGCAATCCCCAGGAGTTGCTTTTGCATCTTGGGGACAGCCTTCAGCAGCTGGGGAAACTGGGTCAGTGCATCTTATTGTCAAGATCACAGGAAGCACATACCTAGTCAGGGCCTCTCTTCCCTTCTCAGCCATTGGTAGCAGGGAGCACCTCTTGGGGAGGACTTGGCGCTAGGCCAGTGGACCATTGCTGGGGAATTCGTGGGGTTGGGCAGCGGTAAGTTTGGAGGTAAGAGAGGATGCCAGTGCAGGGTGTCCTGCTTCTAAGCAGGTTACAGGCTCAGGGAGTGGTGACCAGGTATGGACACAGAGCACTAAGCAAAGCCTCCGAAGCAGAGAACAGTGTTGAGGACCAAGCACAGGTCTGATTGACAGGCCTCCCCTGTCCTTTAAGCTTTGGCAGAGCTTGGATGCCTTGAGAAAACCAAGGAGAGAGACTTTTGGATCCAGTCCTTTGAAAATTCACGCTTATTTATATAGGCAAACACACAATATACATACTTTTCATACAAGTTTAGGGTGTGGCTGATCCCCAAAGCCCTTTCTGTGTCCCTTATAGGGTGTATTCTTGAAGAATTTCCAACCCCTGAGAAACACGTGCACAGTCACTCACTGAAAAAAGTGGCGACCCAGAGGGGACACAGCTTGTTCCAGACACACAATCAATGAGGGTCAGGTGAGACCAGAACCTTCCACCATACAATACTCGGGAGCACCATTTCAAACATTTGATGGTGTGCTATGCAGCTGATAGACAAGTTCGCTGCTCTCTTAGAGTTAGGCAGTGCAGCAGCAATGATTATGCCCCAGTGTGTGTGTGTGTGTGTGTGAACGTGTATGAATATGTGTGTGCATGTGTGTGTACATGCATGTGTGAATGTGTGTGCATGCATGTGTGAATATGTATAGGAATGTGTGTGAGTGTGTATGTGAATATGTGTATGAATGTATGTATGATTGTGTATGTGTGTGATTGTGTGTGTGCATGTGTGTCTGTGTGCAAGTGTGTGTGTGTGTTTCTTGATGCTAGGGATTGAGCCCAGAGCCTCAGGCATGTTACACACATTATCAATCATTCCTCACATTATTTCGCCAGCCATTCCTTGGGAATTCCTTGGCCTCTGCTATTCCCAAAGGGCCAAGTGAGAAGCAGAACTGTAGAGTCCTGGGAGTCCAGCTGGACACAAAGACGCCAGTGACGTGGATGCTAAAGTCCCCAAAGGAAGAATGTCTCTACTACACTCATTCTTCACGCACTTGCAGTTCCCTCTCCAGCTACCTCGAGGAACAACTGAAGCCGTTACCAGAGTCTCCAGGACCCAACAGACACTTCCATCCTACCCCTTGCTACCATCTTTCTTGTCTGCCCCCCCATCCTTGACCTCTGTCAGGCCCAGCTCTCTCCTAGCTTTCCCACCCCAGGGCCTTTGCACAGACTCCCCCTGTTGCCTGAGAATATTCAAGCCTTAGATCTTTTAGGATCACCACAGCCTCAACTCTCAGCACGAATGTCACTTTCTCGGGAGCGCTTTAACTCTTTCTGAGCGTGTTCCTCGCTGTTATTTCTCCACACCACAGCCTGTAGCTGTTTTTGTGACTGTTCATTTGCATATGGCCTGTCTCTCCCCTGACCTGCACATGGCTGTATAAGGGACACTTGGGGTCACCATCTGTATCCCTAGCTCTGTCAGGACTCAGTAGCCGCCGAAGGAAAGAAGGTAAGCTTGTCTGTAGACATGACCTCTGCTGCCCATCCCTGAACAATCAGCATCTGGCTCTACACCTTGCTTTCCACCCAGTGACTGTCCAAACCATGGCCATGTCTCTAGGACCTTCCAAGAAACCAAGTTGGAAACTGCCTTAGGGTTTCTATCGCTGTGAACAGACACCATGGCCAGGGCAACTCATAAACGAAAACGTTTATCTGAGACTGGCTCACAGGTTCAGAGGTTCAGTTCATTATCATCATGGTGGGTGGGCATGGCGCCGGAGAAAGAGTTGAAAGTTCTACATCTAGATTAGCAGGAGCCTGTGAGGGAAGCTGTCAGTCCCATAACTTCAGCTTTGGGGAGCAAGACCAGGTGAGGTGTTCAGGGAAGATTCAGGGTGCTCCTGGCTTAGGGAGCCTCCCTGTGAGCCGTTTGTTAGTATGGTGGGAGGCACAGGTGGTGTGAGGCACAGGAGCTAGGCTGCATCACAGCGCCAAGGGGACTTTTAAAGCTCATGTTTCCATGTTAAGAAGATGCGGCTGGCTTCTGGGAGTGTGGTTTAATTACATTCAGTTGGCTGGGTACTGTCAAAGGCTGTTCTGGGTCTTGCCAGCCTCACAGACCCAGGCATCTTTCCAGGGAATGTGTGTGAGAGAGGAAGCCATGTGGTACCCCTGGCAAGCTACGGTCCGGAGGCATCCTCCGTTCACCTCCATCAGCCCACCTGAGCATGTGCGGCAGGAGACCTCCAGGTGTGCATCTTCCATCTCTTTCCCTGGGTATCCTGGGCCAAGGGAAAGGTTCCATGGAACCCAGCTGCCCCTGAAGAGATGGAAGCACAGGGCAGTGAGTGACCTCACTCACCCAAGATCTCACAGCTTGAAAACAGCCAGAGTATGTGACACAGTTGGGCTGGGAAACAGACACTCCTTAGGGACCTGGATCATTGATTATTGCCACTGTTCTGAGTGACCGAGATCTTCAGAGGTCTGTCTTCTGTCTTACTGTATTAGTTTACTAATTAATTAATTAATTAATTGACAGGGTTTCATAATCCTCAGGGTGGCTTCAATCACTATGTAATCAAGGATGACCTTGGACTCCTGATCTTCCTGCCTCTACCTATACTAGGGTGACAGGTGTGCACCCCACACTGAGTTTTCATGTGTGTGTGTGTGTGTGTGTGTTTATTTTTTATTTGTAGGTGGCTGGAGAGGATTCTTCAGGAACACACCCAGCTTTCTTATATGTTTAAGATTTCTTCTTGCAGGGCAATTCCAGAATTCAAGAGGTTGGGGCAGGAAGATTGATTTAAGGCCAGTCTGGGTTACTTAGTGAGGTCTGAGCCAGCCTGGACTAAATAATGAGCGCCCATTAAAAAAAAGGGGGCGGGGGAGATAATTTGGTGTGTAAAAGTGTTTGCAGTGCAGGTCTGACAGACAACCCGAGTTCAGTCCCCCAAACTCGCACTTAGCTGTATTCAATGTCACACACCTGTGAGATGGGAGACAGAGACAGGAGAGTCACGTTGAAGCCCTCAGACCAGGCAGTCAGTGTTCCATTACAGAGCATGGCAGAAATGGTCAGAGCCACCCCACCCGAACAAGCCAGTGAGGATATTGGTGTCTTTAAAAACCCACCTCTGTTACGTGATTATGTTTTTGTTTTAATTCCAGGCGTGGGATATGGGGTTGCTTCAGATTTGTCTTGTGCTGGGGGGGGGGGGGTGTGATTCTTACCAGCTGTAGATAGTTTACATTTGGAATTCCAGGGACTCTTGTGAGGGTATAAACTCAAGAGCCCTGAGAGGGCCTGTGGTGGCTGTCCCCCAACTCCACAATCCCAGGGCTGTGAGGGTCATTCTGTCTGTAACCAGAATATGGAAAGACACGGGAGCCCAAGTCTTGGGAACATAGCACAGAAATTTGTCCCCTCTGTTCCCAGAAGAAGAAAATGAAGATAGCAAAGGGTATTTCCCCAGGCTAAGACAGGCACCCCTGAATTCCCCCTGGGCATGCGCAAGCGGAGGACCTTGGGCAATCTTAAGCAAGTTGCAGTTGCCTTCCGTGTGCCCTGACCAAGTGTTCCCAGAGCTGCTGAGTTAAGTTGGACAGCAAGCTTCTGGAGTCAGCTTACTGAAAGGACTGGCTCACTATGTCCGTGTCCGCAGAAGGCGGGAAGCAGGCACAGAGGGGATTCCTGCAGGTAATCCAGAGAAACAAACCTGTATACAGCAGCCAGAGGATGGAGTGGCCAAGAGCTGTGAGAGACACTCGTTTAACTCCAATGCTATGGCTGAACTGTGTAGACTCGGGTGAACCAGTTACACAGCAGGGGATGAGCTCTGCAGCCTGTGTCCTAAGGCTGAGGACGCTACTGCAGGGGGTTGGCCGGGTGTGAGATCAGGCAGGGAGGGATCAGGCTTCTAGTGAAGCACACCTGAGCATAAAGCTATGCTTCCACATAAAGCCAGCGTAGGGCTCCATCTTTCTGGCTGATCCTCTTTTAGTGACTCAAGTTGACCTGCCTAGGCAGCGGATGGTCACAATGGACATCTTTCTCTTATGTGACCCCCCCCTCACTCCCAGGGACAGTCACTCTTAAGCCCTGTAGCCTTTCTTCCTCCCTTTTTAAAGACAGATCTTTAAAAGTCTTGTCTTGACTAGAACTATGTAGCTATTAATTAACGACCTCGGACCTCCAATCCTCTTGCCTCTATTTCCTCGGTGTGAGTCACCCCTCAGTCTGTGCTGTGCTGGAGACTAAAGCCAGGGCTTTGGCTATTACTAGGCGAGCACTCTGCCAACGAAGCTACCTCAACCCTACCAACACCCCTTTCTCTCTTTTTTACTCCCCCTCCCTCCATTTAAAAATCATCTGCACAAGCCAAGTCGCCAAGTGAATTGTTGAGCAAGCGAGCCGTCCCTAGGTTTTTTTGAAGCAGATCTGGGCCAAGAGAAACTTGAGGGAAGCCAAGAGTTGCAGGCTGTGCAGAGGAGTTGGAAGCTGTCTTGCAGAGAGCCCTGTCTGACCTCCCCCTCCTTCCACCCTGTGGTTAGAAGCACTGAGGGCCCCATCTCTTCCTTCTCCCCTCTTCTTCCCCCCACACTCTCCCTCTGAGCAGTGCCAAGTTCTGTATTGAAGAAGATGGCCCCTGGACTTAAGGTCATCTAGCCATGACTATTGAAAAATGGCAGAGTCACCCCAAAATGGAAGTAGAGAGGGTCAGGCTGATGGGTGTTTGGTTCCTGGTAGCTCACGCCTGGTCCTCCCTCCCAGACTAGCTTGGTTGTAAAGGAAAATATGCCATCCATCTTCTTAGGGTCTTGCCCATGGCCCCCTTTTCCTTTTTCCATCCTGGGGATTCAGTCAAGAAGAGTGGAACTCTCTGTAAGAAAAGCTGGGACTAGGTTTTTGCTGTATGGGCTCTGTTGAATGTCACTCTGGGCCTGAAGAAGCTATGGCTTTCTGAAACCCATAAAACAAGAGACCAGGAGCCCAAGGTCCCTCTTGACTACATTGTGAGTTTAAGGATAGCCTGGGCTACCAGAGACCCTGTCTAAAACAAACAGGAGCCTACGTGACCTTCAGGTGCCTGTCTGGTGCAGCCCTACTATGTAGTTTAATATGAAACCCAACTAATTTCCCATCACTGGGGAGCCAGCCCTTCCAAGGCAGCTGCTCTCCCAGAACTCTGGTTTCATTGATGACTTCCGGATCTTAGCGATGGATGCCACATTTCTAATTTAGGTTGGTTCTGAATAGACCATCCCAAGCGCCATGCTTACCCTGCGCCACCCCCTTCCCGACACCCCCCAACCCAGCACCCCATCCCTGCCTCCAACAAACTCAGTGTCTGGCTCAGGTTATTTCCAGCCCCTCTTTTCTTTCCTGGCTGTGAGCAGGGCTTCCAAGAGAGAGCGCCATTCACTTATCAGCTTGATTGGGTGCTGGAGCTGTTTCCGGTCTACATCCGTAATCTATAGCAAGTGAGAAACATCCTGTGGCTACGTCTTTTTAGGCGTCTGTAATGATTTCCTTGGGCGAGATTCCTAACAGAGGAATCATGGGATTAAAGGCTTTGAGATGACAGGAATGGAATGTAAGGATGGTAGGAGGTGGGGAGGGGAGGCATTTTGGGTACCCAGCCTTCTGGCTGTCGGAGGGAGACTCAGGGGGAGAAAGTGATGTCTCCAGCTTTATCTTCTTGTTTTGCTCTGTTCTTTTCCATGTTTCCCACCCAGCCCAGAACCCTGTGGCTCTGCTTTTGAGCCACACTTCTGTCTTCTTCCACAGGGAAACTGGCCAGCGTTAAGAGGCAATGCCAGTGGCTGGGAAGCTCAGTGGATAAAGGGCCTGCTTGTGCAAGCATGAGGGCCTGGGTTCAATCCTCAGCATTGACGAAAGAGCCCAGCATGATACTGTGTTTATAATCCCAGTGCTGGGGAGGCAGAGGTTTAGAGAACCTGGTGGAGGCTGGCCAGCCAGTCAAACTGCTGAGTGAGTGCATGCTCACTTGTGAACACACACACACACACACACACACACACACACACACACACACACAGAGTTTCTAATACTTGTGTGTGTGCGCGCACGCTCGTGCACGCATGTGCGTGTGTGTTCCTGCCTGCTATTGTTCCTCCCCAGCCAATGTCAAGTGTCAAATTTTACCGACTTCCTGAAGTTTCTCCTACTGCTGCTGACACTCTGCCCCGCGGTGTGTTTTCACCCCACTCTCTGCACTGGATCGATGAACTGTTCCACTTACGGACAGATGGTTGACTGACTGAGACAGGAAGACAGTATGTTTCTTAGCTTTTTCTAGAGACGTTTGCATCATACAAATGGCATGTAGTGTCCCGCCCTCCCCCACTCCCCCCCTCCTCTCTCTCTCTCTCTCTCTCCCCCCCCCTCTCTCTCTCTGCCACTAAAAAATGAATCAATCAATTGTCTTAATCGGACTAATGGAGACTGCAGTATCTGGAAAAAGGTAGGAGGGCTCTCAGGAGCCTCTGCAGCTGCCCTGTTGGAGAGCAGCAAGCAGGGGGTGCTTCCCAGCCCCGAGTCTCTGTTACCTCTGCTTGTGGATGGGCGGGGTGGACTTTTACCAGTAAGAACTTCCCAGAAGAGAGATGGCCAGAAGATGAAGTTCCCAGGAAGAAAGAGAGAAATAGAGATGAAGTTCCTAGGAAGAGAGGGTCAGCGTGAACGAAGAACTCAAATCCTCCTCTCTCGGTTCCTTGGGTCTCACTGTGCTACTGTGCCTACATAAAAATAAATAGGTTGGGGGAGGGGTAACGACCCAGGATCACTCTGCCACATTCAGGTTACATCCACACTGATCAGACACCTTGCAATCCGCCATGACCTTCGGAAGTATGTGAGGCAGAAGAAACAGAAGACCTACACCAACCTGAAGACCCCTGTTCAGACCCACACCAACCTGAAGACCCCTGTTCAGACCCACTCGGGCTCTGAAGACCCACATTAGCAGAGAACCTGTTGCTCTCCAAATTCCTTACATCAAAGTGAGTTTTTTTCAGCTCCCAAGGCATTGCAGTTTAAGGACACAGTGAGTGACAAACAGGTTAGGGGAGGCTCCAGATAAGTCTAGAAGGCGGACATTAATCAGTTAACCTAAGGAAACAGATCCAAAGGCTGTCATGGTGACACACACCTGTCACCCCAGTGTTGCAGAGGCAGAGGCAGGCGTGGGCTGCACAGTGAAATTTCTGTCTCTAAATGTAAAACAAGAGCCAACTGGGAGCTACACAAAGGAGTCTCTTGGGACAAGATGTACATCAGAGGGATGTGGTCCATCCTGGAGGCGAGGTCCACTGGGAGAGGGAAGGAAGATCCCACTTTAGGAACGATTCCAGGTTAGACATTGTGACCAGGAAGCAGGGAGAGAGAGCCACACAATGGACCTCGGTGGACCCACCAGGAAGGTTGTCACAAGACAAATGAAAGCCAGCAAGTGTTGCTGGAGGCTTGGCAATTCTATAACGAGCTAAATGCTGAGCTATTATATGATCCAGCAAGTCTTCTCTCAAGGATATACCCCAAAGAATCAAAAACCAATGGTCAAACATGTCTCCAGGAGATATCCACTCCACCCAAGAGGTGAAAACGACCCCAGTGCTGATCAACAGATTATGAATCAATAAATGCAGTCTAGTCACACAACATCAAAGGATGTTCCTTTGGCCATCCAAAGAATGATTTCCCAGTGCAGGCTACACCACCAGTGAACTTTGTCAATATCCCTTGAAACGATAAAGAAAACAAACCAACCCACATACATACAAAAAATAGAGACCCACAAGTTCACCATCGACTCTGCTCGTACAACAGCCAGTAGGTGAGTCCACGGAGACAGAAAGGAGATGTATTGTGACCTGGGGTGGGTGGGAGTAAACGGTGCCTGTCTACTGACAGTACAGGGTTCCATTCACTTGATGCGGTGCCGGGAATTGAACTCAGACCATTTAGGAGAGCAGGGACTGCTCCTAACCATTGAGCCATCTCTCCAGCCCCATCTCTATCTCTATTTATCTATATCTATATCTATATCTTAGAGGGCTACACTCTCATGTTCATGTTTTGATTTTGTTTTAGCTTTTTTTTTTAATTTCTCACTCATTTCTTTGGACCTCAGATTTCTCCCTTGAAAAACCAGGCCCCCAGGATCCACTTCTCTGGGAAGAGAGAAACAACCTTCTCTGATACCTCCATGAACTCTTGAGGGCTCCAGATGAGCAAGCAGTTCGTCCTTTGGAGACAAGACTGAGTTGTACAGGAAGGGCGCCATGTTGGAGGCTGGCGACCTGCTCCGATTCAGTCCTTGGAGAGTCTTCAAAACCTCTACCTCCCCAATCACCTCGAAGATAACAAAGCTGTTAAGATGTTTCAAGCCACAAAGGGTCTTGCAGCCAAGTCAGATTGCCTGAGTTGGATAACTAGGGCCAACGAAGCGAGAGGAGAGATTTGTCCAAATTGTCCTCTAGTCTGTGTGCACGCCACCACCAAATTAAAATCTAATTAAAAAAATTTTTTGAGACGTGGTCTTCTTACGTAGCCCTAAGTGGTCTGGAACTTTCCTTGCAGATCTGCCTGCCTCTGCTTCGGATGCTGAGGATAAAGATGGACACCACCATGGCCAACTAAGTAAAGGTAAAAATTAAAGATAATACTAATCAGGAATACTGAGCCACCCTGAAGCCCTCCCTTTTCTTCTATTCTTGCCTTTCCCCTTCTAACAAAACCACGCCCCTGCAAACCACGCCTCTGCCAGCACAGGCTCCACCCCTCCACTCCCTGTCCTAGGGAGGGTTCCATTTGTTACCCTGGAATGGGAGCTGAGGAGGGGGACTGCAAGCTGGCAGGGTGAGTGAGGCCTGAGGACTTCAGCCAGCTCCCTCCACGCCCTCCTCACTGCTCCACGCCTTGAAACTTCACTCTTCAGAGTCCGGGTGAGGGGGGTGGGAGGCCGAGAGGGACCAGGACTTAGTGCCAGAGTCCCGGTCGGTTCCAACTCTGAGTCTTTTCAATAAAAGGACCCGTCTGTCTGTCTTTTACAACACCCCTCGTGTTTCTTTTGTCTTATTTTAAATTTAAATTTCCGACGCATCCAATTGGAGGCGGGAACTAGTCCTGCTCGCGCACACACCCCTCCCTCGCTCTCCCGAACAAATCCTCCCACATTAGAGCTCGCCCCGCCCCTCGTCTCCCCCCCACCCCTAGGCCTCCTGGGGGAGGGGGGTGGGGGAGGACCCGGGCCAGTAAGAACAAATTAGATAATGAAAAGAATTACGGCCCCGGCGTCCCCTCTCCCCGCCCTCCCGGGCGGGCGCAGCTCTCCCCTCCTCTCCCTTGGCTCCCGCGTTCCCTTTCTCCCAGCGTCGCTGGAACGTTCAGCGGCCCGTGATGAATGATCGCCTGTCGCGGCTTGTTTATTATAACGCGGGCAATCAATTACACATCCCCAACGCTGGCCGGCCCGCGGGAAATTGATATGCTCAGCACAATCCAATGTGAAAATGGGAACTCATTTGCCAAATGTCTTTCTCAGGCATGATTACAGTGTGTTTCTTCCAACAGGACGGTTGGACTGACAGAGGTATCACTTACGGCCTGGCTCAGGCCACCCTCCTCTAAGGTGTTATTTATTGTGTGACAGAGGCCAACGCAGGAAGAGGACAGGGGTTTCTGTCCTAGATGTCACCTTGTTGGCTTTTTTTTTTTTTTTAAGTGGGTGGGCATGGCCACGTTTCCTATTCCAGCCACGTCTGCAAGCTCAGCCGCTGGGCTCTGCCTCTACGCCACCTTCTCCGGTACCCAGCAGCTGGAGTCACCACGGGGGGCCATCCCCAAGGACAAACCTCTGCCCAGTAGGAGCTCCGTGGGTGCAGGAATCAGGCCAGACTTGGGTTTCCAGTTCTGTCTGCTGCTGTCGAATCCTTTCCTTTTCCTACCTATCTGCAAAATGGGCGTTCTATGCCCGAGGATAATACTGATGTCAGGGAGAGGGCAGTCGTGCAGATTAGAACCCATGACCCGTATCAGAAATCCTCAGCCTCCGCTTTCTGAGATGTTGCAGCACGGAGATTGTCCCTCTTCCTGGAGGCATTTTGCCCTCTATGCACTGAGAAGACAAACCCTTGCTTTCCTTATGTTTCTATCTTTTTTCGGGCTCCTCCCCAGCCCAAGGTTTTTTTTTTGTTTGTTTGTTTGTTTGTTTTTGTTTTTGTTTTTTTTCCTTTTAGTGTGGGGGGGAGGGGGTCACAATACATATGGAGATTACAGAACAATTTAGTGGAAATTGATTCTCTCGAATCCAGGTTGCCAGGGTTGGCGGCAAGCCCCTTTAAACCTGCTGAGACATCTCGATGGGTCCAGTTTCCCATCTTAGATCTAAGCAGGGATGGACAACTCTGGCCTTTCTTGTGGTGTGGGATTACGGACCTCCCCCGAGAAAAGCAAAAAATAACTACTAAGCTGGCTTGGTCTGGCTGGCACAGTCTGGGATCTCCGAGATCTAAAAAAAAACGTGTCGGGTAAACTGGAAAGTGAAGCTGTCACTTCTGGTCAGTCCCTGAGGCCTCATCGTACCAGGCTCTGCCTCTAATTTATTCCCGTAGCGCACCTGGATCAGGCGGATGGCGGACACTGGAGTGGCCGGCGGGTCCTCGGCGGGTCCTCGAGTGCGAGGTCCACTGGTCTCTACTGTGTCTTGTAATTGTGTTTGCTTTCTGACCCTGCTGGTATGAGAATTCCAAAAGGTGAACAGGGACGGGTTGATGGCAGGCACTTCTGTGTCCCCAGCGTCCCCAGCCTCCACTTGGCACATCCTAAGTGCTCGGTAAATATTTGTGGCTTTCACGGATGGCTGGATGAATAGCATGAGAGTTTTAAACTCATTACCAGGGCAACCTCTGCTGAGCAGAGCGCAGCCCGGGAGAGGGGATGCTTACAGGCGTTTCACAGAAATCGCTCCTGCTCCCAGGACCGGCCCAAGTCCAGGGCTGCAAATGTTCTGCGTGCTCAGGGCATAGGAACCGGTAACGGGCCGAACACGTGTGTCTGTCTGGTGATTCCTGCTTACCCTCCGATCAGCACCCCGGGACACAAATCCCAGTCTCTGTTGACGCCTCTTGCTCTGTTGACGTCTCTGTGCCTCACCTAGACCATGGGCTCCTGCATACGGGTCGTTGTGTCTTATTGGTATCTCATGTTTGTTTGTAGCCCAGGATGGCCCCAAGCTCATGCCAGCCACAACTTCCGCCTCTATTATAAGTATGTGCCACCGAGCCAAGTCGCATCACTAGGCCAAGCTGTCCCAGAATGCCCAGCTGCAGTAGCTGCTGGATTTGAACTCAGGACATTACATACACTGAGCAGGTACCTTACCCCAACTGGTATACCGGCCCTCTTTTTACATTTTATTTTGAGACAGGGTCTCACTAAATTGCTCAGACTGACCATGAACTTGTGAGTCTGGTGCTTTAGAATTCCAAATTACAGGCCTGGCCCATCAAACTCCTTATACCCGGATCTCCAAAACGCCCCAAAGCAGGTATTGAAAACAGGTTTTATATTTTTCAGTCCATCTATCCATTCATATATCATCAGTGCCGATTGTACTTTTATTGTACGGGAATACAACATGAAATTTCATCAAGGCACCTAGGTCAGGGAAAAATGTTTTAAATTCAGATTTTTATGTGTGTGGGTGTGTTGCCCGCAGGATGTTTGTGCGCCTTGTGTGTGCCTGGTGATCAAGAAAGGCCAGAGGAGGGTGTCATACCCCCCGGGGGAACTGGAGTTACCGAGAGTTGTGTGCCGCCCTGTGGAGGCTGGGATCAAAATCTGGTCCTCTGGAAGAACAGCAACAACAGCCGTCACTCCAGCCCCTTAAGTTTAGGTGTTTGTTTTTTAAAAGTGAACCGGGATGGGCAAGATGCCTCAGCAGGTAAAGGTCCCTGCCACCAAGCTGGATGAACCGAGTTGCTTCCGTGTGCCCACGTTAGAGATGAGAACCGACTCCTGTACCATGCCCTCTGACCTCCACAACCTTCGGGCTAGCACACTTACCAAACCAGTGCTAGGCAAATAAGCAGATGTTTAAAACGAAAGTGGGAACGTGGATGAGCTGGGGGCTTAGCTCGGTTGGGAGGGTGTTGATCTCACCCACACACAAAGCCCTGTGTTAGATCCCCAGCTATGTAAACCGGGTATGGCAGTGTCAGCCTGTAATCCCAGGGCTGAGACAATGGTCACCTCTCAGCACCCTCCGCTACACTACAAGTTCGAGGCCAGGATGGGCTGGGAAGGGACAGCGAGGCTGCGAAGCATATGTGAATTGTTTAAGATTCTCAGGAGGAACGCCCCTCCATCACGGCCGTCTATCAGCAGCTATGGTGGGAGCACGGAACCTCGTCTCCAGCTTGGTCTAGGCTTCTGCTGTCACACATCACTAACTGACTAATAAACCTTACTCCATGGCCACGTCTGCATCCCGCCAGTGCCAGCTTCTCCCCGTGAGAGAGAAGCAAGAGATGGCACTTTGGGACCCTGGGGGAACAGCCTACGTCTGCCGCACATCGACCGTTGAGCTCTGAGAGGGGCTGGCAGACAATGGAAAATGAAACATTTGAGTGGTTTGGGAAATATTAGGTGGGAAATCCCCCTCCCCCGTGTATTCTATGCAGCATCTGTGACGGGGGGAGGGTGGGCTTTCGGGTTTCAGTGCTCCTTAGCAGGCCAATGGTGGCTAAAGTGTTCTCCCCAAGAAGATGTGGCCTCATGAATGAAGCTGGCCAGAAACCTAGATGCTTGCTCAAGAGTTCTGGACCACCATCGCCCAATCCCTTTGTCATGTGCACACACTCTCACATACACATACACACATATAACTCAGTCATACATATACACACACCCTATACATATACACACTCACATACACATACAAACTCACCCACACACTACACAGTCACATACACACATTCACCCTACACATTTATATGTCATCACACACACACTCACAATCACACACATAACACAGTCACACATATACACACACTCACCTCAACACACACACAAAGTCATATACACACATATACACACATACTCACTCCACACACTCACCCCATACACTTACAGAGTCACATACATTCTCACACACACATACACACTTACCCCCTATTTACACAAGTCACATACACATACACTCACCCCATACACTACTTACACACACTTATACATAGTCACATACGCACACACCACACACTCACCCCATGAACTTATACACAATCTCTCTCTCTCTCTCTCTCTCTTTCTCTCTCTCTCTCTCTCACACACACACACACACACACACACACTCCTACAGGCTTTCTGTGGCTTTGTGAAGCTGGTGGTATATACGACTTTGGCCTCCACAGTAGGACTTTTGTAACTGCAACCACCTTCGTTTCTCTTGAATCTAACGGTAAACTCCAAGGTGGAGGCCCTGCTTGCAATATCCCTGTTCTTTCTTGTTAGTGTGTGGCTTCCTTCCACTTTCTCCACTCCTGTTTGTGACAGACTATGTCTGTCATACCCTTCCTCTTTTGTACAATGAAGGGAGACTGACACTAACCACTCTTGCCTTAAAACTTGTAAATGACCCATCAGAAAGAGCCAGAAATGGGCTGCTCCCTGGAGCTTGCTGGCTGGTCAGCTTAGCTGAAACCCCAAACTCAGACTCAACGAGAGACTGCGTTTTTAAACACTAGGTAAAATGGGATGGAAAAAGATACCCCAATGTCGACCTCTGACCTCCGACATGTGTGTGCACGCATGCACATACACATGCATGTGCGCACACACAGACACACCCCAACTGAGAAAACTGCTTAAGAGCTATCATAGCCAATGTGTCCTTTCGTGCTTCATATATGATGTATATGTTTTTAGATTTGCTTAGTGAATGCTGTACAGATTTTTAGAGACACTTGGTAGGCGGGAAAACAGGAAGTTAGGTTAAGCGACCTGTGTCTTAGTCATGAGGTTTCAGTTGCAAAATGACCTGATCCTGACATAAAAGGGCTCCTGCCAGATACAAAGTGGTTGGGATTGTTTCCATCAAAAGTGAGGCTCGGAAGAGTTTCCCCTCAGGGCTGGACCCAGGTCCTCGGTGAAACCTCGTAGAACATATCCCCTCCGCATCTGTTTGGCTTGGGCTTGCCTTGCTCTGGTTTCCTGTTTAGATATGGCCTCTACCTGTTGAACACACTGCCTCATGGTCAAATCTCTTTCCCCTGGTACTTTCTGCAAAAGTCCCAGGGCTGGGGCCAGAGGACTCTGCTCAGCTCTGCTCACTTGTCAGAGGAGTGACTGAGGTGATGGGGGTGGGGTGGGGGCAGGGTTTTGGGGGAAGATGAACAAGGTTCTGGGCCTTTAGTTACAGCCAAAGTCTAGACAAACCACACGAACAGGGTGAGAGAGACTCCCCAAAAAGGATTGGGGTGTTCCTTCAGAAGGGGAGCGAACAAATGCTAAGTGAGGATAAAAATAAAAGGAGTGTGAACACTCCAAAGGGAAACCTGAAGATGCAGCTGTAGGTGGGGGAGGGGGCAGTGAAGCAGAGGTCGGTGACCTCAGGTCATCTGGGGCTGTCCAGAATTTCCTTCGTCTATGCATGTTGAGAAAAGCAAAGAACTCTCTGGGTTAAGTCTGAAAACCAAGAGCTGTCTTTCTGGAGTTTGCCACAGCACTGTAAGAGTTCCTGGTGGATGTGACACTCATGTGACACTCTCTGTGCCTTCTCATGCCAGCCCTCTGTCCTCCGCCTAGGAGCCTGTTCAGGGGTAGCAAGTTCCCGAGCGGGGACTGCACCCACCCTGCCTTCTCTTCCTGATGATCCACACCTTCCTCAGTGGGGCAGCACACTGGACCAGAGCCAGAGACCTGTGCACCTTGCCTGGCTCTCTAGCTACTATCAGTAGCTCAGACTCACCCTGTAGCTGTGATCCAAGCAGCCAGAGCCTGCTTCCCTGTCCCACTTAGGGCCTACCTCATGCTTCAAAAGACTGGCCATAAGTCACGTCCTTCCTCCACTTGGAAGTGTTTACAAACAGCCCCGAACACCAGCCCTGGTCATGTGCTCCAAACACTGCTCTGTGCCTTGCCGAGTGTAGCCGGTTATTAGAGCCCGCCCCTTTGTCAGTGCCCAGTGCTTGCTGCCTGCACACTTGACGCCTCTTCTCTCCCTTCTGGTTGCGATTATCTTCATTGTGGATAGACAGACAGAGAGTGAGACAGAGAGGGGTGGGGAGAGGGAGAGAGGCACAGAGCTGGATGAATTTGGCTGAGCACACTGCCAGGCTCAACCCAGGTAATTTGATCAACTAAGTACATCGAGAGAGCCCTGGCTGCATCTCCAACCTTTTGACTTTGCAGTGCAACTCTGTTCTCTACAGTGTTAACACTTGAAGGCTGTGCAATTGGATTACACACGCACATGTACACACACATACACACTAGTGAGCCGGGGAGCTGGCTTACTGGAACCTGGGTACATGTCCCCAGAACTCACATAAAGCAGAATGCAGTTTCACACATCTGTAACCCCAGCCTACCTTAAGGTGAGAGGAGAGGATCCCACAGGATTCCCAGGGTCAGCTGAGCTGGAACACACAGTGGTGAGCAAGAGACTCCATCTATCTCAAACGAAAGGGAAGGCATGGACTGACCCCCAAGGTCATGTGTGTGCATGTGTGCAGCGCGAGTGCACACACACGCACACGCACACAGCCCTCACCCACAAGCATTTGCAGAATCCCACCCTATTCTAAGTAAGTTACAATTTCGTGTTGGAATACATCCATAGCTATGCGGCCTGCAGCCACAGGTTGGACAGGCTCTGAAGGGCACAGCCATTCCCTGGACCCACATGGACCAGACTCTCAGTTTCTTCCAGGGCCTCTTGATTGACATTTCAACAATCTCCTACAGAGGATTGGTCAGAGAGAACAGCTCTATTATAAAGCAGCTAGGCTCCGGAGGTTCCAGCAGGATCCGGGTAAGTCAGAGGCTGGTCCTCTCCTGAGCCCACCTGCGGCAGCATGCAGCATGCGCAGCGGATTCTCAGCATCTTTTATTTGGAGCGCCTCCAGGCCAGCCAGCTGGTGATTTTACAAAGACTGGCTCAGCTCGCCTTAACTCAATTAACTAAGCTGGGCTGAGCCGACTGAGCTAAACTCAACAAGTATTTTTTAAAGCGCTAAGCTGGCTACAGGGGACTGGAGAGCGGTTAGGGACCAGACTTTCACTCGGCCCCTCAGGAGCTGTCTGCGCCCTCGGTGGATAATACAGCAACGCTACCGTATTCTCTGAATTAGCACCGCCTTACTAATTTGTCTCACCACCATTCCTTCCGCGCCATTTATTAACTTCATATTTTTCTTTAAATGCATTGACAAAGGGGGTCATGGGGGAGGGGCAGGCACATAGCTTAGTTGGCCGAGGGCTTGCTTAGCATGCACAAAGCCTTGGGGTTGGTACTCAATGTTGCATAAACCGTGTGTGTGTGTGTGTGTGTGTGTGTGTGTGTGTGTGTGTGTGGTGGCGCATGCACACCATTCTAGCACTGGACAAGCAGAGCCACACAAAGTCAGGAGTTCAAGATCATCCTCAGCTAATATAGCAAGTTTGAGGCCAGGCTAAGCTACTCAAGGCTCTGATCTCAAAATAAAGTGCTAACTTCCAAATTTAATTTCCATTTTATTCAGTGACATGCCATCAAATGCACCGTCTTCAAGAGAACAGTTCAGAAATGTTGACTATTTAGTTCCAAAACGTCTTTGTTGTTCCCCAAATGAAGCCACAGTCTCCACCCACATGCTCCTTTTCCAGCCTCTGGCAGCCACAACTCTGGCTTTCTACCCTCGTGAGCATGTTTATTCTGGGTATTTCGGTGAGTGGGCTCCTGCAATGCTTACATCCGACTGTGGCTTCCACTGCTTAGCATAGTGTGTCCGAGGTCTCTCCACGTTGTCACAGGGAGCAGGACTCTTGGCATTTATGAGCCTCCGGCTTCCACCTTCCCAGGGCTAGGCGTGTGTGTTCCACTATGCTAGAAACATTCATTTTAAAAGAAAAATTTACATCCCTGCTGCTGATAAGAGATTCACGTTTTCCTGACACACAAGAAAACATACTATGGGAAGAAAAATGTGCCCTGGGTATCATATGAAGCCATCTTGGAGATTCTCTGGTGTAAACACTCCTGGGTCTGGTTTTTTAGTTCAAATCTTACCTCAGACTTCTGAGCTTCTTACGCCAGCCTCGGTTTCCTCGTTTTAAATTGGTCTTACTTAGACCTCCTACTGTTATGGTGGCCAAATCATTAAGCACTTGCTGAGCAAACATGGGACTAAGTCTCACCCTCAACACCTGTGGGAAGAGCCAGGCATGGTGTGCACGCTTGTAATCACAGAGCTGGGGAGGTGGATTCCAGAAACTCTGGCAGAAGCACTGAGAGCCAGGTCTCAGTGAGAGCCTGTCTTAAAACTAAGGTCCATGGCTCCAGAGGAATAACATCTGAGATTGACCTCAGACCTGCACACACACACATACACACACACACACACACACACACACACACACACTTTTATACATGTGTATGTAAACATTCATATACAGACACTCACATATCCATACACACACACATCAGACACTATCACACACATGCACAGCCACACACATAAACACACATGCATGTACACGCCACACACACACACACATACTCATATGCACATATGAGCATATATACATGCACATATATGTACACACACACACACATACACACACACACACCACATCAGAGAAGATAAGATGCCCTCTGCTGTACTGTATTGAAGGCTTTGGGGAAGCAGAGGGTTGACTCAAATTGCTGTCAGCCGACTCTGGGCTCCTGTGTTTCTCTTCCAGAACTATTTTTGGTGAGTGTTCAGAGACTGCACACACCAAAGTGTTTGGGATTTGAGATGCAAGCCTGAGGATGATTAAAATTAGCCGCTGATGAGCATGCCCAGAATAGCTCTGCCCTCCGTGTGTGTGTGCGTGCTCTGCATGTGCATGTGTGAGCGACTGTGAACAAGTGTGTGTGTGAGTGAGTGAGTGAGTGCGTGTACATTACCTGGTCTGCCTCCAAAGCAGACCTGCCCTTGGGCGACCTCAGCAGAGTCCTGGGGTGGAGACGGAGAAAAATACCAACACGAGGCCTGTGTGGCTTATGTGTCCCCCATTTAGCCACTCTCTGGACCCCCGGAGTAAGAGGATGGCAAACAGCCTTCGTCCCAAGTGTCCACCAGGATGGAGCTGGCAGGAGCTGCCCAGCGCTCCATGGGGATGGGAGAGAGAAGGCACCGAGCCCATCTCTGCGGGCTGTATAACAAACACCCACCAGCTGTGGCTGGCACTGACAGGAATGTATTCTCTCACAGGCCACCAGGACTCCGAAATCCAAGTGCAATGGGACCACATTCCCTTCAGAGTCTCCAGGGAGGAGCTTTGGCTTCGACAGCTCTGGGGTGTGTGGCTGCAGCATGTCCCTATGTTCTCTCAGTGTCTATGTCCTGTCCCCATGGGCCTTTTACTCTAGCTACTCAGAGGCTGATGCAGGGGGATCGCAGATTCAAGGCCTGCTTGGACTTTGAAATTCAAGGCCAACGTAGTGAGACTCTCAAAATAAGGGAAAGGATTGTAGACTACTGACCACAGTGGCAAGTAGGGTGCTTGCCTGGCATGTGTGGAGGTTTGGGTTCAATTCCCAGTATTGGGAAAAGGAGGGTGAGAAAGAAGAAGAGGAGGAGAGGGAAGGTGAGGAAGCAGAGGAAAAAGAGAAAGACAAGGATCAGGAGGGGAAGAAAAGGAGAAAGCAGGAAAGAGGAAAAGGATGAAGAAGGGAGAAAGTGAAGGGGGAGGAAGAAGAGGAAGAGAGAAAAGAGGAGGAGGAAGAAGAGAAATATGACCTAACTTAGCTACATTAACAAAGACCGTATTCAGTAGTTTGGGACACTAGAACTTAGCATGTCTCTTAGGGGAGGGACACAGTTCAGCCCTCAGAAGATGCCATGAGTTAGTGACATCTCTCATGGTGAGAAAAAAAAGGCCCTCTGACAGCTGAGCCTGCAGTGGCTCGTTTGATCTTGGACTCAGTTAGATGACACCAAGCACGGGCTGCCTCGGTTGATCAGTGGAGCAGTGTCCACTCTTCCCATCCCTCTAGGATCTACCATCAATTTCCCTAAGAGTCAGAAGCTCCTGGAGTCATGAATTATATCTCAATACCCCAGCATCCCCCCACCACAGAGCAGGCAGTGAACCTGCAACGCTTGCTGACATTAGGCCGTGCAGGGGACCTGTGACCTTCTAAAGGCTTTGGGGATACAGTTGAGTGTACCCCCGAAGGCTGACCTGTCAGACCTGCCCTCCTGCACTGGGTCTCCCCAGGTCTTCCTTGTACTCAGAGCCTTGCATGTACAGGGGTCAGGGCGCGGGTGTCTCCCGCTAATAGGATGGTTCTGTAATTGCTCAGCAGGATTACAGCATCAGGCCCATCCATCAAGCATGGCTTCTAATGGAATGTGGTGTCCCGAACGAGGAGGGCAGGGTCGTGATGTGGGGTGTCTGTAGGCTGCTTTCTAGCTATGAGCTATGGAGCTGAAATGATAGTTCGATCAATGATGTAGAGGCACTAAAATATGGCTCCGTGAATCCGCACATCCGTAAAACCCAGTTATTGACAACCCTGAGTGGATGCATCTCAGGCTGGCTCTTTTATTCCCTCTCTCTCTCTCTCTCTCTCTCTCTCTCTCTCTCTCTCTCTCTCTTTCTTTCTCTCTCTGTCTGTCTCTGTCTGTCTCTGTCTCTCTGTCTCTCTCTGTTTCTCTGTCTCTGTCTATCTGTCTCTCTGTATATCTCTCTCTCTCTCTCTCTCCTTCCCTCCCTCCCTTCCTTCTAAAAAAAGATGGAAATGCAGCTGATTGTTTTCAGTCTTCATAACAGACCACCCCTTAACAAGGTTCAAGTGCTTTTCTCTGCTCTGTGGGCCTTTCCAGTTTCCTTTCAGCTCCATGCCTGCCTGATCTGGTCACACCAAACCTATCCTGTCACCTGACCCAGACTCTCTGTCTCCTTTGGGAAGTGCTGTTGCAGGTCCGTCTTGTTACCTGTCGGGTTCTAGAGTGAACAAGACAAGCTCCACCGTCCTCTACCCCATGACCCAGGACTTGAGCCTGGTGAAGGCGTTGCCCTTTCTCTAAATGGATTTACACAGTTGTGTTTCCTCTCAGGACCTCCATGTCCTCCTGAGGGCAATATACTGCTTCTCATCCCTCTGTGGAGTGGGGAATGGTGTGAATACCAAACCAGGCTGGCCTCTGAGTGGGTCATTGTCATGGATCTGATGTTTACTCCTGGTCTGTTGTGAGGGACCACAGAGCCAAGAGGGGCGCCGAGGTTCAGGCATGGTCATGAAGTCATACCCTGGGTCATCCTTCCTTCCCTACACACCAGGAATGCTAGCTTCTTTTACTTCCTCCTCCAAGTGCAAGCCTCCCCTCAGACCATGCACCTGTCTGCGGGTGGGACACGGCAGACACAGGTTTCCACCCTTATTCCTGCCGCAGCATCATCAGGATCCCGTCCACCATGTCTCCTCCTCACAGGCCCGGAGCTTATTCTTTCTAATTTAATGTCTGCCTGCCACTCACCAATGATGAGTCCCGCAACAGAGAAGGCCTCTTCATCTGTCTTTATTATTGTGACCGTGACTCTAGCAGTAAGGTAAAGGAAGACCCATGGTAGGAGTGGAAAGATGGATGGGTGGGTGGATGGATGGACAAAAGATGGATGGCAGACAGATTGACACAGATGGATAGACAGTGGTGTGTATGGATAGATGAATAGAAGGAAGGATGAGTAGATACTAAGATGGATGGATGGATGGATGGATGGATGGATGGACGAATGAATGATGGATGGATGATGGATGGATGGATGATGGATGGATGAATGGATGATAGATGGATGATGGATAAATGGATATATAGATGGATGAATAGATGGATAGATGAATGGATGGATGGATGGATGGATAGATGATGGATGGATGGATAGATAGATGGATAGATGATGGATGGATGGATGATGGATGGATGGATGATGGATGATGGATGATGGATGGATGATGGATGAATGGATGAATAGATGGATGGATGGATGATGGATGAATGGATGAATAGATGGATGGATGGATAATTAAGACAGACAGATGATGGATAGATGGTGGCTGTATAGATAGATGAGTAGATGGACCGATGTGTAAATGGATGAATCAAGGGGTGGATAATAGATGGACAGCGATCTTCCTTCTCACCTCTGAGTTAGTTTACTCTCTTGTCCCCTCTGCTGAATCCTTCAGTGGTGTCAGGACCAGCCTCTCCAGGTTCCATTGTTCACTGAGGACCAGAGGCTCTCCAGAAGGCCCCTGCCCAGGTTTTCAATACCACATTGGACTGCTGAGGCTCCCAGCCTCAGTGGCAGAGCATCTCCTGGGTTCCCGGACCTCAGGTGTGACTCAGCTGTTGCTGATTTAACGCACTGTCTTAATGTGCATATTAATCGTATCAAGTCTGTTCCTCTAGAGATCTCTGACTACATAAAGATCTGAATTGCAAACATCCAATCAAAAATCCATATCGGAAGGCAGCCACTCCCATGAGTCCCTGGGTAGAATCTTTGCCTTCCCTGGTGTCTGATGGTGACCGTTGACTCCCAGTATTCCTTGGTTACAGCCACATCACTATCTCCCCATCAAATGGCTTCTCCAGAGTGTCTGTATGCTTGCACTGTTTTTCCTTCCTAGGACAGGAGTCAGTTGGATTGTGGGGTCCCTGCCCTCTGGTGTGACCCCATCTTAACAAGTTATATCTTGTGCCACATCCTAAGGCCCTGTGGGTTAGGTCTTCCACATAGAGGTGTGCATTCTAGAGATGTCTGCAGAGGGTCATAAGGAACATCCGGGACGGTGTCAATGGCCAGTGTGTTCATCAGAGGAAGGGTCGAGAGGTGACCTCTGTGTCCTTGACTAGAGGTGAGGATAAACCTAAGAGTATGCAGATAATGGACAGGCTGCAGCCCAAGCCACCAGCCTCCCATGCTTCACCACAGGAGGGCTTAAGAATGGAGCACAACTTGACATCACAGTCCACTGGCACTGGCTTTTAATTCTACACTCAGAGTAACAATGTTTCCTAATCCGGAAGAGTGAGGGCTGGAAAGAGTTCTCTTGAAGAGACTGGAGTCGCTGCCCATAGGAGGCAGAGAAGCAGTTGTGAGTAGAAGAAAGTAAAAGGTACAACACGAAGACATAAGAGAGACCTTGAGCAGGAGGTGAACTTACAGTGCAAATATACTGGAAGCAGGAACTCTGGGAGTGTGCTCAGGTGGGTTGCAAATCTGAAAAGTGTGTGTGTGTGTCAGGGAGGGAGGATCCAAAGGGTGTTTGTAGTTGACTGCAGCCTGAAGTTATGGAGAGGAGACACAGCAGAGACTCTCGATCTGACAGTGACCACACAGAGGAAGGGGAACCTGAGGTGGAAGGGTGTCCCAGCAGGCTGTCCTGGGGGCTGTGAGCACAGGAGAAAGGCACTGTCCTATGACTCCCTCTAAGAAGGAAGGGCACAGAGGTAGTAGGAAACAAAAGCATATGGGGACAGGTACCAGCTCAAGTCTTCTTTATAGCCGGGAAGCCAGGTGCCTCAAGTCCACCTTCCCTTCATCTGTCTGCTTGTTTGTTTGAGAGAGTGCTTTGCTATGTAGCCCTGGTTATCCTGGAACTACCTTTGTAGTAGACCAGGCTGTCCTCGAACTCACAGAGATATGTGCCTGCCCCTGACTCCTGAGTGCTGGGATTACTAAAGGCGTGTGTCACCACCCCTGGCTTCCACCTTTCTTATATGACATTTTTATTGGTGTGTGTGTGTGTGTGTGTGTGTGTGTGTGTGTGTGTGTGTGTGTGTGCCACAGGTGTGTAGTAGCCGAGGAAGCTACAGGAAGGCAGCTATCCAGATCCCCTGGAGCTGAAGTTACAGGAGGTTACATGGGTCTTGAGAATCAACCTTAAGCTGTCTCTTTAAGCCCCACTGAGCCCACCAAGTCCGCTTCTCTGTTCTCACTTTGGATGGGTTCTGGGTACTGGTTTCTTCATAGTGACCTGTGGAGGGCCTTCCCTGGGTGTTCAGCAACTTTCAAAATGTAGCAGAAACATCGGCAGAAATGCCTCCAGGCATCCTTCCGGGGTGGGGAGGGCTGTGCAGAATCTCATTTGAGATCCACTGGTATTGAGTTTAATATGCTCTTCTCCCCCCTGCCCTCACTCCTTGGGGGACTGAAGCCCAGAGCTTCACACGTGTTCAGCAAGCCCTCTGCCACTGGGCTCTGCACTCAGCCTCCAAAACAAGGACCGTCCACCATAATACAGTTCTGAGACCCCCAGGAAGGAACGGGTTTGGTGGCAGCCATTGTGGCTGTCTGGACTACAATAACCAGCAGCCTCTCCACGTTTGCTTGTACGCTGACTTCATCTTTAGGCCAATGTTTTCCTCTGCGAGATAAAGAGAACAGCCTGCAGGATCAAGTTCCTTGATAAATAAATTCTTTTATTTTTTATTTAATGTGATATCATGTGTTAAATATTATGTGGCAAAAGCAATTACCATAAACCATAACCATAGATTGATTTTACAGAAGAATAGCATATATTTGATATTTTGAGCAATCATTTATGGAATCTATATAAATGAGCCTTGTTATAATACTGATTGTTTTCAAATGATAATCAAGCTCCAATTCTTACCTCTTGGAAATCTAACATTTAGATGTCTTTTCCCCACAGGAGTTCCTGAAGTTGGTTCTACTGTGCCAGCTGGAGTCCCCCCCCCCCCATGTCCCATCTCTCTCTGCTTGGGGCTGTGGGAGACTGTGACACATGGACCTCCTGCTTGCCTGCGGAGTTCGAGAGTAAAAGGTCTGGAAGATCTCCTGCAAGGTGGGGAGATAGAGTCGGGCTGAGGTCATGTGACAGAGAAGCAAAGTAGGGTTCAGCAGACGCCATTTTTGCTTACCAAGAACGAGGTGTTTGGTGTCGTTCACTCCCCCAGCCAAGCCAGTTCGAGACTGAGATCGTGTGGTCCAGTTAGTACAGTGCTTACTCATGGGGACAAAGCCCTGCGTCCTCTCCATAGCACAATCCCTAATCCTACCACACAGGAGGCAGAAGTCTGGGAAGTTAGAGATCAGCTGCTGCTAGACAGTGAGTTCAAGGCTAGCCTGGCTCTGTGAGACCTGGTGGGAAAGAGACGGCGGCTTGTTCCTCCTGATTCATTTCGGCCCTTCCAGGAAACAGAACGGAAACCCAGAGAGATTCACATCAAGCCCAGCATTGCACTCCTACTCTGTGGAAGCCGCTTGCCCAGAATCAAGCTACAGTCACAGAGGACCAGAACTCGCATCTCTGGCTGGAACCTGTCCCCCAGGGCTCCGCGCTCTGTTCCAGTCTTTTACTTCAAGCTCTGTCAGCAACTTCTTTATTTCCACAAACTGTACCATTAAACCCATACTTCGGGAGCTCCCTGCTGGCCTCAGCTCCCAAGCCTTTCCCTAGTGAGAAATTTCCAGAAACCCAAGCCCATGGGGTGATATTTCCCAACGCCATCTTGTTTCAGAATGGCCAAAAGAAACAAACACAGGCACCAAACTGAGCACGGCTTTGTCCTTGAGCGGATGCGCCCACACTGGGCGGGATCCTGCACCAGTCCCTTGCAGAAAGTGCTAGCAGGGCTCCTTGGGCACAAGCTGCAAAGTGGGGGGTTGAGACAGACAGCCTTTTTGGGTTAGTCAGTCAGCAGCTGCAGAGGATGCGTAGGACGGTGCTAAAATTAATTGTTCCCTTTCTTTCTCAGAACAGCAGTACCGATGCTCAGAGGGCAGCTGTCTCGAAGCCGGCACACGGGAAGCCTTTTGCAGGCGCCTAGGTGCCCCCCAGGATTCCTCTCCCATCTCATTCCCTTCCTGTCTGAAGTTGGGGGCGGGGGGGGGGTGATCTGGGCCAGTGAGTGGACAGGGTCCCCACGAAACTCAGCCAAGTTCATGCTGCTGGATGTCCCCAGGCTCCCTGACTTTGCTTTCACTTCATGACTCTTGTGGGAAAAAACACGTAACCCCACCCTCGCCCCACCTCCACCCCACCCCAAGGAAGAGGAGAATGAGGACCATGAGGAGGAAGAGGAAGAGGAGCTCTCCTTTTCCAGAATCTACTGTTTGTGCAAAACCTAGCCAAGGGCCGCTTTCATCCAGGCCTAGAGCAGACAGGTTGAGGCAGGTTTTAAAAAGCACTTTATGAGGCTTTCAAAGGTACCCACGGGGAAGGAAGTGAATGGAGTTGGGAGGGGGTGATGGAGGAACGGTATCTTTATTTCTAGCCCCGCTTGAGCGGCTTCTTGACAGTTAGCTCTCTGGTTTTGCTGAGTCAAAAGAACCCCTCAGCTGCTTGCCGGAAACACAGCTGTTAGGCGAAAATAACCGCAGAAGCCGGCAGCACATACCTTCCAGAAAAGAGGGTAGAAAACCGCAAAACAAAGGAGAAAGATACAAGGTAATAAAAGAGACACCTTCGAACACACACACATCCCTCAGAACCTGTGAATAAGACCTTATTTAATGGGACCATACTTGGGGAAAAATCAGTCTTTGTTGATCCTCGTGGATTCCCTGGCAGAGCGAGGGCGAGATAAACACAGTGGCAAATGTCCTTATGGGACTGAGGTAGTGGAGGATAGACACTTAAAAAGACTACAGGGAAGACGGAGGAAAATTATCAACTATCATGATGTCGCCAAGAATTGCCAACTTCCAAAGACCCTTTTCTATACTATAAGAAAAGAGTGGAGCTCAAAGTCCAAGTGCTGGGTCCTTCCCTCCCTTTCCCCTACCACCAACCCCCCCCCCCCCCAGTTCTCTTTCTCGTTACCATGGCAACAACCATAACAATTTTTTGATTTTTTTTTTTTTTTTTTTTTTTGCTGGAATTTTCTTTTCTCTGTTGGTAGTCATTACTGGCCTGGGGTAGGGGAGAGACGAGCCCAAGTCCTACCTGGAGATTTGTCTCTGTCGCAGGTCAGATGAGGCATCTGGGGATGGAACCTCGGAGAACGAGGTGGGCTGTGGGTTTGCATCTCAGGGCTGCCCTTCACTTGCTGTGTGGCCATGAGTAAGCTAAATGACCTCTCTGTTTCCTGTCTATACACTGGGGAGCTCAGAGAAAGTTTCAGTAAGAGTTCCTGTCTCACATGCACTGAAGGCCTGGGTTTTTGTCCCCAGCAGGGGGAGGGAGAGGACTCAGAAGTTCAAGGTCATTCTTGGCTGCACAGTGAGTTTGGGACCAGCCTAGGCTACATGCATAAATAAATAATAATAATAAAAAACAAATGATCTTCCTTATACAGTAGCAAAGATGAAGGAAGCCTTGTGATCCAAGCCACATTTGGAGACAGCTTACTTGGCAGTTGTCAATATTTTGTCCTTTGCTGGGGATGGTAAGTGACTATGATTCCGTCTGTCCAGTGTCTGTGGTGCCACTTGTACTGGGAGACCATCTCTGTCCGACTTTATTACTTATGGAAGGTTTGTGATCAAGAACCAGGCCAGACAGGGTCAGAACTTTCTGATCCAGGGATGGGCGTATGATCCAGACTAAATGAGTTGAGCAGAGAGGCTAATACGTCGAAACTATCCGTGAATGGCAACTCGATTGCTCTGGGCTCTGCCGTGGGGTGGATTATCAACTGCGGGGCAAGAGCTAGCAGACGGCTGTTAAATGACAGAGAGCGAGGAGGTGGGCATGGTACACACCGAGATCCCCATGGCTAGAGAGAAGTTCATGTACCAAGCCCATACCTCTTACTCAGAAGGAGGGACTTCACTCCTGCCTCTTTCAGACCGAAGCAGAAGCAGGCTTTCTCCGGTGATTTGCGCTTACTGGATCTTTCTCTGCGTCAGCCCTGACCCCCTTCCGCCTCGTGGCTTGCCGCCATGTTTGCTGACCTCCATTACTGAACACACAGCCGTCTGTCCTCTCTGCATCCCTTTCCCAGAGGCAGCGGACATTTCCAGCCTGCCCTGTCATTTCTCTCAAACTCTTAACAAAATTCTCCGTGTGCTTCCTACTAAGTCTGTCTCTAAATTCTTTTCCTGGAAAGACGAGAAAGCCAAAAAGGGAACACCAGTTTCCTCTGTGACTCAGTGCCCACTGTGGGACTCCCCCAAGTTCTCCGTGGTGGGGCCTCCACAGTAAGACCCTTACCTCAAAGCAATCACTCCGCCCCAACTTGGCGCTGGAATTTTAATTTCCCGTTTTTTGCTCTTGTGTTCTGCCCACCCCACTCCCTGTTGGGGGCCCCACTACGCATCTGGTTCCCCCGTACTGTAAATTATATTTTTTCCTCCTTGCTCTTCCGTTTGAATGATGTCTGCCATGCCATTAAATGCACTGTTGTTTTTTCTTTGCAGTCTTTAGTGTGCTGTTAGACTTTTTTATATCGACTTTCCGATTGGTGCTTCTTCCTCTTCATCCATTTTTAAACAATCTCTGCTCCTTGCTGTTCCTCTGTTCTTTATACTCCCTGCTTTTTATTTGAATGTGTGTGTGTATGTGTATGAGTGTGTGTATGCATGTGTGAGTATGCGCGTGTATATATGTGAGTGTGTATGTGTGCATGTGTGTGATTATGTGTATGAGTATGTATGTGTATATGTGTATGCATATGTATATGTGAGTGTGTGTGCACATGTGTGTATGTGTGCCAGGCAGGTGCCCATAGACACCAGCCATTGTATCTCTCCAGATAGAGTTACAGGCCATTGTGAGCCTAATAAAGGTGTTGGGAAGTGAACTCAGGACCTCTGGAAGAGCAGTAAGAGCTCCTAACTCCTGAGCCATCTCTCCAGCCCCTCCACCATATTTTTTTCTTTTTTTGAGACAGAGTCACTGTCTCAAAAATCTGAAACTCACTAATACTCACACACTCCACACACACACACACATGCACACTCATACACACTCACACACATACACATACTCACACACATACACACACATATACACACATTCACATACGCACACCACACACACATAAACACTCACACACACATACACACACATTTATACACACACACACACACTCACATACACACACACATACACACACACACACACACACACACATACATAGTTTGGCTATGATACTTGTGAACCCCAAGTATCTTTCTAAATCTGTCTCCCCAGCTTTGGGATTGCAGACTAGTTTAACCCTATCACCATTGCTGTGATAAACACCATGATGAAAAGAAAAGGTTTATATCACTCACTATTCTTTAACACAGCTTATCATCAAATATAGTGAGGACAGGAACTCACACAGGGCAGGAACCTGGAGGCAGGAGCTGACGCAAAGGCCATGGAAGGATGCTGCTTACTGGCTTACTCCCCATGGCTTTGCTCAACCTGCTTTCTTATAGAACACAGGACCACCAGCCTAGGGATGTTGCCACCCACAGTGGGCTGAACCCTTTTCACATCCATCACCAATGAAGAAAATGTCCTACAGGCTTGCCTACAGCCTGGTCTCATGCAGGCATTTCTTCAACTGAGGCTCCCTTATCTCTGATGACTCCAGCTTGTGTTGACATAAAACTACCCAGTACAACATCCTACTTTTACATGCATTCTGGGGATTTGAACTTGGGTCCTCATGTGAGGATTTTACTGAGCCATCCCTTACCTCCCTCTTCTTCATGCCTCTGGCCTTATTCATGAAATCATTCCAAAGCCCTCCTCTGTTCAGTGGCTCCTGGCATTTGGCATTGTACTGCCTGAAGATTCTTTCTGGGGTACAGGGTGTTGAGGGTACACCCTGTACTTCTCCCAGGGCCGGACACTGTGTCCCACAATAGACTGCCTGCTTTAGTTGTTTAATCTGAAATTTTGTTTGGGCAAGTAGTTGAATTGACTTCCCCAGGTTTGTTTCTCTGTCGTCCCCTCACCCCACAATCCAACCTCTGTGGCTGTTTTAGCCCTGCTGCCCAGGTACAGACGCTCTGTGGCCTCCAGGCCACATACCTGTTTTATGTGCTAGAACTTGAACGCCCCCAGACCCAGAAGCACTCCTGAAATGACTTGGCTCTTGCCATACTAGCCTCTGTGCTCTGTCAGCTTTGTAGCATGTTGCCCAATGCTGACATTTGGCATCCATCCAGTCTTTCTCCCAGTGGGTCCCTTGTGCCAATTTATGGCACTAGTAACTGAGTTACTCTTTGGGATGGAGCCTCACAAACTTCAACCTCTTCAGCCCTCTGACTCAATGTGAGGAGGCCACTCTCTCTACTGGGCTCCACCCCCGCCCCCTGCCCCTCCCCCCACCCCTCCCCTCTCCCCTGGTGGTGTCACAACCTCAAGTGCCTTTCCAGGCAGAAAGCTGGACCCAGGCTCAGTCCTCTGTGCAGAGCTCAGGGCCCTACTCTGCCTTAGCCAGGGTCTGGTTGTGCTCAGCTGGCAAATAGCCTGGGAACAGTCACCTTGGCCAGAGGCAGAATTTGACTGGCTAACTTGAATAGAGGTAGGAATAAAGGGAGGGAGGGAAGGAGGGAGGAGGGAAGAAGAAAGCAATGTGAGCCAGCAAGAAAGGGGGGACGCTAGGATATAACTCAGTGCTAAAAGGCTTGCCTGGCACGTGTGAAACCCCCTCACCCATCTCTGAACACTCATACAGAAAGAGACAGAAACAGAATTAGAAGTTTCCAGAGTGATTCTAAAACATAAAAGTAATAGCTAAGCAGCCTTAGAAATACACAGGGATTGTCCTAGCTACGGAGACCCATGGCGGGGGTTGGGGGTCTCAGGGAGATCTCCAGATGGCCTGACGGATTTGCTTCAAGGCTACAGGGTCTAATTTCTGAGAGAAGTTCGTCTGGCATGGTCACAATTGTGAGCTTACCTCTTGGCGAGAGGAAGGCAGCTGCCTCGGCTAATGGTACCTCACATTATGTTGCTTTTTCCAGAAGAAAGGAGACCAGGAGTATGACTGTAGAAGAAACAGGCAGTTCCCAAATGGGAGGGGAGCTGAGCCCAACAGCTTATGTAGGGTGGGGTTTGAACTCAGAGCCCTGGCTAGCTTCCTGCTATCCAACCTCTAGACCTTCTGATTCCCTCTCCCCAGGCCTGTTGCCCTGCCTGCCAACAGACCTTCACAGTAATCCCTCTGTAGGCTCACAGAACCCACAGAATCTTCTCATCTGGCCAGAAGTGACAGTTGAGAGCTTGCTCTTTGTGCACGATGCCCTTGGGCTGCTGACGTTAGAGGAAGAGTTCCAGAGAATTAAGCTGGCTTGGTGGTGAAGGGCAAGCTTGAACTTGTGTCCCAGGGGCAGCACACAAAGAAAAAAAAAATCTATTCCTCTCCTGTCTCCTGAGTGCCAGGAAGAGAATGTGGTGGAGTATGTTTCCAGAGGGAGTCCAAGGTGGCTCCCTCCAGGCTAGTTGATTAAGCAGCCTGATTCTATCAAGATAAAGAGATTTTCTGCAAGTGTTCTGAAGAATTCCATTGCTCCCACTTTTCCCAGAGGCTAAAGGATGTGTGTATGTGTATGTGTGTGTGCAAGAGTGTCTGTGTTTATCTGTGAGTGTGAGAATGTGTTAAATATGTAAATGTGTGTGATTGTGTGAGTAACTTCTGAGTTTGTATGTTTATGAGTATGTGTGTATCTGTCATTGTGAGTGTGCATGAGAGTGACCGTGTGTGTGTGTGTGTGTGTGTGTGTGTGTGTTCATGCCTTCAAAGATCTCTAACTGATATATTTAAAATCTCTCCCAACACGGCTTTTTTTCTGGACCACACTGACTTCAAGGGGAATTTGAAGTCTGGTGTTAGGACTAGTGAGTCAGTGAGAAAATCAGGAACATATCTCAATCCTGGAAAATCCGACTGGCCTGGGGTGCCAGGAGGACACTTTTGAAAGAGGAAACAGAAAAGGAGCGGAAAAGAAAGAACTCAGGAGGAAGAGGAAGAGGGTAGGAGAGGGAGGCAGGGGAGGGGGAGGAAAGTGGAGAGGGACTGAGGAAAGGAGAGAGGAAGGGCTAAAAGATGGGGAGAAGGAAGGGGGAGGGAAACAAGAAAGAGAAAAGAGGGGGCAGAAAAAGGGGGAGAAGGAACAGAAAGCCAAGTAACACATGAGCCTAATTCTAGGGATAATGTCACTGTGTCTCAGCTTCCCCCAAGCATCCCATTAAGGGCTTGGTGGAAAGACCAAATCTTTGAAGTTCCTCCCCCAGGCAAGTAGGAAAGATTTGAAGACTCTCTGAAACCTAGTTTCCCTGTGGGGAAGTGTCCACAGGATTTAAAGAGATGGATAATTGCACATCCTGGCGTCTCTATGCCACGCCCACTCGATGGGAGGTGCTTTCCTAAATGAATGAATGGATTCAGCTCTCTAGCTAACCCGCTGCGACCCAATGGCTTCCCCTTGTTCTGTGCCCTGGGGTCGTGGTGATGGCCTGCAACAAGACAAGAAGACTATGTTAGCTGGCAAGTGAGTCCAGGGGGTGGGCTTGTCTCCTCCCCTCCAGCTCTGGAATTACAAGCATGTGAAAAACTCAGGTTTTTCACACATCATTGAACCCAGGTCCTCACACTGACAAAGCAAGCGAGTGGAAAAGAAAGAAGGAGAGAAAGAAAGAGGAAAGGAAAGGACATGAATGTTCCTAGGTATGGTGGAGGAGAATGTTTATTATTATGTGTGGGGAGAACATAACCAGAAGCAGACACATCTGGGAGAGTCCAGAGTGGTCATGACCCTGAACCGTGTGGGGAGAGGGGAAGGGAGAGAGCAGAACCAAGCACAGCAGCCAGAAGACCAAAGGCGCAAAAAGGGCAAAAGAGAGGGCAAGTAACCAAAACATCTGGATTATATCTGGAAGAGCCTCTGGGGGTCAGGCAGGCAGCCCAGCCCCTGGGCTAGAGAGCTCAGGGAGAGGGCCCGGTATGCCAGCCATGCCCTGAAACAGGTAGGGACTGAGGGATGCTGGGAGGACCTAGGGGCCAGGTTCTCTTTGATAGGTTCCTGCTCTGGGTTTGAACTGACCCATTTGTCCCGCTCCCTTCCATTAAGCCCAAGAGACCCGCTCGAGTTCCTGGTCATCCTCTAGATCATGAGCTCTTCCAGTCTCGTAGCGCAACAACACAAACTGCACAATCTCACGCAAGCTTCTCCACAGCCCTGGCCAAGTGGTGCCCTCGACCAGACCCCGCCCACTCCTAACTGGCACCCCTCCCCCCAGACCTCCTGACATAGTGTACTCTTAGTTTCAATGACATTTTAGCTCAAAACGTTCTCTTGCTCACAGTGTGGGATGGAAGCAAACTTGATGCTTAGGGAGATTCAGTTCTTAGTAGCAGCAAGCTGCACACAGGTTTCTATTTGTTTTCTGAGAGAGCCTTAAGGTAGCCCAAGCTGTTCTCATCTGGGTATATGCAGCCAAGCACGGCCCTGAACTCCTGATTGTCCTGCCTTACCAAGTGCAGGGATTACAGCACACCTCCACACCAAACAATAAAAGGGTTTGTTGTTGTTGTTGTTTCGTGTTTAGTTTTTTGTTTAGATTGTGATAAAAATGATAGGACGTCTGTGCCCTGGGCTCTCTGTCACGTTCCTCTGTTCAGATTAGGCACTCTCCAACACCACCAGTCTGTGAGCGAGCAAAAGCATGTTATATCTACAATTCTCTGAGGATCTGGTTTTGTCAGAGACAGTTTTTAAGGCTATTAAGTCCAGCTTTTTCTAATGGGCATACCTGGGATGTGGTTCTCAGGAACACTTTACCGGTGTGAATTTCAAGAACCAGGAAAAAGTGGGTCACTGCCCACACACAGTCCACACCTGCGAATAAAGAATCTGAGACATCCTACACCAAACCAACCCTGTATGCTTCTCTGGGCACGATTGGGCAAGAACCTGAGGATGCTCTAGGAAGATTTGGACCCACTGATTTGTCCAGATTAATACGTTCCCTTTTTCACAAGGGATGGGACTGAGACTTTGGTGTCCCAAAGTGAGCTGCATCTACATTCCTTCTTTTTCCTCACCAGGGAGCTAGAAAGACAGCCATGTAACAACTGCCAATCTCCTGTGTCATAGTCACTGTCCTACTGCTATGAAGAGGCACTATGGCCAAGGCAACACTTGTAAAAGCATTTAGTTGGGGTCTTGTTTCAGAGGGATTAGTTAATGATCATCAAAGCAGGGAGAAAACAGGCTGGCACTGGAGCAGTAATGGTGAGCATTACATCCTGATACACAGGCAGCAGGCAGAGAACATAGGGAACAAGGGAGGGAGAGAGAAAAAGGAGAGAGGAGAAAATAGGGAGGGAGAGAAAGAGAGGGAAAATAGGGAGGGAGAGAAAGAGAGAGGGAAAATAGGGAGGGAGAGAAAGAGAGGGGGAAAATAGGGATGGAGAAAAAGAGAGAGGGAAGCTAGGGAGGGAGAGAGAGAAGGAAAATAGAAAGGGAGAGAAAGAGAGAGGGAAAACAGTGGGAGAGAAAAAGAGAGGGAAAATAAGGAGGGAGAGAAAGAGAGAGGGAAAACAGGGAGGGAGAGAGAGAAAGAAGAGAGGGAAAATAGGGAGGGAGAGAAAGAAGAGAAAGAAAAATAGGGAGGGAGGGAGGAAGGGAAGGATGGAGAGAGAGAGAGAGAGAGAGAGAGAGAGAGAGAGAGAGACTCTGTCATGTTTTTTGAAACCTCCAAGTCCAGCACAAGTGACACACTTTCTCCAATAAGACCACTCCTCCTAATCCTTCTCAAACAGCTCTGCTCCCTGGTGACTAGGCATCCAAACAACTGAGCCAGTGGGGGTTATTTTTATTCAAACCACCACACCCTGGTTGAAACACATTTTATTAAAACCCTTGATGTCCGGGCTGGAGAGATGACTTTCAGTTTGGTTTGCAACACCCAGGTTAGGAGGTTTCCAACCACCCATAATTTCAGCTTCAAGGGATCTGACAACTTCTGGGCCCCCCAGGACACCCATGCACACATGGCATGTGTTCACACAAACACACATACTTAGACATAAAATACAAATAAATCTAAAAGAATTTAGAAGTAAAGCAATGTTTGTTGTCTGTTTCTTTTCTTTTCTTCTTTTTTTTTTTTTAAAGAGGAAAGCCTCCCAAAGAAATAAGGATGAAGAAGACACTTGTCAATGCAAATCTCAAGCAAGTTGTAACTAGATGTCACCAAGAAGCCCACAATGTCTGTTTCTACATGTCTTGGTAAGTTATCACTACAGTGATAAAACATCATGACCAAAACAACTTGTGGAAGAAATGGTTTGTTTGGCTTCCCTTCCATAACACAGTTCATCATAGAATGAAGTCAGAACAGGAACTCAAGCAGGACAGGAACCTAAAGGCAGAATCTGATGCAGAGGCTATGGAGGAGTGCTACTTACTGGCTTGCTCCTCATAGCTTGCTCAGCCTGCTGTCTAATAGAACTCTGGAGCACCAGCCCAGGAATGGCTCCACCCACATTGGGCGGGACCTTCTCCCATCAGTCACAAATTGAGAGAATGCCCTACAGGCTTGCCTACATCCTGATCTTGTAGAGGTGTTTTCTCAGTCGACTCTAGCTGTGTCAAGTTGAAGAAACTAGCCACCACACTAAGATACAAAGAAGGGGACTGTATTCTTTGGGGATCATCTCTGAAGACATCAGACAAGACCCCTCCTTGCCCATAGGTCCCATCCTGCATTAGCTCAGAGAAGTTAAAAGGCCTAAAAATGGCACCTGAGCAGATGCCAGTGTACCAAGCTTTGTCACTGTCATTTGGTCATGACCAAGGAGAAGAAATAAAGGGCATACGCTTTTCTGTGTCCAGGACTCATGACTCAGTATAATAATACCCCTGCCTCTGTGTGTGTGCGCCTCTGTGTGTGTGCCTGTTTGTGTGTATGTGTGTGTGTGATTGTGGGTGCACATAGACAGAGTGTACATGGAGATCAGAGAACCATCTTCAGTGTCCTTCCCTTTGTGTTTGAGACAGGGCCTTTCTTTGGCCTGGGAGTTCACCACACAAGGTAAGCTGGCTGGCCTGTGACCTCACGTGACCCATTGCATCAGTTTCTCTGACAGAGCTGTGACTTCAGGAGCTCAGCACTGTGACTGGATTGCTGTGTGGTTCTTTCTGGGGACCTGAACTCAGGCCCTGTGTCTGTAAGACAAGCATGTCACCCACTAAATTATCACAGCAGCCTCTGACATTTTTATCTCAAAAGAATCAAACTGTTCTCAGTCTGAGAGAGGAGGAAGGGTATATGTGTGCCAGAACAATCTTGGAGTCTCTCCTTCACTAAGCATTTGTTAATACCTTGGTTGATGTTCTCTGGAACATGCTAGAAAAGGGTATTTTCTCCATAAGGAGAAAACAGGTTGGTGATCCTCAAACTAGACTTCATAGAGCATTAGCAGCTGGGGGATGGGGGCCTTGGAGACTGGCGGAGTTGGCTAGATCCTCAACAGGGGAAGCCCACCTGGGTTCAGCCAGCAACTCCTGTGTCAGCTATATTAAGAATTTGTTGGGGAAGTCAGGTGATGGTACCTACACCTTCAATCCCAGGCCTCAGGAGGCAGAGACAGACTGATCTCAGTGAGCTGTAGGCTAGCCTGGTCTAAAGAGCTAATTCCAGGACAGCCGGGCATACACAGAGAAACCCTGTCTGGAAGAACCAAAAACCAAAACCAACCAAACCAAACCCAAACTCGAACACACACGCACATGCACACAGAGTTGTTTGGGGCTGGAGATGTAACTCCACTTGATAGGGTGCATTCCTGGCATGTCAAGAGTCTTTGTTTAACACCACACAGAGAGACACAGGAGGGTCTGCAGTTCATGGACATGTCATTCAGGGTGACATGAAATCCTGTCTCAAAACTAATGACTTGTTCAACATGGTCAGATATATAATATACTTGTGGAAGTGTCCTTCTGAAACCTGGTACTGCATGAATAAAAAGGAATTGGTTTGAATCTCAGCATCCAAGAGGAAAAAGCAGGAGGATGGGGTGGGGGTGGGGGATGGTTTGAGATCAGCTGAGGCTACATAGTGAGATTTTGTCAAGAGGGAAAGAAAGGAAAGAAGTGTGGAAGGAAGGAAGAAAGAATGGATGGGTGAAAGGAAGGATGGATGGAAAGAAAGAGAAAGGGAAGGAAGGAAGGAAGGAAGGAAGGAAAGAAGAAGGGATGGATAGAAGGAAGAGAGATCTAGGTTAAGAACACTGGCTGCTCTTCCAGAGGTCCCGAGTTCACTTCCCAGCAACCACATGGTGGCTCACAACCATCTGTAATGGGATCTGATGCCCTCTTCTGGTGTGTGTTTGAAATCAGCTGCAGTGTACTCACATAAATAAAAATAAGTAAATCTTTTTTTTTAAAGTTATCCAATGCCCTCCTTTGGCCTCCACAAGCACCAGGCATGCCCATGGTACACAGACATGCATGCAGGGAAAACACTCACACACCTAAGGTAAAATAAATGAAGCTAATTTTAAAATAATTTGCTTAGAATTCTAAAGAAGCAATTTGGTTCCTTACAATTGGAAAACGCTTACGAGTTATTGTTTTAAACAACCCTCCATCTGTGTCCTTTTCACAGCCGAGGTCCTGGTAGGCACTGAGAGGTAAGCCCCCTTGGTTATAGCCCAGGGGGAAAAACAAAGAGTTTTTCATCAAAACCAGAACTATGGAAACATGTATCATAAACAGAGAATATTTACAGCCATCTAAATAAAAAAGGATTCCCACCCTTAACTTACAAACAGATCCTGCAAATGAATAAGAAAAAGATCCCTTTAACCCAGGAGACCAGGGGCCAAGGCTGTGGCTCTCGGAAGGAGAACTGTAAATGGCCAATGAGCATATGGAAAGATGCTCTGTCAGGGAGCTTCCGACTGGAACTCTGTTTTTACCTGTGGGACCGGTAAGAATAAAAACTATGGAAAGAGTAGGAGGCTGGGAAGAGGAACCCAGGAGGCAGAAGGCAGGAGGCAGGAGGCAGGAGTCAGGAGGCAGGAGGCAGGAGGCAGGAGGCAGGAGGCAGGAGGGAGGAGGCAGGAGGCAGGAGGGAGGTGGGGACTCAGGAAGCAGGTCAACAAACCCAGTTTCCCATAGCAATGAGGAAGCTGACATGCTTATGACACGTGGGAACTCAACGGTGGGCTTTCCTTTTTTTAAGCTGGCTTCACATGCCCACTTCTGGGAATATATCCACAGGACATGAAAATGCCCAGATATAATCTTTATATAAAATTATAAAGATTCTTATTGAAATAAGGCTTGTAACAGTTTGAAAAACAACATCATGGCAGGGTCTGGGTGTTCACGAATGGCGAGCTGTCTGAGCAAACCAGTATGCATCTACATAAGGAATACAGCACAGTCATTGGGGACTATGGCTCGGTCTGGAAAAGTGTGTGGCTGGGGAAAAGCTCACAACCGGTTGTTAAATACAAAGGATGCTGGTACACTCCCATTTTTACTACAAAGGAAAAAGGTCAAGTCCTGCAGCGTTTTTTCTGGTTTTATAAAGAAATAATACAGAAAGCAAACATCTATACCAAACTGTCTCTCCCTGCAACACACACACACACACACACACACACACACACACACACACACACACACTATTTGGACAGGGCTTCACATAGCCCAAACTAGCCTAAGCTTGTTAGGTAGGAGAGGTTGGCCTTGAACTCCTGATCTTCCTGCCTCTGCCTGAATGCTAGGATTACTGACAGGTGCCACCACTCTAATTTATAACAAACTGTTATCATGCCTGGGAGGAAGTGGAGAGCCAATCTCATTTTAAATGTTTTTAAAGGAAGATTTCACTTTTAATTTTGTGTATGTCTGAACATCATTTGTGGGCATGAAGAGGACCTTGGATCCCCAGGAGTTACCCAACATGAATGACAGCAGCCATCTCTTCAGCCTCCAGAAGATTGTGTGTGTGTGTGTATGTGTGTGTGAGAGAGAGAGAGAGAGAGAGAGAGAGAGAGAGAGAGACAGAGACAGAGACAGAGACAGAGACAGAGACAGAGACAGAGACAGAGACAGAGAAACATAGAGACAGACACAAACAGAAAGACACAGAGACAGAGAGACAAAATGTCTCACTGTATAGCCCTGGCTGACTTAGAACTCACTATATGGACCACGGACCAGGCTGGCTTGGTTTCCACAGCCATCCTCCTGCCTCTGCTTCCTGAGCTCTTGAATTAAAAGCATGTCTCACCATGCCCAGCCTTAAACACTTGTTTTTTAATATTTAATATTTACAAAAAGATAGATAATACTTTCATGGATTGATCAGCTCTGACTCAGGGGGCAACAGGCAAGCAAATAGACAACAGAACTAATTGATCAACTCTGACTCAGGGGGCAACAGGCAAGAGAATGGACAACAGAACTAATTGATCAGATCTGACTCCTAGCTATTCTGTGCTCAACCTTTGCTATAGAACATGGCCCCGGCTTTCTTTAAAGAGCAAACATTTACATCTATTTGTATAATGAAAAGACGTGCAGTCGGCTCATATTCCCAGTTGTGTCCTCATAACTAGGTTAAGATCTAGAACACCCTCCCTAGAGAGGCCCTTCCAGTCTCACCAAGGAGGCACCCTCGTCACCATCACCAAAGGTTACCACTAATTCAGCTTCTCTCTTTGTAATTGTTTATGCCCCTTAGACTGTGGGTTCAGAACATGCTCTGTCACCCAGTGGTTAGTTAGCCCATACCTAACTCCATGGCCACTCAGTGCCCCCCCCCATCTCTGTTACAGCATTTTATGACCTGAACCCACTTCGCATCTGTTCTGATTTGCCGGTGTTGGGTCATGTCTAGACCAGAGCTGTCACAAGTAACGCCATGAAGGGAGCAAACATTCACACATCACTCAGTACAAACCTCTTGGGTGTCAAACCAAGGTCTGTTTAGTTCTGAAGTGAGATGTGTCCTGGAATTACCACTGCACTTCACTTTTATTTGTAAAGAATTTTTATTTTTGCATGCCTGTGTGTGTCTCTTTCCTCCTTGAGACAGGACCCTCTTATGTAGCCCAGGCTAACCTGAAATTCACTATGTACTCCAGGCTGGTCTTAAATTTGTAAACTTTCCTTCCTGCCTAAGCCTCCTGTGTGATGGTATTAGTACATACAAGTACAAGCCACCCTTGTCTGCATTTTTATTTTCTTAGTGTGATGTGTGCATGCACGCACACACACACACACACACACACACACACACACACACACACGCGTGCACTTGTGTATATACATTCACATGGATGCAACCCTGGGTGTCTTTCCTCAGGCATTGTCTACAACTTTTGTGTTTGTGTCTATTTTTCTTCTTTCTTTTTTTTCTTTTTTGAGGTGGTTAATGGGGATTAAACCTAGGACTTTGTACATGAAAAGCAAGTGTCCCACCAAATGAGCCACAACCTCAGTCCTACCTTCTTTTATGAAACAGAGTCTCACTCTATGTGTAGCCCTGGCTAGCCTGGAACTTACCACACAGACTAGGCTGGCATGAACTCACAGAGATCCACCTGTCTCTGCTCCAGCCATATCTTGCTTTTTTTATTAAATGCACTCTGGTGATCTGAACTCAAGACCACTGAGTGATGGGATCCATTCTTAAGTGACTTACCTGTGGTGTGGCTGCGGGCGGACTATACTTAAACACACAAAGCAGCTATGCCAACACTAGATAACATAGCTATGGGGGGTCTTAGCTACTGATGTCACCTGTCCTCTGCTGGAGTGTCATCACATACTCCAAGACATTCTCTCCCTGTTTATCTCCCTTGTATCCCCACCCTGACATACAGCTGCAGACCTGACACTTGGTTCTTCTGTGGATTTTGATGTGTCCTACTGTACCAAGCCAAGTGCAGAACAGGGGTCTGGATGGATGGATGGATGGATGGATGAATGGATAATAGGCAGGTAGACGATGGATAGGTGGAGAGGTAGATGGATGTATGGGTGAGTGGATGATGGATGGATGGATGGATGGATAGATGGATAATAGGCAGGTAGACGATGGATAGGTGGAGAGGTAGATGGATGTATGGGTGAGTGGATGGATGGATGGATGGATAGATGGATGGATGGTGAATGGGTGGACGAATAATAAATGGATAGATAGGTGGATGAATGGGTGGATTGATAGATGGACAAATAGATAGATGAACAGATGGATAGATGGCTGTATGAGTTGATGAAAGAGCAGATGATGGGTAGATGTATAAATGTATGGATAGATGGATGGATGGGTAGATGAATGATTAGGTGGTTGGATGAGTGTGTATTTGAGTGGGTGGATGGATGGAGGTAGAGATATGGATGGACAGGTGGGTATTTGGGTGGATGGGTAAGTGAATGAGTAGGTAAGTGGATGGATTATAGGCAGGTGGTTAAACAGATGGGTAGATGGGTGGATTGATGGGTGATGGGTAGATAGATGAATGGATAAGTATATGAATAGATGAGTGGATGGATAGGTGACTGGGATGATTGGTGGGTGAGTGGATAGATGGATGGATGGATGGATATGTGAATGGATAGATGGATGAATACCTAATGGATAGATGGGTGGATGGACAAGTGTGTAGACAGGTGGGTGGGTAAATGGATGGATGGGTAAGTAGGTAGGTGAGTGGATTGATGGGTGGATGGGTAAATGGATGAATGGATGGATGAATGGATTGATGAAGGGGAAAGTAAACAAACACAGATCACATTAGCAATCTGGGCTTCTTGCCCTCCTCCAGCTTCCCATACAGGCACAGTGGCCTCCTTGTTTTGCAGAGGTTCTAACACTTGCTCCAGGTTGCCATGTTACTCAAGGATCAAATCTTATTCTGACACAGCACATAGACTTGCAGCCCCAACCTGGCTCTGTACGCTTAGACATTTGGTCTGGTGTGCATGTTGGTGGGACTAAGGGTATTTGTGGGTTGGGGTTGGGGGGCGGTGCCTAGCCTTCCTTTTCTCTACAGGTGAGGCCAGAGTTCGTTCAAAAGTGCCTTGAATCCAGAGCCACGCTGCCCTGCTGGCTGAGGCCCAGGCTCAGAGCCACAAGTGCCTGCTTTCTACTATGCCTTCCCTTCCAAGTTCCCAGCCTGGCACTTGGGGCTAAGGGTAATCAAATTAAAGCGGTCAAGGAAGGGGGAGGAAGACGAGAGGCTGGTGGCCAAATCCAGAAAGGCCAGATTTCCAATTTGCATAATAATTTTGTTAGCAACAATGGGCACGCAGGACATCTACTTAAAGGCTGTAATGTTAATTTAATGGGAAAAAAACTAATACAATTCTCCCAGAATTTTTCAATTAAATTAATGTGATGGGCTTTAATGGATAGCTTAAGTAGAGAGCGCGAATAGGAGAAATATTGCATAAATTATACATACATTTATATATGCACTGCCTACACAGACAGTCCCCTGCTCCAAGGTTCTGACATATGAGAGGCTCCATGCTTAAATCTGGCCACTGTTTACAACTCTATTTCAGTGAAAGCAACCCTTTTATCATCCCGTGGTAGGGGCTGTTGCTCCCAGTGGAGTTTCCGCAGCCCCCTTTCTTTCAACACCACACAAGGAGATGCCGGTCTTAAAGAGACATGATGTGTTGAACCATACGCCAGGATGGCGCGTATCTATATAAAAAGCTAACGGCAGGGACATCTACCTGGAGAGGTAGATTCTGTTTCTCTGTCTCCACCCAAAGGCCATCTGATGGACCAGGAACCAAATGGTCTGAGTTGTACGAATCTTCATTTTTATTTATTCCCTCTTCTCTCTCTCTCTCTCTCTCTCTCTCTCTCTCTCTCTCTCTCTCTCTCTCTCTCTCTCTCTCTCTCTCTGTGTGTGTGTGTGTGTGTGTACATGTGGTGTGTTGGTATGCATAATCCCGTGGGTAGGTAGGGGTCCCTATTGGGGGAGAGGGCGTTGGTTGCCTGTGCACCCGAGAACATATGCAAGTAGAAGAACAAAGTTGATATAGGATGTGTTCCTTGATCGATCCATCTTATTTTTGAGGTTCTCTCTAAACTAGGAGCACCACTACAGCTAGTTAGTCCAGCTAGCCAGTTTGCGCTGGGAACCCACCGTCTCTTCCTCCCAAGTGCTGTGATCACAGAGGCTGGTACCCCGGTGTGGCTTGCACGGGAGTTGTAAGAATCCAAACTCTGGTTCTCCAGTTTGCACAGCAAGACCTTTATCCACTAAGTCATCTCTTGGGCCTCAGGAATTGCTGCCTAGAAAAAAAAAATTCGTAGCACCCCTGAGGGTCCCCGGAAGGGCCCTGCAAACGTGCAGGAAGGCCTGGGCTGGTACTGGGCTCTGCCGCTTCCTGGCTGCCTGATCAGGAGTGAGACTGGAGATGGGCCCCAGCCTCCTCTTTTCTTCTGTGGAGTGGCGATATTAATAGCTGTCTCGCAGCTTGCCTGCTCTTGCTCAGCGCCCCATGGAGAGCGTGGCAGAGGCAGCAGGAAGTCGGATCTCTGAGCAAGCATCCAGCAAACTACTGAGTTTAGCCTTCTAAGGACTGATACCTGAGGGAGAGGGGCATCTGCAGCCCTGGGCGCTAAGGTCTCTCTGGTCTAGAGAACTGGGTTGCAGCAGACTAGCCAGCTAATGGCACCCTGCTGCCCCGCTAGTACTAGCTAGCACAGGTGGCTCCCTCTGAGACTGATTGTGAAGCTGGCCCCCTTTCCAGGGAGGCCCAGGAGCAACAAAGATGGGGACAGGGAAAACCAGGACTCCTTGGGGAGTTGTGGGATGCTCTTCCTGGGGGAGAAGCCCGGCTTGAAGCGGAGGTGGGTTGAGAGCATGAGTCCCCGAGGATAACATACTTAGACAGCCAACGCAAAACTGTCCTCCCCACACACTCCCTAGCACCTCCCCCCGTGCAATTGGTTTCTTCTGCTCTGGAACAAGAACAGAGCTGCCTTTCCCTGCAGAGCCAGAAGGATGCTGAACTGCCCCAGTTATTTCCAGCCACGAAGTGCCCAGTCTGCAGGAAGATAGATGGACTGTATCCACAACGACGCCATTTTCATCCCTCACGGAGAGGAACCCTAGACCTAGTGAGGTTCCACATTACCACTCTTTGCAACAAACAGCAGAAGCATGGAAAGTCACCAGGTGAATGAGCACCAACTCCCTTGTATTGGAAACGGAGGTAGAACATGTCCTAGAAATCAGGAAGTGATAATGTGAAGTCTTGGGAAGCCTGTTTGTCCTTAAGGCTGAGCAATGATCAAGGTAGTACCCATCAACCCATTCTGCCTGCATGTGCATACATCAGTATGTCTATTCATCGGCTCTCCCATGCACCCATCCATTCATCCATCTGTTGATCTGTCTATCAATCTATCCATCCATTTATCTATTGGTTTATCTATCCATCCATCCATCCATCCATTCATCTATTGATCTTTCCATCCATCCATCCATTGATCTTTCTATCCATCCATCCATCCATTCATTCATCTATTGATCTATCTATATATATCCATCCATCCATCATCTATCCATCTATCTATTGATCCTTCCATCCATCCATTGATTTATCCATCCATCTATTCATTCATCCATCTATTCATCTATTCATCCATCCACTAATCTATTGATATTTCCATCCATCCAACTATCCATTTGTCCAGTCATCCATCCACTGATATATCCATTAAATTTCTCCATCCATTTACCCATCTACCCATCTACCAACTCATCCATTCTTCCATGCACCCACCTATCCACTCACTGAATTTGTCTATCCACTCATTTATTCATCTATTCATTGAATGCTTGTTCACCCACCCATTCTTCCATCTACCCACTTATCCACCCACGAGATTTTTCAGTCTACTCATCCACCCATTCATTAATTCTTACATCGAATGCACCCACCCTGTCCATTCTTTGAATCCATCCATCTGTTCACTCATTCAGCAAACTGTTATGCCATTATCCTTTGTGTTGTTGGTCAAGGAGAGCTTCACAATTCTGTAAACATGAAGAGCTATTAGGTACTATGTTGCTTATGGGCAATAGTCAGGACTCCTCAAGGAATTTACAGTCAATCTCGAGTGGAGTCTAGTAGGTGAATATGGAGGAGAATGAGGAAGGAAGCAAGGCATTTTGGGAAGAGTAGGAAGCCCCAAGTGAATGTCTATAATTGACATGGTAACAGCCATGTCAAGGTCCCCGATACCTTGTCTTCATGGGAGTTACAAACCTTCCTTGGGCGAGTCTCAAAGACACAGTGAAGCCTTTCTTAGAGGTCTAAGTGCAAACAGGTGACCAGTGTGCACAAAAACATGGCAACTGCAGCTTCTTCCTCCCAGATGTGCACAGCTGAGACCACTCGCCTACAAGACCTCCCCTGTACTGCATGTAATTAACAAGCTGAGGTTCCTGACTGCTCATAGTAGTGTGAGTCCATTGGCGTGAGTACATCCCAGCTAGCTCCAGCTTCTCTGTGTGTCTGTCCTTTCTAGATTCTCTCAAAGTCCCTGCTCAGGGCTCTAGAACGAAGCCAAGGAGGAAGCAGGAAGAAAGGATGAGGTGCAGGCCCAGAGGAACCGACACCTCTTCGGCATTTCTACTTCACACTGGGGTCTCCCTGACTATGAAGGAATGAAACACCATTGTATCCAGCATCTCCCCTCCCCCTCCAGCAAGGTACTCCATTATGGAAGACTAGGAGGTGATTCTCACAGTCAAAACTTCTTCTCAGACCCACCCTCCGAATTAAAGGTTCTGAGAAGGCTGCTCCAGAGAGCCACCTCCACACATCTAGTCCTGTTGCTCTGAGCAAGCCTAAGACTGGGCAGTCTTAAAACTCTTTCTCAACATGGCAGACTTCACCATGAGAAGTCACATGCAAAGGGACAAGCAATGAGAGAGGGTGGATCTGAACAAGCACTTACTTCTCATCACACACCCTACCCTTGGAAAATCTTTGTGGTTTGCTAAGCATCTCCAAGTGATATGGTTTCTGTGTTCTCAGAAACTTGCCAAATATCCCTTAGAAATGGCAGATTACCCAGCCCAGCACATCTACCATACATTCATAACTCCCGAGGGTCGGCAGTCTTCCCCTGTGTGGGCACTGTGATGTGTATCTTACTAACCTAACCCCCATCGTTGAAAGCTTCTTCCAGCCTTATGGGCTAATGAACATCTTTGGACATGTGTCTCTGACACCTATGTAAGTCTGCCTGCCGGATACATGGAGCAACACTGTCTTATTCGCCGCTTTGTAAATATTGGTTAAGCAAACACACATTTAGTGCAGGGGAAGCCTTGAACAAAGGGTTTTCAGTTCCCATCTTTTCTCTTAAGTGGCAGAAATGCCACCTGTGGTTGGAGGAACTGAGGTCAGCACACAGAGAGTCAGAGCCCAGAGTTGAAATTCTCATGTAAGCCCCTTGATCCAGCTGGGCCTGAAGCCACCCTATTCCCGGACTTGTTTGTTCTATAAACCAAGGCTTTCTCTTTGTGGCTTAAGGCTGTTCTAGACAGGGCTTGCAAGTTGCAGTTTAAAGAGCCCTGACTATCCAAAATCACTCCTCCTCCAAGAAGCGGGAGCTGACTCATACTCCCCCCCCCAAAGCCCTGGGTGCTGTCTGTATTCAGCTAAGTGCTTCCTCTAGGACAGCCATCGTCTCTCCCCAGCCACCTCTGTCAGTATCCCCAACACTAGGACCTTTAGGAAGGTTTGTTGAATCAACCCCTGAACTGTACCTCTCCCTGACAGCTCTGTTAAGTGGGGGCTTGATAAATCCATGCAAGAAACCCCCTGGCAGAACGAGCTTTGTCTTAACTGAGTTCAGAGAGCTTTGCCAACAGAGCAAAAAACCGGCTCCCGCTCCAGGGCACTGGGCTATGAGAAAGAAGGAGGGGTAGAGGGGGGTTTCTTCCAGGAATCTGTGTCCCGAGCCGCCAGGCGGACGTCACTGGGCAGATGGCCCAGTGGCCCCGGAGGTCTCTGACTTTGCTGAAACTTTCCATTCGTTTCCAGAACAGGTTTGGCCCCAGTGACTCACGCCTCACCTGCCCCACACAAAGCTTGCTATTTACGTGGCTAATGTTTATAAAGTGCTCTGAGGGCCTTGGACAAGAGCCTCCGCACAAGTACAGCACTTTATAGGCCAGGAGAAGTGGACAAGAACCTTCCTGAAGGGCTTCTGAAGTGTGAAGTGGTCTACATACACCAGAATGCCAGAAGGGCTGAAGACTATAATAAGCGTGTGATCCAGGAGCCAGGCACACTCCTGTTAACTACATCTGGATCACACATGAACACCTACTGTGTGTCTGGAACTAACTGTTCTTGGTTTCCCCAACCTCCCACCTGGTGAAGAAAGTTGCTAGTCTCAGAGTAGGAGCTGGAAGTGAAAGAGGAAAGGTTAGTGAGGGGCTTGGTATGCTGAAGTCACCTAAACACTCACAACCACCAATAATGGGGGCCCCTAGTTCAAGAAGACACCTAGGAACACACTAGCCTGACTTAGTCACACACAGAAGGCTGATAATGTTGGCACTGAAGAGGCTGAGGTAGGATTGTCAGTTCATGGCCAGCCTGGGTAGAGAGGAAGAGAGGAAGAGAAGGAAGGAGAGAAGTGGAGAGAAGGAGGAAGAAAGAGAATGGGAGGGGAGAGGAGGGGAGGGGAAAGGATGGGAGGGGAGAAGAGGGGAGGGAGAGGAAGGGAGGAGAGTGGAAAAGGAGGGGAGGGGAGAGGAGGGGAGGGAAGGGGAAAGGAGAGAAGGGAAGGGGAGAGGAGAGGATGGGAGGGTAGGAGAGGAGAGAAGAAGATAAAGGAGGAGAGGAAAGGCTGTTTTAAGGGTGTTCTGTTTGTTTTTGTTAGACTTTTAAGACTGAAATGTAGACACAATATTACAAAGTGTATGCATGGGCTGGAGAGATGGGCCAGTGGTTAAGAACACTGACTGCTCTTCCAGAGGTCCTGAGTTCAATTCCCAGCAACCACATGGTGGCTCACAACCATTTGTAATAGGATCATATGCCCTCTTATACATAAATAAAATCTAAAGGGGGGGTGTGTGCATTACACTCAGTGATCTGTGAGCATGGACCATGGGTTCAGGAAGACAAGAGCCATGGGGGTTCCAGGAAGGAGAAGGTAGGTAAACCTTGGCAGTGGTTTCATGGGAAGGGTTGGTTGGAGAGGGTTAAGTAGGCTTAGCGCTGGCTAGCTTGGCTAATTTTGGCAAGTCTGAAGCACAAAGTTTCCACCTGTTATATGGGACTTGGGCCTGGTGTGACCAGGCCGTTAGACTGTGGTCCAGAACACAAGAACAAATAAAGGAGATGGCTGGAGGTGGGGTCCACCTGGATGACTCACACTGCCTCATGTACCACCTGCTGCATCCAACATCCCTGGGAGAGATAAGTCCTCCAGGGGTCAGCAAGGATTCTGGAAGAACCCTAGAGGGACTCTCAACCTTAGGGTGAAGGCCACCAGCCCTGTCCCAGAGTGTCACTATAGGAACTTTCAGCTGTCTGCAGGCACAGGTTCCTCATTCTCACCAGTGTAAAGGGAGGGTAAAGTGAGGTACTCTTTCCTCCATGGAGCTGAGAGAGAAAAAGGATACACCCAAGAATGTTTGCTTTCTTGCGTATTCATTTTAGTCTCCAGTCTGTTGCTGGGGGATGTCCCCATTGCAAACAACAAGAATACTGTTTCTAGAATGTAGCCACCGCCGCCCATGCTGTTTTAGCCCACTGGATTATCCAGCTTTCATGGATTTGGTCCCAGACAAAGCTAGCCTGACTTAATCAGAGAAAAACTCTGTGTTTCAGCCATACACTGTACCCTCAGTCTTTGCCAAACATATTGCAATCTTTTTGAAAGGTCCCAGCAGTGGTTGTCCAGGAATCCAAAGCTCGTTTTCTGGATCCCATCGCTACACCCTCTGTGCATGCCTCCCATTGGTTCGCAGGGGATCCACCGGCATGGGGGAGCAACCACGGAGCTGATTTAGGTTTAGCCTAGTGGTAGTAACACAAGGCAAAGTTCAAATGTATGGTAAGTCCTCTGTAACTGCCTTCCACATGAAGGAGGTAGGTGGTGGAATGGTTTGGTTGGTGGGTGGAAGGATGAATATGTGCATTCAAGAGTTGATGTGTAGGTAGATGGATGGATAGATAGATGGATAGGTGGACGGATGGATGGACAAATGCATGCATGCATACATCAATGAGTTGGTGGGTGGGTGTGTGGATGGATTAGTAGATGTATGTATGGATGAATGATGATGGATGGATAGATGGATGGTTAGATGGATGGATGAAAGAAAAGGATAAAGGACTAGTTACCCCGCTGAGGAACCTTCTTTCTCTCAAGTGAGCTTCAGAGCAGAAGATGAACAGATACTCTGGTGCCAAATAGACCTGAGCCTCCAAACTAAGTAATACCTAGTTTCCAGGCATTAAAGAAAGGATGAAGAATACCCAAAGCACAGCACCTGGATACTGGTGACTCGGGGTGGACAAGGGTAAATACTATATCATATCCTGCTATGATCTGAAGGTTACCAACAAGGCCATCTTCTACTGAAATGTCTCTAGATAACTCCACCCATCCTCCTATCTACCCACCCACTACCATCCCATCCATCCATCCACCCATCAACCCACTCATCCATTCATCTACTCGTCAACCCACCCACCTACCACGAATCCATCCACTTACCCAGTCACCCATCTAACCAATCCATCTATCCACCCATCCACACACCTTCCCAACTATTCACCCGTCCATCTACTCACCAATCCAGACAATACTGATAACAACTTTATTAATTGCCCAACTGAAGTAAACACAAGTGTTTCCGTCATTAGAAATTTTATATTCAAAAATTCTGATACCAGACAAAAAACATATAAGATGTTCAAACTCACTAGTAATAGAAAATCAACTTAATTAATTTTTGAGGCAGTATGCCTCTCTGTGTAGTCTTGGCTTTCCTGTAACTTGCTATGTAGACCAGGCTGGCTTTAAGATCTCACAGAGATCTTCCTGCCTCAGCCTTCTGAGTGCTGGGATTAAATCCTTTTCCACCATTCCCAGCCTTTAATTAATTAATTCATTCATTAATCAATTAATGTTCTTGTGACAGAGTTTTGTTTTGCTATGCATCCTCCGCTGGCTTGAAACTGAAATGATCTTGCTGTCTCTGCCTCCTGCATCCTGAGATTACACGTGCCAAAAGTGCAAACTTAAATAACAAATTATCAAAGTTTTTCAAGTTACACAAGTTAGTTTGGCAACGTATTCTGAAGTGCATTCCTCTACAGTGTTCATGGGAATATTAATTGGCAGAGCCTTTCTAAATAGCAATTTTCAGACGGTCCCAATTAAACGACACCCTTTTGCCCATTAGTTCTTCTTCTAGGAAATTTCCCTAAAGAAATAATCGAGGAGATAATTAAATGTTTAGGAATAAGGAAATTGATTGCAGTGCTATTTACACAAAAAAGGAAGTGACACTTCTGTGTGCAATAAAGTTATTATCAAGACAAAAATCCACCAACTCATCCCTCCGTCTATCATGCATTCATCCACCAATATCTCCATTCATCCCTCCATCCATTCATCCACCCACACTTCTATCTGTCCATTCATCCATCTGTCCATCCATCTACCATTTGTTCATCTGTTCCTTCATCTATCAATCTGTCCATTCACCCAACTATCAATCCATCCTTATATCTACTCATTTTTCACTCACCCATATCTATACATCCAGCCAACCAGCACTTATTCATCTAACCACTCATTCACCCACTCAGCCACCTATCAACCCATTCCTCCATCCATCCACTCATCCACCTGTCAACCAACTCATCCATCCATCCACTCATCCATCCATTCATCCACCTATCAACCCACTCATCCATCCATCTACTCATTCATCCACTCATCCACCTATCAACCCATTCCTCCATCCATCCACTCATTCACCCACTCAGCCACCTATCAACTCACTCATCCATCCATTCATCCACCTGTCAACCCACTCATCCATCCATCCACTCATCCATCCATTCATCCACCTATCAACCCACTCATCCATCCATCTACTCATTCATCCACTCATCCACCTATCAACCCACTCATCCATCCATCCACTCATCCATCCATTCATCCACCTATCAACCCACTCATCCATCCACTCATCCATCCATTCATCCACCTATCAACCCACTCATCCATCCACTCATCCATCCATTCATCCACCTATCAACCCACTCATCCATCCACTCATTCATCCACTCATCCACCTACTAACCCGCTCATCCATTCAGCAAATAGTTATTAATTTCCTGTGATGTGCTTTATCTCCTGAGTCCCAACCCAATGGTTATTTATGCTGTAAGTTAATCTCTACCCAATAAAAGTGAATTTTCACAAACTACCAAATAAATCATTTACAAATGCTTTAAATATAATATTAAGGAAAATTTTGCAATATAAGGTTTTTTGTATAACACAACTCTAACTTTTAAAAAATGTATAAACATACACAAGCACGGCTAATGCACAGAAGGACATACACAGACTGAACCACTAACCATGATAATGAATGTTTCCACAGTTTTTTTTTTTCCTGTTTTTCTAAAAAGTTTTAAGTTGAGCATGTCAGAAAAAAAATATAGCAAAGCTTCTTTGGATTGTTTAAAAGTTTGGTTTTTTTTGTTTTTGTTTTTTACAATTAATACAAACAATGTCATTAGAAAAAAATATGGTTGTTTTTGTTAAGAAAAAAGAAGCAAAAAGCTAGACATGGTGGTGCATGCCTTTAATTTTAGCACTCAGGTTGCAGAAGCAGGAGTTCAGGGCTAGCTACATGGTTAATTCCAAGCCAGACAGATGACATAATGCAACCCTGTCTAAACAGGGTGTTTGTAGTTCTAATGATAGCCTCAGAGGAAGGCGCTTTGCCTGGGCTGATGGGGAAGAAGCCAGAAGATAGGTCCCTGCATCTTAGCCCACTGCAGAATACTGAGAGGGTTAGCAGGACCCTCTGGGCTTCCTGATTTCTCAAGGCTATGGACCTTGAGCCTAAGAACCAAGATACATGTGGAGAACAGGCGTGCTCGGCCGGCACCATGTACAATTTAAAGGATTTCCTACGAATCCCAGATCCCTGGCTCCTTGTGTGTGTGCATGCAAACAAGTGTGCATTTCCATAAGGACACCAGAGAACAACTTCAGGTGTCATGCTCAGGTGACAGCCACTTGAAAAGTGTCACTCACTAGCTTTACCAAGTAGGTTAAGCTAAACTTGCTCAGTGAATTCACTCCACCACCACTCAGAGTAATGAGTGTGTCCCACCACTGCAGGCTTTTTTTTTTTTTAACACAGATTCTTGGGGCTTGAACTCAAGTCCAGTTGATTGTAAGGCAAGCACTTAATTGACTGAGCCACTTCCCCAGACCCCAGCTTCCCACAAATCTAGCAACATCTTCCAAGAAGCCAGAGCTGAGCCAGAGCCTCTGTTGCTTCCAGACTCCTCCCTTTTCACTGGTCTGACCTTCCAGACCTTTGAATCAGTAATTCCCTCATACTGCTCTTGAGCAAATGAGAAAATTTAGGCTCAGAAAGACTCATGGTTTGTCTGATGTCATGCAACTGGGTTGTGGCCCACACAGCCCCCCAAAACCTTTATCCCAAGTAGGAACCCAATTCCCAGATGCTTCCTCCCTCATGTGGCCCCAATAAAACTTTCTGACTCTCCAGATTAGAAAACATGATTCTCCATATCTGCAAGGCTGGTGGCCAACAGAGACACATCCCGGGTACAGATCAAGGTGAACTAAGTACCATGAAGTATGTTTCCACAAAGCTTGGCACTCTAAGTCAAACAAGTTGACCTTTATTTCAGCCTTATTTTAGTATTTGCCTTAATGTCTGTCCAGTGCCCACAGAGGGCAGAAGAGGGTGACAGTTCCAGAAAGCTGAAGCCGTGTAAGGTTGTATGGTGTCATGCTGGTGCGGTGTGGGATCTGAACCTGGGTCCTCTGGAAGACCAGAGAGTGCTCCTAACATCTCTCTCTCTCTCTTACACACACACACACACACACACACACACACACACACACACACACAGAGCCATGACTTTAAAAAAAAAAAAGAAAGAAAGAAAGCTAGTATCTCATTATGTAGACCAAGCTGGCCTTGAACTCCTCATCCTCATCCTCAGCTTCCTGAGTGCTGGGATTCCACGTGTCTGCCACTTGACCCAGCCAAGCTACTTTTGTATGTGTGTCAGGGGCCACTGCTGGCATAAAACATGGTAACACAACAGTCCATAAAGACACTGTGACATGGGGCTGCAGCTCAGGTGACAGGGTGTTTGCCTAGCACGACGGAGCCCTGGATTTGGTGTTGGCACCAGGGTGGGTGGTTGGTGTACTTCTGTTTTTTTTTTGGAGACAGAGGTGGGAGGATCAAAAGTTCAGGGTCATCCTCGGTACATAGCAAGTTCAAAGCCAGCTTGGGAAACTTGCGAGCTTGTCTTTAAAACAAACAAACAAAACAAACCAACGCATGGTGTCACACACCTTTAATCTCAGCACTGCACTTGAGAGGCCGAGGCAGGAGGAGCTCTGAGTGTCTGAGCAGACGGGGCTACAGAGTGAGATCCTGTCTCAAAAGGAAACAAAATCAAAAGCAACAAAGCCCTTTAAATAATCTCTATGAATCAGAACGTGCATAAGTCGACACTTCAATAAATCGACACTTTATTATCAAGGTCGAATTTGCACTAAGCACTGAACTGTCAGCAGAAGCTCTGGACTCTGAGCCCTTCACCCAGCCTCCCTGCACATGTGCAACAGATGCTGTGCCGCTTTTGAGTCTCTCAGTAACAGGGACTTCCTGCTCTGTCATCTTGCAGGACCCTGTCATATAAGACTGTATTAGATAAGGAAAGGTGTCACTGTGAGTTAATAAGTTACCGTCCCTTCAATGTCTCCGTGCTTCCGGCCTTGCGTTGGCCCATATTGGCTCTCAACAACAGAGAAATAGACTTGCTTACTTCCTCGGTACCCAAGACCCCGCCATAAATGATCTGTGAGCATCTCTCCCGGTGTGGTAGATTTTACCGTTCACCGGTTAACTACAGAAAAAACTGACATTCAAAGACATTAAATGCCCATCGAAGGTCACATGGCTCAACGACAAGCCGCTTCACAGCCCCCACGTTACCCGACCCCGGTTGCCCCGGAGCCCAAGATGAAGTGATTCCAATAGCGGAAAGTCAAACCACCTCTGTGCCCCCAAATAACCAGGCCTGGGCTTGAGACCAGGCATCTCCCTCCGCGGCCACAGTGACCGCAGCAGCTCCCTCAAACGGCCACCTTCACCTCTTTTATTTTATTGTTTTCTCATTTTATTGCCTTGGCACAAGGCCGACGGCAGAGGGTATACAGAGATCAGAGTCCGCCGCTGCTCTGGAAATGACTGCGAGTTCAGCCCTCCTCCCAGTGTCTGGAACCTAGCGTCTGGAAAATGGAACGCAGTAGAAAACGCTGCTGCTGCTGCCCCCGCCGCCGCCGCCGCCACCGGATCTCACTTAAGGGCACACAAGCTGGGACATTTCAGAGCCAGTCTGGCCCAGGGGTGGGGAGGAGACCTGAGCTCTTGAACCGGCTTTCAAAAGTGTCTCCCTGGCTGCAGGGAATAAGGAGGCCACCCGCCGGCCGGTCTGCTCCATTGCAAACAGGAAACCCCAGAGTTTATAGATGACCCCGTTACAAGGCAAATGTTTTGGAACAAATTGTTCATTTAAGTCCTTGTTTTCCACTAGCTTCTCTTACTGGATTCCCCCCCCCCCTTTCCCTCCAGCCCACAGTCCTTGTTAAACCAGGGCCGTGGCGCCACCTGCTGTCCACCCTGTGATGGCAGAAACGTCTCAAGTGGGATTGGGGGACCCTGGGTCCTCCCTCCACCTCTCAGCTGGTGGGACGGTGGTCCTCTGCACCCTGGCTCCGGATTTGTGATTAAGATCAAGAGCCAAGTCGCTGGAGACTTGCTCCGTGGCCAGGTGACTTGAGACTCCCTGCCCCCATCGTTCATCTTCAGGGACAGCAGGGCTCCCACGTGCAGAACAGACAAACCAGATGGTATCACCAGGCGAAGCCCAGGCTTGGTTTCCCAAAGGCAGCCACACCAGCATCAGCTAACCACGTGACTGTGCGGCCTCCATTTCTTTTGGATTCCACAGTAGCTCCTACACCAGGTGGTGATAAAAGGTTGTGCGTGGGCCTGGTGGGCAGTACATGCTCAGCACGTTTACTTGCTCAGCCTAGATCTCATAGACACGATATATTTATCTTCACAGAGAGCCTCGGGTGTCTGGAGATGTATGTCAGCTGATAGAGCCCTCGCCTAGCAGACGTGAAGTCCTGGGTTCTATTCCCCAGCACCACACAAACAGGGCACAGCAGAACACACCCGTCTCCCTAGCACTGGGAGGTGGAGGCAGGGGGATCAGAAGTTCAAGGTTACATTTGCCTAGCTTGATGTCAGTCTGGTCTCAAAGAAGGAAGATACAAAGAATAGAAGCCACAAGAGATCTGGCCTGCAGTCTTGACATCAGCTCTCCACCCCCACCCCACCCCACCTCACCCCGAACCTTGGGCAAATCGCTTCTCTCCTCTGAAGCCTCAGTTTCCCCACTGTATAAGGAGTTAGTAACAGTCTCTAGATCTCAAGGGGCTGCTGTGAGCGTAGCAGGGACAAGGACAAAGACTTTAGCCAAGGGACACGGTGTAAACTGCGGGGCTTAGAGACGATCTGTCTGTCTGTCTGTCGTCGTCTGTGGTTGCAGTGCTGCCTGACCCGGAAGGGGTAATTAGCAAGTGGTTGAGGAGGAGCCAGTGAACGGGTGAGTTCACATCCGGGAGAGGGTTATCCACTATTCAGCCACCAACAGGGCCTTCTCTGCTTCACCCAGAAACCTTGTTTTATTGAGTGGAGGAGCTCTGATGGGCACCTCGGTTTATCTCTCTGTCAGACTGGCACCTGTAGGCTTCACTCTCGTGAAAAACTGAGGGCCTCCCTGAGACAAGCAGGGTTCCTCCTGACACAAACCACAAGTCACAGCCCACACCAGCATCAGTACCAGGGGACCCTGACAACTCAAAGGCCAACTGGTTAAACCTTTTGTTCCCGGTGAAAGTTCTGAGCACATCCGTGTCAGAGGTCCCAGGGCTAGCGCAGGGGACACGAGAGAGTGAAATGAAAGGGTCAAGTAATTGAGAAGGGGGGTCATCACAGGAGAGAAGAGGACCAAATGGTATCAGGGCCCGGCTCTAGGCTCAACTCAGAAGCTGTGGGGGAAGAGTTTGGTTTGGTCCTGTGAGTCCTAGGGAGACACAGAGAACTCAAGGGGGAACCTACCCAGAAGGAGAATCCAGACACCAACTTGAGGGGCGGAGCTTAATGAGGGGCGGAGCTTAACGAGGGCCACAGAGCAATTTAGGGTGGTGCGCTGCACCTGTTGGCCTAGCTGTCGTGCTTTCTTGGGCCATGGGATCTTCAGGTTTCAACTCCCAAGGTCCCAGAATAAGATAAGCGTTGTGAATATTACCTTTTTAGAATTATGGCGCACAGGGGCTCTTGCCAGTGTCCTCTCTTCTATCTCCCCCAACCCTTCATCTGCTCTTAAAAAATAACCGGTCTTTCATCTCATTCTGTCCCACTACCATCTTGTTCCCTTCCCCGACAGCCAGGTTAGCAGATTACCAAACCCGGCTGGGCTGCACGCTAGTCTCTTTGTGCTAATCTTTGTGCAGCAGCTGAATATGGTGGTTCAGTCTGATGGAGTTATTCTAAAGATACACATTCTAGCCTCATGCAGGATGAGGGGAAATTTGGGGAGGGTGCAGGACAGATGCATAACTCTTCGCTCTCAGCAGCACTCCATATTACTCTGTACAGAACAATCTCTGTCTTCCTGGCTCTCGGCTCGCCCACCCACCCCAACCACACAAGCCTGCAGGATCCTGCTCTGTTTAAATATTCTGTAAATAATGCTGACTGCGGGACTTTGAAGACTGACTTGCAGAAGCCCCACAATAGAATTGCAGAATGTCAGAGCAGAAGCAGATGTTTCCCTTGCATAGCCAGGGTCAGAAAAATACAAGGAGCCCGGGCTGCTGCTTTCTCCGCTACGGGGCCACGGCAGACATTACTAATCAATCACCACACTGTCTAGCTGAGCTGCTTGACAGCCTTAGAACCTTTCGAGGTGGTCTAAGCAAGAGCTGCCGGTGCTTGAATCTAGAAATTACTGCTATGCTAACGTTTTATGGACACTGTTTGGTGTGTTCCTGCACCCACGTTTCTTTTTGTTACTTTAAACACAGAGGTCAGGCACTCCGCATCATTGATACTCGGGCCAGACTACCCTTACTGGGAGGCGACCATCTTGGGCATTGTTGAGCCGCACCTTGGGTTTGTATGAACCAGATGCCACTGTGCACCTTCCCCTAAAGACTGTGACAAGCCCGCGACACCTCTGGCCATTTGCCAAGTGTCCCCTGACTGGAGAGAAAAGATGGGGGCAAGTTTGCTCCCACTTTGTGACGCCTACCTTTTTAGAGAGGAGAATTTTCAAGTTTTGTTTTGTTTTAATTATAGCTAACGAAGCTGAGGTCGAGGAGGACAGAGATGAGTGAGGGTGCACACAGCCCTTCCCCTCCTACATCCGGGAAACCCCTTGTCTATGGAGGCAGAGTCGGAGTGTAGAACAGTGACCCCCAAGAATAAAAACGATTCTAAGGAAACTGCTCCTGCGCCTGTCTTGCGTGCCAGAGGGGGCCCGCGCTGGGGCTGTGAGGCACACACATCTGGCTCTTTCCCAGTCTGGAAATGGCTGAGTGTGGACCCACCCTCAGGGACCCCTGGCTCTAGCTAGTGACACAAAGGCTGTCAGAGGCAGGGGAGGTACCACCACTAATAATCCACCCCATCTCCCCAGCGCTGACAAGCTGCTCCCCACTGGATCGGGGAGGCCTGTGAAACCTGGCTTCGCCTCCGGAGATTTGGGGGTTGAAATCCTGACAGTTTAGACATACAGCCCGTGGGCAATGTCTCCCTTCTTCGGGGGTGGGGGCTTACGTCTGTGCCAAGAATTTCTAACAAAGGAGGAAGAGATTAATTAATTTAAAAAAAACCCATAAAAATTGCTCACGAATCCGACTCGTATGAAACTGTCCGTTTTTTCTCTTCGTAGCGATCAAAACGTCCCGAGTTCCTACACACATATTTTACAGACGCTTCATAAATCCTCCCGCGGCGAGGTTTTCTATAAGTAAGGTCCCCGGGGATGTCATTGCGGCTTCTTCTCATGTATTCAGGAGAAAATTGGACGGAACACTTAGGGAAGGCGGCAGAGGGGCGGGGCGGGGGCAGCAGGGGCTGAGCTCGGTTGCCAAGGACAGGAATCAGTTTTTCTTGGAAATCTCTGGAATTTCCAAACCGTCTTTGGCTTCTAGTGCACAAATGATCTCTCTGTGTTGTCTTTTTATTCTTTTCCTTGTTCCCAACCGTGAAGGCACATTTTTTTTTTAGCATTAAATCTGAAAAGGTAGAAATTAAAAGGGGGGGGAGAAGAAGAAAGAAAGTACCTCCATACCATATCTCAAGATTTTATACCGGATTTTTGTTGTTGTTGTTTTGAAATTTTACCTGCAGTTTGACAATGTTGTTTCATCATGAGTGGGCAAGACGGTTCAACTTTAGTAGAAATGACTGTCCCCCAGGGAGCTTGTTAACCTGGAACATTCCCCCAAGTTATCACCCCTGAAAGAGGGGGCTTTGGGTATGTGGGGGGGTAGGTAGAGAGGGTGGGAGCAGGTCCCCAGAATGTGCCTTTCTAATAAGCCTTGGGTGACTTTGCTTGAGGCAGCTGCTGGCCAGCACTTTGAGATATATAATGAGTTTCTTCCCGCCCCCCAGACACTCAGCAAATCAGAGATGTGAAACCCCAGATTTAAAACAATAAATAAATAAATAAATAAATAAATAAATAAATAAATAAATAAAACAATTACGGATGGGGGGTTCTGGTTTTTCTCCGGGAGGGCTGGGCCTAAGTAGGCATTTCCCTCAGTGCTGTTAACATATGATTCTCTTCACACTCCCGCAATCGAGCCAGCAGCCGGGAGTCATCTGCACCACCTCGAGCCAACGCGGCAGACAGCCACCTTTTTACAGAGCAGCGCTGACACCCATCTGCTCAAAGAAATTAACGTTTCCATCTCAAATAACTCAGTTGGCTGGATCGGCGGGGTTACAAGCCAGCCCAGAGAGGGAGGGGAGCAGGCTACCCAAGGAAGGGGGTAGAACGAAGGGAGGGGGAAGGAGGGAGGAGCTTTGCTAGCTGGATGTCCCAGAGTTTTGTAGGTAGAAAGGGTGCATGGGAAGGCGTGGCTGTCCTGTGATTGACAGACACCCCTCGGCTAGCTCCCCTGTGGTGCCTATTGATGCCCTGGCTTAGGTCTTCTTGGAGGCTGAATGCTCCTGTCCAAAGAGTCCACGTGAGCACGGATGCATGGCTGGATGCAAGGACGGGGGAGGGGCAAAGACTGTTCTAGAACTGTCTAGTTGAGAGATCTTCCTCCTTTCAAACTCACGATCTCCCCACCTCTGCAGGAATGAAAGAGAAGCATCACCATCTCCCTCCCCCCTCCTCTCCTCTTCTCCTCTCTTCTTCTTTCCTTCAGTCTTTCTTTCAGAAAGACTTTGTGCACTGGGGATGTAGCTCAGCTGGCTGAATGCTAGATGCACTGGGTTCCATCCTCAGCACCACATAAATAGGGCACGCTGGTGTACTTCTATAACCCCGGTACTCTGGACATGAAGGGGAAAGGATCGAATATGCGAGGCCATCTTCGGCTATATAAAGAGTTTAGGGCCACACACAGGCTCCGACCTCCACCCCCAACCCTCTCTTCCCATCCCCAGACTCCAAAATTCTCAGAACATTTTATAATTGGAATAGCTCCAGCCTACACACACACACACACACACACACACACAAGGTGTGAAAACACGGAGGGGGGAACCCAAAGGGGTCCTTCACCCCGATTTCCCTCATGGTAATGAGGTATGGAACCACCATCCAGTCCCCAAAGCCAAGAGTCTGATGCATTGCCTACTGAGAACTAAATAAGGAGTCCTATTTGATTCCTGTTTTCTTGTTAACACCTTTTTCCTGGAGAACAGCAGCTTTCTTGGTGGGGCTGGAGGACGGTGTGTGCACGCTTCTGCGGGTGTGTGGAGGCCAAAGGTATTCTGAGACAGGGTCTCTCACGAAACCCAGAGCTCTACGATGCACATGGACTGACTAGTCCGGAAGCCCCAGGAGGCTCTGCCTCCCCCGAGCTGGGAATCACTGACACTTCGCCATGCTTGGCTTTTAAGTGGAGACTGGGGCAGATCCTGACACTGGCTCAGCAGAGGCTCATCTCCCCATCCAAGAACACAGGAACTGTCGAGATTTGGGTGCAAACTCCAGCTCTGCCTCTGTGGGGATTTGAATGAAAATGTCCCCCCAGAACCCCCCCTCCGGTGGGCTCACAGGGAGTGTGGCACTACAAGGAGGTGTGGCCTTGTTGAAGGAAGTGTGTCATTGGGACTGAGCCTCAGGTTCTGCAGCCCAAGCCTGGTCCGTTGTCACTTTCTCTTCCTGCTTTCTGCATTCTGATTTAGAACTCAGCTACCTCTCCTGCACCATGCCTGCCTGCATCCTGCCATGCTTCCGGTCATGATGATAATGGACCGAACCTCTGAACTGGAAGCCAGCCCCAATCAAATGTCTTCCTTTAGAACACTAGCCGTGGTCACAGTGTCTCTTCACAGCGACAGAAACCCTAACTAAGACAGCCTCACGGCAGCTGCATAGGCCAATCGCCACTCCCAGCCTCTTTGTCAGTGTGAGACCTAATAGCCAGGACCTAATGATAACCAACTGTATCCAGAGGTTCCTACCTCCATGGTTCCTACCCTGGAGGATAAATAGGCACTATCGTGAATTCATGTCAGGCCAGTTTGAATTCTTTTAAGCTGCTGGTCAAGCTTCTCCATTTTCAAGAAAGAAAAAGACAGAGGCAAAGGCAGGATCGGGGACTTTTGCAAAGGTCTGCAATGTCACATTGCTGGGGAGGAGGGGGGCAGGCGCGGCACATGAGAGACAGAGAAACAAACTGATGACCAAATGGCCTAAGCAGAGGACACGCAGAGTGTGGTGGCTGGGGGGAGCCAGAAACCGGAAGACTACGGTGTGATCAGAGAGGCTGTGGGCATCACTCTGAGAAGACGGAGGAGAGGGAAGTGAGGTGGTTGTAGTGACTTTGACTCAACGATGAGGAGTCTAAGAAGTCGGCTCGAAATTAGAGGTTCCCGCAGACGGGATGAGGACCAACCGTTTCCTGGACTTGTAGCAAAATGTACATGTGTTGGCATAAGCTGTAAATCCCAGCACTGATACGATTGGGGCAGGAGGATTGCTGTGAATTCCATACTAGCCTGGGATACACAGTGAAGCCTTGCCAGTCAGTGCTTACTCTGAAAGTATGAGGACCTGACGTCAATCCTCAGAAACCATGTGCCCTACAATCCCAGTGCTGGGCACGTGGAGACAGGGGGATTCCCAGGACTCTGGCCAGCCAGTTTAGCTTGCTTGGTGAGCCCCAGGTAAGTGACATACCTTGTGTCAAAACTCAGCTAGACAGTAGTAAATTGTGCCCAGCATTGACCTCTGGTCTGCACCTGCACGCATACCACACAGGTGCACACACAGGTGCATAAACAGGTGCACAGAAGGCACAGGTGCGCACGCCTGCATTACAAACACTGTTGCTAAAACATCTTCACTGGAAAAGACTTAAACAGCACCAACCACTCCTCCTAAGGGCCCCAAGACAAACTGAGCTGCAAGCCCATTATAGTTCACCTGGGAAGCCAGTGAGTTACTAGGCTAACCTGCAAAGCACCCATGCATGAGCTGTTAGCGACAGGAGTGTGGGTAGCCTTGAAGCTGCCATGCTGGAAAGTCTGCATGCAACAGGAACAGTTCTCAAGCAGCTAGGTGGATGGAGTCCCTTCCCTTTCCCTCTTCCTCTCCTCACCCCCATATCCTCTAGACCGGTGGCTCTCAACCTTCCTAATGCTGTGACCCCTTAACCAATTCCTCATGCTGTGGTGACCCCCTCAACTATAAAACTAACTCTTGTGGCTTCATGATCATAATGTAAGTATTTTTTGGAGACAAATGTTTGCCAAAGGGGTTGCAACCCACAGGCTGAGAACCACTGCTTGAGTCCCTACCCAATATCATGAGCGATTAGGGGAGAATTGCATATATACAAACTAGTTAAGAGAGTTGATGGATACTCAGGGGGGAGCCCCATGACCCTGCCGCCCTTCTTTCCTTGAAGAAAGGTAAACAGTCAGCAGGCCCAACCAAGCTCCCAAAGGTGGTGTCGGATTGGCTCTAAAGATAGTCCTGAACAACACACACTTGGCCATGTTCACACACACATGGGCATGTGTGCATACATGTGTGCAATACATATGCAGGTACACTGACACGCACATGCATGTACATGCACATGCATGTGTGCACAAGTGCATACACACACACACACACACACACACACACACACACACACACACGATTTCAAGATGGCTGGCAGTGACATTAACCGAGCACACAGGCCCCTCTAGGTGCACTGCTGTAAGAAAGCTCCATAGAAGCAGACTCAAAGAAAGATCTAGAAGTATGTTAAGGAAGGGCTCGCCAGCAGGTGTGGACCTAGATCCTTCATAAGATCCATGTGCAGGGGTGGCAAGCGGAAGAAGGGAACCGCTAGGACATGGAGAGCCACGGAGAACAGAAATACTGGGCAGACGAGGGCAGCACTCGGTCAGGCACTGGGCAGGAGCGAGGCTCAGTCAACCTGGGATGCAAATGCTAGTGTGAACCAAAAGCTTTTAACAGAGCTGGAAGGCAACTGTCACCTGATGACGCGGTAGCATCACAGTGTGACACACAGCTCCGGTTGGTGGCGATGCTCCGTGAGCCCATGTAAACGTGGCCACACTGCCAGCCCTGTTCAAGTAAAGGACAGACGGTTAAGTAAAGTGTTCCGTCACTGGCTTTGGCCGAGACTGGTTATCACGGGACTCTGCCCTTCTGTTTTAGAGTGTTTCTGTGGGTGTCTTGTTCTCCAAGTCTGTTGACTGCACGAAGAACATCCAGTGCCCATGGGTCCACGCTGACCTAAGCACTCACAGCAGTGGCCTCTTGAAGCCTCCCTCAGAACATGCCCCTGTCATTAGCAAGGTATGACTGTGTGGCAAAAGTCTTAGACACATGAGGCTCATGATGCCTTCCATTTATTGCCTGGGACATTCCTGTGGGGGGGGGGTTGGGGGCTCAGCTCCGGGTGGTGGAAGAGGCTAACTCTAACATCCAAAGGCCTGAATGGAAGAGAGCTAGTGAGAGGGGCAACCTCGGCTTTCTTACCGAAGAAAATTGTCCACGGCCAAAACGGACGCCAGGCCTGTCTCACCGTGAAAACTTTTTTGTTTTGTTTTTGAATAAAGCCTAACAGGAAGAGCTGGAGAGATGGCTCAGTGGTTAGAGCACTGACTGCTCTTCCAGAGGTCCTGAGTTCAACTCCCAGCACACACATAGACAAACGCGTGCAGACAAACATTCATGCACATGAAAATGAATAAATCTTTTGTAAAAAGTCTAACTGGAGTTGAAAGTGAAGCTGAGTGGGTGGAGTACTTGCCTAGCACTCGAGAAGCTCTGGGCTCCATCGTGAGTGCCCCATAAACTGGACGGGGTGGAGCATGCCTGTAATCCTAGCATTCTGGGAGCCAGAGGCAGGAACGCTGGAAATCCGAGGTTATCCTCAGCTGCACGGTTGAGTTTGAAACCTTGGTTAGAGAACTTGTCAGAAAAAGAAAGTCTCCCCAGGAGGGCACTGAAACTTGACCTCTTTCTTGGGCTCAGTCTCCTCCCCTTTAGCCTCTCTGGTGGTTGGCTAGTCCTCTCCTTAAATTTGGGCCAGGACCAAGAACTGGAAAAGCTGGGACAATTCTTAAACCCTAACCACTAATCCCTTTCGTTGATGCCAGTGTCCCCCGGAGACTGGGAGGGTTCAGGAGAGGCTGAGGCAACAGATTATCCGTTGGGACGCTTGTAACCAAGAAACGGAACCTCAGTGGGCCACTTGTTTATAGATACTGGCTGGACCTCTGGGCTCGCTCTACATAACAATAAAAGGAGCAAGATTGGCTGTGACCGGTACAAACACAACCCCAGAAGACCCACCTTCGCTCTCCTGGTGTTAGAGGCCTGTTTCATGAAGCCTCCCATTGCTGTCTTTCTTCTTAAGCCATAGGGCTCTGCAGCCTTACCCCAAGCCATTGGCCGTCTTTTTAACCAAAGTACAGAGGCCACAATAGTGCTGACCCTCTGCAATGTTCGTGACCAGCTCGGTCCTGGGACAGACGACTGTGTTTTCAAGAATTTTGGTAATTTTACAATCACATACTATTAAAGTTTTTAAGTTTTAAATAAGTTTTTTTTTTTTTATGTAGGGCTGGGGAGATGGCTCATGGAGTAACATACTGCACACATGTAAAGTTCAGATTTCCAGAACCCACATTTAAAAAGAAGCCCAGCGTGTTGGCCCCACCGTCCCAGAACCAAATGCCTCACTTCATGGCGAGCTCTGCCACTTATGGGCTGTGTGACCTTGGGGAAGGTACTTGCCTTCTCTGAGCCTACTTCACACATAAATAAAGCAGAGACACACAAGGTGCCCACCTGAACCCTCTCCCGTCAGCCCTCCACACCTGGGGATTTAAGGTATGAACCACCACAACATCGGGATCAACATGAGTTTCCAAGGGACTGGTGGTCACCAAGAATTTCATCCACCAGCCTGTTCTTTAAAAAACTGGAATTAAGTAGAATCAAACAGAAAATACAGAGGTTGTAGTGGCAACAAAATCCCAAGAGTAAATTAATAAAACCTGCTTTCTCATCATGAAAAGAAAACAAAGGAACAACAACAAAAAAAAAATCCCTGGTTGGCAGCTAGGATTACATTCAATAAAGTACGGTAAGTATTTTTATTTTTATGATTTTTACCTTCAGGAAACACTAGAACCCTCTAGAAGAGCGTTTCTCAACCTATGGGTAGTGACCATGGGGAGTGGGCATATTTCCGATGGTCTTGGGAATCACGACACCTCTCAGTAGCAAAATTACAGTTATGAAATAGTAATGAAGATGACTTTATGGTTGGGACCCCTGAGAGCATCGGTAATATTTGTTTTCCTGGCGGTTGTGACCCTCGGGTTGGGAATCGCTGCCCTAGAACCACTGGGCGATAGACCAGGGTTAAAGAGCATCTCCTGGCTGGATGCTTGCTCAGTCGATCAAGTCCTTTAAGGCTTAGCTCCATTGCCGGCATCTGTGTGAAAAGCCGGGCGTGCTGGCGCACACCTGTGAACCCACTGCCGAGGAGGCAGCTAAGGAGGATGCCCTGGGGCTCCGGGTTCAGCCAGTCTAACCGAGGCAGTGAGCACCTGGATGATGAAGAAACCCTCTCTCAAAAAATCAGCACCTAACCTCTGTCTGACCTCCAGACACAGTGAACTCAGACGCACACCTATGTGCACACACAAATAGTTTTAAAAATTAGTAAAGCAACATCTGTCCCACATCTGTCTTGGACCCCGTCGGATTTTAGATCAGACGGGAGTTCTTTGTCATCTTGCTCGGTTGTAAGTAAAGGGTCCAGGAGTTCAGGGACGGGGATATTGTCCAAGGTCACAGGCAGCAGCTGGGTCTGGCATCCTGAAGCCTGAGGCTGTCTTCCCATGGCTTCATCCCTATAAGTTCTGGCAGACAGGAAGCACCCCACACACATATCGCCGGTGTAGACTGAGGCCGCAGCCGAAGACGGATGCTCCCAAGACATATACTAGTGGAAAATCCGAGTCAATGTACAGTGTGTAGGAATGTTTCCATGGAGATGCAGACATCACTGGAAACAATCATTCCTTATCGGGATATAAAGGAGTCATTCATCTGAATGGCCCTTCTGGAGGAAGGCGGGAGATCTTCCTGTAGACCTGGAGTGGGAAGGCTACAGAGGCCACCTGGGGCACACACAGGCGGCTGACATTGCAGAGGGGACCACTGATGTCTCCTCTGGATGGGGGACACATGCTGGCCCGGAGCAAGATGCTGAGACACAGTGACAGGCCCTCGGCCATTTGGAGGGCTCTCCTGGAGCAGCTGCAACAAGTGGCCACAGGCTTAGTGGTTCAAAAACAACACAGAACTGTCCTTTTCTGGGTCTGGAGGTCCAAGGTGTCAGAAAGAATTGGTTTCCCTGAGGGGCTAGGAACTCCTACCTCCAGTGTTTTCACTTTTTTTTTTTTTTTTTTTTTTTTTTTTGGATGCTGGGTCTCATGTAGCCCAGGCTAGCCCCAAACTAATTTTGTAGCTAAGGATGACCTTGAACTCCAGATCTTCCTGCCTCCACCTCACTATTCTAAGATTATAGGTGAGCCTCAGCAGGCTCCATCTCTCCCACCTGCAACCACCAATCTTCACAAACCAACATAGCAGTGAGACCCTGGAAGGCATGGACTGACTCCACAAATGCATGGATTTTTTTTTCTTGTCCTGATTCCAATTACTAGGGGTCAAGGTAAGTGACCCACCATTATCCAATGGGAGATTCCGGAAGTTGAACTTCTCTAAGCTTTTTGCCTGTTTTTAAAATATTTATTACATTTATTTTGTGTGCAGAGGTCAACCCAAGGGACTGTGTTCTCTCCTTATACCACAAGGAATCTAGGGATTAACCCAGGGCACTGGGCTTGGCTGCAAGTGCCTATACCCACTGAGCCATCTTGCTGGCCCTAGCCCTGTGTGGTGGTGGTACAGACCTGCGGTCCTAGGACTCTGTAGGTTGAGGCAGGAGGACTATGGAAGGCTAGCCTGGGCTACATAGTGATTATCCCCCCACCCCCGCCTCAAAGCAAACCAACACAACTAAATCAATGTTGAGTGCATGTGGTCCTGACAAAGATTGTCAATTTCAAAACAGCAATTGTGACTGTCGTGGCTACCCCAGGAGGGTATGGGGGCGTTAGGATTTAAGAGATAAAGGGGGGTGGGGTCCCAGGCTGCCAGAGCACAGGGTTGGTCCAGTGCCTGACAACAAGGTAGATGATGGGGGCGAGGGGAGGCTTAAGAGCCAGCTCTGTGGGTTCATGTAGTCTTGAGTTTGAGTTTCGGGTGTCCTGCATCTTGGGGAGTCCTGTTTTGATGTCTGTAGCAGACACATGAGGACCACGCCCACTTGTTAGTTTGTGGCAATTAGGGTCACTATGATTTAAGAGAGGCTGGGGTAGTGTGGGAAGGACCCTCTGGGACTAGCTGAGGAACCAGAAACAGAGTCACTTTATCATCCCTGGTGTAGTCTTTCCTCTACCAGCTAGCTCACCAGCTCATTCATTCACTTTCCTTCCCAGACACAGTCTCATGTAGCCCAGGCTAGCCTCAAACTCGATACATAGCTGAGGATGACCTTGATGAGTGAAACAAGACCCCCCCTACTTCTACCTCCAGCTCCTTTCTGCTCTTTATTTTGTTTACTTATTTTTCAGATGGCAGCAGCAGGTGGGGGGGCACCTTGCTATGTAGCCCAGGCTAACCTCAAACTCATGATCCTCTTGCCTCAGCCTCCTGAAAGCTGCAATCGTAGGCCCATGCCGCTGTGTCATCTTCTCTCCCTCCTCTCTGTCATCTGGAGGTCCAGATCTAGTTCCACCATCTTCTCCTCCTGTACCGGAAAAATAGGATTCTTCATGGGAGGGGGCGGGAGAGGGCGGGAGAGGGAGGAAGGCATTGGTGTTCTCTGCCGCTAAAGCAGCGAGTAGTTCTCAACCTGTGGGTCTCGACCCCCACAAGGGTCACATGTCAGACATGTGGGTCAGATATTTACATTACTATTCATAACAGTAGCCAACATTATAGTTACAGGGCAGCAAGGAAAGCAGTTTGTAGTTGGGGGTGAGCACAGCTGTGTTAGAGGGTCGCAGCGTCAAGAAGGCTGGCGGCCGATGCTCTTGAGTCTGGGTGGCAGATGCTCTCCAGTCCGGCTCTCAGTACTGAAGATGACACACAGAAGGCGCTTGCTTCTCCGAGGCGGGGCCTGGGCCAATTCCTGCTGCGGCTGCGTAACACCAGCAAGTGCCTTAATCTCTCATGGTAGCAATTCCTGAGGACGTTGGGGGTCCAAAGAGGTCAACTTGAATTATGGGTTTGTTGTTGGTGTTGTTGTTGTTGACAAAGATGGCAAATCAGACCCAGAGAGAGGAAGTGCCCAGTCCAAGGTCACACAACACGCTGGTGGCAATCTGTCTCACAGGCGACAAGTTCCAGGGAATTTCCCGGTACAAGTTTTAAGAACAAGGGGTACAAGCCATGCCCCCTTCCCAGCTTAGGGAAGGGTCAGGCACAACCTCCGCTGTCCCTGCCTGCAGCCTGTAAACAAGCCCGGGCGGCTGCTGCGTCCTGGGGTTGTTCAGCTTCTGCCTGCTGCGGCATCAGATGGCACCGGCAGACGAGCTCTCCACGCCGCTGGAGCGGGGTCGCTTCCATCAATTATTTTGGAGACGATACAAGATTGGCCATGAGAGGATCAGCTGTGGTCAGGGGAGGTGGGGGGGGGGGAGCCAAGCAAGCCCAGAGTAGCTCCGCCCCCACCACCATTTCCCTGGACGCAAACCAGAAGTCACCTCTCTGAAAGTAACCATTCCATTACTTTCTTAGTATAAAGCCTTCTTTTCTTTTTCTTTCTTTTTTAAAAAACACGGCCGTTTAAGGACACTTGCAGGTGTCGGTAGAAATGGCCGAGAAGGGAAGGCTCCAGCCAAGAGAAACAAATCAAAGTCACAGCCTTGACTCAGGGGCTCCGCACGTTCAAACGAGCCAAGATGTGCGGAAGTATCTAGATGGGGTTTTATGAATGAAAAAACGGGGCGTTTTAGACCCATCTGAGTAGTACAGATATTGAAGAAGCTCCCTGTGCCGGACAGACATCCCAACCGGCCCAGTAGCAACCAGATGACCCACAAGATGCAACGTGGGTCAGCAAGATGGCTCAGCGGGTAAAGGCGCTTGCTGCCAAGCCTGAGGATCTGAGTTCAGTCTCAAACATTGGAAGGTGAGAAGTGACTCTTACAAGCTGTCCTTTGATCTCCACACATGCACATGTACACACACACACACACACTTAAAATGTAACGAAAAGAAGACCCTCCCCCAACTCTTATTTAAGCCAACAGGGGACGCTATAATTAAAAACCTATCATCAACAATTAGAAACCCTTTTCCACAGAAACACTGAGGAGTCCTGGAGGGACCTGGCCTTGCAGGCAGCTTTCCTCCTGGGACAACACACAGACATTTTCTTTGGCATGTGGGACACATAAAACCCAAGTCAGACCTCAGTTGCTCTCTGGAAAATGAGTGTTTCTTAGACCTCATCATCTTAGTTCTAGATCACTGAAGAGGCTCGAATAGAAAACCTCAACAGGAGCCAGGCCCAGAGGAGCCCGGATGCCTTCCACCCCTGCACTCCAGAGACTGAGGCAGGAGGACTGAAAGTTTGAGGCTGACCTGGGTTGCACAGTGAGATCCTGCCTCCCCTCTTCCACCCCTTCCTAAAAAGGACAGAAAGAAAGAAAGAGAGGGAGGAAGGGAGGGAGGAAGGAAAGGAGATAGGATAGAGGGAGAGCGGGAGGGAGGAGGGAGATCATACCAGGTGCATCTCTGACCTTTGAGCTTTGCACATGTATGGAAGCCTGGAGGTGTCAGCTTTATTTCTGGATGTCACATTGGTCACTGAGAAGTAGCCAAGGACACCAGGGAAGGAGCCAGGTGGAGCCCAGAGGGAGGGAATCAAATCCATACCCCACTCTCAGCAGCTGCAGCTCTTCCTCTGTCTGCATAGGGTTCAGCACACATGGTCAAGACTAATCCACCTCCAAGGACATCCTGCAGGGGCTAAGCAATACCTGAGCTATTTTTACAGACACACACATGAACACACACACAGGGGCAGACAGAGACAGGCAGGCAGACAGACAGACATACACACACAAAGAGAGAGAGAGAGACAGACAGACAGACACACACACAGTGGCAGACAGACAGAAACAGGCAGACAGACACATGCTCAGAGGCAGACAGACAGAAACAGGCAGGCAGACAGACACAGACAGAGGCAGACAGACACACACAGAGGCAGACAGGTAGACAGACACACAGAGGCAGACAGACAGACAGACAAACACACAGAGGTAGACAGAAACAGACAGGCAGGCAGGCAGACAGACAGAAAAAAAAGCTGGGGAAGCTTGGACCTCCACAGTGCTCTGGCCTCTGTTGCAGTGGGGAGTGTTCATGGTGAAGGGGCCTGGACCAGGAAGTGCCTCCTGACGCTGGAGATCCAGGGTCTCCAGGAAGCTCTGAGATCCGCCATGTTGAGTCTCCTGAACTAATATTACTTATTATTCTTGGCTGAGCCACCTTCTTACTGGGTGGCCCCGGAGAGTCACGTAACCTCTCCGCCTTACGCGTTTGTAAATGAGTCGATTGTATCTGCCTGCCCTGTGGAGGTGTCAGGCAGCTAAAACAGCTAATGGCGAAGCTGAAATCCTCACCGCTGCCCCAGTGAAAGAGCTAAAGGCTGTATGTGGTTGACTGGTGTCCCAGGTAGTAATCACCAAGCAATGGTCAGTAGCAAACATGGAGCTAGGCTTGCGAGCACCCTGGGGTAGAGCAGGGCATCAGAAAATGTGAGTTCGAACCCCAGCTCTGCTACTTCCCAGCTGTGTGACCCTGGGGAATCTGCTTGACCTCTCTGGAGCTCTAAGGACTGTGGGAAGCTGTGGCTGGAACTTAGAGCTGCTGGAGGCAAGTTCTGACCTAAGGTTGCCATGCAGTGGTCACATGACTTCAGCTAGGCTCTCTGGGCCTCGGTTTCCTTCTGTGTGAGCTAACCCCATGTGTGTGTGTGTGTGTGTGTGTGTGTGTGTGTGTGTGCTTATTTTGAAGCAGGGTCTCACCATATACCCCAGACTGGCTTTGAACTCATGATCTTTCTGCCTCAGCCTCCTGAGTGCTAGGATTAGAGGAGTGTACTGCTATACCTGGCTTTATTTCCTTCTTTCTAGCATGTGGTCTGACACAGTGTACACCAGGTTGCCAGCTGATAGGACCAGAGCATGGTGAAATCCAAGGCCAGGTATGATTTCACCTCCCTTTGTAATCTCATCTGAGTTATGTAAGGCCTTCAAGCCTCAGTTTCTTCATCTATACAATGGGTTAATAATAACAGCTCATAGGCTGATTTTGCTCTGAGGACTGACAAGTCCATGGGAAAGCTGGATACTCAAAGGAAACAGTCTAGCGAGCTCAAGTACTCAGCGTGTCAATGACAGATAAAACACAGAGGGCTCTCTAGTGTGCAAACTCTCAGCCTCTCTCATAACACACTGGGCACGGTGGTGAACTTGCAAGGCAGAGGCAGGAGGAACTCTGTGAGCTTTAAGTCAGCTTGGTCTGCATAGTGAGTTCTAGGCCAGCCCAGAGCTGCACAGCGAGATTCTGTCACAGAACAAAAACATCAGCAAATGAACGAACACAAACAAAAAAATAAGCAGTATAAATTATTATTGTTGTTGTTATTAATTACTATCAGCAAATTGGCAAAGATCAGTTGAGCGAGGTTGTATTAGTAAGGGGAGAGGGGATGTAAGTTCAGATGAACTATTACAAACTCTTTGGCACAAAATTCACCCCTGATCAAGAGTATAGGCTAAGGAGCTAAGTACAGGCTAAGGGCGTGGCTCAGTGGGAAGAGCGTTTTCCTAGCAAGCATGAAACCTTGGGCTCGATCCCAGCACCTCATCAACCAGGTGTGCTTCAGGATACCTCTAATCCCAGTACTGCAGAGGTGGGGTCAGGAGGACCAGAACACAAGGTTATCCTCAGCTACATAGCACCTTTACAACCAACCTGGGCCAATGGGAAACCCTGCCTACCTGCCTGCCTATCTATCTACCTACCTATGTAGCACATATGCAGTGGTGGTTTAAATATGATTGGCCCAGGAAGTGACACTATTAGGAGGTATGGCATTATTGGAATAGGTGTGACCTTCTTGGAGGAGGTGTGGCCTTGTTTGAGTAGGTGTGGCCTTGTTGGAGTAGATGTGGCCTTGTTGGAGGAGGTGTGGCCTTGTTTGAGTAGGTGTGGCCTTGTTGGAGTGGGTGTGGCCTTGTTTGAGTAGGTGTGGCCTTGTTGGAGTAGATGTGGCCTTGTTGGTGTGGGTGTGGCCTTGTTGGAGGAGGTGTGTGTCACCGTGGGAGTGGGCTTTAAGACCCTCAAACTAACTCCTGGAAGCCAGTCTTCTCCTGTCTGCCTTTGGATCAAGATGTACAGCTCTCAGCTCCTCCAGCCCCATGTCTGCCTGGATGCTGCATTGATGATATTGGAATAAACTTCCTGCACTGATGATAATGGAATAAACTTCTGAACCTGTAAACCAGCCCCAATTAAATGCTGTTCTTATAAGACTTGCCTTGGTCATAGTGTCTGTTCACAGCCATGGAAACTCTAAGACATATATGTACATACATATAGATACATATACATATGTTTGTACTATGCATGAGTTAGTTGCTCCAACACTCCCAAGCAGTAGAAGCATCCCCCTACTCTTTCTCTCTTTATTACTAACCCAAGGAACATGATGCTCATCTATTCCTTGTGCCATCCCAGAGGAAGCCATCACAAAGCAAAAGATGCCCCCAAGACTGGCCCTGGATCTGCATCTTGCTGGGGAGGGCAGGAGACCCTTAAACCTTGAGGAAGAGAGTTCTGAGAAAAAGAAAACAGTCAGCTTTATGGTTAACACCCAGATCCCTCCAAGAACCACATCAGATGCCAATTCTCTTGCTACTTCGCAGGTAACTGCTCCAAACTACCGTGACTTATTTTCCCCACCTCCCCCCTTTTTTTTTCAATTAAAAACTTTGCCTTAGGGAGGTAAAACCAAATTTCCCCATGGTCTGGGATAATCACAGGTCCTCAGAAGAGAGAAGAGTGTTCCAGAGGGAGGGGAAAACATCAAGGGGTACTGGCGAGGTACTGGGCGAGGTGATGTTTGGGGGTGGAGAAAGGACAGGGTCAGGGAGTAGAAGTGACCCTCGAAGTACCCTTGTCTTAGTGACTCGAAATTGCATTCAGACTCTGAACTGTGGGAGAGCAGCTCTGTGCTGTCTGGTCACCAGCTCAGGAATTGATGTGTGTGCCTGTCCCACCAGCAGGTCTACTCAGAGGGCATCAGTAGATAGGCGCTCCTGGGCAGGGACCAGATGGAGGAGCCTCTGCTTCTCCACTGAAGCCTGTCTTGGCAAACAAGCGCGTATCCATCAACTGGGGATGGGAATTAATCTGTGTGTATCTACGGATGATGAGAGTAAGGCGAGAAGAAAGGAAATAGAAAGTAGAATAAAACCCGAGTCAGCAGCAGCCATACATCTCTAATTCTAGCAACTCAAGTGGCCGAGGCAGGAGAATTACCATGAGTTCAAGCTGGGCTGTATAGCCCTGTATTAAGAAAGAAAAAGCAAAGTGCTTGGTGGATTTTTTAGGCCAGTTTTTCTCAGGCCTTGGACCCCTAACTGCAGGCTACCAAAGGACAGGAACACAGAATCTGGCCCAGACTAGAGGTGGCAATTTCTCCAGGGAGAAAGGGAACATCCCTGGCTCAGGTGACTTTAGCCCTGTCCTGTTGAACACATTCACATCCACCACACTTCCCCCAGCTTTTCCCAGTGGCCTTCTGCAGGTTAGCTGTCTTGTGACTAACCAGGTAGGTATGATCCCGTGACCTCATGACAGCCATCCAGCTCAAGTCTAACCTACACAGGGGGTCGTCCTTCCCAACCGCACCCAGACCAGCGAGGTGATACACCGTTCATGGACCCTCCCAAGGCCATCTCCACATCCGGCATTTAAATCAGAGGACTCTAGTGACCCCAGTTTCAGCAACACCCCCAGGTAAACAGGAAGACACGATCCCAGTCCTGACACCGGAGCTGCCCCTGGTCAGCCCCACCAGAGTTCTCGGCCCAGGGAGGAATCCCTGCCCACGAAGTATTAAATCCCACAAAGTAAGAAAACAAAGGCAGAAAAACGAATTTCCACCACACCTATGCCGGCGACCAGCCGCAGAGCCAGGCCCAAGCTATTTTAAAATGAATGTCATGCAAGAGGGAAGGCCGGCTTTCTTCGTTCAAAAAAAAAAAAATCTCGTCACAGGACAGAACTCGGTGAGACAACCGTGATAGTTAAGATGCCGGTCGCTGTGTCAGGAAGGCTGCTGAGAACTACCGTTGGTGCAGGGGGGTTCTGGAGGCAGGCTGACCAGACAGGTTCAACACCGGACTTCGCTTTTGTTTCTAGACAATATTGGTTTTATCTTTTGTTTTATTATTACTTCTCTTATTTATATACATTTCAAATGTCCCCCTTCCCAGTCCCCTCTCCACAAGCCTCCAGAGACTAAGCCACCAACCAAAGAGTATACACAGGCTGGTCCATGAAACCCAACTTCGGTTTACTGGAACTTTCCAAAGCTTCTGGGTATTTGTAACCAGAGCTCCACCCAAAGACACCATCCTTTCCCCCTGCTTTCTTGTCACTGGGAAGGAGCCAGTTAAGGAGGTGTGGACCATGGGGGAAGAGAACTCAGTAGATTCGAGAAACAATGGGGGCACCTCTCCTAGTCTCAAGGATACAAAGGGTCAAGGTCAGAACACAATCTGGATTTGAAATTGAGGGACCAGGGACAGAATCCAAGCTCAGCCATGTGGCTGCTGTTGGGGCAGCGGGAAAGTTCAGGCATAAAGCAACCAGGAGCTCAACATGGATACACATGCCCTGTAATCCCAACACCGGGGTCTAAGGCAGGAGGATTGCACTGGGGTACGTCGTGAGATTTCATCGATAAGGGAACCCACGGAGGTTGTGATTGCCCACAGGTGATCTTCACAAGATTGAGCGCAAGCGCCATCCATCACCTCTGGGGGAGGGGCTCACGAGGCCCCGCCCTCCTGAATGGATGCTGGGGAGGAGAAGGTAGGAGGCATTTCCTTCGGTGGGAAGTAGCCAGGATCACACAAGTAGCCCTAAACTCAACTGTGCCCGTCACACACAGGCACACATAAAAATAAGGTAGTAAATAGGAGGGGGTCTAGTGCGAAGAAGGGGTTCTGAGGAGGCGACAGGACAATGAAAGAGGGTAATGGGGCGAAATTATCAAAATACACCTTATACATGTATGAAATTGTCAGATAATATAAATTATAAATTACACACACACATACACACACACACATACACACACACACATACACTAAGGAATTACATGCAGTACTGGGGGTGTCTGATTTAGACATGGGTCTGTGAAATGTTCAGCAAAGAAAGGTTCCTGGTAGATCATCCGTCACTCAGCCAGCCACATGATGTGGGCTTCCTCGAGGTACACCGTGCTCCCTGTGGCGTCCACACCTCCTGTGTTTGCAGAACTGCATGTCTCCTCTCCCCAGCACGCAGGTCTCCAGTGGCTGGTGTGTGGTAGGAAGGAGGTAAGAGGACGCAGAGGGCACTGGGTGAAGCAGGTAGTGCCTTATGAATAGGGCAGATGGATCAGTCTGTCAGAGGTAGGGCCACAGTGCATGGGTCAGTGCGTGTGTGCATTTGTGTATGTGCACATGTGTACATTTGTGTGCATGTGCACAAGACATATGTGTACATGTATGTGTGTGCACATTTGTGTATATGCATGTGTGTCCAAATCTGCAGGTGCATGTATATGTGTGTATGATACCTTGTGTTTATGCGTGTGTGCATGTATGTGTTGTATGCATATGCATGTGTGTACATGTTTACATGTGAATGTGTATATGAGTGCACACGTGTGCTTGTGTATGTGTGTATGTGTGTGCATGCATGTGACTGTAAATGTATTATATGCATATGTGTGTACATATCTGCATGTGTGTGCATGAGTACTATGTATGTGTGTGTGTGTGTGTGTGTGTGTGTGTGTGCATGTGTGAGAGACAGACAGACAGACAGAGAATGTCCACCTTACAGGGACCGAGAATGATGCAGCTGTGTAAGCTATTAGTGGTTTCTGTAAGGCCATTGTTTAGCTTCTCATCTTGACCTTGGAGTCTGAAGGGCAGCGCTCGGAAACAGCACAGGGCTGTTACTCTGACAACTGGCACACTTCAATTCATCTCTAACATCCACCAACCACCTGAGGTGGTTTTGAGGGCACAGTTCCTAGTGCGACTGCCCCACATCAGACACCAGCTACAACTACGGTCTCCCGGCCACGTGTATGCTGACCAGCAGGATACAAACCCAGAGAGCAGCAGGTCCAGTGACCTTCCTGCTTCACTTACTGTCCCCAGGACAGCTGGCAGCTCTATACTTACGGACCACTGCAACTTATCACAGGAGACACCAGAACCACCGAGGGAGAGATGGTCAAGGTGAGGTTTGAGAGGGTCCTGAACCCAGGCTATTGTTCCTCTTCCTGTGAAATCAAGGCAGCCCACCACTGTGTTAACCCCACCAGGAAGCCCGGGAACTCACATATAGAGTTTGGATCTGGTTTCCTTTCACAGATGAAGCCGACTGCCAAGGACTGGTCTTGAGTGTCTAGCCTTGTGTTCTTCCTGGAGACCAGGTTAGCCCAGAGTGCCATGCTTCTCAGATGGGCACAGACCTTCTGGTGAATGGCTCTGTCCCCAAACATCTATATTGTAGCATATGCTTAGATGCATCCAGGGTGTTTGTGGGTAACAAAGATGCTCCTGTGACATGAGACATTACAGGAGAGTCTCGTGAGAAGTGAGGATGAACTTTCTAGAACGTTCAAGAATGTTCTAGAACATGAGGAGGCTAGTTTGAAATCTGTGAATGTGAGCAGCCAAGTGTTTGTGCCCACCCCAATTTCATACAGGATGAGCAGTCTTGACCCCAGAATCCAAAATCAGAAGCGCCTTAAATCAGGAACGCTAAGAGCTGACAAGATGCCGAATGGAAAGTCCCAGGCCGTGAAACCTTTCTCCTGCACACTGCTGAACAGGGCCTATGCAGTTACGTCAAGCACCCGGATAAGGTGAATGTGGGGATAAAATACACGGATGCTACGATTAGATGTGGGTCTGTCCCCTAAGCCTTTGACATGTGTACAAATGTAGAAGAAATTTAGAACTGAAAACGCTTTGGGTCTTGTGGTAAATACTAAAAAAGCGGCGTGACATGGTAGTTGCAGCACCGTTGGGCCATATGGAACTACCAATAATTTATCTCAGCGGCTCCAAGCCGCCCCAGAGTACTCTCTGACCTGGGTGGTCCGTGAGCTGTTCCAACGTGGCACCTCACCACGATGTTCCCACTCACAATTCCCTTGGCGGGTTGTTACCACACCAGGCCCACGCATCCCAATTCTGTGGCGGGCTTGGTGCATCCCGCCCCTGCACCTTCTCTTGAAGTCAATTAAGTCACCACATGAAGGAAAACATACACAGTAGACTCTGATCCAATTGATATGGTATAATTTTCCCATCTAGACAACACAAAATCCTGTACCCGCCCACCCCTTATAAGATATTCGTAACAACTATATCCACATCTGCCTCCATGTTCTTCCAGCTCCTCCCTCTCTCCTCTCTGGCTCCTCCCTCTCCTTCTAAAACTTTGTTTCTACCCTTCTTCCCTTCTCTTCCAATGACAGGCCTCATTTCATCTTGTACCTGCCTTCCTGCAAAAAGACACCATCTTACAGGTCTCAAGCCCTTTGGATAATAAGTGTTCTATAATGAAAACTCTAAACCACCGGGGTCAGTAAAATGGCTCACCAGGGAAGGGAGCTTGCTGCCAAGCCTGACAACCTGAGTTTGATCTCCCGGACACACATGGTAGGAGAGAACTGACTTCAGAAAGTTGTTCTTCACATTCGTACTGTGGCACGTGTTGCCTGGGCCACGTGGCCCGAGTGTGATAGTCAGAGGACAATTTACCAGTTCTCTCACCTTCTACCACATCAGTTCCCAGGGACCAAATTCAGCTCACTAGGCTTAGCGGCAAGCTCCTCTACCCTCTGAGCCATCTTGTTAGCCCCGGCCAATACTATTTGTAGCATCCAGAACATGGGAGCAGCCTGTCCAAGAGACCTCATCCTTCCGTTGTTCCCCGAGAGGAGTCTTTATTCTTCATTTACTGGCATGGGGGTTCTCTTTAAGACCCCAGCTGCTCTAGGGAGAAAGCAAATAGGTTTTAAAATTAACTATCAATTAAAGAGGTTAATTGGCACCAAGCTAGCCATCCATTTTGTGTGTAACGAATGCTAGCTCCTTCCTCCAGGGGAGTTGAGAGGCCCCAGTGACCCTGCTGCTCATGGGTGACCATGGACCAGGGCAAATAGCTCCCAGCTTCAGGACTTATCCCTGTGGAAGGCGAGTGGCCATTGGATTTCCCAGTGCATCTGTGTGGAAGTCAGCCCTGCAGATCCATCCGCATATATTTTTATTGGCATAAAGATTTCCCAACGGCTTTCACAGCAGGGCGACAATCATGGCTGAGAGAAAGTCTTGAGTCGTGAAGCACAGAAGACAGGATACTGATTACCGTGGACATTTGCAGGGCCCCATTGTTACTATCTTAAGCATCCCCTGGCCTAGTTTGACTTCAGCTGTGTGTGTGCATGCTCTTGTGTACATGGGTGTGCACATGCATGTGTACATATGCATGTGTGTGCATGTGTGTGTGCATGCATATATGTGCTTGTGTGTGTGTGCACCTGTGTGTGTGTGTGTGCACATGTGCAGATCAGGCTGGCTTTAGATGGTTTCTGTGGGATTTGAATTCAGGTCCTTATGGTTGCATGCCAACTACGTTAGCCAGTGAGCCATCTCTCCCCAGCCCCTGTTGAGCTCTCAGGAGCCCCTGCTTTGTAAGTCCCTGCTTGCCCTTGGCTTGTCTTCCCCACAGGCCAGGGGAGGGGGAAGCCGCAGTAGAGTTCATAATGATTTTTCTCCAGATTCCACCGCTCTGGCTGACTTCATCACGAATGAATATTTATAGAGAGGGAAGATTTGCTAATTGAATTCAGACTAGACAGGTAAGGGCTTGCAACCAAGACCATTACGTAATGGGGTATAGGGATGTGTCCGCATATTAAAATTTGCCACTGAAAGGGACAGAGCTGGAGGTCTTGCCTGCATCCTGCCCCGGGCTGGCCCAAAGAACAAGCTAGGATGTATAGGACTTGAAAAGGCCACACATCATTGTGGATAGCAAACAACTGGGAGCAATGACCACCAGGAGCAAGCAGAGGATGGTTACTGTCCCTGGTGGGTGACTAGGCACTCGGGAACCAACCTGGGCGTACAGCCTGGCTCTCCCCACCCTCTCTACCTTCCATGGATCAGGATGAGTACAGGAGGCCCCCACTTCTTCGAGACACAGAGATGACACCCTATGCATCAGGGATGGTGGTCCCAGTGTCTGTAGATCGTTTCCCAGGCCCTTTAAATATTTCGTTATACCTATAAATTTGTTCCCAGCCACTGAGTCAGACAGACATAGCCTGAGTTACCGCCAGCACGGGGGTGGGTGTGTGTGTGAGGAAATAAGACACAAAAAATTTGAAGTTGTTCAATATCACCCAGGAGGCAGGAGAAAGCCAAGTTCATTTTCTGGCAGGAGCTGCCATTCAGCTATGGCTGTTGCTACAGTAGGCACATAGGCACTGTGTATATTTATCTGTTAGAAACAGTGTCTCACTTAGTAGCCTAGGCTATCCTGGAATTTACTATGTAGCCCAGGCTAGCCACGCCAAGCCTCCTGTCTCAGCTTCCTGAGTGCTGGGGTTACAGGCATGAGCCACTACAACCAGCATATGCTTACTGTTTCCCTCTGCCCTCCTTCCATCTCACTGAAGACCGTTCCTTCCTCCTGCCTCTGTTCTCCCTGCATCCCTCAAGGCAGGAATTGTTTTAATATGTATACACTTTCTGTGCCCTACTGTCTCCTGAGTCAGTCACTTCTTTAGGACAGGAGCTGTGCTGTGTATCGTAGGTTGTGTAGAAGCCCCCGTTTCTATCTACTAGATATTTATAGCGCCCCCTACTCATGATGTGGCAAAGAAAAATGCCTCCTGCCACCACCCAAATCCTCTGGCTGGGAGGCAAAATCCTTCATAAAAACCACTGTCCTGGACTGGCCAGTCACACTGAAAGCCCATTTTTAACATTCTTTCTAGAGTGACGATTCACTTGTCTGTCCACCTGAGGTCCTTCTGAGTGAGAGTGGGACACTATTAATTATACAGAGATGGCCTCTGTGGCCTGAGGCTGTCCTAAGTAAGCAGGGACATTTAGTCAGCCCACTAAAAGCCTCTTCTAGATGGCTTCTGGATGTGATCTCCATGCCCCAAGTTCATGTGCAACTTCCATGGCTGACCTTACCTGAACTGTCTTCAGCAATTTATTCCTCTGAAAAAAATAACCCCCAGGCTAGAGGGATGGCTCAGTGGTTAAGAGCACTGACTGCTCTTCCAGAGGTCCTGAGTTCAGATCCCAGCAACCACATGGTGGCTCACAACCATCTGTAATGAGATCTGATGCCCTCTTCTGGTGTGTCTGAAGACAGTTACAGTGTACTCACATATATTAAATAAGTAAATCTTAAAATGAAAAGGAAAATAGCCCATGAGGGCACAGAAAGGAAAGAGATAAACATTAGAAAAAAATTTTAATGTATATGGGCATTTTGACTGCATATATGCCTGTACATTGTATGTGCATGTGCGTGTGCACATGTGTACTTTCATACATGTGTGTAGTGCTTGTGGAGGCCAGAAGAGGCATTGGATCTCCTAGAATTAGAGTTGCTGGTGGGTTCTTAACTACTGAGCTGTCTCTCCAGTTCCAACATTAAAAGCTTTTTTGTTATTTTTTTTTCACACACTATATTCTGATGATGTTTTTCCCCACCTTCCTACCCATTCAACTTCAAGTTTCATTTTGTGTTGCTTTGGAATTTTGTATTGTTTTGGAATTTCTTGTATTGGCTTTTTATTTGTTTGTTGGTTTTTATTTCGTTTTTGTTTTTTTTTTTAAGAGAGGGAGACACACACACACACACACAGAGAGAGAGACAGAGACAGAGACAGAGGCAGAGAGACAGAGAGAGAAAAAAACCAGGCAGCCCATTGGTGAATAAACAGATAATTAAAGCAAGAGTCCATACAAAGGAATATCATTCCTCCTAGAGAGACAAGGTTATTCTGACACACGGTAGGACACGGAAGAACCACGCAATATTTCTTGTGAAATGAGCCAGTTATAAGAGGACAAACGGTGGATGCCCCTGCTCACAGGAAACACCTGAGAAACCTCTGTGGCTTTGGCTAAACTGGAGTGGGGGTTTTGGCTCTAGAAGAGCGCTCTCTGTGCTGACAGTGGGGATGCTCAGGCAAGTGCAGTGTGCTCCGTGCCGCTGTTCACGACAGCCGGCATGGAAGATGACATGTGCCGATTCTTCACCACAACGAAAATGATACCTTATTTTTGGAAATGAGGATCTAGAGCTTCCTGGAATGGGGAAGTGCCAGCCACACGCTTGATGGATTCACGTCGTTGGTTTCCGCCCTGCACAGGACGGGTTGTGGGTCTGTTGCATGTGTTCCCAAGAGAGGAGGAGTTTTATGAATGTCTGGCTTCAGACACACAGGATTATCAGACTGTACCTTAAAAATAGCAAGATGGGACAGCAGGAAAAGCTACATACCATCAAGCCTTAGGACCTGAGTTCAAGTCTTAGGACCCACAGGATGGAAGGAAAGGACCGAGGTATGGAAGTTGTTCTGACTGCCATATGTGAGCTGTGGCTCACACGCATGCACACATGAGCGCACGTATGCACAGGCATGCACTTAGACATGTATCCACACATCCACATAAAGAATAATAGCAGCCTTCGAAGACCTGTGGATGACCCCTCTTTGTCCCCCTACACCCATTTTGGAGATTTCTCCTGCTCCAACACAAGCAGGTAGCAGGAGCCATGGCGTTCTTGGCATTCCTCTGAGTGGCATCCCTGTGGTCTGTTTGGGATGACTTCCTTGGGACAGTGGTTTTTAATCCCTTAGTGGTGAAGGAGAGAATGTCCCAGCTCTGTTCGGCGCTGTGTCCGTGGAGGGATTTCCAGTTCCTGACCAGCCGCACCTGAGGTGGCTGCACCTTTCCAGCCTGGCCTCACCAGCACTTTCTCGGGAAAGTCCTGAATATCCTGTGTGGATTTAGACGGCTCAGGCCAATGGAATCATGAAGAAGACAGAAGAGTGAAGATCAACAAAACCTTTGCTTTGGTGACGGAAGCAAGGTGGCCAGGAGACATGTGGATGCAACTGAGCATTCTGGGACATCACAGGTGACAAAGAGCCCGGGGACGAATGCGCTGGGGAGGGCCCAGGGCATACTCCCTTGCTCTGGCTCCCTTCAGAGAAGAAAGGGTGGGTGATCAAAGAGACGGCCCGTGATACACAGTGAGCAAACCAGACCTGCAAACGTGTGTGTGCACGCACACAGGTGCATACAAACATATATGTTCCTGCGTGTGTGTCCATTCACATGTGTGCATCCAAGTGTTTGTGTGCCTAACTGGAGGTGTGTGCATGCACATGTCTGTATACAGGTGTAAATGTGCTTGCTTTTATGTGTGTGCCTGCTTGAGTGTGTGCATACACATGGATGTCGACCTGTTTGCATATGCGTGACTGCTTGCATGTGTGTGCATGTATATCAGTGTATTTGAATGTATGTGTGCCTGTATATGTGTGCACCTGTGCATACTAGTGTATGTGTGCCTCCATGGATATGTGTATGTATGAGCATGTGTGCACACAAATGTACATGTGCCTGCTTGCATGCAGGTACATATATGTATGTCAGCAAAGCTAACCAACTCTGTCTCCAACAGCCGGAGGTCAGAGCTGATGAGCCCAGCATCAAATGCTGGTGTAGCTTTAGACAAAACACTCCAGAGACTTCGGCTTGCATGGTGGCCTCCAGGAGTGGGACTGTTCCCAGATCCAAAAGGAAAAAAAAAATCTGCTCATCTCACGTGGCATTAGCAATGGAAGAAACCCATGTCTGCAAATAGCAGCAATTCAACCTGTGACGGGCAAGTCCCCGCGTCCATCAACCCTGTAGACACAGTGACAAAGGCTCTACAAAGAGATGAATGTTGCAGGCTGTTGTGGCCACACCTTTCATTCCCAGTACTTGGGATGCTGAGGCAGGAGAATCACGAGTTTGAAGCCAGCCTGAGCTATATAGTGGGACCCGAGCTCCAATAAAATAAGGAAAGGAAACCAAATGTTGAGGTTAAAAAAAAAATACTGTGTTTAAATGCCAGCACACGTTGTTTGTAGGGACATCAAATTACTAGCGTCCTGTCCGTGCACGTCGAGAGGGTGACTTTCCCTGCGTAATGGCAACGTCTCTGTTTGATGTTACTTCCGATAACGACGGCTCTCAGAGCAAAGGCAAACATGTAGGGCCACAGGAGTCGAGCAAATGTTTGCCCTGTGGTTAATATTAATGTGTATGTGCTTCCTTGGACCCCGCAGCCCGCTTTGAATCTGCGCCAGCTGGTCAACAATCCGCAGTGGCACATCGGGCAAAGAGGAGTGACCTGTGCTTTGCAGACAGTCCAGAGCCCCTCGTTAGGGCCTCTGGTGATAATTCTTTTTCTTTCCGGCTTCTGCCTTAATGGTCAACATGGACTAAGTCCCGAATACCGGGACTGCTTCAAATGTACTGTTGCAGCCCCTGATGTCACGTAAGCTGTGCCCCACCTTCAGTATTGTCCCAAGTGTTTAAAGACTGAGAAGGTGGGCAGAGACACAGGAATGAAGCTGCCTGGTGTGGGAGTGACACTCAGTGACATAGGACTTGCCTAGACCCGTGGGACACTGAATGCCACACCCTGTAAAAAGAGAGAAGTTTTTTAATAGGGTCTTTTGCCAAAAGACTTGAGCCTACATACTGATGCAGACAGAAATAAAACCCTGGGGCTGGAGAGATGGCTCAGCGGTTAAGAGCACCGACTGCTCTTCCAGAGGTCCTGAGTTCAAATCCCAGCGACCACATGGTGGCTCACAACCATCTGTAATGGGATTTAATGCCCTCTTCTGGTGTGTCTGAAGACAGCTACAGTGCACTCACTCATAACAAGTAATAAATAAATCTTTAAAAAAAAAAAAAAGAAGAAGAAGAAGAAGAAAGAAATAAAACCCTGGTCCAGTCCCCAGCACCACACACTTTGTGGAGTAGAGCACAGTGGAACACACTTGGAAGCCTAGGTGTGTCAGAAACAGAAGAGTCAGAAGTTCAAGGCTCTGCTACAAAGTAAGTTGTAGGTGAGCCTAGGCTGCCTGGGACCCTGTCTTAAATAACAACAGCATTAAATTGGAAAAGAAGTGAGAGTCGGTATAATTTTTGGGTTTGTGTCATTATTTAAATAGACTACAGGAAGGATGGAGAAGATGAGGCCACAGTCAGCTGAAGTACTAATGCCGGCTGGTGGGAGACACACTCATTAAATTAGATGAAAACGTGCCTAAATTAAAAGTTACTGACCTGCACCCAACTTTGAGTTTGTTCATCCACAGTAGAAATTAATAATATATCAAGGCAGGCAAAGGCAGGGGATATGCTGGGGCTAGGAAGCAAGGCCTTATGGGATTTTATGTCGGTGCGTGTTGCTGTGAACAAAACCAGGGTCTTATGTGCTTGGCAGACACCCTAGTGATAAGCTACATCCCCAGACTTGATGTTTCTGGCCCCTAACTCACAATCTGCCTGCTTAGCCTGCAAAGGATCACACACCCATCCATCACATCTGGCTGAATGATATTTCAACATTTAAAATGTGAACTCGGGGCTGAGGTGATGGTTCAGTGGTTAAAAAAGGGTGCTTGGTGTTTGGTGCACAAGTAAGTGGCCCAGAGTTCAGAGCCCACTCGCCTATGGTCCCAGCGTTGGGAGTCAGAGACAGGATTCTATGAGCAAGCCAGACTAGCTGCATCAGCAAGTTCTGGGTTTGATTGAGAGACCCTGCCTCATTGCATAAGATAGAAGCGTGACTGAAGGGAATTTCCTATAAGAACATCAGGCCTTCATAAGCACACACACACACACATACACACACACACACACACACACACACACACACACACGTCCCCAAGCCTTCCAACACTAAACATTGTAATGAACCCCCTGGAAGGAAATGCCTTGACTGGCTTCTTATTTGAAGAGCTTCAGGTACCTTGAAAATTAACTTTTGTGAGTACTTAGTGCAGAGAATTTGCTGCAGAGTGTGTGATTGGTAGCCAGTATTGCCATGTTACAAACATGCCAGACTCTGTTAAGACAATGAATTGAGCTGCTTCCACTCTAGTACAAGCAGAGGATGGGGGGGGGTCTTTTAAATTAAGTAAGTTAATTAATGCCATGAAATTTATGTTCTAGGCTTATCAACAAACACAGAGGCAATAGATAGAGTTCATTGACTATACTGGCTGTCTGGAGTGCCGGGTCACAGTGATTGATTAGTGATGTCTGCCATGGCACAGAGTGGGCTCCGCTCACAGTGAGCCTGTTCTATGCCTGATCTAGATTCATAAATACAGGGTGTATGCAGAGTAGAGGCTTGTCTGGTTAAAAATCAATTTTGATGAAGATGTCGATTTTCTTTTCTTGGAGTCAATGTACCGCTTATCTGTGCAGCCTCTTGCTTGCTATTCTCCCCACCACCCTTTGTCTGTTACAGAAGTGAGAGAAACTGCAGGGAGTTAGCAGATTAGCAGACAAACGCACTGAAGGGTGCAACTGTGAGCATATGTATACATGCGGGGGTGGGGGGGAGAAGGAGACAGACAGATAAAGAGACAGAGAGAGACAGACATAGACAGAGAGACAGAAACAGAGATAGAGACAAAGACAGAGAAACACAGACAGAGACAGAGAAACAGAGACAGAGACAGAGAAACAGAGACAGACAGAGACAGAGACAGAAATAAAACCAGAAAGATAGAGACAGACAGACACAGAGAATGCTTGGGAGAACGAGCTTGCAAAAAACCAAGCATCACAAGGAACAGACTGGTCCTCCTCACTCCCCCTCTGTCTGAAGTCACCCCGCACCTCCTGCCGTCTTCCTCTGGATGTGGTTCCAGGTATAACCCCTCAGACAGGGACTGTCTTAGAACACGCCCACATCAGACCTTCCTCGGTGTCTCTTGTAAACATTTGCTCTGAGCCCCTCAAGGATGTCTAGCAAAATTTGGCATCTCACTTGAGATGTTCAGCCAAGTTATGGCTTACATAAAGACTTCCAGTGAACCCACTTTCAGTGAAAAATAACCCCATTCGGCTGCAAAACACATAACACGCTTCAAGAATTTGTACGGAAATGATCTGATTTCAGCCTACCGTTTTTTGATTCTCCTTTTGCAGATTAAAAAGAGAAGAAGAAGAAGAAGAAAAACTCTGAAGTATCTGAGACGCAGGGTGGATGCCTCGGTGTTGCGTGACTGAGACAGCGTGCCCTGCTGTCTCCACTAAGGATATTCTTGGGTCGGGGAGGGGCACAGGAAAGCCCAGGTGTGGAACCAGCTGTATGAGGAATACCGGTAAGTTACTAAAATTGCATGAATCTCAGTCCATGCATCTACGAGACAGCAAAGGCATCGGCTACCCCGCCGGCTTGGCACAGAAGTGGAGATTGTAGGCTGCTCCTGCCCCCACATGCTAGGCTGAGAAGCTAAAGGTTCCTCCGAGCTGTGTGTGGTGGATGCTCCTGCACGGCCAGCACCTGCCAGGTGGAGAAGGGAGGAGGATCACATATCTGAGGACAGCCTGGGACGTTTCTCCATAGTCAAAAGACACAGCTCAGCGCGTAACATAGACCCCTTTCTGGGCGAGCCTGATGATCTGGTTCTATCCAGAGCCCATGTGAAGTCAAGAGAGAACCAGTTCCACAGTACTGTTCTCTGACCTTCACATGTGCATCACCATATACAGGAACCTGCACTCATACACACAGCCCGTGCGCACGCACACGAAATAATAAATACGTAATGCTTCAAAGGAGACATAAAAGCTCAAAGTAAATGTATCTTCCGTTTCTAGGAAGCTGTGAATATTACCCTAAACTTTGTCCCAAAAGTGTGAGCAAGTTAAAGCTCTCAGGATGGGAGGGTGAGAGTCAGCAGGAGCTCCAGGTTCAGTGAGAGGCTCGGTCCCAAAAAGTAAAGTGGAGAGTCATCAGTGAAAACACCAATGTTGACCTTGGGCCTTCCCGTGCACGTGAACAAACAGACAGACAGACAGACACACACACACACACACACACACAAACATTAATGGAAAAACAAAGTATGGACTACTACATGACAAGAAAAAGGAATAAAATATTGGTTTACTCAATGAGTAGATAAGTATTTTTTTTTAAAAAATGCCAAAACTGGGTCTGGAGAGATGGCTCAGTGGTTAAGAGCACTGACTGCTCTTCCAGAGGTCCTGAGTTCAGTTCTCAGCAACCACATGGTGATTCAGAGCCATCTGTAATGAGATCCTACGCCCTCTTCTGGTGTGTCTGAAGACAGCTACGATGTGCTCATATATGTAAAATAAATAAATCTTAAAAAAAATTAAAGCCAGCCACAAGAGCACACACAGTACAATTCCAGTATATTAAATTATTTTTAAAAATTCAAAACCAGATAATAGAAAGTACCTCCTGGCTTCAGAGGGGATGGTGGAAGTTTTAGAAGGCAATAGAATTACTCCCTGATTGATGGAGGAGGTGGCATTCACCTGGATGTGTACATTTTTTTCAAAACATCAAACCACATAGTTAAAACCTTGCAGCTCAGGCTGGAGAGATGGCTCAGTGGTTAGGAGCGCTGACCTTCCAGAGGTCCTGAGTTCAACTCCCAGCAACCACACGGTGGCTCACAACCATCTGTGATGGGTTCTAGCGCCCTCTTCTGGCATGTCTGAAGACAGCAACAGTGCACTCATACACATTAAATGAATAAAAAGAAAAGAAAAAAACTTTGCAGCTCACTGCACGTCTCCCCCAGCTCTCCACGAGGTGACAGTACAAATGTTGACAGCACAGACAGAGATTGTCACAGCCAGGAAGCTAGGCTGGCTGTGGCTTCTTTCTCTGGCCCATGAGCTCCATGGCTGGCTCAGTGCTCCTATTGACATGCAGCTGGTAACCTGGATTGCAAGTTTTCCTCCGCTGAGTTACACGCGTGCCTCATCAGCGCTCCATCAACAACAGTAAAAGATTCCGATCAATTCTCCTCCCTCGGGCTCTCTCTGCCGGTCTCTCGCAAAATGGAGAGAGATCGAAGACAGGCTCTCCCTGAAGGAGCGAGGCCAGTCTATGGGTGTACAGACCTGGGCCTGTGGCTCCTCTTTCTCACATCAGCCCAGGAACCCTGAAGGGTCCAGACGCTTAGGGAATCAGATAGGCTTGGTCAATATGACTCCTTGCTACACAAGGGGATCTCTAATCCCAAGCTCACAGGACAGGAGGGGCCTGGAAAACCACAGAAAGAGCTATCCCTGCTCTCCGGCCTGATTCTCTCTGTACAGTTCTTGAAAGATGGCAGCGTGGAAAAGGATGAGACATGGGCAGCCAACTGCCCTGCTTCCAGTGAGAGACTGTCTTCAAGATGATAAGAAACAGCGACCCATCCTCAGAGATCCTGACCACTGCATGGGGATCAGATGGCTGGGTCTTCTTGGATGGGGAATGGAGAATGTAGTGAGGAATTGTTCCCCAGGGGAGCAAAGGGTGACGGGAGACGCCTAGTTTCCTCTACCCATGCAATTTAGTTCCTATCCACAGAGTGTGGATCTAGGACATGGACTGTGGGCTCTAGGAGCCATAGGTGCCCTCTGCTGGTGTTTAAGACCTATTTCAGAAAAGCCTCCCTTGGTCTGAAATGGCCCTGCAGGCTCCTAAGCACGTGACAGATTCTGTGCCACTGCCCAAAGATGCTGGATTTGCTGGACGCAGACGGCCCTACGTGCTCGCACAATGCTCACAATGTCCCTCAATAAACCTCAGACCATAACCCATAAATCCTGCTTTGGAAATGCGATCCACTGCGTTTGCCTCCTCTCCTCCTCCAGGGCCTCTCCTCCTGCTGGGTGGGACTTCCTCACCAGGACCTAGGGTTGGGATTGCCTTTCTTTTAGACAAACCTGGTGCTTGCCAGGAACGGGGACGGGAGCCGGCCAGGCACAGACGGCAGCCAGGGGCTCTGCTCTACATCAGTCGCTTTGGTCTCCTCTCTCTCACTCACGCCATCCCTGTCTCCTCAGCTATTTTAAGCTGAGCTACGACACATCAATGGGTTTATTTTATTTGACATAGAAAAATCCCAGAACCGCCAGGACTCTTTCCGGTTTCCAAGATGCTCACGTGGCCTGGATTCTCCTATCTAGAATATTCTAAATCTACCTCAGGCTTGTCTTTGAGTGATTATGTGTGTGTGTGTCTGTCTGTGTGTGTGTGTGTGTGTGTGTGTGTGTTTTAAAGGTCTAGATCCCTTGTTGTACACAAAATATATGAAGGGCCAGAATCTCCACCCCCCCACTCCCCCACCCCACCTGCACTCCTACAACCTCTCTCTCATACTGGAGATCAAACTCAGGGTGTAACCCATGCTAGGCAATCTCCCTAATCCTGAACCACCACACACCCAGCCCTTGACGTTCTTTTTTTGTTGTTGTTTGCCTTCTGAGCCAAACAGACTGCCTGGACAGAGAATTCGGAGCAGCGGCTCTCAACCTTCCTAATGCTACCACTCATGTCGTGGTGACCCCCAACCATAAGATTATTTTTGCTGCGACTTCGTAACTGTTATTTTGCTACTGTTATGAATTGCAATGTAAATATTTGTGTCTTCCTGATGGTCTTAAGCGACCCCCATGGAAGAACTCACCCGGGGGTCGCGACCCACAGGTTGAGAACCAATGGCTGTACCTGTTTGCTTCTTCTCTACCAAGTGATCACCGAGGACCCCTGTCTTAGAGTTACATCTTGCTGAGCCAGAACACCACAGGGTGCGTAAGTTATACAAACAAGAAATCTGCCTTTACTTGAAGACGGTGAGGTCCAAGGCCCCGCATCTTGGGAGACTCAGCCCATTGGGGCAGTCAGATGGGCCCGGAGAAAGTAAAATGAGAAGAAACAAGAGAGAGCGTGCAACGGCAATAACCCAGTCATGGAGGAGAGCCCCCAAAGCTGAACACCTCTCACTAGAGGCCAACACCTCACCTTCCTGGGCCCTCCCTGCTCACCTTCCAGCAGGAGATGGAAAATGATACAGGAAGACATGTCAGACTCTGTCCTCCACATGTGCACACCCATGCACATGCATGCAAACATATATGTGTATGTATCATATAAAAGCATACATATATAATTATATATTATATATAAGCATACATTATATAATATATTATAACATGCATATATGTATATATTATATAGGAATACATATGTGTGTATACATATATATGTATATATAAGTATATATGTATACACATGCATACACACACACACACACACACACATATATATATATATATATATATATATATATATATATATACTCGTATATGCATATATACACAGAGTGGAGGGTGGGATAAAGTCCTAAAGATATATATGTATATACATATACACACACATATATATTCATTTTTTAAGGTAAGAACTATAAATTGCTGAATGTGCCATGGGACAGTGGCTTGCTCAGATGTATCCTGCCAATGACCAATCCCAAGTGTCCCCCAACCAACAAACATCTTGATGTAGGAGGGAGGGTTCTGCTCCCACCAGCAGTGAACACTTGACCTCAGGGCTGTTCAGGCCCACCCTGTCCTGTGCCTGAAGCCGAACACTGATGCAGGGATGATGGGTAAGTGTCAGCCCAAAGACTGTCCAGTTCTCACATCTGTAGACCCTCAGGGTGCATCAACAACCCACTGCAAACCTCAGACACCAGACTCAACTCGACCTGAAGTCCATGTATAATGGGACTGTCTCTGAGATCCCACTACCCAAATAATGACAGGGAGACTTTTTAATGATCATGAAAACTTCGCCTTAGCTTAGGTTTGCTCCCAACTTGCTCTTATACTTAAATTTCCCATTTCTACAAAACGACGTTCTCCGCACTGGTTCCTTCCGAGTCTGGCTGGGGAATGGTGTCTGATGGCTCTCCTGCTCAGACTTTCCCAGAGTTCCTAGCTCTCCCCAGAAGCCCCGCCTATCCTTTCCTGCTCTGCTATAGGCCGTTCATCTCATTATTAATCCGATCGGAAGGGGATGGATAAGGTGCTTACAAAACACTGAGACATGGGATCCTTCATACAAGACAAACAGTGCACAAGAGATTCGCCCAACACCCAAGCCTCTTCTGTGCTTGGTGGCGGTGTGGAGTTGGGGTGGGATAAAATCCTAAAGATATCCTCGGGAACTTGTTCCCTTCCACGGCAGAATGGACCAGTGCTTCCAGGCCTGTGGGTCGCGACCCCTTTGGCAAACCTCCATCTTCAAAAATATTTACACTATGATTCATAAAAAAGTAGCAAAATTATCTAGTAGCTAATAGTTTTATCTAATAATATGATGGTTTGGGGGTCACCCCAACATGAGGAACTGTAGTAAAGGGTCGCAGCATTGGGGAGGTAGAGAACTGCTGGGCTAGAGCCATCTGCAGACTCGGGATAGCTATCCACCTGCTGGAGCAACACTTCTTGGGAGCTGGTCACAGAAACAGAGTCAGGATGGGTGACCTTTCCATCTGGCCTGGAGATGGAGATGCATGGCCCCGTCTGCCAGGAGGCTGAGAAGCTGTCCCCAGCGCCACCCAGCTCCAGTCCCCTCTCTGCCAAAGGAGTCAGGAGCAGAGCCAGCCCCTGGCATCCCCAGCCAGATGGCAGGGGAGGTAAAACAAAAGTGGCCTTGTTAGCATCGGGCGCCTTCCTCAGGAGAAGCCATTTTTATTGTGGTTATGAAGTGAAGTCTCCGCTGCACCCACTTCCCGGCAAGGGCTGTGGGATGAAATTTGTTCCAAAGTTCAGGGTTTTAATTAGAACCAGAAGTGCCAGGTTTTTGTTAGAAATATTTTGGAATTGGGTACGCTCGCTCGAGAGGCCCCCCTCCCTCCCTCCCTCTCCCTCTCTCCTGGCTGTGGTACAAAGTAAATGTTGTCCCAGCAGGGACTCCCCTCCCATCACACTTCAGAGCGGAGGGGAGAATTGCTGCCTCCACCCCTGCTTGCAGCTGGGAGCTCTACCCACTTTATGGCCACTGTGGAACTGGGGGAGGGGCACCGGACAGAAGTGGAACGACAGCGTGGGGACACGCCCCAGGGTTCTTTTGGAAAAAAAGCAAAGGCGCCTGGCACAGAGCCCAGCACACAGGGGCCTCCAGGAAATCCATGTGCCTTGAGAAAAAAAAAAAAACAGGCTTCCCCAAGACTGAAGTCCCCAAGACTGAAGTCCCCAAGACTGCAACCAGGAGCCCAACTTCAGAGCTGGTATCGGCGTTCTGGATCCAGGCAGGCCTTCCTTCCTTCCTTCCTTCTTTCCTTCCTTCCTTCTTTCCTTCCTGTTATTTTGGATTCTTACCTTCCACTTTAAAAAGTGTCTGTGTGCACGTGTGTGTGTGTGTGTGTGTGTGTGTGTGTGTGTGTGTGTACACAGAAGCCACAGAACAGTTGCTATCAGCCTGGGATCCAGTGATCACGTGACATTCACCTTGATTTTTTTTTTTTTTTTTTTTTTTTTTTTTTTTTTGAGACAGGAGCTTGCCAAACAGGCTAATGTGCACTGCCAGTGAGAACAGCCATCTTTGTTCCACAGTGCCTGGGTTACAGGGATGGGCCCCCAGGTCTGGATTCCTTCACTCCGGTTCTAGCAAGTCAAACTGAAACCCTTGTGCATGCAAGATGACTCTCTACCAACCTGTCTTCTCTCCAGCTCCCCTTTCCTTCCCTCCCTCCCTCCTTCCCTTCCTCCCTTCCTTCTTTCCTTCTTTTCTTTCTTTCTTCCTGTCTGCCTGTGTCTTGTCTTTTCTTTTCTAATTGTTGTGGTTGTCTTGTTTCTCCAGTGCTGGCTGAATTCAGCACAAGTGGTCTCCCACGGAGGTATAACCCCAGCCCTTCTTTGCAATTTTCCTTGTGAAGCAGGATCACGCTCAGTAACCCAGGCTGACCTTGAACTTGCAATCCTCCTGCCTCAGCTTCTGGAATAGCTGGGATGAGCAGCCTTCGCTACTTTCTCTGTTTAAATGAGTGAGAAACGCAGACCACATGTGACTCCTCCCCCTTTGCAGAATGAACACAGGTAAAAGATGAAAGCACGCCCACACTGAAGTCTAACTCTGGCTGCAGGCTGTTGTGATAACATCAGAGTAGATGGGTGGGCCTGGCTGAACACAAGTCTCCGGTGTGCAACCACCAAGGACCACAACAGCCTGTTCAGGGCTGTGTGTGGCCAGGCGCGTTAGTAGACCTGGGCTTCCTGGTTACTGCTCTGGTCTCAGTTCTCTGAGGTCTGGGGTTACGGCCCTGTGCCATTTTATTTATTTATTTTGAGGCAGTCTTGCTTCCTAGCCTGGGACTTATAATCCTCCTGCCTCAAATTCCTAAGTAACTGGAATCATAGCTGGGCACCATCACTTTTGGCTCTGGGCCAGTTTCCCAACTAGAAGAAGAGCTATGTGCTAAATTTATGACTGTCCTTTCTTCCTTCCTTCTGCCCTTCCTTCCTTCTTGTGTGTGTATGTATGATATATATCCATGTGTGAGAATGTGAATGCTGTCCTATGTGTATGTGGAAGTCTACCATTCATTCAGGAACTGAATATAGGTCATGAGGGTTTTAGGTCATTAGGTCACCAGGCTTTTAGGTCATTAGGTCACCAGGCTTTTAGGTCATTAGGTCACCAGGCTTTTATCCATCAAATTATCTTGCCAGCCCTATCTGGGACTTTTAGCCATCATCCGGCTATCCTTCCATCTCTAATACTAGAACTTCAGACCTGGAGAAAAGACTCAGTTGAAAGAGATTGCTAAGGCCTGGTGTTAGGTGTGGTGTGTGTGTGTATGTGTGTGTGTGAGCATGCATGTGCTCCACCTGCATTCTACTTTGACTTAAGAATCAGTAAGCAGAGGCCAGTCATAGAGGCTCACACCTACCATCCCAATACTACAGAGTCAGAGGCAGGAGGACCAAGGGTCGGAGGCTAACCTTGGCTACAAAATGAGAGACCCTATCTTGAAACAAATACCAAATCAGTAGGCAGAGTTGAGAAGACACAAGAAGCACGTGGGTCATAACTTTTTAAATTCCAGCTCCAGGAAACCCAGTGCCCTCTTCTGGCCTCCACAGGTACTGCATATCTGTGTGCACAGACAGACAGACAAACAGAGATACACACACACACACACACACACACACACACACACACACACACACACAGAATTGAAAGCCAGCAGTGGTGCATGCCTGTGATACTAGTACTCTTATGGTGATATGGAAGGCCAAGACAGGAGAATCCCTGGGAAGCTCGAGGGCCAACCCTCTTAACCCATCAACTTGGTTGCCTTTTCTACACAATGCACCTTCCCAGAAGCTCAAGAACATCAGGCACAACACCAGGGACCAGTGAGTTCAGAAAGCTTAATTTCATTTAAAATTTTTAAAAAATTAAGAAGTGCTGGTTTAATGATGAATCTGGCCACCTGGATTTCTATTAATAAACTTGCAAAATATCTTTCTTCTGCCGAGGCAAAAAGTCCCATAAGGCCTTCTGAACATGGCCCAGCACCATACAGATTGGGTCTTCTTGTCAAATGTTTTCTTTGTGCACCTGAGCTCTGACCACACTCAGTCTTTCACATTTGTGCCTTGAGCTGTCAGTCATGTTATCACATCTTCCACAGAGCCTGACGCTAAGCACATGCTCAATAAACGCTGTTGCGGCCATCTCTGAACAGAGGCACACTATCCAACAAGAACCTTCCAGCTGTGGTTAGCTGTCTGCCTGACTTGCAGGCATCTAGAAGAGACAGGATGAAGACTCGGGGGAAATTTCACCATGTGCATGGAAGAATTTCTGGTTCCATGGTCTCCCTCAGAGAGCAGTGCTGATGGGCTGGGGGGCGGGTCACAGAAACAAGCATTTCCTTGTCCGGTAGATCATTTTGGAATGACATGCAGGTCAAGAGCTTCTAGCTAAGAAGCTGGATGGTGTTTACTTGTCGAGCAAAGGGGACTTCTGTCCAAGCCTGAGGCTGTGGAGTGTCACTGTGATGAGAAACAGGAAAGCCATTGAAAGGAAAGGGAAGGGGGCTGACCTAGGACACAGAGAAAAGGTGGGGACAGAAAAAGTCTAGGAACATGGGAGGTCCAGGCAGGAAGCCCTGTGCTGGCTGCCCTGGAGGAAAGGAGGCAAAGGGGGGCTTTGGCTCTTCTGAGAGGGAGGCTGGTGAATGTGGCAGATGTGTTAAGCCCCTGAGAGCTGTTACAGGGATCAGAGGAATGGAGAGGGGAAGCTGCCATCAGAGATGGGGGCCAGCCTCTGCTAGACAGTGATGATCTTCAATCTACCCCATCACTGGATTCCAGCACACACACACACACAAACACACAGAGACACAGACACACAGACACACACAGTCACACACACAAACAGACATATGCACAAAGACACAAATAGACACACACAGACATACACATACACTCACACACAGAGAAACACGCAGACAGACACACACAGAGACAGACATGCACAGAGACACACACAGAGACACAGACAGACAGGCACACACATACACAGACACACACAGACACACACACTCTGACACACAGAGAGACAGACAGATGAACAGACACACACATACACACAGAGAGAGAGAGAGCTGGTGGCAAACAAGATGAACCAGTGCCAACACCCCTCGGTTCACATTTGACTTGGAGAGGAGTATCTGGGACTCTGTCAATCACAAGCCCATGATGGCTCAGTGGGTTAAGGCATGTGCAGCCAGATTTGACCCAGTTCAATCTCCAGGGTCCCTCTGGTGGAAGGACTGACTCCCACAAGTTGTCCTCTGACCTCACGTGTATGCTGTTTCATGTGCACAGCCACACACACAATATATAAATATAATTTTTAAAAAATCCCCCTGCCTCCGCAGGCTAAAAAATCAATGTGCCTTTTCATGGCGCTGGCTGCCGGCGTGAAATGCCGCATTAGTTAATGATATAGGAGGGACACTCTGATCCGATACTGGGGGGAAAAACTTATTTTGTTTTTCGCTGATGGCTACCGATTGCTAATGCTCCAGAAGGCGTGTCAGCACTTACAGCCTTGTCCTCTGTGACAAAGGGTGACACTGTTATTGTCTACGCGGCAAAGTTTCGCAAAGCATGAAGCTCTGTTATCTTTCCTTTTAAAAAGCCTTTTTCACACTCCATCCACACCCCATGACAGTCGTGGTATTTGAAAGGGTTTTGGTGAACCCACAGAGTCTCAGGGCCATCTCCACAATCAAATTCTGGAAAGTCTGTGGCTCCCCTAAAGAAACCCCATCCCCATGGAGGTGAACCGAGGTTACCCTCCCTTCTGTGCATTTCCTGTAAATAGAGTCAGACAATGGTGGGACATGTCTGTGAGCTGAGGCAACAGACTCTTACAAATCCAAGGCCAGCCTGGTACGCTAGACAGAATTCCAGGCCAACACATGCAGTAAAGAAATAAATGTAATCATTTTTTTTAACAAAGTAAAAATAAATTGTAGACAAACCTGGGGCACAGGCAGACAGTGGAATAGTGTTTGGTTGTGGAGATAAAGAGGTTTGTGGTTCTCTGAGCAACTCTGCAGATATGATGGTGTGGAGGACACACAGTGCTAAGTGAGGAGAGTTTCTCCAGAGACCACATAATTTTGTTTAGCCAGACTCTTGATACGTCATCTGTCATCTTGGCTGGTCCCGCCCACAATGGGCTGGGCCATCCCACATCAATCACTAATTAAGAAAGTGCCCACAGGTTTGCTTATAGCCTGTACTTATGGGTATTTTCTCAATAGAGGCTCTATTCTCTCTCTCTCTCTCTCTCTCTCTCTCTCTCTCTCTCTCTCTCTCTCTCGTGTGTGTGTGTGTGTGTGTGTGTAGCCTGGCTGTTCTGTAATTTACTCAGTAAACCAGGCTGGCCTTGAACTCAGGAACCTGCCTCTGCCTCCCGAGTGCTGGGACTCTGATGCTCCTGCCACCACCCAGCAGATGGCTTTTTCTCAACTGACAGTCCTTCCTCTCAGCTTTTGTCAAGTTGACCTAACGCTAGCCAAGGAGGGCCACATCCAGCAGTATTCCTTTTACTGTTGATCGGTGCCTTCCTCGGCTTTCTTTTCTAGGCTGAATCTTGGTTTAGACTGACCTGGAACTCCCTGTATAGCCTAGACTGACCTCACACTCATGACCCTTCCTGCCTCAGCTTCCCAAGCGTCGAAGATCCAGGTGAGCACCACCTTGCTTCTTTGACTTTTAGTTTTATGAAGGCCCTCCATATTGTCTTCTTCAGTGACCGAGGAACCCACAATGATTTCCTTTTTTCTGCCTCCTCTCCAACTCTTGTTATCTTAGAAAAAAAATAACAATACTCTTCCTAAAACATGGACTGATAGTCCAGTTTCAGTTGTGTGTCCAGAGGTATTGAAGTGGAGGCCTTGAGGCTGTCACGGCACCCAGGACCACAGCTTGCATCCCAACAGCCCAGGACAGAAGCAACCTGTGTCCACCCAAGATGGATACATAAAGAAAATGTTCAAGCAGAAGCAAATCCTGCCATTTGCGAAAAGACAGACAGACAGCAGACCAGAGGATGTGATATTTGTCATAATGAACAACACAAAGTGACCAATGCCACAAGGTCCCTTGTGTGAGGAATCTTAGAAATGCCACACTTATGTATGCAGAGATTGTACAATGGAGGCTGGAGGCTGGGGTCACAGGCTGGGGTCAGGGAGGGGGTGATGCTGCCAAACTACAAAGCTACAACAGTGCAGGATGCTGAGTCCTAGAGATCTGTGGGTGGCAACACCCACAGTCAGCAATGCTGTAAATGCATCCTTAAAACATGACAGGGAGCTGGGCGTGTTGGCACATGTCTGTAATTCCAGAGATGATGCGTTTAAGACCAGCCTGGGCTACATAACAAGACCTTCTCTCAATTGGTTCCTTCCCCTGCTAAAACTAGGTGACCCTCCAATGGCACGTATGTTAGAGGTTTAGTCTCAAGCATAAGGCGGTTGGGACCTTTAAATGACAGAGCCAATCAGAAGCTTTCTGGTCCTTGAGAGCATGTCTTTGGAGGGTGTCTTCCAGATGCTGGGAAAACACCTGACAGAAATTACTTAGGGGAGAAAGGCTTAGTTTCGAAATTTCAAGTGAAAGCCCCTTGTTTTGGGGGTCAAAATAGCAAGAGCCTAAAGCAGACAGCCACATGACACTCACGGTCAAGGGCAATGAGTAATGAATTAATGCAAGAATGAATGAATGCAGCCATGCCAGTGCTCAGCTCATTTTCGCCCCCTGCCTAGGGAATGGTGCCACCCACAGTGGTCAGGACTTCCCACCACAGTTAAAACAACCAAGGTGATCACAGACAATTCTCACAGGCTGATTTTAATGTAAGAATATTTCATAGATGTATGCGCCTGGAGGCCTGCCTGTTAAATGTCAAGTTAACAGTGAATGTTAACCATAGAGAGATATACAAACCTTTCTTCTCCCCTTCAGCTCCCTACCATAGTGTGGGCAACTCTGCTCTGCCACATGCCTCCAGCAAGATGTGCCGCCCTATCCCCAAAGCAAAGGATGTCGTTCATGAACTTGGGCTTTGGGTGTGGCTCAGTGGCTGAGCACTTGCCAAGCATACACAAGGTCCTGGGTTCTATACTTGGCAACCCACACATGTGCGCACATGCACACATAACACAGACAGACAAACACAAACAGACACACACGGACAAACACACACAAACACACATAGACAAACACACACAAGCACACATAGACAAACACACACAGACAAACATACACAGAGACAGACACACGTGCATGAACACACACACACACACACACACACACACACACACACACACACACACATACACACACATGCACATATCCCCCATGGACAGAGATCTCCAAAACCATGAGCCAGAAATTCTTCTTCTTCTTCTTCTTTTTAATATATTGACTCACCTCGGGCATTTGTTTCAGTGACAGTCAACTGACATAGTAGATGCACATTAAGTAACGCAAGGTGACAGGAAGCTGGGGAGGAAGAGTATGGGGAGAGAGAGGCTGGAGGAGGCATCTGCAGCTACAGTTCCGTTTCTGAGACCGGCTGGAGTGAGAGCCGTCAGTCTGTGCGCAGCTGCCAACTTGCCCAGACGTAGACATTAAATACATACAGCTCCCCACCTGCCAATCATACGTCAATAAAGTGGCTGTTTAAAAATAAATCAATGGACGTGGGTTTAAGAGTCCAATCTCGAATGTCTACAGACCTTGAAGTGCTCTCTTTCAGCCTAACGGCATGAGAACAATGTTGTGGTCTTCACATTTTATTTTATCTTTTCTGTCGTTGGCTTCTGCTTCTGTGAGACAGGGTCTCTCGCTCTGTGTCAGAAGCTGGTTCACCTTGCTGGGAGCTGGATCCCAGGCATCGCCACCATGCCTGTTCCATAGCATCTTTCCTGTATAAATCTGTGCTACACTTATTTGCTGTTCGTTTGCTGTATGTATGCATGGCTGCTTGCTCCATACCCAGTTCTGTGCTGAGCACCTCAGACTTGCCAACCCACTAATTCCATAGCAGATGTAGAGTCATCCTTGTGGGGGCAGACAAAAGAAACAGGCTAGGTAAAGCACCCAGGAAGGGGTGTTACTGATCTCAGCTGAGAGGGTGAAAGCCAGGAGTCTGCTCTCCACTAGTCTCCATGGCTATTTCAGATTGCTGTTTCTTTGGTGTGAGGCCTATTTGCAGACGTAGGAGGAGAAACTGAATCATTGAAGAAAACTAGATCTCAGTAGGATCAACCAGCAAGATCAGCCCCAGTGCCCAGAACTTTCTTCTGAATAGACAATCTTGCTGTGTTCTTCAAGGATCTGTGCTCTTTAAGGATCCGATTCTGCACCCAGCCTCCTTGGTCTGTCTGAACATCCTCAGAGCCAAGGACTTGAGACCTTGCTGAGTAATAATCTGGGGGCCAACCGGAGTGAAACTGTTCAGGAGCTCTGTCCTGTCACCAAAATATGACAAAAAAATTCTAGCTTACAAGGAGATAAAGTGTAATTCTTCTACCTCCGATTAATTACTTCACTGAAAAGGAGATGTCCCCGAGAGGGGTGCCTACATTACAGCTGCTGAAATGTTGGAGGCTGGATGCAAGTGCATGATGCATGGGATGCAGTTGATAATGCAGTTGATGATCTACTGGATAGTGCAATGAACGATGCAATGGATAGTGCAGTGAATGATGCAGTGGATAATGCAGTGAATGATGCAGTGGATAGTGCAGTGGATGGTGCAGTGGATAGCGCAGTGGATGATGCAGTAGATAGTGCAGTGAATGATGCAGTGGATAGTGCAGTGAATGATGCAGTGGATAGTGCAGTGGATGATGCAGTGGATAGTGCAGTGAATGATGCAGTGGATAGTGCAGTGAATGATGCAGTGGATAGTGCAGTGAATGGTGCAGTGGATAATGCAGTGAATGGTGCAGTGGATAGTGCAGTGAATGGTGCAGTGGATAGTGCAGTGAATGATGCAGTGGATAGTGGAGTGAATGATGCAGTGGATAGTGCAGTGAATGGTGCAGTGGATAGTGCAGTGAATGATGCAGTGGATAGTGGAGTGAATGGTGCAGTGGATAGTGCAGTGGATGGTGCAGTGGATGATGCAGTGGATAGTGCAGTGGATGATGCAGTGGATAGTGCAGTGGATGATGCAGTGGATAGTGCAATGGATGGATAGTGCAGTGGATGATGCAGTGGATAGTGCAGTGGAGCTCAACTTCCCATCAGTGGCATTTACAGCACCCACCACATGCCACCACAACTGTCATGCCCTTTATTCCAGGAGCTTTGCAGAGGTAAATTTGGAGACTGTGGGCCTGAGAGAAATGGAAGTCTCAAAGTCACCTGGGTCAAGGGCCAGTAGAGCCAGGGCTAAAGTGACCTTGTTAAACACTGCGCACCCTCCAGGAGTCTATGCAAGCAAGAAGCACTGAGTCTGTGGAGGCAGACAAGATGAGGCTCTCAAAGTAGTGTATCTGAACTCAGGTGAGGAAAGATTAGCCCAGATGTGTAGTCCAGAAATAACCGTATTCCATAGACCCAGGAAGAAGGGCTGGCTGCTCTGGGTTGACAGCAGAAGCGTCCCTGCAGCAGCCTCAGCCTTCACAAGCCCCCCTCTTACCCCGGCCTTCTGTGATCCCAATGAGAGGCAACCTGGGTATGAGGAGGCCCACGATGCTTCCTTTAGGAGGTGAGATGGCTCAGCAGGCTACGCTGATTGTGGGCAAGCCTGGTGACTTCAGTTTAATCCCCAAAGTTCATGTGGTAGAATTAAAGAATCAACCCCATAAACTGTCCTCCTATGTCCACACATTCTCTGTGTCCCACATATGTACACACACACAAACACACACACATTTACAATACACACAAACACAAGTAAACCAACAAATAAAATTATTTTTAAAAAACTTTCCTCGAGCTCTCAAATATAAACTAGAACTCTATGTCACTCCCCACCAACCAAATAAATTCCAAGGGGATTAAATTCAAACATTAAAGTCACAAAAAGTCTGAGAAAGGGGTGGAATATTATTAAATATGTATAGAATCCTGGAGAAGAAAAGAAAAAATTAAAAAGCCACAACCACAAAGAAAAGATGGAGAGATCCAACTGTACAAAAATTAAAGTCTCTGTACAGTAAAAAATTACAAACATAAACTATAAACTGAAAAAATATCTGGAGCCAGTTTCCTAGATGTTCAGAAAGTTCATATGTATCTTCATGAAAAAGACAGAATTCAAACAAAAAACTGCATAAAAAACACAAACACACATACATACATACATAGACACATATACACACATAAACACATGTACACACACATACCTACACATATACATACTCATATATACATGCACACACATAGACACACCATTACACACACTGTGATGGTTTGCATATGCTTAGCCAAGAGAGTGGCACTATTAGAGGGTGTGACCTTGTTGGAGGAAGTGTGTCACTGGGGAGTGGGCTTGGAGACACGTCTTCTAAATGCCTGAGGATGTCCAGTCTGTTCCTGACTTCCTTTGGATAAAAATGTAGAACTCTCAGCTCCTGCCTGGATGCTGCCATGTTCCCACCTTGATGACAATGCACTGAACCTCTGACCCTGTAAGCCAGCCCCAATTAAATGTTGTCCTTATAAGAGTTGCCTTGGTCATGGTGTCTGTTCACACCAGTAAAACCCTATGACACACCACTCCAGACACATACACATGAATACACACACACACACACACACACACACACACACACACTCACACACACATAGTCCTAAAACAAACATTGTCTGGCCAGTAAGCAGGCAGAAAACATCCACTTGTGACTGATTTGAAGTGAGAGTCAAGTGGGCAAAGATGAATGGGGTTGGTGATGCCGGAAGACAGGAAGCATGGACTGCCGATGCTCATTCATGCTTAGGGAAGGCCAGACCTGCACAGCTGCTTGGAGTGAGACTGGGGGATACCTGTCAGACCTCAAAGCATGATACCCCTCATCCGGCAGGTTCAACTCACAGCATCTGCTCTGCGTACACATCTGCCACATGCTCTGAGTTGTGCACTCAAGGGCATGTCAACAGCATGCTCCGGTGTTTGTAGGAAGATGTTAGGTTGGGGGATGATGGAGGTGGGATTAAGTACCCAGCCTTGCAAAGGAATTGCAAAGTAGCTTGGAGAGACCTTCAAGATGTACAGATAGATCTGAACTGGAGAGATGATGGCTCAGTGGTTAAGAGCACTTAGTGTTCTTCCGGAGGTCCTGAGTTCAAATCCCAGCAACCACATGGTGGCTCACAACCATCTGTAATGGGATCTGATGCCCTCTTCTGGTGTGTCTGAAGACAGCTACAATATATACATATTATACATATATATATAATATATACATATATATAATGTATAAAATCTTTAAAATAAAATAAAATAAAAGTTACAGATTCACAGAAGCAGAAAATCTGAAGGTTTGGTATCATTCCACAGGCCTCTCATCTCATCTTGGGAGGCTGAGGCAGACTGAGAACTATTGGCCACTTTAGACTCTTGAATAAAAACCCAGTCTCAAAACATTAATCAGGCACAGTGATATATGTCTATAATTCTAGCATTTGAAAGGTAACAGCAGTCAGACCAGAAGTTCAAGATGTCATTGAGAACAAAAGGAATTCAAGGGCAGCCTAGGATGTAAGACCCCAACTCAAAAAGTGCAGAAGGAGGAGACTTAACAGCCTTCAGCTGCTCCACATATTTTAAAAACAAGCAAAACAGCTGGGCATGTGGTACACATATAATTCCAGCACTCTGGAGGCCAGGATGGAGGACTGAAATGAGTTTGGGGCTAGCCTGGAACACATAGAGTCTGAGGCTAGCCTGAACAGCATAGTGTGACCTGTCTCAGAAATCTAGGGTCTGGGGATGTGGCTTAGTGACAGATCATTTGCCTAGCATGCCGGGGGTCTGAGTTTCATTGCCAGCACTCAGAGGTCTGGGCGTCCTTCGGAGTTTCCGAGGGACACTGGCATTTCCGCTTCTGCCTTGCATCAGTACCAGTGCAAGGTCAGGGCTACCTGACTGGCTACCCTTGGGAAGCACACTCAACATCTCTGGGTCTCAGGAAACAAATATTGCCCAGAGCTCAATAGTAACTGTGTGGCAAACACTCAGAAGATGCCCAGATACAGCAGTGGCCATTGTGGATGTCTATCTGTAGATGTCTCAGTGGAACCTAGCAAAGGTCATCTAAATATGGGAAATCCTGTGGAAAGAAAAAGAGGGGGGATTAAAACCATGGAAAAGGCATGCTAATAGCTTCCATGTCAAAAATTTGCATCAGTACCAGAAAATGTGACACCAAAGAAGACTCTCGGGATAGCTGTGGGACCAGAGTTTTCACCTTAAGCCCTTTGGAATGATAAATCAAATATATTAGTTGCCATAAGGTCAGCATAATATAAGAGTTAAAAAGTTGCCAGAGCTATGGCTCAATAGTTAGAAGCACTGGCTGCTCTTCCAGAAGACCTGGGTTCAGTTCCCAGCACCCACATTCATGGTGGCTCTGTAAACCCTGGTTCCAGGGGATTCAATGCCCTCTTCTGACCTCCAAGAGCACATATCTGATGCCCAGACATACATGTGGGTATGTCTAGATGCTGGGAGGGAGATGCACTACGTCCATCTATGTGAAGAATCCACACACCGCACACATCCACAAATGATTAATGCTCACCTTTTACAGAGATCCACCTGGCCTCTGCCTTGCTGTGATTAAAGACATGCACCACCATGCTATCTTCTACCACCTCTACCGTGTGTGTGTGTGTGTGTGTGTGTGTGTGTGTGTGTGTGTGTGTTGTAGAAATTATTTAATCCCAATCCAGGTTTTCTAGCCTGCCTTTGACCATTTAGTTCCCAGATAAAAGACACACACAATCTTTATATTTACAATAAGCCTTAAACATACAATAGCTAGGCAGCTGCAGCTGCCTACCCTCCATGCTGTTAGAATCCACTTTCCTATCGATAACCCGAGTTATTACTTACTATGTTTCATCTGGACTGCTCTTAACTCCAACTGGCCAGCCCTCAGGGCCACATTTTTATGACATACCTAACCCATGGCGGCTTCTCTCTCCTCCTCCTCCATCTTCTTCCCCTCCAGCCCCAAGCCCAGAAAGCCTAAACGCTGCTGATGTTTTTTTCTGCCCAGCCATTGGCTGTCAGCATCTTCATTCACCAATCAGAAATAACTTAGGGGCAAGGCCACACAGTGTCACTTGGGTCTGCATGCGGACTCTCTCGTCTCTGGGATGACCAGGTCTTGGGGACCCAGTATTAGCTATTAGAATATAAATGGCATCAGACCAACCCACTACATATGTGTGTGTTAACTTGTGCATATGTGTTATGTGAGCTTTGTACCATAATAGAAAACTATACACCCTAGTCAAAACAACACAGAGAAGAGAAGGGTCTCCTGTCCATGAGATACACAAGGGTAGTTCTCTCCAGTCTGAAATTCTCTCCAGAGTCTGGAGTCCTCTTCGAAGTCTGAAGTCCTCCCCAGAGTCTGGGGCCCTCTTTGGAGTCTGGAGTCCTCCCCAGAGTCTGGAATCCTCCCAGGGGTTTGGAGTCCTCTTCAGAGTCTGGAGTCCTCCCCAGAGTCTGGAGTCCTCCCCGGAGTCTGGTCCTATCAGCTGGTGGCTGGCAGACAGCATGGGGAGCTGGTGGGTGGTCGTGGCTCCAGGCTTCAGCCCCACACAGGGTATTTCTCCCATCCATCTCCCATTGGTAACAGAATCAATATCCACTTAAAAACCTCTGCTGGCCTCCCACTGCCTACAGGAATCAGTCCCTTCTCTGTAACACAGCATTAAAAGTCCTTTGCAGCCTGCCTTCCCCCGACCCCCCAGCTTCATCTGTCTACATTCAAACCACGCCAAGCAGAGTGCTTGGGAGAGCTCAAACCAGCAGACCTGGGAGCGGCCATCCTCCTCTTGTTAGCCCGCGACCTTGGCTGATTCAGTCTCTCCTGGCTGCTTCTGAGATCTTCGTCTGTAAAAGCAGGATAACACTCCCTAGATGCTGGGGGAGGCAGTGCGATAATGTATGTGTAGAATCCAAAGACCACTCACACAGAATATGGAGCCCTTTGTCTTGGTCTTTACACCTCGTCTGGCCCTTGTGGAACCCCTTGTAAACCCCTCCCTGGTCATCCATCCCCTTTGTGGTCCCCATAGTGTAGATTCATTTGCTCACAGTGACAGCCAACAGTCACGATGACTATGTCCCAGGTTGATCGGCTTCTGATGGTGCCCAGTGAAGGAGTCATGGTCTCTACACCACTTGGTAGAATATAAATAAACTCCACAGCGTAGCCCTGAGCACCGCAGATGCTCAGCTAATGCTTGTTCTGTGTGTCTGTGGGTGTGCTTTCTGTTTTGTTTCGGGCGGTTTGGTTTACTGAGACAGGGTCTCACTAGGTAGCTCAGGATGGTCTCAAACCTGTGATCCCCCTGGGTCTGTGTCTCCGTGCTGGATTTATAGATATGGACCACCATGCCCAACCTTCAGTACCTTGGTTTTGTTGAGACGGGGTCTTAGGTTGCCAGGGTCAGCCTCAAACACTTTATGTGGCCACAAACTCTCTCTGCGGCTTTGAACTCTTGACCCCGCTGCCTTCAACTCTCATGGGTGTGTCCAAGTAGTGTACATCTTTGGAATAAATATATTTACCCACCTATTCTCAGTAAGCCTCTAACACCTACTCCATTATCTACATGGCGAGAAGAAGGCTGAATGGGAAAAATTAAACGCGATTGCAGAGCGTGAATGCAGACAGGGGCTGCCCCGCCCCCCTGATCACCCACTGAGTTTTAATCTAATTCACGCAGATCTTTGCTCACGGTTCTCCACAATGTTCTGCCATTTCTTACATCCAAGCTCAGTGCACACCTGATTCCATGCAGTGTAACCCTTGGGTGCAATAGCGGCACCTTCTCTTTCAAATGGAACAGAGAGAGGCAGGCGAAGCGCTCTCTGCCGCCAATCACAGATGCGCAGGCCTCCGAATGCAACCTCTTTGCGCTCTCCCGGTCCACAAACCAGAAAATGTCGGAACAGATGCTTCCAAATTGTAAGGAGAAATAAACAAACCCATGAATGGCTGCCTGGCTGGTCCCTGGAGACCAGAGTCAGCCTGGAGTACAAGTTATGGACGGTGGGAACCTGTCAATGGAAATCCTACGTGTAGACTCGAGGGATGAAAAAGAAACTGCATCAGTTTGGCTCCTTCGCACCTAGTGCTCCGCTGGGGTCTTCTCTATCTATTGTTTCGTATCACTTGATTTTTAATTATTTTAAATACATACTTATTTACGGGGTAGGGAATAGGCCCCGAGTCACATAGCTCACGTGGAGGTTGGGGGAACTTGCGGAAACCCCACATTCTCTCCTTCCACTATGAGGGCTCCGGGGACTGAAGTCAAGTCACCAGAATTGACAGCAAGCACCTTTACCTGCGGAGCCATCGAGCCGGCCGGGTTCACTTTAATACCCATTCTGTGGGATGGGCAGAGAAGGAAACTGAGGAGGGTGGGGTGCACAGTATGGCAGAATTCAATCCCCCTGCAGACTCCATATCCAGCTCTTTTATGCTATGCCGTGGTATGCAGGCAGACTGGTCGTGGCTTCTCCTCTACCAGAGAGAGCCATGCTCCCTTGGGTGCTCATGAGCTTGGGGACGGGTGAAAACAGCGCCCCCCTCTGCTCTTCCCAGGCAGGAAGATGCCTATTCCTAGAGAAGCCAGGAACTTACACCGGGGGTTGTACTGCCCCCTTGTGTTGGGAGGACCAGCACACCCCTGCAACTCTGCACCCCTTTTCCTGTCAAGGACTGGAACCAGGCTCTGATTCTTTACCAACAAAGACGCCTGCGTCACTGTCAGCTCTCTGCTCCCATCCCGAGTTCTAGAATGGTGCTGGCCCAGCGATCACAGTGCATAAGATGCCGCTGTATGTGGTAGACTCGCCTCCCAAGATGTTGGCCAAGCCACCTGCAGTCCACAGCCGCGCTTCCTTCTGAGTCTCTCTTTTAAAAGACATGTCTATGGATTGCAGTCCAGTGGCCCTCCGTGATCCCCAACACATCAGTACGGGGAGTGAACGCTGTCCTCACCCTGTTCTGATAGGCTTAAGGCCCTCCTACATCAGCAGGGAGGGCCGGAACTCCACCTCTGTGTGCAGGGGTACGAATGGAGCAGATGGTGATTGGGACAAACCCAAGTCTTGGTGGAACTGATAAAAGACCTCCCGTTGTCTGTATCAAATGGAGGTTCTATGAATTTCTTTTGAGAGGCTTCTGCCACAGGAGGAGTTAGTTATTTCTAAAGACTCTGCAGCCTAAAGTTTCTTGAGGATCCCCCTTCCCCGGGTCAGCCTCAGTTTCTTCTATCTGTAAAATGGAGCCATTCGTAAAGAGTCAAAGGCACTCTCTTCAGGCTTTCAGGACCTTGGATCTGGAGCATTCCTAGGAATAGCTCATGTCACCTTTTAAAGCGCAGCACCATTAACAAGTCCTGCCTCTTCATGTCACAGACTGTGGCTTGCATGTATGCGGCTTGTCTGTGACAGAAATTGGGGTGGTCATCTGCCAAAACCCTCTGCCTGAGTGGTGTCTATACCCTCGTTATCAATGAGGGGTGTGTGCACACAGGCACACACTTGATCCAAGCACAGGCCTCCCTCAGGTCTTTTGCAATATGCAAGCTGTCACAGATCTCAAGGCAAGATATTATTTCTGATAAATAGAGGTGGACAATAGATGATTTCTATATTAATATCACTAAAACGTGCCCCCTCTCCTGCAACTCAGCGGGGACAGGAAGGCCAGTGTATAAGAGGAGGCCACAGATACCGAACTGAGACTTAGGTCCTGTGACAGTTGGGGTAACCCCCCCCATCTTCTCACAATTCACTCCCTCCCTCCCCTGCCTTCTCCTCCTCATTTTATTCAGTTCAAAGAAAGGGGGGTCTACATTTTCCTCCTGCTGATGGGGGTTGATTAGCAGTCAGGTGAAGCGATACTCGGGGGACAGCACAACAGATTAATTAAATCACTCTGGCTGGCTAAGTGGTGACACTGTGATTTATAGCGGCGCTCACTCAACCAGACAGAGGGCTTTCCTTGCATGCCGAAGGGAGGAGGGCCAGGCCGGCCAGTGGTTACAGACCTTGGGCACTACAAACTTTCAGGGCAAGCATTTTTACCCTTGAGGCAGGCTGAGGGCCTCCATCTGGGCTCAGATCTCTGGCCTGGGAGATCCGGACGGGAGAGGAACTAGAGAGAAGTGTTAGACAGGTCACATGCATCAGTCAGATGTGTCTTTGCAGAAGAGGAGCCTCAAAGACATTCAGCTATGGCTCACCCCGAAGAAACAGCCCCCTGCCTGTCCCAGCCTGGTGACTCGGGGGGGGGGGGGGGGCTTTGTCCCTGTTTTCCAGGACAGCATTGTCTCCTCAGCGAGATGCCCCACTGTTTCTCTTAGATGTTTTGTGGGCGGCTGCCTCCACTTCCCTGAGGAACTAGGTCACACAAGGTAGTGTGACAACGGGAGATATTCTAATATATTTAGCAAGAACCGGTGCTGTGACACGCTGTGTGGGAGCAGGGAGCTAGCTCATTTCCACACCGTTCCAGAACTCGTGTGTGTGTGTGTGTGTTCGCATGTGTGTGTGTATTGCACACATAACTCCAAATCCTCCAGCACTGGAATTAACAATGCCATGCCCTGATTTTTATATGGGTGGACCAGACACTTTACCCACTGAACCATCTCCCCAGCTCTGGGCCCTAATTTCCCTCAGTCTTTCCTAAGGACTCAGAAACTGAGCCTCAGTTTCCCCAATTTATAGTGAGTCTTCCTGTCTCTGGCTTTCTTTTCCTAACCATCTGATGGCCCTGGTCGGAACTAAATTAGATATCTAGGCTTGAGTTCACAGCCAGCTGGTAGCTGGTCATAGTCAGGGAGACTAGACGCACACCCCAAATGTAAACATTTACACAGAACCCATGTAATGGGGTGTTATACATATGTATACAATGGGGTGTTATACAGATGCATGCGATGGATTCAGCCAATCACTGTTAAAAGTAATAAAATGGGGGTTCATTTGGCAGGGTGCTTCGTCTAATGTGTATGATCCCCAACAACGCAGAAGCCAGGACTAGTGACACAGGCGTGTGATCCCAGCACGTAGGGGCTGAAGATGGGGGATCAGAACCTTATGCTCATCTACATGGTGAGTTGGAGGCTGGCCCTGGACATATTACTCTGCCTCAAACATTAAAAAAAAAAAAAAAAAAGGAACAAAATGGTGCCCCTACTGCAAGGTGGGTGGACCCTGGGGATACTGTACTAACAGAGATTATACACAAACAACTGCGTGACTTTGGCCCCCGGGAACCTGCTACCTTCAAATCAAAGGGAAAGAGGAAGGTTGGTGGCCAGGCAGGAGAGAGGGGAGCAGAGTTAGTGTGTGGTAGGTGTCCTGTTCAGCGTGAGGTGTGAAGGTTTGCAGAGGTGGGCAGTGTTGGCTGTGCCACCACGGTGAGTCAACACGCCACACCTGAAAATGGTTGACTCGGCAAATGCCATGCGTGTGCTGCTGAGATTCTCAAAATGTGGGAAATTATGCCACGGTTGACAAGAGCAGACAGATTTCCTCTCTCTTCTGATTACGTTTCTAACTAGCATGTAAAGTAATAGGTCCCATTGTGACATCGTCAGAAACGCGTGTTACCTTGTTTTGCTCATGTCCAGCCCCTTGGGACCCTGCCTCGTCCGCTCTCTCCCCTCCCCGGTTTATTTTTCAATACCCATTGCCCACCTTCACCCCACCAACACTCCCCATTAGTTTAAACAAAGCATGTTTGCAGGGAGAATACAGAAGGAACGAGGAAGAAGCTGAGTCTGGGTCTCCAGTGGTTTCTCCCCCTAGCCGAGGAGTCTGGGAAATCCCTGAGAAGCCACTGGACCCTTATCTCGAGTATGAAGGGAGCCCGAGTGCCATCAAATATTAAAAGGGTAGAGCAACTGGCATAGTTTTCCATATAAATGGCACTACTTACATATATGAAGATTGCTTTTCAAATTCAAATATAATTATTTTTAAAAGACATTCAGCAAGCTCTGTGTCTCTCCCGACTCTGACACTTCTGGCTGTTGTCACGTTCCAGTGAGGTGCCTGCTGGCAGACAGCCCAAAGCACTTTGTAATATGCCCTACAGATCCTCGTTGAAAAGTGATCAAAGAGTTGGCAGCGGGTGAAGACGGGACTGAAACCAGCCCTTCGAGGGCTGGGGCCCGGCCATTGTCCCTCTTGGTGGGAACAGCTGCTTAGCGGACACTGGTCCAGCCTGATTATCTTGGGCGAGAGGGCGAAAGCCTGTGGATTCTCTGGGGGCCTGCACCTTGCATTTTATCAGACAGCTTGGTAAGGATTCGGTGTCAAAGCCTTTTGAAATGTCTCCTTGACATGAGGGTGGGGACGGTGCCTGGGAATCTCATTAGGGTCCCTGTCTCCCCTACCACATTCCCCTGCCTGCTGCTGGTAGAGCTCATGGGGCACAAGTGTTGCCCCCCCCCCATCAGCCTCCAGAAATTGCTCTGCAGACATGGCGCAGGTTACCTAGGCAGACCTGGGAAGCCAGCTCCCGGGTCTCCCTTGGAAGAATGATTTGTGGGTCTACAGATCTGAAGTGAACAGTATGGCAATGCCCAGGGGCCGGAGGTGGGGGAGACGATGCTGGGCCTCAACAGTTCTGGACTGGTTTTTATTGTTTTGAGACAGGGTCTCCTAAAGCTCTGGGCAGTCTTGAACTCACTGTGCAGCCAAAGATAGCCTTAAAAGTCTTAAGGCTCGGCGGTCATGAGACTGCTCTTCCAGAGGCCCTGAGTTCAGTTCCCAGCAAGCACGTGGTAGCTCAAAATCATAATGGGATCTGATGGCCTCTTCTGGTGTGTCTGAAGACAGCTGCAGTGTACTCAGTGTACTCATATACATAAAGTAAATAAATATTTAAAAAAAGAAAAAGAAAAGGAAAGTCTGATCCCTTTGCCTTCACCTCGAAGATGCTGGGATTACAGATGTGCACGTCTAGTTTAGGAGCTCCTAGCTGTGAAGAATAGTAGGAAACCGCCCCCAAGCAACTGGATTTCATATTCCCAGTAAAGGCTGGACTGGAAGAGGAGGCTGTGGGGGTGGAGGGGACAATAGGAATATTGTCCATCTGATACTTCCTTACCATCATCTGCCCTGCCCTCCCCACCCCCACCCTCACTCTTCCCCTCCCTGTGTTCCTTGTCTGGTCAAGAAAGTTTAGCCATGGTCAGCATGAAGTCCTAACAGCAGTCATGGTGGAAGCTGGAGGTTAAGAAAGGTATCTGCCCTCAGCTGACATGCCTTGGCTCCTATGTGGCAGGCTCAGGGACCTGCCTCGGGGCTTATGCACCTCAGAAGCCCATTTGTTTGGTTCTCTGGGTTGGCTTTCATCTACACCCCAAAAGGAAATGGGTTGGTTTCCTTTAACCGGAATGGGGAAGGGCAGGAATATTAACCCTAGCCTGCTGCCCGGTAGTGTGGGGGTTCAGAACAATTTTACCACCTTGGTCTCCACCTACAGGCAGCTGAAAAGCTCCTGGCCTTGGTATCCAGAGGCAAAGGCTGATGGGAGGTGGGCCAAGTTGCAAAATGAATATATGCATGTGTGTCTTCACGCTAATCACCGGAACATATTTTCGGAGAGGTGAGCGGAGCCGAGCTGCGGGACCCCCATTAACGTTAACTTTATTTCACTAATGAGATGCCAGGCCTGGAACAATCACTGTGGCTAATACGCTGTAATCACAGCGAGGAAGCTTGCATGCTGGGAGGGGCGGGCAAGGCGATGGGAAGGGGGGGGTCTCAGAGACCTGGGCCACCCGATGTGGAAGAGGAGACAGGAACAGGACAGAGAGGCTCTGGAGGACAGGCTTTGCTGAGGGTGCCCAGGTCAGGAGCCACCGTACGTACATCTTCATCTGAACCCAAGGGACACAGCAAACAGAAGCATGCTACTCAAGAGGTGCTGGCACCCAGGGGTGGCAGCACAGGGAGAGAGCTGTCACTGTCAAAGAGTCCACCCAGGCAGGGGTTAGGAGCACAGGTAACCCAAAGCAAAGCCATAACTCTGCATGAGGCTGACTTGGCCAGCCAGGGAGGGAGGTGGGAAGGAAAGGGAGGAAGTGACCCACACAGGTTCGGTTCTAGGGGCCACGTGCAGCTGCGAGGACATTAGCAATGAGCCCTGAAAGCTGTCTCACCAAACCCACTGTTCCAGGTGCTGACATGGGTCACTGCTGTGGTGACGTCTGTGATCCAGTGAAGACACCAGGCAGAGGGGAGGACACCTCTCACCTAGTGCTTGGGCGATCAAGGCCAGCAGACTGGGTGAGAAAGTCCCTATGTGGGAAGAAGGAAGGAAAGAAGGAGGGATGGAAGAAGGAAGGAAGGCATGGGGGGGGTAGACAGTACAGACTGGGAGTGCATTGGAGCAGCGAGTGACTCTCAGCAAACCTTTCAAGGGTCCCTCTCCCTGGTGAGAGGAACAGTCCCTGGGAAGCCCTTGGAGAGCCTGAATGGTTGCTGGTAAGATGTAAGCAAGGAGTGGGGGCTGGTGGGAGAACAGGAGCAGGGAGGGACGTATCTTGGTTCTGAAAGGTCCACCTGGGCTCCCACCTCTCCTCTGGGAGGTGCCGATGGCATCTAAGATTGGGTGGTAACTCATTATCCCAGGCTGTCTAGGATGGTCCCAGCCATTAAGGAGCATAGGGGCTAATGTCAGATCCAGAATCTCACTCTAATGGGGATCCTGCAGCTCCTCTTCCACCTGGCCTGGTCCTGCCACTTGAGTTAACTTAGCAGGTACTCATCAGATGACTGAGCCGTCCTCCCTGACATGTCTCGTGGTTTAGAGCCGCATTAACTGTGTCTCACCGGCTCCTGACGGTGACACAGATCATCCGCTCCTGTCTCCGTAACAACCACGTGAGAAACAGGAGTGTTGGAAGTCTTGGGGTGCCAATTCATTACCCAGCTGTTAAGAGCAACAAAGCAGGTACCCAGCTCTGAGAACCGCCCCTGCAGGTGATGAGGCAGCCACAACCCCCTCCTCTCTGTAACCTTGCTGCACCAGGACCCAGCCTCCAGTGTACCACAAATGGATGGGTTAATTTGTTTCCTGCCCTGTCCCCATCAGATTCGAGCGCTCGCACACATACAGAACCGGTTACCACCTCAGAGAGTGCGGCTTTCACACGGCAGGTGCCGAGAACCGCATGCCACAGAAGGAAATAAAAGTGACATCATGACAGAGATGCTTTTATTGGGGTCGGTTTGCTTAAAAACTAGGTTCTTACTCTGCAGGTGATTCTTGCAGGCTCAGACCTCGAGCAACAAAAGATCACAGTTCCAGGTGGTATCTTTAAGGAGTGTTAATTAGGGCTCTTGGCACTTAGAACATGAAACATTTTAACATTTTCTGAAAAGCAATTTGACAACATTAGCTAATTAAAATACCCAGCATTCCACTGAGGGGTAGTGGGAAGTGATTGGAATCCTGATTTCTAAGCATCTGCTCTAGGGTTAAAAATTCAAGTTCCTGTTGCTCCTACTTCTTGGTTAAGGTCCTCTGAAGGCTGTTCTTGTTGCTCTGAGCATCGCACTCAAGAGCCCATAAGGAGAGATCTCTGTTTCCCTCATATTTGGAATCTATAACTGGGACATCATGAGGGGACCTTGAACATAATGGCTGGTCCACTAAACCACGGGCCACAAAACTAGTGTTGAAAGCTGAATCTGGCCCTTGGCTTACAAATAAAGTTTTATTGGTACACAAACAGGCTCATTTGTTTGCACACTGACTCTCACAATTCTCAAGTGTTCACAAAGCTGAACCTATCTGCTCAACGCATTTCCCCTGACAGAGAAAGTTTGCTGGACGTTGTCTGGTCATGACTTTCATCCAGAAAGTCCTCAGCTGTGACTTGGGGACATTATTAGATTGAAAGTTGGAAAGAGAACCCGAGAAAAAGCAAGGATTGCTTTTATCTGAATCTCCCCCATTCTTCCTCCTCTCCCTGCCCTCCCCCACACACTTAAAGCAACGGTCCAGGCATCTAAGAGGCAGGAAGGGAGGAAAGGGTGAGGAATGGCTGTGTCTCACTTCTGTTATCAGCTCTGAGCACATCACCACACTGTTCCCAGGGCTGACTAGATGGCTCAGCAGGTAAAGGGGTTTGCAGTCAAGCTTGAGGAGCTGAGTTCAATCCCCAGGACCCACACAGCAGGAGACCACAACCTACTGCAAATTGTCCTCTGGCCTCCACAATAATTCCATATCACACACATGTCCACATCCAAACATACACACAAAGTAATGTAATCAAAAGCCTCCAGACAATACTGAATGCTGCGCTGGGGTGGGGGTGGGGGATCTTTCTCTGGTTCAAGCTTAGATAAATCTTGTCCAGGTTGTGTGAGCCACCTCCAGTCCTAAAATACAGTAGAAAGACCCCAGAGGTCACTGTGTAAACTGTTCGTAGAAAGACACTCAGGCACAGGTACATAGAAACACGGCAGAGCCGGGGAAGCTAAGGAGGTAGCTTTTCTTTGAATCGGGAGATCAACCCGGAAGTGGCCTTTCTGAGCATTGGGTAGCCAGCACTGCCACAGCAGAGCGCCACACAGAACAAGACGGTCAAATGGCAGAGTTATCTTCCCACAGCTCTTAGATGGAGACAGTGGTAGCCTGGTTTCTCCTGAGGTCTCTCTCCATGACTTGCAGTTGGTCACCTTCTCCCTGTGACTTCTCATGGTAGTCCCTCTGTGTATGGTAATTCCTCCCTCCCTCCCTCCTTCCCTCCCTCCCTCCCTCTCCCTCTGTGTATGGTAGTTCCTCCCTCCATCCCTCCCTCCCTCTCCTTCTGTGTATGGTAGTTCCTCTCTCCCTCTCTCCCTCCCTCCCTCCCCCTTTGTGGGTGGTACCCCCCTCCCTGTAAGGATACTGGGCTGGGCTTATAGTGCTTCCTTTGAACTGAGCTGCTTCTATTTAAAAAAAAAAAAAAAAAAACTCTAAAATCACAATGATTTTCTTAGCATGTGTACAGGTACAGGTGCGCCACTATAAACAGGCGGAGATCTGAAGCTAACTGAGTGGTTTCTCTCCTCCCACGGTGTGGGTCCCAGGGATCAGAATGGTGTCCTAGGGCTTGGCAGCAAGAGCCCTTACTTACTGAGACATCCCACGGGTCCATCAATCATCCCCTTTAAGCCCCTCCCTCTTACGACCACATTCTGCAGTCTAGGGGAAAGGCTGCAACTTACTACTTTTGAAACTCACAACTCAGCTCCTGACAAAAACCACAGGATTGTAAGATGCAGCCCACTTGTCAGAGCTGGCCTGAAATGTTAAGCTCTCTTTCTAGGAAGTCTTCCCAAATTCCCTTCCTGGAAATGACCAGTGGATAAAAAAGGAGGCTGGAGAGATGGTCCAGTGGTTAAGAGCATGTCCTGCTCTTCCAGAGGACCCAAGTTCGAGTTCTAGTACCTATGTCAAGTGGCTGGAAACTGCTTGGGGCTCCAGCTCCAGGGCCTCCAATGCCTCCAATAGCCTCCATGGAAACCTGCACTCAGGCACACCACACACACACACACACACACACACACACACTCCCCTAATAATAAGTCTTTTTTTTAAAAAAAAAAATGTAAACTTTTGCTTAAACAATAGTCCCAACCCCAGGCCAAAGAACACATTTCAGGGCAAACACCTAATCTGCTACTCCCAGGGACCCCACTGAGAACCCCCACTTCCCACACAGTAGGGGCAGGAAGCTTTCTGAAGCCAGGAAGGCAGTTCAAATCTTTCTTGGATTTGTGTTCATAAAACAGAGATGAGAAGTCCTGCCCTGCTCAGGAGGGTGGGTGACAGGTCACATAGGACACGCTCACAACGTGCCCTCCAGAGACATCTGGAGACACCTGGTCTGGACTTCCCACCAGGCAGATAGTTGTGTGTGACCAGAACCAGAGCATTTGTTATCTTCTTCCACCCATGAGATCAGAGGGGCGAGGGCCTCAGAGAAGGGGTAGTGTGAGTGGTCCTTTATGCTTCTGTTCCCTGCCACCGAAGGATGGCTAAGAAGACCCACCTACGTTTTGTCCGGGCTGGGACCATGGAGGTGCCAAGTAGCTCACTGCCAGCAGTAAGTGTATTTTCTCCTCCCTGAGGGTCCTGCTCCCCCAAAATGCCAGGTCTAGGAAGGAGTCCTGATTTGCTGCCTCATCAGATAGCTACCCATAGTCATTGTTTTGGGGGGCATCCTGGGGAAGCCTGAGCCACAATACCGGGTTCCCATCAGGGATAGGGAAAAAAAAAAAAAAAAAAACTGTGCAACTGGCGCCACCAAGTGGCAAAATCAGCAACGGACAGCATGCACGCCACCAGCCGCCAGCGCTGAGCCTTATAGGCGGCAGCCAAAAGCAAGGTCCTTAAGATCATGCCTGACTGGATCTGCGGTCCCCTGCAATGCTAAATCAGGTCAGTGGGCTTATTTGTGTCAAATAAATCAGCCGAACCAACTGGTGAGCTGCCTTGAGACAATTTGTCTTGGGTTAGCGCTAAGCACAGACTTGCACAAAAAAACCCAGGCAAGTTTGGATCCCACGGATGGAGCACGAGGAGCCTGGCCTGAAGGGCGGTCCAGACCTACACCCACCAGAAGATTTGTGTGCAGCATGGGGGAGGGGAACTGCATGTGCCTATGGGAGACAGCTCAGTTCCAAACAGAGGATGGTAAGGAACTTTTAGGGGTTTTTTTTTTCACTGAAGCCCCTGAATCTTTATAAAACTCCACCATGTGGATGAGGCTTAGGGGGTGGACAGGCGCTGTCCCAAGGCATGGATCTTCTTGCTCCGTTTTCTTTAAAAGAATTATTTATTTTATGTATTTGAGTACACTGTAGCTGTCTTCAGACACACCAGAAGAGGGCATCAGATCCCATTACAGATGGTTGTGAGCCACCATGTGGTTGCTGGGATTTGAACTCAGGACCTCTGGAAGAGCAGTCAGTGCTCTTAACCATGGAGCCATCTCTCCAGCCCTCCCCATCCTGCCTATTTAGAAAGATATTGGTCCCTGGAGCCTTGGATCTTTTATAAAAAATATTTTAAAATTTTAAAGATTTATTTTTATCGGTATGGTGTTTTGCCTACATGTAGGTAGCTTTACCATGTGCAAGCCTGGTGCACATAGGGAAGAAGAGGATGCTGGAACCCAGTGGACATACGGATGGTTGTGAGCCACCATGTGGGTGCCAAGAATCAAACCCAGCTCCTCTGGACGATCGACAAGTCCTCTTAATGGCTGAGCCATCACACCAGACCCGGTTTTTATTCTTTTTAACTTTTTATTGGTTCTTTGTGAACTTCACGTCACGCACCCCAGTTCCACCCATCTTCCCCTCCTCTCCTACCTGCCCTTCACCCTGGCAACCCCCGCCCAAAAGAGAAAAAAAATCCTCTCTGCAGAAGCTGTGGTAGGTCACTCGGTGTACCCTCTTGTCCACCCTTCTTTGCTTGCGAATGTTCACTGCAATGATTCATTGGTCTGGTACAAGGCCTCTCTGACTTGTTACCGTATCAGTACGGGAGCCTCACTAGGACACCTCTCAGCCTGTTGTTGCCCTGTGTCGTGGAGAGCCTATAGGTCTGGATCTGTAGAACTGGCCCCTTGTGTGCTCCGGCAGTTCACTGATGAGGGTAGATGTGGAGTGAGCCAGTTCAAAGCCCTGCATCTGGGCCTGAGGAGCAGCTGAGCCGGTCAGCCCCCTGGCTCACCTACTCAGGATCGACTCACCAGCAACCCACAGGGCCAGCTTTCCCTTGCTTACATCCGTGGGGCCGATTCACCTGGGCCCTGGCCATCGGGGTCAGCTCTACTGTGTCAGGTAAGGTGGAGGAGGAGGGTGCAGCAGATGAAGGTCAGGGCCAGCTCTCCTCCCTGCCTCAGGTGGTGAAAGCAAAAAGAAAGGGGTCAGTCCCTCATTTGTGCCACCACAAGGAAGATAGTGGCAGGGCCAGCTCTCCTATGCTCATACCCTTGGACTAGTTCACCCACCCACTCTCTCAAGTACCAAGGGCAGAGTCAGTCCTACTCCCATACCCCCCTTACAGGGCCAGCTCTTCCATGATGCTCAGGTGAGGGGTGGGCCCAGTTCTGCACAGTCCTCAGATATCAACATGTCCCCAGGTAGCAGATCAGACCAGGGACATCTGCGTGGCCATTGGTGGTAACAGACCCCTGCTACTGCAGGGTCATGAACCCAGACATGGTTCCTGGCGGCAGCACAGACCAGGACCCCACCATGGTCCCAGGTGGCATCACCAACTACTCACATCAGGCTGTTCCTTGCTACCCTTGAGTCTGGAGTTCTGTCTTCTGCTTCTTTCTTTCTTTTCTCCACCACTTGCTCCCCTTAGAGGTTCCCAGGGTCTCTAAGTGTCTGGGGTCATCTCAGGAATGGTCTCAGGGGTGCTAGGCCTCACTTACTGACACCAGGCAGGGGTCATCACAAGCATGGCCTTCCTACCCCACTCCCCACCCCAAGGCCTAAGTGGTGCCAGACTGCTGGTCATCTGAGGCTAGTCTCCTGGCCGGGCCCCATGGCACCAGTCTGGTGGGAATCTTGGGCTTGCTCCTCAACTGCCCAAGTGGCCCCACATGAGGGTCTATCTTGGGCTCACTCCTGTGGCACTGGTGGTCATCTCAGGCTCACTTTTATCGGGCAATGTTAGGCTACGAATCTTTCTGATGTTCACAGGTCAGAACATGGAGCGCAGACAAAGCCTCTCTCCTCTCTGCCATCTACTGGTGTACATGTGAAACAGCAGGCACTCCTGCAAGCCCCCTATGGGCCGGCCTTTTTAATTCTTTTATAGGAGCACTAGTGATTTTTGCAGAATCAACAACATGCCCAAAAGATACGGAGTATCCTCTACTTCTCGGGCTTTGGGGGACAATACAGCCAAGTCCCCAAAGATGCTGGATGCAGCTCAGTTCTGGCCCTGGAAGATGCCTGGAACCCATCTGTGAAAAACAAGACTTTTCTCCCCATTGGACAAAAAAAAAAAAAAAAAAAAAAAAAAAAAAAATCAGAGAAAGAGAAGGGGTCAAGAATGCAGACAGGAGACAGGACAGCCATTGTTGTAAAGAGCTGTAACCTCTCATGGGCTTCACTTCTCCAGGCAGGACCATCTGAATAATAAACCTTGGGAGGTGTCGGCTCTGACTGGATAGACAGCCTGCCCGAAACACGCATGTAGCGGGATTCCATTTTTACCTATGAACAAATATAAAGTATGCACTTAGACATAAAATGTGGCAAAACTTCCCACAGCAGCTGTGGTGTCCTTTGAGATTAGGAGTTAAAGGGTCTGATTTAATGTTGAAGGCTCGTTTTTTGGGATCTCCACCTTGTCAGAGGCATCCGTATGTAGAGAGATATCTAGAGAAGTCCTGCTTAGGAAATCTGACGTGCTCTGGGCATCTTGGCTCAAAGTGCACTTCGTGAAGGGAACCTGCAACTTTATACAGCTGCGTGTGTCCCAGAACTCACACGTATGACAGGACAGGAGCAGTCTCCATGGGTGCCTGGCAGCAAGCATAACCCGAGAATGGTACCCATGAAAACCAGAGAAGGCAGGCAAGGAGAAGGTTTGATCTCTCTCCGGGATGCCTCGGAGAGGAGTTGCTTTGAGAACAACTGGGGCCCCGATGGCTGGTACCCTCCTCCCCTGTGGAGAATGAAGTCCACAGCAAGCAATGAAGAGACAGGGCTCTGGTCATGTTTACCTCAGTGCTGATGTCCCAATGGTCAAAGCTAGGATGCGGTCACTCTCATTGACAAGGACAAGGAGAAGCTAAAGGCAGAAAGACAAGCTTATCCAAGTTTGTGGATGCCTAGGTCCCTGTGAGGTGGGTCAGGATGCTGTTCACAGACTCCAGACCACCTTACTTACCCAGTAAACAACTGCACACGGACCATACACTTACACACACGTGGCCAATGCATGGGACATGCCTAGGGCAATGCAGATTGTCATGTTTATCATCTGAATCGCCACCATCTAACTGGGAAAATATTAAACTTTAAAAAAACAGGTTTTGTGTTTCGGACCGGTCTCAGAACGAAACCCAAGCTGTCCTTAGATTGGGATTCTCCTGCCCAGCCTTCCAAGGGCCGGAAATTGAACCCCACGGCACGGTGCCTGGTTAGACACCTATTCTGATACCTACTAATATAGTTATTATTAGTTTATGTGTGTTAACTCAGTGAGCTGAACCCCATCATGTTTTGATTGAACACTGATTCTATTTTAGTCTCTTTCTTCCTGTTGGTTACTACTGAACATTTTGGAATGAGCCTCAAATAATTCTTTCTTGCTGCCCTTTCTCCCCACTCCTTTGCTTTTGAGTTGGGGGTCTCTCTGTATCCCGGGCTAGCCTCCAACTCTCTATCTTCCACCCTTAGCCTCCTGGACTTTAAACCTCAGCCCTGCTTCTTTCCCTCTGGTGACACTCAGGCCCTTGGCTCACATTCACAAACCCACCTTTCCAATAGAGATAGTGACATGGGGACAGTCCCTCCTTGACCCCTGACCGTCAGGGGACATTTGGCAGTGTCTGGAAATACTATCCTCACAGCTAGAAGACACCACTTGTCCCTAATGGGTTGGGAGTCCATGATACTGCTCCTCCCCTGACCCACGGATGCTGGCAGTGCTGACTGAGTTAACGGAGCCCAAGTCTAGGTCACCGCTGCGCCCAAGGCTGAACGGAGAACTCCCAGCACTGAGCACTGACTTCATTATGTCCCCACCCTGGAGAAATACCGTGCTAAAGTGCTGATTAAATTACGCTGTGATTCCCCACAGGACATGCTCGCATAACAGCACATTCCTGCCTCAAGGCGCCGTGCAGTTTCCCTGAGTGAGGAGTGCTTAGCGAGCTCACCAGCCAGCAGAAGCAGGTCTGCAGAATGAACTGGAAGTTTGTAACCTACTCGTGGCAGGCTCAATGAGAAGTTGGTGTCATGGACAGCCCCGTACTAGACCATGGCCATGCCTGTTCTAAGACAGGAATGTGTGTGTGCCCGCATACACAGCACCTCACACGTGTTTGTCCTGTGTGGATGTCACATGAGCCTGCAGACGACAGCCCCGCATGCAGTGTTTCCAGAAGGGAAGCATGCCTTTCTTTGGTTGGTTGACCTGGAGAGTCAGAGGAAGAAAGTAGCAGTGTTTATCTCTAGCCTCTTGTGAATTTTAGTTTTAGGTGATTATCTTACCAAAAATACCAGGTCCAAAAACCAAAACACGCCTACCGCAGGGCAAATGGCCAGCTGTGGCACTTGTCAGTCTGCTGATGCACACATTGGCCTCCAGGCTTCCTCAGTCACTACCTGTGGCTCTTCTCACCCAGCCCCTGCCCTAGTCTCCAGCCCACCCCACTTCCCCAACCTTTAGAACCTGCCATTTTGGCCGTGCACTTCTTTGTCTCCCTCCCTCATAGCCACGCCTGCCCACTACTCTCTCCCTGTCTTCTGGATTCTTCCGGGCACCTCAGGCAGTGCTCCCCCTCCTCTACAATGCCTTCCCTCAACCACGTCTTAGAGAGGTCATGGTCTCACTATAGAGTTAGATGGTCCCGAATTCCCTAATTAAAAAGCAAAAACCCTCTCAGCCTAAGTTCCTAATTACCACAGCCAATGCTCTTCCATCCCGCTAGCCCTCAGCCCCTCATCCCTGCCCAGTGGCTTCCCAAGGGCTGCCCACATTGGCAAACATCATGACCAAGATGCAAGTTGGGGAGGAAAGGGTTTATTCAGCTTACACTTCCACATTGTGTGCGTCCGACTTTCTGGTGCCACGTCGGGGAGGCAACAGGCCTGACTGTTAATACTAAACCTGTGTCAGCCTCTGAAAATGGACTCAAGGGGGAAGCAGACCAATGCCGTGGCTGACCAAGGGTGGACTCCCCCCAGGGGAGGAGAGTCAGGAGTTCAAGGCTGGTGTCAAACACATACCACACGTCAGAACGTGTCATAACATTCCAGTATGTGCCAGAACGTGCGGGATCACCCAGTTCTTTCATGAAGTTTGAGTCAACACACTGAGACATCCAGAGCAAATGGAAAAGAATCACTGGGATTTAATGCTAAAAATTGATTCCCTGGCCAGGGCCGTGGCTCAGTAACAACGAGTTACACACAAAGTCCTGGGTTCAATCCCAGCATGGCAAGACAAAACAAGAGAGCGACTGCCCGTCAGTCTGTCCTTCTGTAGAGCTGAGTGACAGCAAGAGGAAGCAGGAGGGAGCTGAGGGAAATTCCATCCTGAAGGTAAACATAGCTGTGAGACAGGGCTCCACAAGGCCACTGAGAGGAAATCTTGAGATTCACACGGCCAATCCCAGGTCAACCTGAACCAAAACCACAAAACACCACAGCCCACCGAAAGGGTTGGCCAAAGGTTTGGGGAGGAAGTGTGTTAATGGCTGGCCTGAGAACAGGATGAGAGAGTGCAGGAAGCGGTGTCTTGACCGTAGGCATAAAACCTCTGTTTCAGTTACTAGTAACGACTGTCCTGTGAGCATTGGACATGGACCTGCCTTTGGGACACTCTCTCGACTGTGTCCCCCACATCCATCTCCCACTGACCGTGGATGTGAAACTCACAGCTGGAATTAAAACTTTTCCTTATCAACACCACCAGGACCAGGGAGCAGCCAAGTGAACAGCCACTCAGTGCGCGCGCGCGCGCGCGCACACACACACACACACACACACACACACACACACACGCATGCACGCACGCACGCACTTTCACAAACACATTTGCCAGTCCCCATTGGCTTCTGTGACAGACACATAAAAGGCTCCCGTGCCCCGAAGCTGAGGGGATTCAAGGAGAAACAGCGACAGCCAACTCCACCTGGAGAGTCAGCCAGGGATTCAGGGTTCCCATCTGCCATTTCAGTATATGAGCACACTGAGGCAGCTCTACAAAGGCACAGTGGGGAACAGAAGCTCCCTGAGGCTTTGGGCATGCTTGAATGTTGGGATATGGACATAAGGGCTGCCGGTCAGATATTAAAACAGAACCAGAACCGGGTCGGTACACTCACGCTCCTGGAGACGAGCTTTCATCTGGTGCAGGAGCACACACACGCTTGTGATGCTCAGGACAGAGGGCAACAGTCACCTCCTCCGATGTGCTCCTCTGGAAAGGCAAAGGTGTCCTGCACAGGACACGGCACCTTCCACCACTCTGAGAAGCCAATAAATAACTACGACGTAGGATCCAAACAGAAGCCAGCGCCTGGCCTCTGACCAGCAGTCCCAGGGCCCTGCAAGGTTCCAGGACCTCATCCAGCCTGCTCTACAGAAGCTCCGTCCATCTGTTCCAGCTCTCAGCGAGCCGGACACACTCAAAGCCACAAGACACGGTCAAGGCCAAGGATCCTGGCGTGGCTTTCTCCCTCATTACCCACTGGACCAGACCAGTTCTGGGTGTGCATCCCCGTCAGGCCTCAGGCAGGGAAGAGCTCGGGAGGACTCTCTCCGTAGCAGTACTTGGCTATGGGGTCGCGGTACATGTTCTCATGTTGCACGCTCTGTTGGCGAAAGACAGAAGCATGTTAGGGAGAGTCAGCTGCAGTGACAGGCGTAGGGTGACTTTCTAGCATGAAGTAGGATGGTTGGCTCTGAAGGCCACCAAATAGATTGGCTATCCCGGTACCACTTCTTCTGTCTACCAGGAAACCAGTGAACAACCTCGCTGCACGAAGCCCTAGGATTGACCCACAGCACCTTGTATAAAACTGGGTGGAGTGGTACCCATCTGTGATCCCAGTGAGCCTGAGACCGGTGAGATGGCCGGGGGCTAACACAGAGCTGCTCCCAAGCCTGAGAACCTCAGCTCCACCCTCAGAACCCACAGAGAATGAAATGCAAGCTGTGTGAGTTGTCCTCTGACCCCTGGCGAGGAGTTCTGACATGTCAAATGGCAGTCATGCACCGAGGGCCTGGGCACAAACCAAGCATCCTTCCCAAGAATGCCTAGGTGGGGCACAGCAAAAGAGGTTGAGCCCAGACCCCGATGATAGATATTTTTTCCCCAGTAACTTCTTGTCATACAAGCAATTTGAGGCATTGGCTGGTCTAGAGCACACTAATTAGCCTCCACCAAAGCCACACACCATATTAATGCCACATGAGAGACTCGCAGCCCAGGCTCCGGGCACTCGAACCAAGTGGCCATTGAGAACTATTTCTATTTGCATTCCCTGCTCAGTCAGCTGCAGGAACCAAGTCAGGAAGAGCAAGTGAATCAAATTCTTTTTCTGCCCACTCACCTGAGAAGCCCCGCATCGAGACCAGTGAAATCTCACATTCTCTGAGCCCCCTCTATCCCGACCAGGATGTTCTTAAGTAAACCAGAGATGGGAAAGGGGATTAACGAGCACAAAGCCACAGTGCACACCAGAGGAGTGTGCTTGTGTAAGAGACATGTGGTTGTCTGAGAAAGGGCAGTGACAAGTGCCTACCCACAAAGACAGGAATCTTGTGCAGGTTAAGATGGCTCAGCATGGAAAAGGTGCTTGCCACCAAGGCGGATGACCCCGCTTGGTCCTCAGAATCCACATGATGTAGGGAGAGAATGGACTCTCACAAGATGTCCTCTGATTTGTAGATAAAGCCATGTGCCTAAATATCCAGCTCCTACCCCCTTGGATCCTGCCTCCTCTCAAGGACTGGTACTGGATCTAACTATCTCAGCCCTGACACAGCGGAACATGTCAATGAAGCCCCCTCCGCCCTGGCTCTTCCCAGATCGACCAGCAAGAGTTCTCTAGCTCCTGTTTGCATCCCCAGCACCGCTTCTGACCTGGGATGAGGTCCTGCATTTAGCCAGGCACAGTTCGAAGTGGTCTTCAACTGCCATGAAGAGGTTCTGGAAGGCCACGGCTGCCCGGTTGAGGAAGCGCTCCAGGAGAAGTTGCTATGGAAACAAGGCATTCAGTACCGGTAGTAACTGCTGGCCAAGGCCCATGGGAGGGCAGGCCCTCTCATTCACCAGATATCTGGTTAGCAATAGCGTTATCCTCTTTGCAAAGGAACCATGAGGTGTGGAGGGAGGAGGGGGTGGGGACCAGCTCCTCAGGAGAGGCCACTGTACCTACAGAACACGGCAGGAGTGCCTGGCTCTCCCCCTAAAATGCACAGCAGACAAGGGATGGGGAGCTGGAGCCCTACCTTGCTGGGCTGCAGGCAGCAGGAGACACAGTACTCGTAGGCCTCACAGCAGCCGTTGGCCAGACACCCATCACAGCAGTACTGCTTTGTGCTGGGGACACTGACATCGCAACAGCCATTGGCCAGCAGGTCCTTCCTCTCACAGACGTAGCCTAAACCAGAGACAAAGCTCAGCAGGGAAACCACCAGTGCTGCCCCTGAAGATGAAGAACTGCACAGGAAGAAGGCAGACAGGAGCCAGGGCATCCTGAGCACCAGGACCAGATGTGGAAGTAACGTGTCTAGGGCTGGCTTCGCCTGGGCAGAGGATGATGGGAAGTCAGGTTCCTCAGTCACCACTAGATCCGAGTTGTTACCACGCTCAACCACTTTCCAGGCTACTGTTTAAGCGTGCGAGCTCATCACCAGACCAAGTCATGCCCATGCGGCTGGGGCGCTAACATAAGCATACCATCTCTCACCTGGGCCTTTTTTAAAAAGTCCCAGACCAGAAACTAGGCACCCATTCACACCCATTCACACCCATTCACACACACACACACACAAAACACGAGTGCTTTGCAGATTTAAAAAGCAAGTACGGGGTTTCTGATGACTTAGTGCTGTTGTGGTAATTTGAAGAGACTGTTAAAATAGGAGGCCAACCTTCATAACTCTGCTGCCAATGTCTGCACACAAATGGGGAGACACACCAGCCCCTAGAATCAGAGATGT